>NC_138186.1:18044269-19244269 GCF_964194105.1 Spermophilus citellus
AAGTTGATCAAAGAGAACAAGGGACCTGCGATGGAAGGGAAGTTCATCAAAGAAACCAGAAGGTGAGTGTTTTTCAAACAGGTGGGTGAGACCAACTGTGTTGGATGCCACCGTTCAGAGTTTGAGTAAAGTGAGGACAGAACTGTGTACTGGCTTTGGCAACCTGGACATCATTTGGTGACATTGACAAAGCACAGAAGAGGTGGAGATGGAATGCCCAGGTGGGGTGGGTTTAGAGAGGGATGGCGGTGAGGGAGTTGGAGTTTTGCTGTACAGGAAAGCAGGGGAAAAATGAGTTCTCTCAGGGAGGATGTGTGGTGGGTGCCTGGTTCCTGATTCATGACGTGTGCAGCGGCGGCACCACACTCCTCTTGGGAAGGGAAGAGTCGTGTTGAAAGAAGACGGAACACACAGAAGAGAGGGAGTAAATGGAGGAGTGAGGGTTTAAGAAGGTGGAAAAGGAAGGATCTGCTTTTGAGAGAAGCACAAAGTTACTCCCATAGTGTAGGAGGGAAAAGGGAGCAGAATGGGGTCAGGCATAGGTATTTATGGGTTAGCCACTAGGCCATGGGCAGACGGGGCTCCTGTCTGATTCCTTTCATTTTTGATGAAGGTCATGGGCAGACAGATAGGGGGAAAGTGGAGGGTGGGGTCTGTGGTGTGTTGAGGAGCAACAGAGGGTTTATACTATCCATTATGGACAGTGGGGAAGAAAATGGCTTGAGGCAGTGTTAGTGTTGTTGAGTGCCTTTTTTTTTTTTTTAGGTCTGTGGCCATGAATTCAGATACCCCTGTCATCCCAGATGTATATTTTTTCTCAGAAACATTCAACAATTCTGATGTAGTTGATGGTTGCATTGTAGATTGACCAATCAATAACGTGAAGAGACAGCCTACAGAATGGGAGAAAATCTTTACCACATGCACATCAGATAGAGCACTAATCTCCAGGATATATAAAGAACCCAAAAAACTTCACACACACACACACACACACACACACACACACACACACACACAATAACCCAGTCAATCAATGGGCTAAGGAACTGGGCAGACACTTCACAGAAGAAGATATATAACAGACCAACTAATAAACTAATATATGACAAAATGTTCAACATCTCTAGCAATTAAAGAAATTCAAATCAAAACTAAGATTTCATCTCACTCCAGTCAGAATGGCAGCTATTAAGAATACAAACAATAAGTGTTGAGGAGAAGTGGGGAAAAAGGCACACTCATACATTGCTGGTGGGACCACAAATTGGTGCAACCACTCTGGAAAGCAGTATGGAGATTCCTCAGAAAACTTGAAATGGAACTACCATTTGACCCAACTATCCCACTCCTTGGTCTATACCCAAAGGACTTAAAAATCAGCAAACTATAATGATGCAACCACGTCAATGTTTATAGGAGCTCAATTCATGACAGCTAAACTGTAGAACCAATCTAGATGCCCTTCAATAGAAAAATGAATAAAGAAATGGTGGTATATATACACAAGAGAATATTATTCAACCCTAAAGAAGAATGAAATTGTGGCATTTGCAGGGAAATGGATGGAGTTGGAGACTATCATGCTAAGTGAAATAAGCCAATCCCCAAAAAACAAAGGCCAAATGTTTTCTCTGATATATGGATGCTGATCCATAATGGGTGGGTGACAAGGGAAGAATGGAGAAACTTTGGATTAGGCAGAGGGGAGTAGGCTATAGGGGTGAGAAAGATGGAGTAATGAGACAGACATTATTACTCTATGTACATGTATTATTAATGCATGAATGGTGTGACTGCATCGTATACAACCAGAGAAATGAAAAGTTGTGCTCCATTTGTGTACCAAAAAAAAAAAAAATTTAAAAAAAGTCGTAGTTTGGCTGGATGACAGTGATAGAGAAAGTCAAGTCTATTGGGGACAGATGCAAAGGAAAGATTAAAATAATAGATCACGGAATCTCAGGAGAGTAGGGAAGGGAATGAAGGCAGGAGGAGGCACTTAATAGTAAAAACAGAGGGGTTGGGCGGTATCTCCATTATCGTAATAAGGTCCCAGGACTGGCGAGCTGGAAGGGTACAACGAAACTGGGAGGCAGAGTCCTGCACTGAGAGTTTGGAAGTGGAACATTTTTGCAGACTATGACAACACCCAGGGTTGGCATGAGAGATGATGGTCGAGACAGAAGCTAGAAATGGTTGTTGGAGGTAAGGAGGTGAAGAAATGGAGACATCACAGTGCTGGGTGGTCACATCCATGTCAATATTGAAATCAGCAGGAAGGACAAGACTTTGCCCATGTCCTCAAAGGATTACTGCCGCCTCTGTGATTTGCCGGCTGCCTGAACTTAGCATATTATAATGGCTCACTGCACAGACTCTGGGTTCAGACTACAAGTTGGGCAGGTAGGTTATCACAACGTCCCCTCCGAGGGTGCTTGTGAGCATCGCGTGAGTTAATGCATATGACTTTCATAATAGCACCTGGAACAGTGAGTCCTCAGGAAACGCTTGCTATGAACATGTTTGCTTATTCGTGGACACCACTGAACATCCATCCAATACGGGTCGGGACTGTGCAGGGTGCTAGGAGAACAGTAGACAAGAACAGGATGGGAGCCATTTAAACCACCGGCCACCAGGACTGGAACCTTTGTTCCCAGGGCTTTTCCCTCTGTCGGACTAGGATTCTGGCCTGCTGCTCTGCAGTGTCTGACACTCAGCAGGTGCAGTGTATGGTCATCAAATGGGGCTATTGATGAGTAGGGCCAGAATTGGGACATGGGTCTGACACTCGACTTCGTTCTCGCTCCCTCTGCTGTGACTCCCTATCTGTTGGAAGAATCAGGGCCTGAGAGGGGCTGGCACATGAGGGATGGACTCGGGAATGAGTCATTCAGGGCACCCAAGTCTGGTGATGATAGTGGGGGACAGGTGAGGGCGTAAATAAGCACTTATTGGGTTATTAATGATGTTAGGATCTAAACTCTTTTCATGACAGAGTGACTTCCTGCCTGTCACAGAACCTGGCTTTCACAGCTGCTTAGTAAATACTTGGAAACAGATCAAACTGTCCCTGTTCCAAAGGCCTTTGGACCAGGGGCATCATGGCTGGTACATCATGACTCAAATTGAATGGTATTGGGGACATGAGGGCAAGTACCCCTTTAAAAATGCCTCTGAAGGGCAATCTGAGACCTCAACTTCTAACAAACCTGTTCCCTAGAATGGATTTTGGTTTCTGTTAAATGCCCATTGTCCTCAACATACCTTCCTCCCCTTGGCAATTCCTGGTACCTTGCAAGTAGAGCATGCACGTGTGGTGGGTGTCAGACAGTCCTATTTCACTGCTCCACGTGTCCAGATCTAGTCATTTTTAAAAGAAAACTTCTACAGGTATGTGTTGCTAAATAATGGAGGCACATTCTGAGAAGTGTATAGTTTGCTGATTTCATTGGTGTATGAATATCACCGTGTACTACACAAACAAGACATCCATGACAGCACTAGGTCACATCATCTTGTAGATCATGGTTGTAGGTGCAGTCCATCATTGACTGAGATGTCATTATGTGACTCACGGCTGCATTTGGTTCTGGATATAAGCAAGACTTTTCTTGGAAACAGTTGTCAAAGTTCCAGATCCTATCTGTAAGGACCTTCCAATGTAATGGGGGAAGATGAAGTAACATGTTACACAAAAAGTTAATTGTATGAAGAGTCATCCAGATATAAGGGCATTGTACCTACGTGCACAGGGTCTGCAGGGGCTGTCTATTAGGATCCATTTGTAATGTTGGTGCTTTGCATAACCTGAGTGCACACACAAGTGCCCCTAGCTGGTGGGCAATATAGTGGCCCAGTTCAGCTACCAGCATATTAATTCTTTTAAAAAATTGTCTTCTTCCTAATGGATATGGTGGTCCCTGCCAGGACCATCAGAGCTGAGGGACAAAGAGACCCCTGCCCGATCTGCTCTGGTGAGAGATCATTTTATTTCCACTCACCACTCTCCAGAGCTGCTCCTGTCTGATTGGCTTCCCGCTTACTTACAGATACTGTGACTCCTAGATATACTTGCAAGAATTTCTCCTGTGTTTTAGTTGAATGGGCCTCTGTGGCCCTCAATCTGAGGGTATGACTTCTATGGTCATGAGCCATTTAAATCACTCCTGCTGGTCATCAGGGCTGGGGACACAGGATGGCTCCAGAGCAGAGTCCAGAATGAGGACGGGGTGTGCTAGTCCTGGACTGGTCTGGCTGGATTCCCTTGGGCTCCTTTTATGCTCACCTTCTGCTCTTTTGTCTGCTCTTTGGTGACACAATGAAAGCAACTTGACCTAGGGTAGCAGACAGAAGGTTCAAGGTCCAGCTCTCCTACTCAGTAGCCAAGTAAAGTGGGTAATTTGCTGAATCATCTGTACTCAGCTTCTGCATTTGCAAAATACAAATAGGAATGACTCCCTGGAGGGCTTGAAGACCTCCGGAGACCAGGTATGTAACCTCTGAGCAGAATGCCCCCCTAAGGGTAGGAACACAAGTCATTAGTTGAATTATTATTAATTCACTTGGTGGGTGCTGAAATATACAGGGAGGCCAGGTTTTGGAACTTCCTGGTCCAGCCGGCGTGCACAACAGTTAAGTTCTTATCTTCTGTTTTGAAAACTGTTTGAGTAGCGCTCTTTGAAGAACACAATTTGAATGGTATCTCAGGTTGTGCACTGCTCATTTAATGCCCCAGGATTTGCTAATTTGTGCTCTTCACTATTAACAGGTCCTTCACTGGGGTGAGAGATTTTTATTAAATTGGTCTCAACTGGAGCTTTTCGGAGGCCTATGAAGTTCCTGAGAAGAGTAGCAAGTAGCTCATGAACTTTTTTTTTTTTTTCCTTAAACCTGATGAAACAACACCTAAAATTAAGTCTTCACTCCTTCCTTTCTCAGATCCTCTCTGATTCTGAGATTCCTTTAATTAACATTCTCACACTCCAGTACTATAAAAAGGTCCCCAGTGTATTTGCACCCATTTCTTCCTTTCCTTCATTTGAAATCTCTTATCAGTTTTTAATGTGCAAGAAATTCAACCCCCTGGTTTTGAACGCATGGAAGCAGTTCTGAAAAATCAGCTTTTTTTTTTCTTTTGGAAATAGGAAGTTGATTTATATATTTTATTTTCTTTCATTTCCTTTCATTTTTATTGTGTTCATCATTTGTGTGTGTGTGTGTGTGTGCGCGCGCGCACAGAATCTGCCCTTGCACATGCTGGACGTATTCTCTACCACTGAACTGCATCCCCAGCCTTGAACATTAATTTTTAAATTTTGGAAATAAAAGGCCCCAGTGCAGAGGCTGGTGTGGAAGGGCTTGCTGAGTGCATCAGCTCTGCAGGCAGCCTTCTTCCTACTCCTAGCTCTTCCTAGGACCTTACTGGAATGTCCTCCAGTCCTGCACATTTATTATAAAGATGCCACCAATATGCAAGCATTATTAGGAGATTAACAATGTAAAAATCCATAGGGTAACAATGTATGATTCCCAGTCACTTAGTCTATCCAGAACAAATTTATATATATATGGAACCCAGGACCTTGCACATTGCTAAGCACATGCTCTACCGCTGACCTCTGACCCCCAGCTCTCATTTATTTATTCACTCAGCATTTTGGACTTTTTTCCTACTACCCAGTAGAGTAAGGTGATGGACAGGGAGGCCATCTCCACCAGCCACTTGCTAAATTGAGTGATGGATGTACTTGAGGCGCACAGCAGGGCTAACAAACACATTCATTCCCTCATTTACTATACATTTAAAAATGTGTGTGTGGTGTGTGTGTGTGTGTGTGTGTGTGTGTGGTGTGTGTGAGAGAGAGAGAGAGAGAGAGAGAGAGAGAGAGAGAGAGAGAGAGAGAACACATTTGGGATCTACTCTGTCAACAAATTTCAAGCAAACAATGCAATATCATGAACTATAGTTACCATGCTGTGCATTAGACCCCCAAACTGATCCTATAGTGGAAAACCAACATCTTCCCCTCTTCCTTTACTCCTTCATTCCTAGAAAAGCCTTCTACCTCGAGTTGACAAATTTGGGGACTTTTTTTTTTTTTTTTTTTTTTTTTAGATTCCACATGTGAGTGAATTCCTGCAGTATTTTTCTTTCCATGTCTGACTCACATCACTTAGCATCCTGTCCTCCATGTTCATTCAAGTTGATGCAGTGACATGGGTGGTAGTATTCCACCGAGCATATAGACCGTATTGTCTTTATCCATTCATCTGTTGAGGCTCCCACATCGTGAGTGTAGTGATACTTTTTGGAGGAAAAGGCAAATTAGTACAACCATCATGGAGGACAGTATCCATGTGCCTCAAAAAGTAATTCAGCCATCCCACTTCTGGGTCTATATGTCAAAGGACAGGAAATCCCATCTGGAAGAGATGCCTGCACTGGGGAGGTCTGTTGAGCTGGGAGGACACAGCCATGTCCTGCAGGAGCACAGTGGGAGCGAGCTCTGGCCACAGGGTGGTGATGGGGTGAAGAGGGAAGCAGGAGAATGTTCCAGGCTGGCCAAGTGCGTCATCCTTGGAGTGGGAGGGAGGGAATGTATTGCTTCATTTTAATGAGCTCTAAATATCATCCTTTTCCTCTCCCTGCCACTGGGTATCTCCTGAGTCTGAAATCTGAACGATGGCACAGGCCCAGCATAGTTATCTTGCTCCTCCCTGAGCTGCACCTCTGTTCCCTGAGTCTTGGACATTCCAGGGCCTGGTGTTTCCTGTCTCCTGATGATGCAGAGCTTGTTGGTTCAGGTACCTATTTAAGAAAATGATGAACTTGCCTGGGGCCGGCTTACAAGAGTGCCTTCTGTGGATGAGGCTGTCAATAGGTCAAGCAGGCCCCAAAGACAGGAGGCTTCCTCAGGGATTCAGTGGATTCTGGGCCATGTGGGCAGGTAGCTCCAGGCTTAACTCAAGTTCACTCGTAATTTTTCATTATTTTATTTAAAGTGTCCTGATTTGGCAGCTTTGTGAGCTTTCAGGCCTCTTTCTTTTCTTTTCTTTTGGTTTTGATTTGGGCCTCATGCAATTCTGGACCATTTTGTCCCACCTGGAAAAGTCCCCCCATCCCCAAATCTCACTGGGGCATAACTGGATGCAGTTATGCCTTTTCTCAGCAGAGATCCTGCAGATCCTCCCTATATGGTTTCACAGAGAGTGCCTCGTGAGGGGAGAGCAGAAATCCAAGCCAGGTCCTCTTTGCAACCCAGGACTAGGCTGGGTCCCACAGGCAGGTGGTTTTGGTGTCCTGGGCCACAGATCCTCAGGGAAAATCCCTTCAGTATATACCTGTGGCTTGGTGGGAGGCAGGGGTATCCTCTGATGTTACTTCAGGTCAAAGGCCTGTTATCTCTGCACCTGTCTCTACTTCAGAACTGCCGTGGAGAGCAACCTGGAAGTGTAGGGAGATTAATTCCTGCAGGAAGTTCTTGATGTAGGTGACTTATGACCCTGAGAAGGACAATTCTGAGGTTCCCACTGCAATTCCCCAAGGGTCCCAGTGGTATGGAGCCTGAGCTCCCCACATTGGTGCAGCCTCCTGGCTTTCCCTCCTGCTTCCCCTCATTCCTGCTTCCTAGCATCATGTCCCATGACATGGCCCATCTCCAAGGCCTTGTTTCCATCTTTGCTTGGCGAGGAACGATGTTGAGAGCCACAGCCAGGTCAGGATGGCGCCTGGCATTTTGCCAGAAGGAGTGGTTGAGAAGTAACGCCAGCGAGCCATTAAGATGATGATAATTGAGTTGGGTTGTGTGTAATTATTAAGATAATGACTGATTGCTGTAACTGGATGATGCTGAATTGAGGCAAGCTGTGTATTCAGTTGTGTATGTAAACCTCTGCTGTCCAGCAATAAGGCGGCTCCTGCTACCTCGGGTGCCCGCTACTTTTGAGTTCTCGCGGAGTTCTTGCAGAGTTCCTGTTGGTTCTCGCGGAGTTTCCGTGGAGTTCTGGAGAGTTCCTGTGGGGTTCTGGCAATAAAGTAGTTCCTGTTTTGAACCTACAAGTGGCTCGTGACCTCCTGGTTATTGTGTGCCCAGCCAGACTGTGGCAGAACCCAAATGAAGAACACTTCCTGGAGGAAGCTGCCTGTTGCGGTTAGAATATGGAATGTCTGTCTTCACCAAAACTCATGTTGGGGCCTGGTCACCAATATCATGGTTTGAGAGACAGTGGGACTTTTAAGAGGTATTGGATCCTGAAGCATCTGTCCTCATGAAGAAATTAATGCCATTTAATGGGAGTGAGTCCTTGCTCTCTAGGAACTTGATTAGTTATCATGAAAGTGGCATTTGCCTTTTGTCTCCTGTCTCTGTATGCACCTTCTTGCCCTTTCCCTTCCCCTTTCTGCCAGGTTATAAAGCAGCATGAAGCCCTCACCAGATGAACCACCCAGCCTTGGATTTCCCAGCATCCAGAACTGTTAGCAAAAATAAACCATTTCTTCTTTATAAACTGCCTACTGTCAGGTATTCACTTATAATAATAAAAAACAAACTAAGACAGTACCTCTTTTCTTAATGTGTATGTATGAGCTAGTGCTGGCCCAAGAAACTTAGCTGCTAAACATTTGGACTTTTTCTGGATAATTGCGCTACCTAGTCTAGAAACTACACAGGATGCCACGGAACCTGTTCCTTCCCTGACTTTTGTGCTAAAATTCAGGAAGGAAGTTTTCATGCCCTGGATGGTCCCTGTGAATTATGTGAAACTCACACTATGGGGAAATACAGAGGTTGAATGGGGGAGGGGGCGATGGTAAAGATGTGGACCACAGTTGTGCACAGAAGAACAGAATTAGGGTCAGAAGAGGAAGCCAGAAAGTTTAAGAACAGAGGAATTAGAGGAAGGGGGAGGGGCAAGTCAGTCTCTCTGAGTGTCTTTTTCATTCTTTTTTTTTTTTTGAAGAGATGAAAATATTTATTATGATGATTTGATTATTACACATTGTATGCATGTATTGCATTACCACAGTTTAACCCATAAAGATGAACAAACATTATGTCTCAATAGAAATAATTTTAAAATATAATTACAATTACCATTTCAAAAGATGATAGTAGTTTTTGTGTAAAGTGAACCTGCTGGTGACTTGAACAAATAAACAAAACATCAAATTATGCAAATATGTATAAAATCTTACAAATGTGAAACTAAACAATTTTTAGCAAAATATATGTGTATAGGAACTATAGTTTTGGGTACAGAATAGAGTGAACATAATTTTAAGATTCTTAGAAATGCGTTTCTAGAGAATCTCATGCCATCTTTTAGTTTTTAATTTTAATTTGTTATATATGACAACAGAATGCATTAAAATTCATATTACACATACAGAGCCCAATTTTTCATGTCTCTGGTTGTACACAAAGTAGAGTCACACCATTTGTGTCTTCATACATGTACTTAGGGTAATGGTGACCATCACATTCTACCATATTTCCTACCCCTATTCCCCCTCGCTTTCTCTCCTTCCCCCTTTCCCCTTTGCCCTATCTAGAGTTCATTTAATCCACCCACCCCCGACCAGCATATTATAAATCATCATCCTCAAATCAGAGAAATCATTTGGAATTTGTTTTTTTTTTCTTTTTGGGGGACTGGCCAATTTCACTTAGCATTATATTCTCCAGCTCCATCCATTTACCTGAAAATGCCATGATTTTATAATCTTTAAATGCCGAATAATATTCCATTGTGTATATACACCACATTTTCTTTATCCATTCATCTACTGAAGGCCATCTAGGTTTGTTCCACAGTTTAGCTATTGTGAATTGTGCTGCAATAAACATTGATGTGGTTGTGTCCCTGTAGTATGCTGTTTTTAAGTCCTTTGATATAGACCAAGTAGTGGGATAGCTGGGACAAATGGTGGTTCCATTCCCAGTTTTACAAGAAATCTCCATACTGCTTTCCATATTGGTGGTACCAATTTGCAGTCCCACCAGCAGTGTATGAGTGTCTTTTTACCTACATCCTCGTCAACACTTATTGTTGTTTGTACTCTTAATAGCTGCCATTCTGACTGGAGTGAGATGAATTTGCATTTGCATTTCTCTAATTGCTAGAGAACATTTTTTTCATATATTTGTTGACTGATTGTTTATCTTTTTATGAGAAGTGTCTGTTCAGTTCCTTGGCCCATTTATTGATTGGGTTATTTATTTTTTTGGTGTTAAGATTTTTGAGTTCTTTATAAATTCTAGAGATTAGTGCTCTACCTGATGTAAGAATTTGTTCCGAATTAGTAGGCTCTCTATTCACCTCACTGATTGTTTCTTTTGCTGAGAAGAAGCTTTTTAGTTTGAATCCATCCCATTTATTGATTCTTGATATTAATTCTTATGCTATCAGAGTTGGGGCCTAATCCAACATGATGGAGATTTGGGCCTACTTTTTCTTCTAATAGACACAGTGTCTCTGGTTTAATTCCTAGGTCCTTAATCTATTTTGAGCTGAATTTTGTACATGGTGAGAGACAGGGGTTTAATTTCATTTAGTTGCATATGGATTTCCAATTTTCCCAGCACCATTTGTTGAAGAGGCTATCTTTTCTCCAATGTATGTTTTGGGTGCCTTTGTCAAATATAAGATAACTGTATGTGGGTTAGTCTCTGTGTCCTCTATTTTGTACCATTGGTCTACAAGTCAATTTTGGTGGCAATACCATGCTCTTTTCATTACTATTGCTCTGTAGTACAGTTTAAGGTCTGGTATAGTAATGCCACCTGCTTCACTCTTCTTGCTAAGGATTGCTTTAGTTATTCTGGGTCTCTTATTTTTCCCTTGTGATTGGAATGAGTCCAGTTTTTCATTCTTTTAGATGGAATTTTACTGTCATTAAGTAGTGGCCCAGTGTGATATAACTTACAATGGATAAACTGAACTCCAACAAACTGGATTTGAAAACTTTTCGATTCCTTGGCATGTGTATTGGGAAGTTAATTCCTGTTGCTACTGGGAGCTCAGTAATAAGAAAGTGTTCAATTTTACATCCAAATATTTCTTGGATTCAGCATTTTGTTTGGCTCCTTTGGCTGGGTGTAGGGTCATTGTGTTTTGGGTATACTTGCTGTGATCCTTTTTGGGATCCCAAATACACTTTAAGGCACAAAACTATAATGAGGGTTTGGGTTACCTTTCCCCTACATGAATTATTTTTGCTCGGCCTGAGCCAATGCTACTTTGATACCTTTCCCTGTGCATTCTGCAGGGCTCGTGAGATCTTGATGGCATTTCACTACCTAGAGACCTTTAATAGTATTGACAACTTGAAAACACGCACCGCAAACTTGTAATGGATTGTCTATAAAATTATCAAGTGAGAATCTTCCTAGAGTTGGTTCGTTTATGCTTCTCCACTTCTTCCTCTCCAGTGATTCAGAGATGTGTTCATTGCCTGTGCTCTTTTCTCCCCCTATTAATAAGTTGGTTTTCAACCAGGAATGGTTCTAACACATGGGTCATGTTATTGACTTCTAGCCAAATCCTTTCTCCTCTGGGTGAGGGACACAGCAGGTGGAAGCTTTCCGGAATCTGGGAATAAGCGACAATAATGACCCAGCAAGGTAAGTCTTTGATTCAACTCTGATGTGAATCAGTGGTGTGACCTCCTATCCTTAAGGCTCGTATCTTCTTGCCTCAGGCACATGAGCAAGTGTATTATCTCCAAAGTTCTCAGAGTTTTTTTGACTTTTATGAGGGCATTTTAGTGGAAAACATGTAGAATTTGTGGTTTCCTTGGGTTATGCACAGTTATTTGGCCTCTTCACATGGCATGCAGAAGTCAGCTAAGGGGTGCTGGTTTTCTGGTGGGGGTTATACACAGTATTAAATGGTCCCCCAAAGAAGTCCACGTCCTTATCCCCAGAAGCTGTGACTGTGTCAACTTACATGGCAGCAGGGACTTTGTAGATATAATTAAATTAAGGATTTTGAGAGGGAGAGATTATCCAGGGTTACCTGGGTGGACCAGCCTAATCAAAGGGGGTCTATAAAAGGAATGCAGAGAATCCAAAGAAGAGGCCATGTGGAAATGAGAGCAGTGGGGGAGATGTGGCTGTGAGCCAAGGAGTGCAGGTAGCCCATAGATACCAAAAAGAGGCAAGGAAACAGATTCTCCCCTGAAGCCTCCAGCACGAACATGGTCTTATTGACACTTTGATTTTAGATTTCTGACATCCAGACTGTAAGATAATATGTTAGTGTTATAAACTGCAAATTGCTAACTTTGTGGTAACTTGTTACAGCAGCAACAGGAAACTAATACAGTGATCTCTAATTAAGAGAGGAGGGTCCAGGCAATCAGCCTGAGAATGAGGCCATGAGTGGTAGCTTTGTTTGAATTTGTGCTTCCCACAGAGGGCCCTTCAGAATCACAACACAAACATAATCTAGGAGTTCAGCAGAAAAGAAAGTATTGGGGTTTGGGTTGGGCCAGGGAGTAAAATTTCCAATATAAACTCCAATTAATGAGTTCAGGGTAGACTGTTAAAAGTAATTTAGAACAGTATGAAACTATTATGTCAGATCTGTCCAATAGAACATTCCACAAGGATGGAAATGTTCTGTGTCTGCCTCATCAGTTATGGTAGCCACTAGCCACATGGGGCTAATAAGAGCTTGAAATACAGATAGTGTGATAGATGAGCTAATTTTAAATTTAACGTAAATATAAATTATTTAAACAGCCACCTGTGACTTGTGGCTATCATCCTGGATGAAGCAGTCTGGGTCAACACTAACAGATACAATGTGAGCCACAGATATAATTTTTAAATTTTCTATATGTATAGTTTCTATATATATAGTTATATTTTAAAAGGCAAAGAAGACTAATGATATTAATTTGATGATGCATTTTGTTTAATTGAATTACTAAGTAGCTACCATTTCAGCATGGAACTAATATAAGGATTAATGAGATATTTATGGTTTTTTCATACTTTCCTTTTTGATACAAGTCTTCAAAATCCAGTGTTTGTTCTACACATAGAGCACAGCTCACTTTGGATCATGTGCCCCAAGTGCTCAACCCCCGCAGGTGACCAGCCCCTACTGCACTGGACACTGCCAATCATTAAGTCACAGATGAGGGGAGGTGGAGGGGGAGAAGGTGAAATGACTTGTTTTCAATTTTTCTTCTTCCTGCAAGACCTGTTAATTTTTGTTGCCTGCGTTTCCTCTGAGAGATACATAACTTCAGGCAGTAAGTGAAAATTCAAGGTTGTTGTTCTTTCCTCCTACCGACCTATTTCTGCCAACAAACATTTAATATGACACTCAAAATACAATTTGTAAATTGGTGGGCTGATTGGATTCTCAGACATGGAGATGAAGAAGATGGTGATAGGAGGAAAGACAAGAGGAGGATTTGACTTGATCTGCAGAAACCAGGGGAAGCCTAAGGAAAGAGGAACGTGATTGGGCTCGCTAAATAAGCTTGGCAGAGGACCGCATTTCTTAGACGGCGGGCTCTGAAGGTCCATGCATACCAGAGCTCTTGGGATGTTTAGTTTGTTAAGATGCAAATACCAGGAACTGCAAGGTCAGATTGCGGGACCTTGTATGTGGGAGCTATGAGTTGTCTCTCTTAATTAGCTTCCTCAATGATTATTGCATGAAAGCATATGAGTCCCTGGGTTTGATTTCTGGAATTTCATAACAAGCTAAAAACTTGTAAAGAAGCTGGAATTAGAAAATTAAAATTGCTTCTGGGCTGAGGTCAACATTACTCTTAATAAGCTAGACTCAACAACAGAACAACAAAGGCCAATTTCAACGTTATTGGCTCATTTATAAATGCACTTGACTGAGAATGGAGGAAAAGCACCCAGAACTGTCGGATTCCTTAAGAGCCCCTATATTTCCTTTCATCCTGTTTAGCTCTAAGAAAGAGTCCTCTTTTATTTGGTCATTGCTGGTGTCCTCTCTAGGGTGGTCATTATGTCTGGGTCGGGCTTTTGCTGTTCAAGAGTTGGAGTTTTCTGCTGATTCAATAAGCAAATCATTGTTTTTGTTGATTCTCCATGAATTTGCAACAGCAGTGGTTTTGCCTGGTAATCACAAGCAGGAAATGTGCAGCCGCTTGATGTCTGCAGAAAAGGAATAAAACATGAAGACAAGAAAGGGCTGGAGGGGAGGAGATGCTGCTTCACATCTGCAATTCCAGGAGGAATGCAAGAGGGACTGTCTCCCCAGAGGTGCAAGAAAGCCAGGAAGACTTTACATTGTGGACCACAGGGGAATATGCAGGATTGGACCAAAGTCCTCTTTCTGGTACTACTCTCCAGGATAAAGTTCTTCAACGTCTAAGCCTCAAAGTCTCCCCTGCCTCTCCAGGAGCCTCGTTAAAATGCACACTTCCACTCTGAGATTGATGACGACTTGAGGGGCTCAAAGTCTTCGCTGGAGAAATCTGCCATTAGCTGCATAAAGTAGCGACCATCGATCGCTCATGGAATGCTTATTCTGCCAAACACCATTCAGAGGGCTTAAGTACATTATCCAATTTTATCCTCGTTATTTTTCCATGAGGTCGCAAATGTTTTCATTTTTGTACAATAAGGACACTGAGGCACACAGACGTTAAGTAATTTGCCTGAAGTCACATAAGTGGCTAAATAACAGTTGGGTCCAGCTTTCTTCCGTCTTCAAACCTTGTGTTATCCACTAGGCTGGTGTTTCTCAAAGTGAGGTCCCGGACCTGCATCATCAACTTCACCTGGAGACTTGGAAGACATGCAGATGCTCCGGCTTCTGTCCAGATGGATTGAGTTGGGAACTCTGGGCATGGTCCAGTAATGTGCAGTGGAGCACATCTTCCCAGTGACGCTGATGTGTGCTCAGTTTTGAGAATCACAGGGGTTGGACTAAGGATCCTACCACCCAATGACAACACTGCAGTGTGATGAGGCAGGGGGCAGAAAATTTCTTCCATTCTATTGGTTTTGGTGACATTCCCCTTGCAACCGTAAAATGAGAGTGTGGATGATGATGGCAGGTGAGATGGAATGATGTCCCACATGTCACAGAACCTCCACTCCCTCCGGGGAGCCATAGGTTCATTCAAGGAGGAGGAACCAAGATACCTTGTCATTTGGGTTATGTGCATTTGCTGCTGAATGACAGGACCCAGAGGTGGGATTGGGAAAAACCAAGAATAAAGGAAAGGGACCACCATGGCAGAGGCAGGCAGGTGGCAAAGGAGTTTGCAGAAGCAGGTGGTCCAAAATATTGCCCAGACATCACAGATGAGCAAATAGGTAGAAAGAGGTGATGTATTTAAAATTGAGGATTCAGATAAAGCCTCTTAATCCCCTTCTGGTATGGCAGAAATCAATAGCCAAATTCCCAGGGCTTGCATTTGCTAATGTGTGTGTAGTGAGCATTAAACAACTGAATAACGAGGTCCAAAGTAGGGTAGTGGTGCCACGTCTCTGGGCATGCCTTAAGGGGGTTGTCAGGACATCAGCATAAATCAGTGCTTTTCAAGGTAGCGCCTGCCTGGAAGGTTGCTGTACCCTGTCCTCTACAATAGTCGTGCAGGATATAAGGCATTTTGCAGAAAGTATTCATGGGAAATTTTCCAAATCAAGGCAGCCAACAGATTGCATTTCCATCACTTCATAGACCTATGGAAAGGAATCCATTGACACAGAAATAGGGAGAGCCCAGAAATCCAGCTGTTGAAATCTGAGTTGTCATCTAGAGAGAAAAGAACTGTCAAGACTGAGTTCTGAATAGTTACAGGCAATGAGATGGAGAAGGCTCTGCAGTTAGTGACCCTCAGGGGATCATCAGGTACAGGCATGCAGTAAAAATCTGGACCAGAAGGAGAGACCCTGGCTAACCGAAAGGGAGGACAGGAAGCCAACACGAGTGGCCCCTGTAGTTACAACTGTCACTAATTTGTATACGTAAAATCAGTTCCTATTGGAGTCAAATCCCTTAGTGGCTGTCAGGGGATAATATTTGCCTTATGGGCAATATCATGCCAGAATTTAAAGATAGCTCCCAGGAGATCTGCTGTATATTGAAATTCATTTAATTATGATGTAGTCTCCACTTTGGAAAAACACTTAAAGTGGGAAAGTTCAGATTTACACAAAAGATAAACCAGGGAGCAATTAATTCCTAGACTGAAGAATTCTTCCATTTGCAAGAGGTGTCACTGTAGTATTTTTTTTTTTAAGTTACAAGCTTTTAAAATTAATGCATTTAAAGTCAAGTCCAAACCCAATTTTCCCCTGTTGCTTACATAGATATAAGGTGAGGAATGCCTATATTTGTTGTGTATATTTTGTAATAGATTTGGCTCATACAATTTGTTTCTGCACAGGGCCAGGGGCACATTAAAACAGCAGTTCCTCTGGGCATCACTGACTTCTGCCTCTCTCAGAATTCTGACATCATTAAGTTGTGTCTGCATTTCACTGTACTGCACCACTCCAATTATAGGTGTTAACATTTCCAAAAAAAGAATCCTTGAACTACAGATCCCTAGTTTGTGATCACCTGTGCTCAGTGTATACACACATGCACACACACGGGATTTATTTATTTTGCTCTGCCAAGACTTCTATTTTCAGTTGGTTTTGGCAATAGGTTGGTGTGTTAGTCAGTTTTGCATCACTGTAACAAATAACTGAGATAATCAGCTTATAAAGAGAAAAGGTTTATTTTGGCTGATAGTTTTGGAGGATTCAGTTCAGGATCCATTGGCTCATTGTTTTGGTAACACATCATGGCAGAAGGGTGTGGTAGAGAAAACCATTTCACCTCCTGACCACACAGCAGAAGAGAAAGAGAGAGAGAGGAAGGGACTAAGGTCCCATAATCTCCTTTAAGGTCAAATTTCAATGATCCAAGGACCTCCTATATGACCCTACTTTCTAAAAGTTCAATGGCATCAACCTGAAGACTAAGCCTATAATACATGTGGCTTTGGGGGACAGTCAACATCCAAACTATTGCAGTTGGATACAGTTGATATCCACAAGTCCAGCCATAAAATGATATGTGAATTATTTTTGGAGGTTGATTACTTACATGGTGCTGTGAAACCAACACCATCTCACCCAAGTTGACCTGCCCTGGCCAGAATCCATAGAGGTTTGGCCAGAACCAGGTTTAACTGTAGATTGTCTCATCAGCAAGTCTGAGAATCTCATGTTCATTCTGTTTACTTTATAGCCTTAACCTGGCCCTTCATTTAGACCTGAAGGTTCATTTCCAGCTGAGAATCTTGTTCCTGTCCTTACATAACATACTTTAGGCAACTAAAACACAAGCCACCAACTTCCTTTGAATAATTTCTCGCCATTTTTTAGAATTTAGGTGGAGCATGTCATAGAGGGGATTGTTCCTGCTTCACAGGTGGACATTTAGTTTCAGGGTCAACAATGAATCCTACACTTAATTTTTTTTTCTCTGCTTAACTTCTTGCTTTGCTTTCATCTTCCTGAGGTGGGATATTCTGAGAAACTTGTTGACCAGAAGGAGCTCCACTGAGAATAGACATCAAGGTGGGTTTAACTCTTAATAAATCAAACACTGAAAGAGGCTGAAGTGAATGTGACTCAGTTTCAGGCTAGACAGGGCTGTGGGGGTCTCTAGTGGTGTGGGGTAGTTATGGAGGACCTAGACTTTGGGGGAATTCCCTTGGAGAGGCAGTTGTAGGGGAATCTTGTGGGGTTGTGGTTGTGGACCTCTGTGGATGGTGTCACACTGCCTTGAAAGGGAGCAAACGTTCTCATGGGCGTTTACTCTGGGAGGAAGTCAAGTCCTCAGCAGAAAACGAGAACTTCAGAGGCTGACCTTAACCAGAAGCAAGGAGCAGAGCAGGAACACCTGAAATCCTGGGATGCTGACCAGAGTGAGAGGCGATAAGCTGTCTGCCTCCCTGGCTTCTCCACGAGCCAGAATTCCTACATCCACCTTGTTCCTGTGGGAGAACCACTCTGAGCAGCCTTGTGAGTCCCTCAAATGATTTGGTTCCCTACCTTAAGGTCCTTGAGATAGTGGGGGGAAGCCCAGAGAGACTGGTTGCCATGACTTCCAGTGGACCAGGCACACACATATCTTTTCTTATTTAGTTTTCATTTGCTCAAGAAAGAATTATGTTTACTCCCATTAAAGAGCTGAGGTTCCTGAAATTAAATGCCCTTCCAGAAAGAAGGGCTTCTGTTCCCAGCCTGTCGATGGCAGCTGTGGGCAGAAAGGAAACCCTGACTCTCTCTGCTCCTTCTCCCTAGTAACCACCATTCTCACTATCTTCCTGTTAGGTCCCTTTTGCATCAAATCTAATTTGTGGGCACTGGTCAAGAATAAAAAGCTAAGGTGTTACATCTTCCTAAGTAACTTGGATCTCAATTTATGCTGAACCTTGGGTCAAATATTTACCATCATAAGCACCAGAGGGCCAGTGATTTTGGCGGTAAGTCTGGAATTCTGACCTACCTATGGTAGTGGTTCTCAGAGTTTAACAGGGATTGGCAAGCTCCAGCCTGTAGGCCGAATGCTGTCCCATACCTGTTTGTGAGTAGCCATACACTGAGAATGATTTTTATTTTGCACTTTGAAGTGGTTAAAAAAAATCAAAAGAAAACTAGCATTTCACTGCATGAGAAACATCTGATATTTCAATTGCAGTGCCGTAGTTTTAGTCTTTTTGGATAGTTATACCCATCCATTTTCATCTTGTCTGTGGTGACTTTCAACCTGAGGGACAGAGTCGAGCAGCTGCCACAGAGACCATATGATCTGCAAAGCTTGAAATATTTATTATCATCTTGTTATGGTTTGGATAAGAGGTGAACCCCAAAAGCTCCTGTGTTAATGGAGGACTGTTTCAGAGGTGAAATGACAAGACGATCAGACCTGTAAACTCATCAGTGGATTAATCCATTTGATGGATTAATAACTTGAAAGGACGACTGTGCTGGGTGGTCATTATAGGCAGGTGGGGCATGGCTCCAGAAGTTGGGTCCCTGGAACTGTGCCCTTGGAGGTTACATCTTGTCTCTCTGGCTTTATCCATTCTCTCTGTGCTTCCCAACTGCCAGGAGGTGAATGGCTTTCCTCTGCCACACCCGTCCACCATGATGTTCTGCCTCACCTTGGACCCAGCATGGTGGAATGTCCAACCATCAACTGAACCTCTGAAACTATGACCTCAAAATACATTTTTTTTCCTTTATGTTGTTCTGGTCAGGTGTTTTTGTCACTGTGATGAAAATCTGACTGACTTTCTCTATCCAATAACAAGTTTGCTGAGCTGTGGACTGAAGGGTTTGTAAAAGACAGATTGCTAATCCCTGGTCTCAGAGTGACTGGTTCAGTAAGTCTGGGTGAGGACCAACATTTTATTTTTATGATCATTTCTTAGATAAGGCTAATATTGCTCTTCAACCTTGCCTGGACACTGGACCTAACTAGCTTGGATCCGACACTGGAGATTTGGGTATAATTGGTCTGGGTGTTGGGATCTTCAAAATTTTAAAGGGAGTTTATAATGCAAACACTGTCCAATAGAAATATAGTAAGTCACATATATAATTTGATATTTAGTAACCACATTTTAAAAGCTGAAAGCAATTTTAATAATATGTTAATAATGTGTTTTATTATTGACAAATAATAGGTTGATATATTTTATTTCACTCAATTTCATGGTTTGAATATTCAATGTCTCCCAAAGGCCCGTATATTAAAGGCGTGATTCCCAGCTGATGGCCCTGTGGGGAGATGGTGGAACCTTGGCGGTGGGGCCTTGAGGGAGGAAGTTAGGTCATTGGGGGTGTGCCTTTGGAAGAGACATTGGGACTCTGGCCTCCTCTTTTTTCTTTTTACTTCCTGGCTACCATGGAGAGTGCAGCCTTGTTTTACCATGTGTTCCCACCACAATGGGCCTCCCACAGACCTCCAAACAATGGAGCCAAGAGACCATGGATATCAACCTCTTAAACTGGGAGCCCAAACCAACCTTCCTTATTGTAAGTTGATCATATCAGGCATTTTGGCACAGTGACAAAAATCTAGCACACTCAATATATCCAGAATATTATTTCAACATAGCTGTTTTGAATGTGTCTACCATGTTTCAAGTATTTATTGAAACTGCAAAGTCATATCTTAATGGTATTTGGAAGTGAGTCTTTTGGGAAATAATTAGGATTAGATGAGATCACAGATATGTGGCTCTAGTGATGAAATTTGTACCTTTATAATAAAAGAGAGACTTGAGCTAGCACACATGCTCTGTCATGGGATGCCCTGTGCCATGTTATAAGGCCCTCCCCAGATGCTGAGTGGGTGCTCTTGCCAGCCTCCTAGATTTCCCAACCTTCAGAACCACAAGTCAAATAAGCTCCTATTTTTAAAAAATTACCGAATATCAGGTGTTTTGTTTTAGCAACAGAAAAGGGATGGATGCAGATGTATAACCAATGTAACAACGATCAAGACATTTTACATTTTTCTTTTCATGTTACATCTTTAAAACCTAGTCATAGTCTACACTGATAATATGTTTCAATTCAGAGTGGTCATATTTCAGAGGGTCAGGAGCCACATATACCTTGTGGTCCCTGCAGACAATAGCATGGGTCTAACTAATATGCAATTGAGATCCAGTGCAGTGAGGGCCCTGGGGTATCCTGTTTGTTAGAACATGCTTGGTTATCACTTAATAATATTCTTATATTTTCATGTAATTCAATAATCTCCTATGATATCATTTAAAATCACAGCTTATTGTGTGCCCCTTGGTTTAGCTAAACAATGACCTATTTAATAAATTCCCTATAATTAGTTGGTGGCTATGGACCAGACCTAAGCTAGTTACAGCTAGACAGTTCTTGAGTATCAGGAGAATTTACTATAGCTTCCTTCCTTAAGTTTACTAATTTGGTATGGTCATTAAAAACTTTCAATTAATCTTACTTTAGCCTTAAAATTGAGGCCAAGCTTATGGATGTAGTTGTACAACACAGAGGTGAAGTGGAATGGATCCATATGATTCAATGCTATAAAAGGAAAAAGGGCCTCAGGAAGTGCTCACAGAGTAGAAGATATAATGTTGCCTGTTCTGTCACCTTCTCAATGAGCCCCAGTGCCTGGATAAGGATATTGTAGGGAAAGAGTACAGAGTGGATACTTCATGATTGCCCTGACATTCTATTCTAGTCTTTGATGCAGAACTTTCTATGCATTTACCTTCCGCGTGATGAGCAAATATCACAATAAAGTGACACATGACTTTTTGGGCTTCCTGGTGGGTGCATATTAAAGTTATGTTTATGTTGTACTGTAGTCTATCAAGTGTGCAAGAATGTTATGTCTAAAAACACAATGTGAATGCCTTAATTAAAAAGTATTTTGTGGGGCTGGGGATATAGCTCAGATGGTGGAGTACTTACTTTGCATGCACAGGGCCCTGGGTTCAATTCCCAGCACCACCAAAAAAAAAACCAAAAAACAAAAAACAACAACAACAAAAAAAAACCCAAAAACAAACAAAGAAAAAGACCTTTGTGGCCAAAAAAGTGTGAGACACAGATACAGAGCAGGCACATCTGTGTCTATAGACCTGCTCCATGCAAGGTTGCCAGAATCCACCAATTTGTGAAAAATGCAGTATCTGTGAAGTGCAATAAAATGAGGTATGAGTATTCAACTGCAAATATCATTGAATATAAAATAGGTTATGATTCCCTTTTAAAAACTCTTAGATTTACCTTATGGAGGAAAGAGAATTTGTTTCTATTCTTTTCTGTAATGATAAACTAACATTTGAAAGCATAACCTTGCAAATTCATCATAAAAGCAAAGATTTCTAAAATAGGTAAAAATATGTTAGGATCTGTAAACAAGTCAGGATGGTGCCTGGCATTTTGCCAGAGAAATGTTAGGGTCTGTAAACAAGTCAAGATGGCGCATGGCAAAATGCCAGAAGGAGTGGTTTGTGAAGTGGCGCCAGTGAGCCATTAAGTGTGGAGATTTCTTATTGGTTGACTGCTGTATCTAGTTTATGCTAATTAAGATAAGCTGTGTGGAATGCATAAATACCTCTGTTGTCCTACAATCAACGGCTCCCACTCCTGCTGTATCAATCTACACAAGTTGCTCCCCCACCCCCCCGATTATTTTGCTGCAGCCGGACTGCCGCAAAAATATAGGCCTTCAGTTCTACTACTTAGAAAGAACTACTCTTCTCTCCTAAATGTAAACATCTGGAGTTCTTTTGATGATTATAATTGCACACATTTAAATAAAAACAGGATCCAATGAGATATTCTGTTATAGTATGCTTCGTTGTTACTTAATAATATTCTTATATTTTCATGTTATTCAATAATCCCTATGATATCATTTAAAATCACAGCATATTGTGGGCTAAACAATGACCTACTTAATGAATCCCCTATTATTGGATATATAGGTTGTTTCCCCCCAGTTGTCAATCACCTCATTAATAATGCTGCCAGAAGAGCATCATTTGGTCTTTGGATCCAATATACTTCCTGCTTTAGAGCTAGCAAAGGGAAGCCCAGAGGAAAAGGAGACATTATTTTACACTTGCAGTCTCACTAAGCCTGACCAATTTTGTAGTTTTCATCTGCCTTGGAGGACAGCCAGTGGGATGCAGTTTGCAGAGGGAGGCATAGAAATGTGGTGGCAATGATAGCAATCACTCAACCGCAGTGGACACTGAGTTTTCTCACCATTCTGCTAGGAAGAACCTGCAGGTCCCTGGGACCGTTTCATACATGATATGCAGCAGCCTGTGCTTGGGTTTGGACTGGCTTCACTTCTCCCTGTGTCTCTGGTGTCATTTCCCCTTCTCGTCCTAGTGTCAGTCACTTCTCTGGAACAGAATCCTTCCTGTGGTGGATTTGTGGGTGGGTTAAAACAATTTAATAACCCAAGAAGCCTCTGAATTTAAAATGTTAGCTTCTCTGGCTTATATAATTTACATAATCATTTGTGCATGCAACATTTGTATATTGCTCTTCTGATTGTTTTGCACTATCTGAAATTTCCTGGCAGGTCCCCAAATGCCAGCTCCTCAGCTGCCTATGCAGTATCATCCCCATAGCAATAAAGCAAATAAATGGCTGCGGAGCTGCCCAGCATCCAAATGAGGTAAACACGAGCTTCTGAGCTGCTACACCAAATTAGACACCCCAAATCGTTTGAGGGAACAGTATTTCTCCTGTTTTATTAATTCTATTAAGGGCATTAATAGAGGAATAAAAAAATAAGGTTTTCTTAAGCTTGAGGGGCCCAGTGAATTTACTGTTTGCTTTGTGTCTTCTGCTGTGCATACGCATCATGAGATGGTCATTTTGAGGTGGGCGGTAAGGTCTGTGTTCAAAGCAGTCGTGTGTCCCTATGCAAATACAATCCAGGTATTTATTAAATCTTTTCTGTCAGCTCTCTATGCCCTGTCTGCAGAAAGGTTAATGGGGGACATACTCACAAATACACTTCCAGCTGAGATAAGGTCTGTGGCAGAAATAGAACATGATGCTCTGGGAGAAGTGAGAGGGAGCAATTCATTTGGCTGGGTTTGAAGGAGGCTTCTTGGGTTAGATCTGGACAGAAGAAGAAAAGTGGGGAGCAGGCTTTACAGGCTAAGGGGACCACCTAAACAATGTTGTATGTGTTAATGTGCAGGCCTTGGTCAGAAAATGGCGATATTTTGTTGAGGTGGTTGTTAATGGTGCATATGGGGAATGGAGGGAAATGTAGCTAGAGAGGAGGGATGGTCAAATTTATGATGTACTTTGGTCATCAAAATAACTCAGGCTTTGGAATAAACCTAGGTGGCCATCAACAGATGAATGGATAAAGAAAATGTGACACACACACATATACACACACACACATACACACATATATTCACATATTGAAATATTACTCAGCCATGAAAAGGCACGGAATTCTACCATTTTCAGAAATATAGGTAAAAGTAGATGACACTATGTAAAGAGAGATAATGCACAGAAATATAGTTACTATTCTCACTTATGAATGGAAGCTAAAATGTCCATCTCAAAGATGTAGAGAATAGAGTAATAGGTATTAGAGCCAGAAAAGAATGTGGGGTAGGGGAAGGAAGAGAGGAGAGTTAGTGGGCTCAGGGTACTGCTGGATAGGAGAATGGGTCCTAATGCTCTACAGCATAGTAGGAGAAATATGATTGACAATTAATTGATTATTTCAAAATAGCTTGTGGAGAGGATTTTGAAAGTTTCCAGCACTATTTTGTACCTGAGGGTGATAGATCTGTCAGTTACTCAGACTTGATCATGAGACATTGAGTACATGATTGAAATGCCACAGTATACCCCATAAATATGTAGGATCACCATGTGATGAAAAAATGTATTTTAAAAATATGGATAAAAAGTCTTTATTCTACAGGAAAAGGTACTCTTGAAGACCTTTGGGCAGGAGGTGACATTTCTAGAGCTTTGTTTAGAAGAGTTAGCTGGCAGCTGTGTCAGGGGTGGAGAGAGACTTGATCTAGGGACTGGAAAGACATCTAGTGTCTGTACTTTCTTGTTAAGTTGGTAGGACTTCCAGGTGACCCATCTCCACATTTGGGTTCAAGGTTCCTTATTTGGGATAAAAAGTTGGAAATATAATCAAAAGGCTTGAGATAGGACAATGGATGTTGGCTGTAGATGGCAGCCTATGAAGTGGTTAGCCTTTCCTGGGTGGGAATTATTTAATCATCAGCTCAATATGATTTGAGTTCCTCCAGAACATTCTACACAATTGGGTCTATGTTCTCTTTTAACATTATTTTTAAGATATATGTGTTTAATCGACATGATAATTATATATATATATTATGGGACATAGTGTGGCATTCCAAGTGTACATGTAATGCGCAATGACCGGATCAGCATAACTGGCATGCTACCACTTCAGTGTGTGTGTGTGTGTGTGCCTGTACACACACACGTATTTGTAGTTAGTGCTCCCCACATTTCAGGCACATTTGAGATACAGTCCACCCTCTGTGTCTGTGAGATCCGTATCTCTGGATTTTGCATCCCTACATTCAACTGACCACAGATGGAAAAAATTGGAAGAAAATGCATCTGTATTGAGCAGGCACAAAATTTTTGGTCATTATTCCCTAAACGATATAGTATAACAACAGTTTACATTGCATCTACATTGTATTAGATATTACAAGTGATCCAGAGATTATTTAAAACATATGGGAGGATGTACATAGATTCTGTGCAAACACCACCCCATTTGTCTAAGGGACTGGAGCATCCACAGACTTTGGTAATTACCAGGTGTCCTGGAGCCAGTCCTCCACTGGTACCTACGGGCAACTGCAGTGGGTAACCAAGGTGATACTGCTCACACTTGGGAAGTCCATAGTCGGCTGGGGATGACAGACGGGGGTAAACGGGTACAGTACCATGTGGTGAGTGCTGCAAGTGAGCTGTCTGCCACACACTTATGGGAGAAAGGAGGCTGAGGAACAGAGCTGCAGGAACTGTCATTTGCAAATCCCAGTGAAGTTCTGCAGACGTCCATCTGGTCAACCCTCTTCTAAGTTCCCTGATTTCTTTTCTTGCACAAACATCTTTTATCTGTACCCCTGGGTCTAGGAAGGGGACTCCAATTGCTTCGAGATCTTTCACTTAGAAAGGAAAATTGGGGCTGGGCGTGGAGACACATGTCTGTAGTCCCAGCGGCTCGGGAGGCTGAGGCAGGAGGATCACAAGTTCAAAGCCAGCCTCAGCAACAGCGGGGTGCTAAGCAATTCAGTGAGATCCTGTCTCTAACTAAAATAAAAAAAGGGCTGGGGATGTGGCTCAGTGGCTGAGTGCCCCTGAGTTCAATCCCTGGTACCCCTCCAAAAAAAGAAAATTGGGCGTTTTGCAAGGATTCTTGCTGTTTTACAACCCTAGCTGCCTTGAGAGGGGAAATCAACAGGAGGATGACTCTGGAGTGTGGGTTTGGGTTATGCTCCCTGTTGTCCAATGAGAATAGGAAGGAGTCCCTGGGAGGGGGACTAGCCAGTGGAGAACAATTAGCCAGGGGAGGTCAGCCGTAGAGCTGACCCACATTTTAATTAAACAAGTGCATGGGCTCTCTTTCGTCCAGCGAGAAGGTCCACGGAACAGGGTAGAGGAGAGTGTGGCTGTGGGGTCACTACTCAAGACCTCCGGAGACCAAGCAGGAAGCAGGTCTGATTTCATTGTGCAGTTACCATGTGTATATAGGCAGTAGCTAAGCAGATGACAGGCAGCCACCAGTGCAATTTCTTGCCAACTGTCCTTGCAGTGACCAGTCGAGGAGCGGGCCATGGAGCAAGAACAGGGATTGCAACACGCAGCCTCACGCCCAGGGCTGTGCCTACAGGGTAAGCGGTTTGCTGCTCCTGCACCTAGCACGAGGGGAGTGGCCTGCCACTCAGACACCATGAATGCACTTGTCCCAACAAACAAGGAGGCTTGGTTTGACTGGCAGGTGAGGACAAGGACAGGAGGGGTGGGGACAGGCTTGCTCTTGGCTGTGTATGGAGGAGGGGTAGCAGATTAGTGAACTGAAGGAAAGGAGCTAATGTAATAGGGCTCCGGCTTCTCTGCTTCCCGTCTAGCTACCTGAAGGCCCTGTCAATCAACCGCCCGCAGGGGAAAGCAGTGAGATGTGGTTAAGTCTCACTGTCTTTCCTCTTTGGAAGTCCATTGCTCTATCAACAAGACTGCACCAATCATCGAACCTGGGAACAGCATTGAATTTTCATGGATTTGGGGGAAGCTATTGGGCCCTTCTTCTTCTAGCCTTTTTCTTAAGGTGCCACTATTCACAGGAACAATCCCGTTTGGAGACCATCTTCTATACAACATTTCATTTTTGAGGCTCATGACAGCCCTGTGGGGAGGCGTTTCTTGTGATTTGTTTATAAAAGGTGCTGATGAGTGAGGCTCAACTTGTCCCAGGATGGGGGAGAGGGGTTGGACAGTGGACTCTGTCCCGGGGTTCTGACCCTGGATGTAAGCCTTGGGTCGGCCAATGACTTACCTCCTTTCCTTCTTCCACAGAAAGAAAACTTGGGTAGATCGTCCTCACAGATAGGATAGGAGAAATTCAGAACAGAAGCGCCTTTCGTGAGGAGGAGCACATCCAGGAACAGCTCCCGGATATCTTCCCCTAAAGAAGAGGAGGCGAGCCATCACTAGGACTCCACAGCAGGAGACAAGGACCCTTTATTCCCTTTGACTGCTTTGCATGGAAAACTTTTTTTTCCCTAGTAAAACAACATTGAAACCATACTGAGGGGACACTGTGATGACCCTGGGTATGAAAACCAGCCCATTCTCAAACGCCACCTCTTTGGGGCAAGGTGGCTCCTCTGCTGTGCTGCCCAGCTTCAGTGCTCTGGCCCCTTAATGAGGTGTCTGCAGGTGGCTTCCAGAACTTCTCAGCTCCATAGTGCTCTTTATCCCTAGTGGCCATGTGGGTGTGGTCAGCCCCCACACCCCCCTGATGTTGCTAGGCAGGCGCAGGCACCTCTGTGGTCTGGCTTCCCAAGCTCTCTGCCTTCTCCTCTCTCTTCCTTTTTATGTTCTACCTACTCCTTTCCTCTTTTCTCTCTTTCATACTCTCCACAAAATATTTCTTGAGATGCTGCTGGAGTCCTGACATTGGGCAAGGTTCTAGAAACACACAGTTGGGTGGGTTCTTGGTCTCTGGGAACGTCCGCTCTATTTCTCTGGATGGTCCCACACGCTAGGTTGATGGAATCCTTTTGCTCTGGTTTTGATAAAACTGTTTTAGGAAAGGAGATAATTTAGTAACTATAGCAAACATATAAGCCGATTGTAATGGCATGATCAAATAAAAAACACAACAGAAATTGCTGTGGCTCATTGACTGGGTTGTGTAGAAAGACTGCACGTCTCCTCTTTGCCTGGGTCAAGGTCTAAGAACTTGGATTAGCTGCTCAAGACACAAAATAATGCAAATGACAAACCATGCTGCTTGTGGAAGGGAATAGATTTGTCTGTGGCTGAGATACATAAGCAAAGGATCTCTCCTAGAGAGACAGCAATACTTAGTCTCAAAATATTTTCTTGGGGCTTGGGATGTGGCTCAAGTGGTAGAGTGCTCACCTAGCATGCATGAGGCACTGGGTTCAATCCTCAGCACCACATAAAAATAAAATATTGTGTCCACATAAAACTGAAAAATATATTTTAAAAATATTTTCTTTTTTTTTTTTGCTAGGTATACTGATTTCAGATGCTTATCCCATCCAGAGAGGTGTATAGAGTCTTTTTGGTAGAAAAATGGAACATTAAATGAGAATTATACTTTACTTGGATATTACCCAGAAAGAGGATTGAAGGTGGAAACAGTTAATTCCAGAGAATGGTGGGGGACTACTGGGCTAGCCAGCCATTATTGATCATATGAGTCAGTTGGTGTGTGGGGCAGGAAGTTGTGCCGTGCTTTATTTCGTGGTCATAATTTCTACTTACTCAGAATGATGCCAAATCTAATGCTGAGATGCGGTTGTAATTTTTTGGAACACTGGTCAACAGAAAAGCCGAAATCCTGCAAAGGATCTGCCAAGAAGAAAAAAAGAAAAAAAAATAGAATATTCATGTGTATATTGTATAACAATTGTGTTAACTAACCCAAGTTCACTAAAATTTATTCAAAAGAATATTACAAAAATACTTAAAAAAAAAGTAAGTCCATGAAGTTTTCACCAGCAACTCCTGGTCTCTCCAAAGTCAGTGTTGGGTCCACTCTTAGAGCTGGTCCACCTCAGTTGGTCAAGGCTCTGTTTACACAGACAACAGGGTCCTGAGCCACAGAATTAGGACAGCATCTTGATCATTGGGTTTCATCTTTGCTTGGTGAATGATTTTGTCATTCAAACTTTATCTTCTGAATTTTTATCTCTGCCTGAATTCTTTTTTTTTTTTTTTGAGAAATAGAAAAAAACAAAAGCTTGCTTGAATTCTTTTGGCTCCTGAACTTTCGGCTTTAAAATTGTTCATTAATTGCAGAGAACATTTCATAAAATATTGATGATTATAATGAAACAGAGAGAAAAATGTGCAGATTATCAAAGTTAAGAGCTGGTGTTGTGATTTCATTTCATCCCACCCCATCCTACCCACTCCCATCCACTATAATAATACCCCTCTGCAAATATTCCACTATGTGCAGGGTATTGCGTTAGATATGACAGAGTCTATGATGATAATGTAATTTAAACATAACTTATGCTCATTCAAAAAGCTCTGATGGCTCATCTATGTCTTAGAGTAAGTGCACAAATGTTCTACTGGCTCCAGCTTCCAAACTGCACATCACAAATCCATTCCTTGAGACTCAGTCTCACGCATCCCTGGAGCCTGGGGTGGCCATGTACACACTCAGCCAATTCCCATCATACCTGACTTGCTTGTGAACTCTCTCCCATCTCAGATGGTCTTAGTCTTTTTGCTCATTGTCTAAACACTCAGTTCTGGTTCATTCCTAGCTTTTGTGAAGGCTTCTCTGATAATCCTGAAAACAGCCTTTCGTTTCTTTGAATTCTTAAAATAGAATTCAAAGAAACGAAATAGTAGGTCTGAAAAACTTTTTAAAGTGTGTGCATATCTATGACTTTGTGCTTTGCTATGTGCCAGATCCTTACAACACTTCATCTACACATGAGAATCCTCAAAAGGAGGGGCCAGTGTTTGGGTTTGTTGGTTTGTTCTATTTTTTTTTTCCATTTTCTTTATGTTTACCACTGGTTCTAATAGAGGAGAGCTAATTAATTTTCTCATTCTTTTTTTTTTAAATTGACACATAATTGTACATATTTACAGGGGTATATAATATGATATTCTGGAATGTTTATACAATGAGCAATGGGATCAAATGTTGGTAATTGGCAAATCCATCACCTCAAACATTTATCATTTCTTTTACTAGAAATATCCAAAGTCCTTTCTTCTAGATATTTTGAAATATATAATAAATTATTGTTAACAGTAGTCACCCCACTGGGCTATAGAACACCATATTCCATCTTCTTATCTAACACTTTTCTATCTTTTCTCTCCCCTTCCCAACCTCTGGTAATCACTTCTTCTAGGAGACCAACTTTCTTAGCTTCTACATATGAGTGAGTACATGTGGTATTTGTATTTTTGTTCCTGATTTATTTCACTTACCTAACCTTCTCCAGGCTCATCCACTTTGATGCAAATAACAGAATTTCATTATTTTTATGGCTGAATCATATTCTGTGGTGCTATCAAACATTTTTATTTATCCATTCATCCGTGGGTGGACCCCTAGGTTGTTTTCATATTATAGCTATTGTGCCTAGCTCTGCAGAAAACATGGAAGTACAAATATCTCTGCACATATTTAATTTCCTTTGTATAGACCCAATAGTGGGATGGCTGGGTCATACACTGGATTGTTTTTTGAGTTTGTTGAGGAATCTCCACACCATTATTGATAATGGTTACACTAATTTCATTCCCACCAACAGTATCTAAGAGTTCCCCTTTGAAGAGACTAAATTTTAGTCAAGGTCTCCCTCTACTAAGCACTGAGCTGTGCACTTTGTAAGAGTTTCCACTTCATTCTCCAGACCACCCAGCGCCCGGCACAGTCTACACACAGTAATCACTCCATTAATATGCATAATAATTGGATGGATGGCATCTATTGACCTATCTGTGTATCAGCTCCAAATCCGCTCCTCTGCACTTGCTTTGTGAAACTGGCCTCTCTGCAACCCTGTTTCTCCTTTGTCACCTTCAGGTTGAGGTGTCAGAGAGAGATGGACCTTGGAGCCAGAAAGGGGACTTGCTTCTGGTGCACTTATTGAAAGCACCAGCAGCGATGGCCCATCTCCACAGGAACCCACTGGTTCTAGTGTCCAGTTCTCTTTTGAACTTTCCAGAATCTGTGGGTCCCCAACCCTCTGCCATAACTCTTCCTCAGAGTGGCTGCCCCTTCCTCTGCAGTCGGTCTCAGCCCCACAGGTCCTTTCAAGCATGCAGGTTCCAATAACCCCAACATCTGCTCTTAGTTCTCCTAGCCCCTGGGGGCGGTGCTATTCCTCCAGTGTCCTTATTTTACTCTTTTTATTTTCTGACAACTGATTAATCAATTCCCCATATTAAATTCCTTCTGTTAAAATAACTGATATGGTCTCCATTTTCCCAACAGGATCCAAATTGGTAGAATAAAGTAATTGAGAGAGAAGTGGGCAGGAGGGAGAAGTCGGGGGGGGGTCTGATTTTCTTAATTTCTGTGGTGGGGAAATACAGACTCACAGAGGTTGTGTTAAATTTCTCACATCCCAGCATTAGAAAGTATCAAGATCCAAACCCAGACTTAAAAACAAGCAAGGAAGCAATTTGATGTCTAGTATTGTGCAGTGATACTCAAAAAGCAGAGCCTCCACTCTGTATGTCAACTATTGGATCTGTAAGATTTCCCAGAATATTTTCTGTGGAGGTGTATGGCACCGGGTAGTTTTTGTTTATAACTGATTTCTCTTTCAGCTTAGTTATGAGCTCCCATTTGCCAACGATAGTGTTCCAGACAGTTTGAGCATCTGCATTGGTGAGCTGGAAGACACATCAGTGGTTATGGTGTCTGCCCTGGAAATGATCAGTAGGCAATTTCAGTCTTGCAAATTTAACACAGCTGCACCTTCAATCAAAACCCCTTTGGACTGGTCACTACTTTTTCTGGGGGAAAACATCTTTTTTTTTTTTTTTTTCCTTAGGCTCATTAGATTCCTTGCTAAGCATCTTCATGCTGTCTCAGGGCTTCTTTCAACTCAGAAAAGAGGACTAGGGGGATGGAGACAATGTTCTACTACAGACTTGGCACTCAATATTGAAAGACAAGGAGGCCAGCTAACAGATGTTCAGGAAGGTCCATCTTCAGGGTTGTTGATTAATTTAAGTTGCCACCTGAGGCAAAATAGAAGAGGCTGAGTATGCATCGTTTGGTTAATTAGCAGTTACAGAATTCCACGGTATGTTTATCAATATTTTAAAAGTATAGATAGAATAAACTAAGGCCAGGGGAAGGACATGAAGCTTTTCCTTGGCATTAGAAAAACATTGTTAGAAAAACAATCTTAACAGGGAACAAAACCACAAAGAAAACAGTAGGTTGCTTTTCACCATGGAAATGCATATAGAAGTCCAAAGATGGATTGCTTACAAAGTACTTGGGGATTTGGTAAACTTTTCTACTAGTTATTTCAAATTGATATATGAGATGAGTGATTTTTTGATTTTTTGATTTTTATTTATTTATTTTTTTAGTATAAGCATGCAGTTTGCAGACTGTTTTGGAAAAGTGACCCCGGTTCCTCCCATCTCTCAATCCCACCCTCTTAAATCTCTGTCCTTCCTGGTATTTATTTATATTTTCCACTTAGGCACTCAGCAAGCACCATGTTACATTTGTTTGAATACCTCCCTCATCTCTAATCAGACTCCCCAGCACTAGGGGCATCGTGTCCTAAGGGTACTAAGCCCCAAGCCGTTATTTGCTCAATGAATAATAAAAGGTTATTCTCAATTCACTGAGTACCCTAAAGCAGGGTTTCTCAACCCCACCACTATTGATTTTTTGCATTAGATAATCTTTTATGGTGGGGCTGTTCTGCATCATAGGATATTCAGCGGCATCCTTGGTTTCTACTCACTAGATATCAGCAACTCCCCTCACTCAAAATGCTTCAGGGCCACCTACCAAAATAAGACATAGTAGGTTATAATTTTTAAATAGTTCTCATACAGGATGAGTAGTGGTTGGGCATGGGAGACTTTGCCTTGAGTGATTTTTAATATATATAAATCTGATCAACTGATTTTGGATTTTCTAAAACAATATAATTGAAAGCTTAATGAGAGTCAGGGTTCCTGGGCTTCGAGAGCAGGAACAAACGCTTCTTATAGACACTTCATTGTAGAGCAGCATATGAGCTGAGGAAGGAAGTGAGACTTCCTAAGGAAATGGAAGCGCTGTTCTTTCTGAGTATTTTTCCTTGACCTCACTCTTACACCCGCTTTCTGTCTGTTCTGTCAACATTGATGTCTCCAGGGTTGGAGGAGCCAGCTGGGCTCAGAGGGAGCAGGCTGGCTGATGACCAATTCTGCAAGCTGCTCTTCAACTTCCCATCTAGCTGTGCATTGATCTGAAAGTTTGCGTCTTGGGCAGCTGTGTTTTGATCGGAGTATTTTAATTTTCTTGTATGAGTGCATGGGATAACATTCAGGGGTCATTGTGGATCTCTAGAAGAGGGCCATGCTTTTTGAAATTCCATGGCTGACTATCCATTACCAGCATGTCACAAAACTAACCTTCACATCTTCCATTTTTTGACTCCACTATGCTCCTTCTGTCCCCTTCCCTCTCTCTGCCAAAAGGAAATAACTTACAATATGGTGAAAGTATTCTAGCCATGTTTTTATATTATTTCCTCATCTTTTTTTCCCACTTGTCAAATCTTATTACTTATAGAACGGCACAGCATGGCCCTGATGGGTCATTATTTCAAATAATAGTAGTTCAATTCCCATTCAAGTCTGCTCTGCCAGGATTTCACTGGGACTTGCCTTGCACATTCAAAGTTGTATATATGAGATGGTTTCTTTTCATCTGAGACATGTAGATGCCTAAACATGGTTCTTGATAGCAAATGTAATAAAAATGGAATTAACACCATCACCATGGAATATCTACTGTTTATAAAATGAGAGATTAGGAACCCCAGAGCCCTGCAGGCTGCCTGGTAACTGTGATGAATTAATTTTTTAGTGTGAAGGTATATTTGAGTTGCTGAACTGAAATTTGGGATCCCTCATTTGTCTGCTTCCAACTACAAAATAAATGGAATTCATTATTAATAGCCTTTTATTGACAGAAGAGGGTAGAAACACATACTTTGGACTTTGAATTCACCCCCACCCCACCCCAAATAACCTGTTTGGCCTCCATCAGCAGGGGAGGTAGTTTTTGTGTCATAATACAATAGTCCCCTCTTAACTGCAATTTTGCTTGCTGTGGTTATTTGTGGTCAGCTCAAAGATATTGAATAGAAATTTCCCCCAAATAAACAATCCACAAGTTTCAAATTGTGTGACATCCTGAGTACTGTGATGAAATCTTGAGTCATCCTGCTTGGGAGGTGAATCACATTGTATACACTACCCACCCAACAGTGACTTAGTAACTTTCTTGGTTATCAGATCAACTATGGTAGTTCTGCAGTGCTTATGTTCAAGTAACCCTGATTTGACTTAATAATGGCCCCAAAGCATAAGATTAATCATGCTACCAATTTGGATACACCAAAGAGAAGCTGTGATGTACTTCCACTAAGTGAAAGGATGAAAGTTTTTTGACTAAATGAAAAAAACAAATCATATGTTGAGATTATTAACATCTATAGTAAGAATGAACTATCGTGTCTGTGAGGTTTAGCACTGCGGTTTCAGACATCCACTGTGGGGCTTGGAACATATTCCTGGGGATAAAGGAGACTACTGTAAATAGGGTTGCCCTGGACATGCTTCTGAGGTTAGGGATGATCTTTGCTACCAGTTCTCAAACACAGCTGCAGGATGGAATCACTTGAGGAGTAGTGTAAAATACCAATGCCTGAGTCTTCCTCCAGCTGTTCCAATGTAAGGCTTCCTCAGATTGAGATTCTTAACCCCTCCCTGGGTGATTTTATTGCCTCACCTCATTTGAAAACCATTGCAATAATCCATACAGGTGCTTTGCTAATTCCTTGGGTATACTACTATCTTATAGGTGGGCTCCTGGATCTACATGCATCATTTCAAGCTCAAAATGTATCTCTTTTATAAATTTCCTAATAAATGTCTTTACAAAGCAGTCCACAAGTGTTATAGAGTTTATGATGATTTAGGGAGTTTTGGGGCTACAACCTCCCTCCCCCTCCCCCAACCACTTGCTTATATCTGTTTCGGGGTTCCTCTCTGCCTCTCCTCTCCCTTTTGTCTCTACAGAAGCAATATGCTTTTCCTTGCTTCAGTGCTGGGGAGTTAGAGTCACACCCAGTTACCCCTGGGCCTCAGCGGCTCCCCTAGTGGCTCCTCAAGGGTTCTTTCTAGAAAGGCAGGGCTCTCCTTAGCTGCAGGTCTTGCAACAGTCCCTAAAAGATTTTTTTTCTTTTTTCTATTTCACTTTCTGAGCACATGATCCTTGTCCCGAAAAAATTTGAGATGGGTGTCCAGGGACCAAGAAGATAGAGCTAAAAGGACGGCAACAAAGGTTAGTGGAGACTGGCGGAGGGTAAAATATAGGGCACATCTATCTAAAAAAAAAAAAAAAAAATCCTAATTTGGAGAAGGACGTGAAAGAACAGCAAAATTTTGGCAGATCTGAGTGAGGGGTGAGCCTGGGAGAGCCAGGACCAGAGAGGCCTGGGGCACACTCAGGAGGCCCGTGTCACTTGCAGGGCTTGGGAGGAGCTCTGTTCCTGGAACTGAGCTATAGTTTATGGGTGGTGTTTGCTTGGGTCTGCACAGATCTTAAGTTCCCAGAGTTCCTTTCAGAAAGATCCTACTGAGGCCAGGACATTTGACCATGTTTTTGTCTAAAATCAATAAAGTTGTCATGACTCTCCATGGGTAGGATTTTGTACGGACATAGTTTTCGATCTTCTGGGATAAATGCATGAATGTGGGATTTCTGGGGCACGTGGTAAGTGTATATTTAATTTTATAAGAAACTGCCTGACTGTTTCCCACAGGGACTGTGAGATGTGAGGGGAATCTGGCAGGCAGTTCCCCAGGGAGAAGTCAGAGGGACCTCGTCCAGTGGGTGGTCTGCAACTGCTGTACCTTCTCAGCCCTCTGGGCTCTGGCAAGACTCGCTCTGTGAACTAATCAGTACCACCCGGAGCAAAGCAGCCTTGGCTAATTGTTACTGCTGTGCAGGGGAGGGCACAGCTTGGATGCCTGGGACAGTGGTGTCTTTAATTAGCCACGTCCCTTCCTTCCCAAGGCTGCGTTCAGGGCCTCCGAGGTGATTCTTGCCACACTCAGAGGCCTAAAGACAATGGCTAGTTCTTGAGATTCTGCCCCCCCGCCCCCAGCTCTCCACAAGGCTTTCTTGAAGGAGATCAATTTCATTTATTATTTTTCCTCCTTCACTTCCTTACACATAATGAGTTGTCCACCACTGCCTCCACACCCCAGCCAACCCCCAGGAGGGACAAAAAAAATCAATTTCCACTTTTCCTGGGAAGCAATCCTGCTGACTCACGAAGGGCCTTCTTTCCCATTTTAGCCTGCCTCAGGGGGTTCAGGACGACTTTGCTTCCCAATGTGGCCTTCTCTGGTTTAAGGGCAGAGGAGTGCCTCTAGCAAGAGGTCACAGACTGGGTCTTCTGCAGAGAACCAGAGGCCCAATATCTCCTGAGCACAAAATCCCAGGCTCCCCAAAGCTTTCCAGAGAAGGCAATGTGGATGCCCAGTGGGAATGGCTTCCAGAATGTCTTGGACCCAAACCCGGGAAATCAAACTCCTCATTCCCAAAGCCACTTCACCATTTCTTCTTGCATCTCTTAACATCTCATTGATGAGACAGTCTGCTGGATGTCCCAGCTCAGCAAGAGAGCTCTCCTTTCCAGGAAAGAGAGATGTTGTAACCCAGAATATTTGGGAGTAGGATCTCTTGGGCATGAATAACATGGGATTATAAGCCTTTGCAACTCAACGCTGGAAGAGAAAGGAAGCAACTGTTCCTGGCGTGGCTCCATTGCCAGCAAAATAAATTCCTAATCAAGGAAAGTACTCATTTCTCTGTCTCCTAAATCAACCCTCCCTAGTATTTATTATTCCCCTCTTCGTTAGAGGATTAAAAATGGTTTTGCTAAAAATATAAAGAGAATTGTATTGAGAGATAAAAAGAAGCTATGAAAACACCAAGATGGGAAAGTGACCTTCAGATGAATAAATGGGATCAGTGCACCTGCTGAATCCCCACCGCCCCAACCCCACGTTCATCACAAAGCCAGAGTTCATCATCATCTGCTGCACAGAAAAGTTGCAAGAAGCCTGACTCAACACTACACCCTTCTCCTAACACCACCTCTGTAACTGTTTGGATATTGTTCAGCCTTTCCTTGCCATCTGTTCGTGTGTTTTCAGAACATAACATTTAAAAACTGCTCGTGTGTGTGGAAACATTACCAGACAGATCCGAGGATGCTGCAGCAATCACTCCAAACACCTTTGCCTGGGCTTGAACTTCAAGGATGGAGAAAGCAAAGTCCCGAACTGGGAAACATTTCTGACACAGGAGGCGTAAATAACAGATGTTCACAATAGTTTGTAAGGACAAAGAATTGGAAGGAACCTGAATGTTCAACCAGAGAAGGAGGGATTCAATTGTAGTCTAGTCATATGATGGAGTCTAGTCCTATGATGTTGTACTATCAGGCCACGAAAATGAACAAACTAAGGCAGTGCATGCTAGCTACCTCCTGGAATAATGTAATAAATCAGTACCCAAATAAGTTGTTAGTGCAATTAATTTCAGTATATTGTGGGTTACGTATTTCTATGTAGGCAGTCACATTGAAATCACATAAAAATGTTTTTGTTTCCTACTTTCAAATTCTCAGACTTTTTGTTTTCATCTGAGCCTTCAGTGCAATATTGAATAGAAGTCATGGTGGGCTTTACTGCCTCATTCTAGACTTTAAAATGAGTCCAGTGTTTCCCCACTAAATATAATGTTCACCGTAGCTCTGATCATAGGTGCATTTCTTTAGAGAGCAGATAGCCGACTGTTGATCTGGCATTTTAAATTTTGTTTTAAAATCAGGTTAATTCACTCATTTTTTTTATTTAATAGGATTTATAATATCTTTATAACTATTGCTCATCTTAGTTTGGGTTTTCTTTCTGGGGAGGGTACCGGGATTGAACTCAGAAGCACTCAACCACTGAGCTGCATCCCCAGCCCTATTTTGTATTTTATTGAGAGACAGAGTATCACTGAGTTGCTTAGCACCTTGCTTTTGCTGAGGCTGGCTTTGAATTCGTGATCCTCTTGCCTCAGCCTCCCAAGATGCTGGGAGCTGGGATTATAGGCTTAGTTTGGGTTTTCTTTCATGATCTTTCTATGCTCCTTTCCAACATGCTTTTGTATTTAAAATTGTTTTAAACTAGTTTGGAAGTTATAAATTTCTAGTCTTGTAGTAGTTCCCCTTCTAATTTTAGCATGAATGTTTTACATAATGAAGCTTAAAGCTCATATTTATCTTAAACCAGTTTCCCCTGGGTATGTATATATACATTGGTTTATTTATAGTGCAGTAAAAGCACATGGCCTTAAGTTGAACATCATACCTATTTTCAGTGCTTTAGAGATAAGTCTGTTCACATTGTTGTGCAAAAGATCCCTAGAACTTTTTCATCCTACATAACCGCACATTTATCTTCACTCTCTTCCCTGAAAGATGTAAGGACAAGGACAGGGCAGTTATGTTCAAGGCTTTATGTCCAATCACCTGTTCCATGTGCCATTGTTATCCTTCGGTTTTGTACTGCATTATTCCCTTGTGTTGGGCAGCCTTGGATAAGGTCCCCCTCTGATCCCTGTTCTCGATCTTTGCACCCTTGCAGTCCCTTTCTCTCAAGTGGCTCAGGGACTTCTAAGTGGTAGAGCATGACAAAAGTATTGAGAAGATGCTTATGAGATTAGGCTACAAAAACACAGTGACATCTGTCCTTCTTTCCCCCTCCTACCCTCTCTCAGGAAACACGCTGCTATGTGAGTAGCCGGGTGGACAGGTTCACATGGCAAGGGCTGATATTTCTAGCCATCAACTGCAGAAAACCTGAACCTGGCTGACAGCCTCATCTGTGAGCATGGGAGGGGATCTTCTGAAGCCTGCCTGGGGCTGTGCACTCACATGAGTTCTGAAGCATCCCTCCCGTCTATCAGTCAAGCTTGCAGATGACGGTAGCCCACCTGGGTCACCAGGTGTCAGAGATATCCAACTAAACCATGCCTACATTTCTGCCTGCCCCCATTAAAAAACTGAGATGATAATATTTGTTGTTTTAAGCTCCTGTATTAAGGATGATTTGTTATGCAGCAATAGAAAATGGATACTTTCCTATTCCAAACTAGATATTACCCTCTTTGTGTTCATTCTTGTTCGATTTGCCAATTCTTGCTTGCCGTTCTGGCTTGGATCTCAGAACCCAACCTCTGGGATCATTTCATTTCTTTCTGAAATATCCTTAAAGTTCCTTTAGTGAGTGTCTTTTGGTGGTAAACACTCTATATATTTTGTTTGGCCAAGGTCTTTAATTCACTCTCATTATTGGATGACATTTAGCCGTATATACAATTCTAGGTTGATTGTTATTTTTCTCTGAGGATATTGTTCTTGCTCTCTATAAATCCACTCTCAGTCTAAATAAAATTTTTGTTATATAATTTCTCTTGCTCCTAAACTGTTTTTCCCCCTCTGGTGATTTGTGGTATTATTTTGATTGATCTGGTATAGAATTCCTTTTATAAATCTGCATGGGAGTCGCTCTGCTTACTGAACCTGAAGATTCATATCTTACACAGTTTTGGAAAATTTCCAACATTTTTCTTCAGAAATTGCTCCTATCTAGTTTTCTCCTGTAGTTGTAGCTAAAATTTTCCATTGCATCATTTCTCTATGATACAGTTTGAATAATAGGCCCAGACTGTTCACCCAGTTCACTCTCTTCAGTTATTTTGAAATCTGGGTATTAGCTGTTATTTTTTTTTTTAATTTCAACAATGAAACATTTTATTTTAAGGTTTTATTTTATTCCTGATTTTTTTATATTATATTTTTCTTCTCTCATGTTTTGAATTTCCACTTTTTTTTTTTTTTTGGTACCAGGAATTGAACTCAGGGGCACTCGACTACTGAGCCACATTCCCAGCCCTATTTTGTATTTTATTGAAAGACAGGGTCTCGGTGAGTTGTTTAGTACCTCACCATTGCTGAGGCTGGCTTTGGATTTTCTGCTAATTCACCCTCATTGCATGGTTTTAAATTTTGGATTGTGGGTTCATGGTTGAATCTTTAGAAATCCTGTGAAATATGAATTAAAGGTGTGAGAAGATGCACATTTCTTTCTGCAAATATGCTCCAGATGTCCTAATAAAAAAAAAGCCACTTTAATTGGTAGGCTTTGTATTTCTTAAATCATGAAGATGGTATTTGTACATTTACATATACTATATATTATACCAAACTTATATGGAATCATATCTGGAGCTACTAATTTTTAAAAAAACATTTATTTTCCCTAGAGACCAGGCAGAGTTCGATAACTCATCTTCTGTTTTGCCTAATACTGTATTTTTTCTTATCTATTTGGGGATAAAAAAAAACTGCACAGCTATAACTCTTAGAAGGTCATGGCTTGAGGTGGGCTCTGTGGCACTGCCCTATAATCCCAGAGGCTGGAGAGGCTGAAGCAGGAGGATTGCAAGTTCAAAGTCAACCTCAGCAATTTAGCAAGGCCCTAAGGAACTCAGCAAGACCATCTCAAAATAAAAATAAATAAATAAATAAAAAGGGCTGGGGATGTGGCTCAGTGGTTAAGTGTTCCTGGGGTCAATCCCTGGTAACCATAACAACCAACAGCAACAACAAGAAAAGAAAGGTGAGGACTTGAGGAGGTGATTAGACCACAAAGGTGACACCCTTATAAATGCTATTAGTGACTTTATAATAGTCTGAGGGAGCTTTTCTGTCCTTTCCACCATGTACGGACACATCTAGAAGGTACCATCTAGGAAGCAGAGAGTGAGACTTCATCAGGTTGCGGAATCCTCTGGTGCCTTGATCTTGAAATTCAACAACCTTCTGTTGTTTATAAATTTCCTGATCTAAGATCTTTTGTAGCCTGAATGGACTGAGGCACATGGCATTTATTCTCACCAGCGATTTCTCCGGTGAATACTATGAATTTCTGGTTGAGGGCTTTCTCCAGATGTAGGAGTCAGTTTGCCCCATTAGTGCAGTTGAACCAGAGTTGCTGAGTCAGGGCCTCCTAAGAACAGCTCTCACCAAATAATACTCTGGTTTCCCTCTCCTTCCAATGGGACGTCTTTGAGGCCTATTCCACAGTGGTTAGCCAAGGTCCCCGGAAGGACTGAGCCTTGGTTCCCTGGGTGATTACCTGGATTTGCTCCCTTTTCTTCCCCGTGTCTCTTCTTCACTCTCCTTTCTAGGGAAACCTTGAACTTCATATTTAAATCAGTTCCTCTAATTTATACGGAATATGAATTCTGCGTACTGTTAGCACAGTATGCAACTATGGCTTCACCTCCACAGTAATATGGACAAAAGTTTTTTTGCTTTTGTGGTATCAAGAACCATTTGAACAGATTTGGGTCAGAACTGACACAACTTCCGGGCAGAAGATCCAGGCATCCAGATGGTCTTGAGGTTGGCATGAACTAGACATACCTGAGTACCTGACTTTGGATTTGGTGAGAACATTCCAAATAGTATATAGTATAGTATATAATATTCCAAAATAGAACAAGTGGATACACAGTTTAGGTATCTCTTGGAGATTCTTGTGACGAAGCCACTTTGATACTAAGGATGTTGATGGTAAAACTGACAGTGAGATGTTTCTTGGAGATTTGTATCAAGGTGAGAAGGGGTAGAGTGGGGGTAGCACAGAAAGGTATAAACCAATGGCACTACCCCCTCCTCTGTAGGAGAGACTGCCAGTTGGTGGCCCGAGTGTTGAGCCTGGCTTTCAGATCTACTTTGTTGGTCTAAACAATGTTTAAAAACACTTAGAGGTGAATGTTGTTGTCCCCAACATTTTATTTTGTTAAGTTGAAACTGATCCTCTTCATTCCTTACAAATGCTCCTTGATTCGAGATGGGGCTAGGTCCCAATAAACCCATTGTAAGTTGAAAATCTATATAATGTCTCTCACCTATTGAAGTCACAGCTTAGCAACACAGCAGGGCATCTGGCAGAGCCGTGGCTCACTGCCACCGCCAGCCTCAAGAGGGACTTAAACATCTCAGATTGCCAGCCCGAGAAAAGATCCAGACTCAAAATTCAAAGTGCAGTTTTTACTGAATGTGCATTTATTTTGCACCATTACAAATGGCATTTGTGCCTTTGAAATGTGGGGGATGTTGTTTTGCAGAAAAGTATCTGTGGCTTCTCTCTCTTGCTCATTCTTCTGCTGTTGTTTTCTAGAATTCTGAAGGTCGAATTCCCAGGAGGCTGAGATCAGGTAGCATGCACAGGCACCTCCTGTTCATCTCGTGGTGACTGACTCTAAAGCCTCAGATGGGTTTTTGTTGGGACAGTGGATGCAAGCCCGTGCTTGGTTTAAGCACTGGTTCGAGCAAACCAAGAGTGACTGGCCGTTTTCTCCTTGAGTATATTTTGAAAATCTGAACACTCATTTACATACAAGTTGTCTTTTAACTTAGTCAAAACTGAAGCCAAGTGTGAGGTGGGAAAAACTCTAGAAAAATGACCTTTCTGTCCACTCTGCAATCTATTTGGGCTCCAAGCAGTTCAGTGGAGGTCAGGGCTAGAAGTTCGTCTCTGAAGCCTTGAAGCTCCCAGTACTTCGCCTTGGGAATCCCGTCCGTCCAGTGATGCAGACCTGAGGCAGATGATCCTCGTGGAGACGGAGGGAGGATTTTGACATTTCTCTGATGGTGGAAGTTGGTTGTAGCAAGCTCTTTCACATATGGAGAAAAGACCAGAAGAATCAGGTCTGGCATCAAGCTTTCAAGCTTTAGGGTCCCAGGTCACCTGTAATACTTTCATCAACTGTCCCCTGCCGTGTTCTTCTGTTTACTGAAGGCTGTTAGCATCCTTAATGAAGCTCATATCACAGAATGCAGCAGCCTTTACTCTAAACAAGTGTTTGAACTTTCAATGCTTCATGAAAATGCAGTAGTCTTTATCTGTGGTTTCACTTTCTTCAGTTTTAGTTACCACCACAGTCCAAAATTATTAAATGAAAAAATTCAGAAATAAACAATTTGTAATTTCTACATTTTCAGCCATTCTGAGTAGCATGAGCAAATCTCATGCCATCCTCCTCTACCCCACCTGAGACACAAATCATCAGTTTGTCCAGAGTATCCATGCTGTATATACTACCCACCTGTTAGTCATTTAGAAGCTGTCTTAATTTTCAGATCAACTGTGGTAGTACTCCAGTGCTTTTGTTCAAATTACTCTTATTTGACTTATTAAAGGGTCCAAACCACAAAAGTAGCAATGATGGTAATTTTATGTGGCAGCACATTTTTTTATTCTATCTTATTAGTATTGTTATAGTATTATTAACTAATCTCTTACTGTGCCTGATTTATAAATTAAACCTTATCTTAGGCATGAATATATTGGAAAAACATAGAATATAGGTTTAGATACAACCTACCATTTTAGGCATCCCCTGAGAGTCTTGGGAATTTGGATAAGAGGGGACTGCTATATGTTAATTCCACACGAAATCTGTATTAATAGCAATCTTATGGAATTGTTGGACCTCAAAATTATAACCGAGCCCCATGGATCTTTTGTATACACACACAAAAAAATCTTACAGGGTCCTGGGCAAGAGGGGGATGTGAGTAAAACACCTCAAAAGAAGGACTGCCTAAAAAGATCCTTTGCACTTTGGAGATGTGGGTATAAATAAGGGGGCCTGGTTTTAGTTTACGTGCTATCCTTGACCTAAAACTGGATGAGTTCTCACGGTGGTTTTTATGCTTAAAGAGGAAGCAGAGCTTGCCTGGGAGGGTCCTCTGGGGCCCTGCCATTGGCTGGCCTTGCAACCATGGTTAGGACACACAGCCTCTTTAGCTCAGAGTTTTCTCTTCTGAACAAGGGGGGCACTTAGGTTGAAGCCCTGAGGCTCCCTCTGGCCTGAACATTCTAAGGGAACCCCTAGCCTGCCCGAGGGAAGGGCCTGGCGGAATGCTGACCCCTCCTGCAGAACGCCAGGCTTGTGGGGAGATGAGTCACCAGACAGCAGCTTCTCCTCATACCTGAGTGTTTCATCAGAGGCCACAGACACACACAGTCTGTCTCATGGGACATCAAGCCAATACCCAGCAGCTATCCTGGGCCCCTCACCCCATGGGCAGGCTTCCTTCTCCTCCAGAGCCACTGAGAACTGTAACAGAACCAACCACAGTCCTCCATGTCTACAGTGGCCATGGTGTGGCCAACAGGCAGTCCTGTGTGACCTGTACCCTTCATCTGTGACAGGAGGGTGGATTGGTAGGATGCACTCTATCACCCCATCCTCTGCTGATGGGGTGACAGCACTAGCCATACAAGACAGTTGCTGGGAATGGGAAGAAAGACAGTGTCTGATTTTCTGAGTTCTTGACGACCTCATCTCCTGTGACTCTGTCTCTCAGAATTACTTAGCAGGTGTGTCCAGGTGCTGACGGAAGGGAACTGGGTCACGTCTTAAGGACGAGATCCTTAGAATGAAGCCTCCTTCTCAGTTACTTGGACATTCAGGATGTTTTCATCCATGTGGATAGACCAGAGAGAACTATGTGGTTTTTCTCTTTGTAAGTAAGGAGGAGTAAGGACAAAGAGTTGTGAAGGAACTCAACAGTCTTGGGAAGAACAGAACCGAAGGACCCATCAGCACAGGTGGTCCCACGGAAAAACCTCAGTAGAAAGCCGGACCACAGTCAGATCCAGACCAGAAATCACATAGAATGTCCAAGTAGAAAGATAGGTCAGTACTGTGTCCTAAGATGGAGTTAGTGAAAAATTGTGAAGATGAGCCTTGATCATGCAGATGAAATCCATCCTCTCCTCTAAGTGATGCTTCTGATTATATGTTAATGGGGATCATGACAGGCATAAACTCAAGGATGTTTGCAGACCAAGGAGTAATAACAGGGGGACAATGAGTTACAAGACGATGACCAAGTACAACAGAGAGAGCACATCATTTGAGGGAAAAGCACCACAGTGGGGGAGGTTTGTAGAAGGAAGGGTCTTAAGAATATAGTAGGCAGCATTAAGGAAAGAGATCTCAATTTGCTGATTGATCACTGAGTCCAGAATTCACTGAGGGTCACTTATATGGAATCATATCTGGAGCTACTAATTTTTAAAAAAACATTTATTTTCCCTAGAGACCAGGCAGAGTTCGATAACTCATCTTCTAGCTTGATCTGAGGCGATTAATCTTTATCTTTAGCCATTCAGTAAAATGCTGAAATAAATGTCACCACATCTTTAAGAAGCTATAAAAGTTATAGGTAAGTATAAATATCAACATAAATATGCCAAGCAAATTAATGCGAATGACTGGAATCAATATTTTTTGAAGCAAAGTTGAGAAAAATATAAGTGGAACGATTGTGGGATAGCTTGTGTGTATTTTACTATTGAAGATTTGAAAGCATTTAAGAAAAATATGCTGCATTCGATGAATGCTTAAGATAATTCAATTACTGAATCTGTGGTCAAGTTACCCATCTGCAAAAAGTACATAATTTGTTGAATTATAAAAGTTTGGTTGTAGTAGGTGGCATTTAATTGTTTAAAGGGATAAATTGAAAATACAGTATCAGGAGAATAAATTGAGTACTGAAACAGAGAGAAACCCTTCGAATAGGAAAGAGCCCCTCCGTGGGAAAGGATTCTAATGGTTAAGAGGCAAAGGGAATCCTGATGGCTTGATTTTGGATTTCTTACTGAGGCTTGGGCTGTTTGGAGCTCCCTGTGAGAAGGGAGATAGATGTCAGGTTTCAAATAAGGGAGCCCTTTGATAGCTCCCTCGGTGACCAGGCAGCCAGTGTGAATCTCAAAACGACGAATTGTGCTTGGAAAGAAGACCAGGGGTTTCTGGGCTGGCAATCCTTCCCTTGGCCCTGCTAGCAGTTGGGTTGGTTACCACTCACCTCTGTTCTAAAGGCAGAGAGGCCCTGGAGGGCTCACTGGCTAGGAATTTCAAGAAGGGCCACACAATGACGCTTTCCTGGATACCACACAGGCCCTGCCAAGGCCTGACATGCATGCTGCCTGCTGCCCATAAATCACCCCTTAGCCTCACACGGGCTAAGGCTTCCTGGTGGACCCCAGTGTACTTCTTCCGCGGCCCACTTGGTTTCCCCAGCACCCCAGAACAAAGCTACTGGTCAGGGACCTGGAATAGTCGCTCACAGGGTGTCCCAGAAAAAGAACAACTCCAGCCTACATGGCATGTTGTTTCTGAGCCCATCACCCTTTTCTTTCAATGTAAACTCCCTCCTGTTGCTTGGTGTTGGAAGGAGCAGGGCAGGGTCCCTGCGCTGTGTCTTCCCGCTGTTGTCTACAGTACAGATGACCTCTGCCAACTGCGTGCTCCTTGGTCACTGCTGGACTCTGCCAGGTGCTCAAGCTGCACAAGCCCCACCTTAGCAGTGTGGGCTCCTTCACCTTTGCTCACCTGGTCCTCGATGGCCCTCTTGCATCCTCCTCCTGCAGGCTTGGGTCTGAGCAGTGCTCAGGATTACCAACATGGGCTGCTGCTTGGGATCGTGCTGTCTGTGTTGCAGCTTTTACAAAAAGAGCTGCCAGTCTGGAGGACAGCTCTCCCTCTTCCTTCCCTCTCCAAACAGTCTCCTCCTAACCGATGAACAGAGCTAGCTGCCCACAGGGGTCTCAGCTGGAGATTGGAAAGAACAGCATTTCAGAAGATAGTTCCTGCCTGCCCAAGAGGTCTCTCTAGAACCACCGACTTTTGGCCTTTTCTCCTCTTTAGGTCTCTATTCTCCAGATCACTTAGCCTCTCCTTTAAAAAGTGCTTAGGAGAGTTAACACTGCTTTTTGGATGCAAAATGGTCACCACCAAATGGAAACCAGGAGTATCCATCCAGGTGACTGGGCCCCACCAACACACACCTACAGCAATTCACTTTCAACTAGCATTTAAAATATCTGGATGTCGATATTGACACCTTGTGTTTCTTTTATCAACTTCCTGTCTTTAAATTTGAACCCCAAATCTTGTCCCACTTGAAGCAGCCTACTGTTCAGTCCTGTATACCCAAAGCTATCACTTTGGAACTGCATCTCTGTCTTTGTGGCTATGTGTCTATTTTTCCTTAATTGTACAGTTTTATAGCCCCATTAATCTGGGAAAATAAGAGAGAAATTGCTTTCTGCATGCAGTATTTGAAGGCATGACTACATAGCCTGTGATTTTTTTTAAATGTTGTTTCTTTGCTCCATTTACTTCAGAATTATTAGGTTCTTAGGAAAAATGGTTTAAGATTTTTTTTTTCTATGAGCATTTTATCAATATGCCTTGTTCATTGTTTTTTTTTTTTTTTTTTTTTTTTTTTGTGGTCAGGTCCTTTGCAGTTCACTCTCTATTTTGTAGGAAATGTTGCCAGCATTGTTTTGCATTCTTCAAGTCTGATTAGTTGTCCTGTTTGACAACCTGGATGGATCGATTATTCAGGTCCAAGTGACCTCAGATAGACTTTGTAATTAAGAGACTTTTTGAAGGTCAGGTAGACCCCCGTAGCAACCTTCAGTGACACAGGAAGCCTAGGCAGGCAGTGTGGACAAAGTTGATTGCTTTCAAGGACAGGAGAGCAGGTGTCAATGGCTATTTGAAGCATGATGACCACCAGAAGCCATGGTAACCTGACTCTGGAAACTCCCAGGGGCTGGCCAGGTCCCATAGGGTTCACCCACAACAGTTTCCCCTCTGCTCCCCGATCACCAACTACCGCACAGAGGAAGCCATTGTCGGTTGTGGGAAATGGGCTTCCATACGAAATAAACACACCAACCGCACAGGGCGCTCTGACTGCAGTAAACACTGCTTTTAATAATTAGAGAATGGCCCTTCGTTTGACTCTTTGAATTGGGAGATGGCATTTCCAGATACCACCTGACAGCAGAAGAGAACTTGGCCCACGTGGCTAAAAAGAGCAGAGGGGGAGGTCCTGCCCTGCCGCTGCTGCAGGCTCCCAGTGGATGCTGGAGAAGGAGGAGCTCAACCCGCCCAGCCCTGAATCGCTGGGCACGGAGTCAGAACTCGCAGGTTTAATGTCATGGCTCGGTTCGGCCTCTTTATTTCCATACTCACTAGGCATATGCCTCAGTTTCTACATCCAGAACATGGAGATAAACATCCTGCTTACCTCAAAGGGCTGCTCATAAGGATTAAACTGAGGCTTACAAAGGGAGGGAGTTTGTTAAATTTTAAACTGACGTTTAAAACGAGAAATTATTATGACAATGATTCTCTGAAAGGAATCCTACAATTTTCTTGTACTTATGGTGCCTATTATAGGGGCACTACCCATACCTGCAGCTGCACCCTTGTGACCTAATCATCCCCCCCTCCCAGATCTTGACTCCTAATGCCATCACCTTGGGGGTTAGGATTTAACATGAATTGCGGGGAGACACAAGCATTCAGTCCCTAGCACCTTCCCTTACTCTTCCCCACACCCTGCGTCTCCCACGGCTGCCAACTTCCTCCTCTAATCTTATGTATTTCAGTAATCGAATTCACATCTTGGTGTCCCAGAGGCCATGGAGAAGTAGATATACTGGTGTGCATTTGTCCCTGGGCTTGTTGTGTTATTTGACAATTAAACAAAGAAGATGCTTTTGTTTTCTGATGGAGACAGTGACTTTTTGACTTCCTTCTGCTTTTTCAGAAAAATTTTGCTCACTTCCTGATTGGTACCAAGAGCCCAGAAACTGCACATTTGACTCCTTCTTTCTCAAGGATTTTTGTAGTATTCAGAACAGACCTTATTCTCCTCCCTGATCCTGACACATGGAAGTTACAGGATGAAAAGAGAAGCCCGAATCCTAGGAAACAATAGCTCCTTTGTTTTGTCAGACAGCCCTCCCACTTCTGGGCCCACCGTGAGATTTAGAAGTCTCCAGTGAGCCCTTGGGAGGTCTGGACTTCACAGAAGTGTGGCCTTTGCCCTGTGACATCCATGCCCAGGGCTCGGGGTGCTGCCTCCTGGAGGGCAGCAATAGAGCGACAGACCATCTCCTTCTGGGCAGGGAGATGTAACCACTCAGGCCTGAACCAAAATGGCTGTCAGGTACGCCCAACCCTGCAGAAGGTTCCAGAACATAGCTTGCCCTTCGACTGACCCAAAAGTGTACCAAAGAGCTCCCCTGATATTCAGGCTGTGGAAATGATGTTAACTCACACTCTCATGGTGTCTTTCCAGAATTATCATTCTCCCTGGCTACACACCCTATTTCTAGCCACAAATAGCTTCTGTTTCAATATCCATGCTCCTATTCACTCTCCAAAGGATCTTTCCAAAATTCAACCTCCTCATTGCTAAAGGGAGGGAACCCATCCTGGTCTTGGGGCTCTGCCCACATTTCCTGCCTCATTTCTCACCCCTGCCTAGTGTCTACAGCCCCTCCTCAGCGTTCTGAATGCTAAACCAGTTCAAGTCGTTGTCTCCCTGCCTTCCTACGTGCTGTTCTATGTGACCAAGTTCTCCTCCCCTGTCCCCTCTCTGTTCCTTCTTGCCTACTGGACAAGCTCTAGCCAGCAGGGGCATTCAGAGAACAGGCTCTGGAGTCAGACAGGCTGGGGATGCATTTGTTTTAATTCCACAAATATTTGTTCAATGTCTTGTCTTCTCTGTGCCCCTAGGGGTGTGATTCCACCACTCTTAGCTGTGTGGCCTCAGAAAAGTTAGCTGACATCTCTGAACCTCAGTTTCCATGTCTGTGAGAAGGATGCTTACAAAGCACTTAGCATGATCCCTGAAGCATATAAGCAAACCTCCAATGAATATGAGATGTGACCACTGCTATATTTTTTCATTTGCTAAATTTCAACTTAAGTTTAATGAATTCTTCTTGGACAGCACCAACCTGACACTCTTCTGAACACCCTGACCCCTGGTACACCAGGCCTGCTTCTGTGGCAGCCCTTCATACAAAGGATTCATGGTCTGATCCTCCCATGGCTCCTGGATGAGGACTGCATGTCCCCCTGTGGAGATCAGGTTGTGTCCTGCTCTGAATGACTCTTTGACGCATAGAACATCTGTTTTCAGGCTGTGCCTAAACCTGAGTCATACTATTTTCTCAAGCAGTAATTTGCCGTGAGCTACTCCATTTGGAGTTCAAGTGCCAAGGTCGAATGATTCCACACCTTGTTTGTGCAAGTCAACAACCACCACCTGCTCTGCACCACCATAAGGCACAAATTGATAGATAATGTATACATGCCAACTGACCACACTAAACCCAGGTGTACCCAGACATGTGGGCATCCCAAATCACAGCAGTCACATCAAACATGGGAATCTATCAACCCCACCAGATGAGAACCCGTCCCTCAAGACATAAAAGGAGGAGTCCTCCACCCCGTGACTGGGCATGGTAGCTCCTTGACCCTGTCACCTGGTCACTCATCATAAGCCTTGTCCATAAAGATTGCCACCATGAGGGACCTACAATTTCCTGTCCCTAAGTGTGGTTTCTCCTGCTTGCAAAGACCACACAGAGCCGGCTCCAAGCTGACACCTCAGGGACACTTGGCACTCGACTGAAACTGCCGTCCATCTGGACCCTCTGCTTGGACAATTCTGAGGAATTGGTTAAAATCCTTATCTGACCACCTACAGTGGGCTTTTGGCTCCATTGCATCCTGTAAGCCAGCGGCCACTTTAACCCTTTCTTAGTCTTTCTGTGACCTATTTATATATATCATCGTGTAAAGTGTATGTGACTTGAGTGTTTAGATATTAGAAATTAAGATGGGAATAAAAAAAAAAACTTGTGTTTGCCTGGCTTGTGACAACCAGGTGACCCACAAGTATTCGTCTGTCAGAGATGAAAGTGGTGTAGCCTGTGAATTTATTATTCAATAGATTCTGACACTGTGGAGAGACACAAGGTGTTTCATCTATGTTAATGACACAGCACACTCCTGACACCTCCATTCCTTTATTCCCAGAGCCGAGAGCAGGGCTTGTACCTGAGGTTTAATGGCTCCGTGGAGTATCTCCCCTCCCTCCCACGGCAGGGAATCACACCCCAGATCTTCAGACTATAGGTCCTAGTTCTTTCCCTGATGTTCCCAGTCCTCATGCCTCTGGTGACAGTGATTTGGCAGTAGTGGCTATAGTCTGAAAGGTAAGTATGGAGACAGACCAGCCCCGGCAACTTTTTATATGATGATGAAACATTCAGAAGACACATTCTGACGGCTCCGGGCATCTCCAGTCTTGATATTATTCTACATCTTACACGGACAGGATACCAACGGTCCAGGGTCCCATCGCCATTGGAAACAAGAGGGACTGGATCAGCACCTGCACCATGAATTGTGTCTGCTCTGATTCATGTGCTGGGGTCCTAACTCCCGTCCTCAGAATGTGACCGGTTTGAACTGGGGGTCTTTAAAGAGGTGGTTAAGTTTAAATGAAGCCTAGTCCAATCTGACTGGTGTCCCTCTAAGAGGAGGCGATCAGGACACAGCTACACATGGAGAAGGGAAGCCCACATGTAGACAGACACAGGGAGTGGACAGCTGTCTGCAAGGCAGGGGGAGAGGCCTCAGGAGAAACCAACCCTGCCCACACCTTCACCTCACACCTGCAGCCCCCAGAACTCTGAGGCAATGGTATCCTGATGTTAAAGTCACTAAGTGGGTGATACTTTGCAGCCTTGGGGACTGAGATACACCCCAGTGGGGCGGTTCAGACATGTTACTCATTGGACTGTGACCTTCCTGTGGGCGGGCTGGTTTGGCCATTGGGGGACGCCCAGTCTCCCTCTCCTGTCTGTGCTGCCGTAACAGAACAGCACACACTGGGCCATTTGTAAGACAGAGATTCTTGGCTTATTGTTCTGGAGTCTGGGAAGCCCAAGGTCCAGGGTCCAGGGGACTTCTTGCTGTGTCATAACGCAGCAGAGGGACAAAGGGGTGGGGGAGACCAGATCTATTCTTCTGTCACTCCCCTCCTCCTGGATTCCTGGATAATGATGCCGATCTACTTCTGTGGGTCAGAACCTGATAGCGTCATCTCTCATTTTGTCCAGTCTCCCAACACAGCTGCCCCCGGGGAAGAAGTTTCCAACACAGGACGTTTGCAAGGCCCCTTCAAGCCATGGCGCTCCCTTTCGTGATCCTTAGCTCTAGAGAAAACCCTGCATCCACAGCTTCTCTCACAGGGCTTGCTGGTTAAGATTGATGATCGACGGTGCCCCAGGGGGCAGCTCTGGAAGTTCTAGAAGGCGGATGGGGATCTTGGGGTAACTTGCAAACTAAACATACTGGAAGGTGAGCCCAGGTGCACAACCTGGGGCTGGGGGAAGCCTCTCGGAAGCATCTTTTCCTAATTTTCGGTGGGTGAGGTTCCATGATTTGGAAGACCCATTGGTCATTTTGTTCTTTGGGGGCTCCTGGGTTTTGCTGGTGAACTGCTGCAACTCGATACTTGGTTTCTCCTTCTCGCTCTGGGTTACTCTCACCAGGCTCTCTTCCCTCCACCCCTCCTTCTCCCATGGGCTCCCAATCGACCCTGCAGACTCACTGCAGCTGGAGAAAGTGGCTGGTCCCCTCTCCCTTCACCCCACAGCCACTGAGCCCTTAAACAGCCCACAGCTGGAGGCTTGCTCTCCCCGTAAACACAGGTGGACATTTGAAAGAACTTACCGCAGCTCTGGTAGAACACCTCCAAGCCCTCGTTCCTGCAGGCCACGTGTGTGGGCCACATTTCCCCTCTGCCCCCGTGGCCTCCGCCGCTGGGAGAAATCAGAGTCCAGACCAGGAGGGCAGTCGTGAGACCGTTCATGGCGAGGGCCTGTGTGTGACCAACAGAAAACCAACAGGCCCAGTAAAAGGGCCCCAGAGGCTCTTCCTCTCCTCTGACGAAGGGAGAGGCCTGTTGGGTTTCACTTCTCAAATCTCAGGCTCCTGAGACCGCACTGTGAGAGCAGGAGGTGAAGTCAGTTCCCGGGGGGGCCACGGGCACTTGGGTGGTCAGGATGAGGCTGGTCGGGGTCTGGCATCCAGTGGATGTTGACTTTCTGCTTTCACAGGGAGCAGACCAGCCAGGGATGCCTGACATTGTGCCTGGGGTCCTTCAAAACGGCCCTCCTTAGCGTCCCCAGCCCCAGGTGGAGTTGTAAACCCAGGAACGATAAACCACAGGCCTCCACATGTTTCCCATCAGGAACTCCTGGCCTCTGGAGGATCCCGATGTGGGCCGTGGGCCCGGGATCTGGCTGGGACCAGCAGGGAGCACTTGGCATTTTGAGGGCTGCAGACTGATATCTGGAATTTGGAATGAGGCTTTGCCTTATTGGCATTTTGCTTTCTCTGGTTTGGGCTCCATTGTTGGGGTTAGGATCTCAACCCTCCATTGTCCCGTTGAAGAAAATAGGACCTGGCTTTGGGAGCAGCAGATGTGGGCTCCGGGGGTGTTGGAGGGAAAGTCAGGGCTGTGCTGTTTATGGGTTTGGCCTGGTGGGGAACCTGCAGGGTGGGGATGCCGGGTGTTCCTTCTAAGTCTGGCTTAATTGGCTGGTCCTTGTTGGATCATTAATGTGATACACATCCTGCTCTCTTTTCAAACCCAAGATCATCTTATCCTTCCTCCATGTACCTCTGTTACCCTGCCGTTCTTCAACCTTGATGCCATCACGCCCAGTCCACCTTCGTTTAAGAGAATCTGAGACACAGGCAAGGCCCGCAGAAGTCAGGAGCAACAGAGCACACTCTTTCCCCAGGGAGGGCAGGCATTTCTTCTAGTGCACTAGGAAAGTCGATTCTTTCTTCTAGTGGCAAAATAAGAATTAAAGTCACCTTAAAACTGCTTTTGACCAGGCACGGCGGCACACACCTGTAATCCCAGTGGCTTGGGAGGCTGAGGCAGGAGGATGGTGAGTCCAAAGCCAGCCTCGGCAAAAGGGAGACACTCAGCAACTCAGTGAGGCCCGTCTCTAAATGAATAAGGGCTGGAGATGTGGCTCAGGGGTTGAATGCCCCTGAGTTCAATCCCCGGTACCCAAACAAAACAAAACAAACAACAACAAAACAACAAAATTCTCCCCAAACAACTGCTTTTGGTAGTATGTGGAGATTTAATCACCAATGAAGAAAAACAAACATTGAATTTATTGGTGAGTAGTTGGATTTTTTAGGGAGATATTAAAGAGTAGTTATTTGGGGGAAGGGACAAGCCTCGACTGATATTTTAAAGGTACCTGTGTGCAAATAAGTTCAGTGATGGTGGTCTTCAACAGCAGTCCTCAAAGTGGTCTGGGGAGACAACAGCATTGGCTTCCTTGGGCGCTGGTTAGAAGAGCACCTTCTGGACTCCACGTAAGACACGCTGAGTGGGAAACTGGGCTGGGCCCAGCGTTCTGGGAGGGCGCAGTTCGCTCCAGGAAGGTCTGATGCAGGTTCAAGTTTAGGTAAAAACTGGCTTTGACAGAACCCAAGGAGAAAGCTGGGGCCCAAGGAGAGGTGGGTCCGTTGCTCTAGAAGGAAACAAACTAGCCCCATGCTGTGATTCAGTGTTTCCCTCCAGATCTTCACGATGAACCCTTGGAAGCTTGGTCTTCAGTGCGGTGATGTTGGGAGGTGGCGTGGGACCACTAAGAGGTGGGGCTTAGTGGAAAGTAATTAGGTCAAGGAGGTCAGTGCCCTCCAAAGGAATTAATTAGTTTTCATGGGACCCTGGTTCCCATGAAAAGGGTTCTCATAAAAGAAGAAGCAGACCCTTCCCTGGTCTTTCCTTCTAGCTTTTATGTCACCATGTGATTGTTCCCTCTTGCATGTGCTCCTGCCATGATGCCACTCACCATGCTATTATGTAGCCTAGGGGGCCCTTACTAGAGCCAGTACTGTGCTTTTTGGATTTGTGGCCTCCAAAACTATAAGTTAAATAAACCTTTTTTTACTTATAACTTACCAAGCCTCAGTTATTTTGTTACAGTTATGGAAAAAGGACTAATAAACTCCACATAGTCCCAGTGAGGGGAGGTCAGCAGTGCTCTGAGCAAGATCTCAGGAAGTGAGCATCTAGCCATGGGTCTTTGTGGAAGTGTTGTATCCACAGTAGATCCAGAACAGGAACAAATAAGATCTCCCTTGGATAACTGCATGTTCTAGGAATTGTTGAGTTAGCTCTGAGCATGTGAATTAGGAGAGCAATTAAGGATAAGATCTTCCTTTCTCGTAGATTATGGCATGACCAATCCCCGTGGAAGGACCCTGGAGTGTAGGGTAGGGAGTAACATCCTGATTGAAAGCTGTGGGCAGCAGGAGCAGGGATGCTGCCTTAGTCTATTCTGACTACCACAATGAAGGACCATAGACTAGATGGCTTAAACATTCACTTCTCACAGTTCTGAGGCACCAGCCGTGGTGTCTGGCGAGGACCCACTTCCTGGTTCAGATAGCGCCTTCTCCTCTCAGGGTAGAGCAGTCAGGGATCTCTCTAGGGTCTCTTTTATAATGGTACCAATCCCAGTATGAGGTCTCTACCCTCAGGACCCAATCACCTCCCCAAAGGCCCATCTCCTCACACAATCCCATCACCTTGGGGTAGAATTCTAGCAAACACTGTAGAAAGCATGTAATCTGAGGACAGGGCCATAGATTTTTATTAATCAGCAGACTCCACACTGAAGAGAATCTAATCCAAGGGACTGGAATTCAGAAATATTCAATATGGCCATTCAGAGACCCAGTGGAACAGTGTTCTCAGACATAAACAAGCATCAGTGTCAGCCGCAGGGCCTATTAACACACCAACTGCGTTCCCTGCTCCAGAGCTTCTGATTCAGTAGGTATGAGGAAGAGCCTAAGTACATGTGTTCCTAAAAATGTTCCCTGGTGCTGATCTGGTGTTGTTGGTCGGGGGCTGCACCCGGAGAGCACTTTGCTTTGGGTTATAGGACTTGATCTGTTATAGAATGTACTATCTATCCATCTATCTATCTATCTATCTATCTATCCATGTATATATACTTTATTTTATTTTTAAATATATTATTTTTAATTGATGTAATAATTATACATAGCTTTGGGGGTACCGTGTGCCATGTCAGTACATGTATACACTGTGTAATGATGAGATCAGGGTAATTTACACGTCCATCACCTCGTGGACATTTATCACTTTGTGCTGGGGATGTTCAAAATCCTCCCTACTAGCTATCTTGCAGAAAAATACAACTAATTGATGTCAGCCATCCATTACCCTACTGTGCTCTAGAGCATGGGAGTTGTTCCTCCTATCCACCGGGCCCTGGACATGTGAGCCATCCTCTCTCTGTCCCCCAACCCCTCCCATGTTCTGGTAACTATTCATCTACTCTCTATTTCTGTAATATCAGCTTTTTAGCTTCTGCATATGAGTAAGAACATGTGGTGTTTATTATTCTGCGCCTGGCTTATTTCACTTAACACAATGTCCTCCAGGTCCTTCCAGGCTGCTGCAAATGGTGGAATCCCATTCTTTTTTATGGCGGAGTAAGATTCCACTGAAAATGTATAATTAAAAAAATCTTCTTAATAAAAGATTATTATAGCTGTAAGTTTAAATAGCATGTAGCACATTCACAGGAAAAAAAAGAGTAAGCCATTTTTTTCTAAGGAATTCAACTTATTTGTTCTGTTTCCTGAGAACCAGGGTTTGACTCAAATCCCTAGGTATGGCCCATCTTCAGGAATCAATTCCTAATGATACCTCGAGTTCTTCAACCAGAAGTTTTACAAACACAACAAAAAATTCTTTGAGAATGTCTTGTTCCCTAACTATGAGTAAAATTAGAATCCATTTATGATAGTTACGTAAAATATGGTCATGTCTTTGTAAATGGAAACCAAATATATCGTCAGGCTCTGACATGGACTTCTGATGCCTTAGCAAGTTGTGGCTAAAGAAGCTGTGTCCCTGGTCTCACCCAGATCCATCTTCTACGTGGACCATCCCCTTCCTGCATCTCAGGCTGGGCTTTTTCCACAGAAGTCAGGTTGATGATGGTCTTTCTTTTCTTGCAGAGTAAGAACGTTAACAGAAAGGCTGTTGCTGAAAGTGTCCTTCAGAAGGGACTCTTGTGTTGAAGAGACTTGGAGAGTGAAAGGTGTGACTCAGAGCAGGAGTCCCACCATGAAGGTGCGTAAGGATGAGCCTTCTCCACATGAAAAAGTAGAGTGTTACAGAGGGAGAGAGAGAAAAGTAAGGAGTGGAGGGAAGAAGGGGGAAGGGAGTTTTAAAAGGTTGCTGCAGAGTGGGGTGAAGCCCCTGTCTGCAGGTAGGACGAAGCAAAGGTGTTTGAAGAACAGATTCTAAATTGTTTGCTGTGTAATATGCAGCGTGACAGCTGTCTGAATTATGCCCCTAGGGATTCTGTGTGTGTGTGCATGTGTGTGTAAAGGGAAGATGTTCATGTTTGCATTGGTGTGATGTGCAACACAGCATTCTGGAAATACAGGCCCCTTGGGAAAGTGGTTCAACTTCAGTGGGCATCAGACTTCCCCAGGACGTGGAAGGAGGTTCAGGCCAGCAGAGGGCAGGTAGCCAGCACTGATGATAGAGCTCTTTGCCTCCACGGGCAGTTGTGCCTTCACCATTATCCGTGTTCAGCTGTGGCCTCCTCTGCTCATCCCCCTCAGGTGTGTAAGCTGTTGGGCGCTGCACAATAGTGTTTCCGTCCACACACACTGCTCACGGGATGGTGGGCAGCAGCAGCCTCACGCATCTCAACACGCCTCCTGATGGCATCATTTTGTCTTGTGCTTGGTTTCTCCCCAGGCCCTTCTGTTCATCATGGCCCCTAAGCAGACGAAATCCATGGCTAATGCACCAGTAAGAGGCCATCTTGAGCAACTAACCTGGAAATGAAATTAAAACTGGTAAGGACCCTGAGGGGGAAGGTCACGGATGTCACATTCTTGCTCACCAGTCAGCTAAGATCTTGAAAAACAAGAACAAAGTGTCAGGAACTGTGGAAGGTTGTGCTTCTCTGCAGGCCATCGGCTAACAAAACTGCAAGAGGGCCCTGTACCAGAGGCGGAGAGACTTCTAGCACCACCACCACGGATTGAAGACCAGACACAGGAGTGCATCCCTGTTGGCACCACGCCAATCATGGCCAAAGCAAAAAGGTTGTTTTCAATGTCTGAATAGAAGGCTGAACTCGGGGATGAGTTTTGAATCTACTGCGGGTTTCGATGACTCAGGGATCCTCACTGGATGAGCTGTGGATCTGGGAATGCTCTTGTGAAGACTGCTGAAGAATTTTGGACTAAGAATTCCAGGTCAGCCGAGGGCGGAAGAGGTTTACTTGCCAGAGTGAACCTTCAGTGCCGTCTAGGTCTGTGTAAGTGCGCTCTGTGGTATTCACACCACGACTGAACCGCTCAGGACAAGTTTCTCAGATCATGTCCCCATGGTGGGGGACTCTGTGGTAGACAACAGTTTCTTCTTGGCTCCTTTGCCCTGTGACTGTCTCTGAGGAAAGGAGGTGACTTCCCGTGACCCCCACAGTTTAGCAGCCCTCTCGGGTGCCTGCTGATGTGACAGTTGTCTCAACGCCTTCTATTATGTGGGCTCTATTCAGATCTTGTAGAACTGTTAAGATCTTGTCCTCCTGAACCTTTCATCAGAGTCTCTCCCACAGCCTCTCAGACTCCTGGGGATCCACCCATGGAAAGTGCAAGATGCCCGCGAAGTCCCCTGGGCTCTTGACATCACCTATCCCATGTATGTATCTGAGAAATGTGCAGAAAACAGCCACCTGCTTTCTCTGCAAATGGGGGAAAAAAGTCATCTGTTTGTTGACTTGCCTCAAATTCATTCAATTATTTATTCGACAAATATTAAGCACCTACAGTCCCAAGCCCCAGGAACTCACCAAAACCAAGTCCTCATTTTTACAGAGCTTTCCTTCTATGGGAAGCAACATCAATAAACAAATTTGTTTAGCACAATTGTTTAATAAAAGAAAAGAGACTTTGCTTGTTGAAAAATTGTATTCCACACAGAAAATTGGACTGAGTTTACTGAAATATTTTCAACAGACTCTTGCTTACAGGCAATAAACTTAAATTTTTTTTTTTTTAACCCCAGACCAGTAGCTCATCAGGATTTTCCAACATTGTTTTCTGCCATGAACAAAGCGTGGCAGGCTTATCTGATACTCTACTCTCTTCCCATTTTCTCGTTGTTAGTCCATTTGTTATCATTATTAATGTTTAATTATTTCAGGGACATAATATACAGAGCATTTGGCTTCTCAATGGGTCTATAAATTCTACGATAAACAACAAACAGAAATGATTTCTGTTCGAGGAGCATGTTTGCCAGTCCAGGAAGAGGTGGGCCCACTATAGATCAGTCTGATCAATTTTCCAATGACTTAGAGGGCAAAAAAATTGCAATAGCTGATCAAAGTAGAAGAAATTGCTCTGAGTTCAGGGAAGAGAGGTTGTTTAGGTCAGCTCTTTCCTCGCCATGACCAAAAGAAATGACAAGAACAATATTGAGGAGAAAAAATTTATCCAGGGCTCATGGTTTCAGCCTAGCACATGCTAAGGACTCAGTAAGATATTTTAGATTGAATGGATGAAATCCAGAGGATTTTAGTTCATCCTTTTGGCCTGGGCTGCAGGACTCCTAGACTCAGGGGCTATCACAAGTCAGGTAAAGCAAGGGCTTTCCCTCAACATTCTCAAGAAATTAACAAAGTGTGTTGTCATCTTTTTCAAAAGCAAAGCCCAGCTTCTAATTTTTCTTTTTGCTTCTCATTGTTAAAGTAATATATTTTAATCGAAGAACCATTGGGACATGCAGGCCAACTCTTCCCTGTGGGACTGGAAAGTTGGAAAAAAGGGAAAAAAATCATTACCAGTAATCTCGGTACCTGGAGGTTACTATTGTTGTCACTTTGTGAAATGTCCTTTCAACACACACACATACACACACATTGCATGAACTGTACACTAACACTTGACATTTGACATTGCTCACATTGGTCATTTAGAATTTTTTGATTCTATAACTTTTAATCATTGATGCTGTAATATACTACTCTATGGATGGACCATGATTTATTTAATCAGTTTTTACTTTTGACCTTGTAGACAGTTGTTATAGCAAAGTAATAGAAGATAATTATAGAGTGAATTGTCTGATCGTTACATTTTGGTTTGGCCATGATTATTTCCTCAGGGTAAATCCTAAAAGCAAAATGCTTGGTAAAAAGAATTACCAAATTTTTCAGGCTTTTGATACATGCAATTATATTTTTTCAATTATATTGAGCAATTTCACAATGTTATCAGCAGTTAGGCATTATTATTTAAAAGGTTTTTGGTCAATTTAGCAGACAAACATTGGTTTCTCCTTATACTTTTAAAAGTTTCTTTTAGCAATAATACAATAGGATTTTTTTGCATTATTATTTCTGTTTATTTGTAGTTTTTCCTTTGCTCATTCTTGCACATGGTAATGCCTCATTTTCTATTATGATACCAAATTTGAATGAAAGAAATGGAAATTAAGAGACCAGTTAAGATGCATGAAGACCTTCATGGAAATTCCTTTCCACAAACATTATTGTCGCTTCACTTTTTCCTGGTGTTCTTTATCCTTGACTAAATTGTTATCATCTGGTGCAGATAAAGAAAATCCCGCTATGAAATTTTTTTTTTGAGACTTGAGTTTACTCTCAGGATGATGCAGACTATCAGTAAAACACAGTGTGTATAATATATACATAAAAACAAAAATAATACCTGACATAAGATATTGTATTTGTCCTGGTCATTTCCCTGTATTTGCACAGGATTAGCAGAGAAGTTGTGGGCGTATTTCTTCAGCTGCGTCCCTTGTCCATGTGAACACATTCTGGACAGCTGCTATTGTTATAACTGCAACTCAGAGGGCTTGGTCCCTTTGGGAGGCTCTGGGTGTGCGTTAAGAGCAATTGGAAATGTGGGGCCAGTTTCTTAACCTTTGAGCAAATAGGCAACGCTGATGTTCCCAAATGCTTTCTTCCAAGTCTCCACCAGTGAAGGAACATTGGGAACGAAAAGACTGCCAAAGGTTGTGGAGACCAGCAATCCGTGTCTGTGTTCTGGTCCCACCACTGATGGCTGTGTGACCTTGGCAAGCCAGACTCTTGTGTGAAAAGTGAAGCTTCATTTGACAAGTTTCAGGTTTGAAAACAAGATCCGATCGAACACAGATGGAAAATGCTTTCTGTGGATCTGACACTAACATCCTGGTAGCCCTCATTAGGAGACAAACAGTTCTTTTAAAAAAGAATGCCAATGGAAAAAAAATATAACAAAAGCACTCTAGTTTCTAACCATATCAAACAAGTTTCAGAAGATCTGAGCTTCTTGGTAATCAGGTAGATAACTGTTCTTTTAAGTTAAATAAGAATAATTGACTACCCACTCATTGGTGCTGATTATTGGACAGAAGAGCTGGGTCAGAAAAATATCCACTTTTTTTTTTCTCAGGCTGCTTGGTTGTGGTGTTTTCTCAAGGAAAAAAGATTATGAAGTATAATAGGAACATCTGCATAGAGACATTTATATTTTTACCCTTGTGCTTTGCTGTTTCTTAGCTTCCGTTTCATGGTAGCCACTTAGGTATCTGTCAGATATTATATGTCTGCCTTCCCTACTGAGGGAAAAACCTTGTCATTAGCTCTTGAATTCTTACTGTTCTGAATGACATCTGGTCTTTAGAGCTAGAGAACTGAACAACAATGATAATAAAAAAAATCAGTATATTTTTACATGGCCTTGAGATAGGTATGGTGTAATACTTGTCATTTAGACGAGGAAGCGGAAATTTAGAGAATTAAGTCATTTGTCCAAGGTCTTATAATGGCAGAGCCATGACTCAAGTGTGAGAGCAATATCCAAATCTCTTTTCTTCACCACAGCAAAATATTGCCCCAAGTAAACAAATAGAAGAATAAATGAGCTACAGGATCAAAGGGTACATGCAGGAGGAAGAAGACGGTTTCTTGTCCAAGCTCACAAAGCATGTGACTGGTGGGTTTGGGACTCAAACTCTTTCTATCACTCCCACCCACTTGCCTACGGTTCTCATGCCCTGTTCTGGCTGGAAGTGACAAAAGATTACTTGATATTACCTGGGAATGCAAGTTCTACTATCTATCCTTTGTCTTTTAGTTTCCTGCCTTCTTCAGGATTATTAATACAGTAGGTAGAGTTTCTCTGTATTGCATGTCATCTCCTCTATTGATGTTTTTGTGATGCTTCCTGTTTCCTGTTGCTAGTTGTTGACTTAGGGCTGTGCTGCCATTGGTATAGCTGTAAGGAGCATTGGCACTTGAAATATGGCTAAAAGAAATTGAGAGGTGCTGATGGTTTAAAATACTCATTGTCTGTTTAAGAATTAGTGTAAGAAGAATGTAACAGCTCACTAAGGATGTTTAATGTCCGTTATGTGTCGAAATGATAATATTTTGAAAATACTGGGTTAAATAAAATAGAATACTAAAATTAGTGCCTTCTATCTCTTATGCTTTTAATATGTCTGCTAGAAAATTTGAAATCACCTATGTGACTTTCATTTGTGATCCATATTATATTTCTTGAGTTAAGGATCTGTAAGAAACTTCAAACGATACATTCACATTTATCTGCTTTTATTCTTCATTCTATTGCACATATATATGGCACTTCTACAAGTTATAAAAATCAACAATATATTACCTTTCTTTCTTTCTTTTCTTTAAATTTGTTTTTTAAATTATAAATGGACACAATATCTTTATTTTATTTATTTATTTTTGTGTGGTGCTGAGGATCCATCCCAGTGCCTCATACAAGCGAGGCAAGTGCTCTACCACTGAGCCACAACCCCAGTCCATTTTCTTTCCTTCCTTCCTTCCTCCCTCCCTCTCTCCCTCCCATTTGCTTTTTCAGTTAAAAACCATGAAGATTTGGAGGCTGTATCCCACTTGCCAACTAACAAGTTGATCGTTTCACAGGGGCTGGCAGAAGACGTGGGTCTCCCGGGTCAGAGACTTTGTTACTCACTGCTCATGTCATCTGTAGCTTGAGCATCAGCACCTTGACATTGATTCCTCTTGCCTCCAAGTCCTGCCTGGGCAATGTGATGGGCCTGGGTGGATGCTGTACATGCAGAAGCTTTGCGATACAGGTAAGGAAGCCAGAGCTGGAAGCATAGAACTTTTTGGAGCCAGGAGTAACCACTGTAGAAAGGGGCAAACCATTGAGTCTTTCTACCACGGTGAGAAGTTCTCCTGTCATCATACCTGCCTTGCTACTTAGTTACCTGGTGACCAGCTACAGAAGCTGCTCCTGATCAGAAGACAGATAAGTCTTGTAATCTGGCCCATGCTACAAGAACTTGCACAGATGCATGACCCACAGTGGACTGCTTCTTCTAACTAAAGTCAGTTTCTTTGAAATAAAGGAGAAATGATCATTCGTATTTATCTACATATTTACCATTTTTTTTCTGCTCCTCTTCTTTTGTGAGAGATCTAATTGCATCTACTATTACTTCACTTAAGCTGAACGACTTCCCTTAATATTTGCTGAAGTGAAAATCTGCTTATGACAGTTTTTGTGTATTGAAAATGTCTTTATTTCACTTTCATTTTTGAAAGATGCTTTAATTTCATATAAAATTCTAGGTAGCAATTATTCACCCAGCACTTAATAGATGTTATTTCATTATTTTCTGATTAACATTGAATTGATGAGCAGATAGAGATCATTTTATTATAATTACTCTATAGATTACATTTCTTTTTTTCTTCACAGCTTTCACTATCTTTGGTGTTTGGAAATTTGACTGTGATGTGTCTTGATATGGTTTTATTTGTGTTAATCCTGACTTGAGTCCTTTGGGCATGTTAGATCTCTGAGTTGAACTACTTAAAATCTGGAAATTTGGGGGCTATTATTTCTTCAAATACTTTTTTTTCTGTACCATTATTTATCTTCTTTTGGGCTACTTGTATGTCAGACTGATATTATCACACAGATCACTGAAAATCTGTTCATCTTTTCCATCTTTTTTATCTGTGTGTTTCAGTTTGGGAGGTTTATATTTGAAATTACAAACATGACATTTTTAATTTTAAATAAAATGCAGTTTGCCCCTATGTTATGATTTGGATGTGAGGTGTCTCCCAAAAACTTCATGTGGAGACAATGCAAGAAGGTTTAGAGGACAAATGATTGGGTTGTGACAGCCTTAAGCCAATCATGAATTAATCTCCTGGTGAGATTAATTGAGTGGTAATTAAAGGCAGGTGGGGGCGTGGCTGGAGGTGGTGGTTTTGGGGGCGTGGCTTTGGGGTATGTATTTTCTGTCTGGTGAGTGGAGGCCTCCTGATCATCTTGTGAGCTGCTTCCCTCGGCCACACTCTTCCACCAGGATGTTCTACCTCACCTGGAGCCCCCGGAAATGGAGCTGGATGTCCATGGACTGAAACCATGAGCCCTCAAATAAATGCTTCATCCTCTACATTTGTTCTTGTCAGGTCTTTTAGTCACAGCAGCAAAAAAGTTGACTAAAGCACCCTAGGATCAGAAACAAGATACAAATTCCTGCTTTTACTATTCTGTTCCACTTAGTACTGAAGTTCTAGTTAGACTAATTAGGCAATAAAAATAATAGAAGGCATTCAGATTGGAAAGGAAAGGGCTCAAAAGTGTGGCTCAGTGGTAGATATCACTCATCCAGCATGTCTGAGGCCCGGTCCAATCTCCAGCATCAGAAAAATAAACAACAGTGAGAACAACCAACAAACCAGAAATGAGTGATTAAAATTCCATGTGGTTAAAGATGACCTTCTTCCATGTGGAAAACTAAACATTACACAAACTTATAAAATTAATAAATTAATAAACTATTAATTAATAAGTAATAAAACACATTAATTCAACAAAATTTCAGGATATAAATGAATGCAAAAATCTATTGTATTTCTGTTCACAAATATTGATCAATCTGAAAAGGAAATTAATAAAATTAATTTTATTTACAGTAACATCAAAAAGAATAAAATTCTTGGGAATAATTTTAACCAAGGAGATAAAAGTCTTAGACTCAAAAAACAACATTTTTGAAAGAAATTAAGGTAAACATAAATAAATAGAAAGAGATCGGAGTTCTTGGATTGGAAGACCTAATATGATTAAATGTTAAAATGTGGCTACTACTTGAAGGGATCTACAGATTTAATGCAGTCTCTAGGAGAATCTCAATGGCATGTTGTGCAGAAATAGAAAACCCATCCCAAAAGTCATGTGAAACCTCAGATCCTGAAGACACCCCAAAAAATGTTGAAAAGAAATAACAAAGTTTGGGCTGGAGGTGTAGCTCAGTGGTAGAGCACTTGTCTCACACATGTGAGGCACTGAGTTCAATCCTTAGCACCACATAAAAATAAGTACAAAAAAAAATCACAAAGTTGAAGGACTCATACCTTCTGATTCAGAAACCTATACAAAGCTATGGTAATCAAAACAGCATAACAATGGCATAAAGATAGACATATAGACCAGTGGGACCTAATAGAGAGACCAGAAGTAAACCCTCAGATATATAATTATTTTAATAGGGAAATCAAGTTCATTCAATGGGAAAGGATAGTATTTTTCAGCAAATGGTGCTGGAAAAGCAAATATCCACATACAAAAGTTTGAAGTTGTAGGATTAGCTTGTGCTATATATTATAAAAAAAACACCTCAAAATGACCAAAGACTCAAATTTAAGAGCCGAAACTACAAAAACTCTTAGAATAAAATGTTAGGGAATTTTCACATCGATGCACTTGACAATGATTTCATGGATATGATGTAAAATGCACAGATAATAGTCATTTTTGACACTATGACAAAGTATCTGATGTGGGTTAACTTTATAAAGTGCAATAGTTTATTTGAGTCATGGTTTTGGATGCTGAGAGTCCAAACAGCATAGTGCAAGCTGGTTGAGGGTCACAATTACAAGGGTCACAGAGGAGGAGCACATCACGTATCCAAGCAGGAAGGAGACACACACACACACACACACGCACACACGCACGCACGCCAGCCTTACTCCTTTTTTTAACAATCCTCTCATGAGAACTATGCGAGGGTTACACAAGACCTACTTTAATCTTCTGATACACACTCCCAATGATCCAAGGTCGTCTTTTCTTCCTGGGCTCTACATCTTAGGTTTCTACCATCTCCCAACATTGTAACCCTAATCCATGCTTCAACACATTGGTTCTTGGGTAACACCCAAACCACATCCATGCTACAGCAGTAGAAACATTGGACTTCATGAAAATTTAAAACATTTATTTATTAAAGGACCTTATCAACAGAGTGAAATGCCAACTCACAAAACGGGAGAAAATATTTGCAAATCACACATCTGAAAAGGGATTAATATTAAGAATATATAAAGAGCTTCTACCACTCAACAACAATTCAGCTCAAAAATGAGCAAAAGGCCTGAATAAGCATTTCTCCAAGAAAATCTATAACACATGGAAAGATCAACATCACGAGTTATTAGGGAAATCTAAATCAAAAGCAGAATGAAATACATTACACACTCACAAACATGCAGAACGAAGATAACAACAACAGAAAATAACGTGTTGGTAAGGATGAGTTGAAACCTGAGGTTTGACGCATGCTGAGGAAATGTAAAATGGTGCAGCCATCACGTACCACTTGACAGTTTCTCAAGAACACAGCCAGGTATGGTAGCCCACACCTGTAAATCCCAGCAGCTTAGGAGGCTGAGGCAGGAGGATCACAAGTTCAAGGCTAGCCCCAGCAACTAAGCAAGGCCCTGAGCAACTTTTAAATTTTGAAACCCTGTCTCAAAATAAAATATATAAAGAGCTGGGGATATGGCTCAGTGTTTGAGCACCCCTGGGTTCAATCCCCTGGACAAAAAAAAAAAAATGTTAGACACAGACTCACCATACGATACAGAAATTCCACTCATAGATGTATTCCCAAGAACAGGCACTCAGATATTTGTGCACCAATGTTCATAGCATTCTTGACAAGAGTCAAAAGATGTAAACAGTCCAAATGATGAACAGAGAGGCCAAATGTTGTATATCCACACAACGCAGTGCTCTTCAGACTCTCTAAAAAATGAAACTATGATATACCATGGAAAGTCTGGAGCTTAAAAACATCCTAAGTGAAGTGAACCAGACAGCAAAGGACAAGTATCATGTGACTCCACTTGACAGTCACCTGGAATAAGCAGATTGACAGAGATTCAAAGTAAGTAGAGGCCCCAGGGTTTGAGGGAGGGGAATGTGGAATTATTGTTTAGCATTTACAGTTTCTGTTTGAATAAGAAAAAAAATTCTGGAATGGGTCATGATTATTGTCCACATTGTGAACATTTTTAATGCCACTGAATTAATTGTATACTTCAAGATGTTAGAACTTTTTTTTTTTTTTTTTTTTAAAGCTGAACTGGGATTGCTAACTTTTACTTTGCAAGAGATAACACTGGGAAAGAATTTCCAAACTACCATCACTGTCGTAATTAAAGAAAGAATAGTTGAAGTCACCCCAAAAGGAGGAAAGATGTATTCTCAGCATCTCAGACTAAAGATGGCTTCTTCACAATCCAGAGACTTTGACATTTTCCTTGGGCCTGATAAAGAATGTTTTCTGTGCCTCTTCACATCTGTGGGCAGACATTTTGGAACGGCTGTTCACCTCTACAAGGTATTTTGAGGGTTGATGACATCAGGGTCATTTTCTGGTGACAGAGCCAGGAGCAATGTGGTCTAACTTCCTTATATTATCCCTGGAATATATGCTCATTATTTTATGCTGAAAAATTTAGATGTCGTTTTTCACAATAATCTGATATTCTGTGATTTTCAGGGAAGAAAGGAGTATTCTAGAAACACTCTTCTACAACATTGCCATCTTTCACAATGACCAGATAGCATTTGTGCAACTCGAAAATTCAGAAATAGAGCTCAATTTGAGGGTGTGGAGTTGAAACTGTCACTTTCATTTTTAAATGTCATTTCCTCAAACCTTAAAGAAACTCCCCGAGATCTTCAAAGTCAGCTTCTTGTGGCAGTGTCACCCTATTTTTTTTTTAAATTTTGTTTAATTTTCACGCTTTCTAAGAGGAAAGAGGAGAATGTGAAGTGATCAGTTTTTGTTTTGATTTGACTGTTTTCAGCTGTGGTGGGCTATCTTTGTCAGATGCTAAGATGCTAACACAGATCTGTCAGGAAGTACTGCAACCAATCACCATGTCTTTGTTAGAATGTAAAGTGTGGAAATTCATGAATATTTCCTCCTTGATGGAATAAAAGGACCCTCCTCCCACCCCGAGGGGACCTCAGTGTTTGAATTTTCTCCCAGGACAGAGTTCTAGACAGTTGGGGACACATGGAGGGATTACTTGCACTTTATGAGCTTAACATCTGATGGAACGATGGCTTAGTCCTTGGGGAGAATGGCCGAGTGCAATCCTCTGTGCCAGTTCAGTGATGAGTCCATCACATTTTTGATGCCTCTGAATCGTATCTCCTGGATCTGCCCTCACCAGAGACAGGGGAAACCTGTTTGTATTGTGCATTATTTTTTGTCTAGAAAGTCAGTTGCGACAAGATATAAAAGCTGAAACAAATTGCTTTCTCCAAACGTTTTTGCAAGAGCCTTCGTATGCAAGAACTGAAGACTCCACTTAATTCAAACTGGGAACAGATTTGAAAATGTCAGGGACAGCTGGGGAATGATTCTTTCAAAGTCCCAGGGCTCAAAATACTTGTCAGCCTGGGAGAACAAGGAGAGAGAAGTTGTACTCCAGCTGTTCAAATAGAAAGTGTGGCCTCCGCAAGATTTCCTTTTGAATCAGGCTATTTCTCTTCTCTCCCCCTGGGATGTTGTGAAATATATATATATATATTTGGTCTTTGTCTCTCTTTCTGTACACACAGCTCCTAGAACCCTTGGAATCTCCAGAGTGATGAGCATCTTTTGTGTGTTAACTGAAGGCTGGCAAGCCCTGTGTAGCTTCGGGAGGGTTGAAGATAATTTCACTGGAAAGACCAAGGCAGGATTAGAGAATTGACTCTTTTTAGAAATTTTATTTTATTTGCTCTTTTTTAGACATACATGACAGTAGAATGTATTTTGGCATATTATACATACACGGAGTATAAGTTATTCTCATTAAGATTCTATCATGGTTGCACATGATGCAGACTTATCCTGGTAGTGTATTCAAATACAAGGATAGAAAAGTTATGTCTGGTTAATTCTACTCCCTTCCCTTCATTCCCCTTTGTCTAATCCAATGGACTTCTATTCTTCTTCTCTCTACTCTCCTTAGCATCTGCATATCAGAGAGAAGATTCAGCTTTTGTTTTTTTTGGGATTGGCTTATTTCGCTTAACATGATAGACTCCAGTTCATCCATTTATTGGCAAATGCTATAATTCCTTTCTTTTTATGGCTAAGTAATATTCCATTGTGTATATATACACCATATTTTTTTTAGGATTACTAACATTTATTCTTTTTTTTAAATTTTTTTTATTGGTTGTTCCCAACATCACAAGGCTCTTGACATATCATATTTCATACATTAGAATCAAGTGGGTTATGAACTCCCAATTTTACCCCAAATGCAGATTGCAGAATCATGTCGGTTACACATCCACAATTTTACATAATGCCCTATTAGTAACTGTTGTATTCTGCTACCTTTCCTATCCCCTACTATCCTCCCTCCCCTCCCCTCCCATCCTCTCTCTCTACCCCATCTACTGTAATTCATTTCTCTCCTTGTTTATTTTCCCATTCCCCTCACAACCTCTTATATGTAATTTTGTATAGCAATGAGGTTCTCCCTTCATTTCCATGCAATTTCCCTTTTCTCTCCCTTTCCCTCCCATCTCATGTCTCTGTTTAATGTTAATCTTTTCTTCCTGCTCTTCCTCCCTGCTCTGTTCATAGTTGCTCTCATTATATCAAAGAAGACATTTGGTATTTGTTTTTTAGGGATTGGCTAGCTTCACTAAGCATAATCTGCTCTAGTGCCATCCATTTCCCTGCAAATTCTATGATTTTGTCATTTTTTATTGCTGCATAGTACTCCATTGTGTATAGATGCCACTTTTTTTTATCCATTCATCTATTGAAGGGCATCTGGGTTGGTTCCACAGTCTAACTATTGTGAATTGTGCTGCTATGAACATCGATGTGGCAGTATCCCTGTAGCATGCTCTTTTAAGGTCTTCAGGGAATAGTCCGAGAAGGGCAATAGCAGGGTCAAATGGTGGTTCCATTCCCAGCTTTCCCAGGAATCTCCAAACTGCTTTCCAAATTGGCCGCACCAATTTGCAGTCCCACCAGCAATGTACAAGTGTACCCTTTTCTCCACATCCTCGCCAGCACTCATTGTTATTTGACTTCATAGTGGCTGCCAATCTTACTGGAGTGAGATGGTATCTTAGGGTGGTTTTGATTTGCATTTCTCTGACTGCTAGAGATATATATACACCATATTTTTTTAATCTATTCATTTGTTGAAGGACACCTTGGTTTGATCCAAGCTAGGTTGGATCCATAGCTTGGCTAATTGTGAATTGAGCTGCTATAAACATTGATGTGGCTGCGTCACTGTAGTATGTTGACTTTAAGTCCTTTGGGTATATAGCAAGGAGTGGGATAAATGGGTCAAATGGTGGTTCCGTTCCAAATTTTCTAAGGAATCCCATACTGCTTTCCAGAGTGGTCGCACAAATTTTCAGTCCCACCAGCAGTGTATGAGTGTACCTGGAGAACTGACTCTTTCGTCCCTACCCCTAACCTCTAGGAGAGGAAGAGAAGCTGAAGGTTGAGTTGATCACCAACGGCAAGAGTTATCAACCATGCAGAATAATAAAGCTTCCACAGGAACCCCAAAGGACAGGATTGGAGGGGGTTCTGGAGAGCTGAACCTTGGCGGTTCCTGGAGGTGGCCTTCAGGGGGAGGCATGGAGGTCCCGTGGCCTTTCTCCCATATCTCGCCCTGGGCAGCTCCGTCTGCCTGTCACCTGCCACACTTCCCAGTAACCTTCATGACAAATGGGTCAATGTGTTTCCCCGGGTTCCACAAGCTGCCACAGCAGATTAATTGAACTCAGGGAGGTGGTGATGGGAGCCCTGATCATAGCCCACAGCCTGGCGATTGCAACTGGCATTTGAAGTGGGAGAGAATCCTGGGGAGTGAGCCCTCAACCTGTGGAATCTGAGGCTACCTTCAGGTCAGTAGTGCCCGATTAAGTTGAGTCAGAGGACACACAGATGGTGTCCACTGAAGAACTGCTTCACGGGTGTGTGTGGGAAACCCGCCCCGTGGCAGAAATGTCGTACCAAGTGGCTGAGTATTGTGAGAAAAAGAGTTTGGGTTTTCTCCTCTGACACCCCCAACCAGCTCTCTGGTGGCTCTCTTTCTATTTCCACTCAACCTTGGCTTCTGGGCTGCAAAGTTAGGAACTGTTCTTAACTCTACTCTCCCTTTGCTCCTAGGGACAGAGTGGCATGAGATGGAAAAGAATATGCCCCATGGAGAGACCTGGCTTGAATCCTGGTGCCTAGAGGTGAGCGTCTTCCCTGCACCAAGTCCCCTTGTCCCTGTATGGGTCCTGAAGAAGGTGACCTCTGTTTCCTCGGGGTGGTTCAAAAACACTATAAGTCAACTAGTGGGCCTTACCCTTCATTTATTCTGTAGTAGGTTTTTATTGAGCACCTTCTATGCATTAGGCACCGTGGTAGCCACGGGGGTACAATAGTGAAGAAATCATTTCCTGAGATTATTTTGCTTATGTGACCACAATTACTTGGGGCAGGACAGAAGTGAAGCCAGATTTGTGGAGGTTAGAATATTTAACAATGAATGTTCAAATCTAATATATAAAACGATGAAACTATTTCATTAACGTTAAAATCATTGTATTCAAAGCACTGACAAAAAACACTAACATTACAAAATACAGAAAAAATGATATTTTAAAGAGCTAGCTGTCTGGTTTTCCTCTATAAGGACTTGTTTCTCTAGATTTTTGTGTTTGGGGCTTCTCTCTCTTAAGAAGGCAGTTTTGTGGTGTTTTCCTACATAGAGACCAGGAAGGTTGAATCCAGTCTTTTTTCTAGCTTTATTGACTGAATTTGTTGTTGTTATTATTATTATTAATAATAATAATAGTTGCAAAATGATTTTTTTTCATTTTCCATTTAGTTATTGGTAAATATTTGGTATTCTTATCAAATTTAATCAAACATCTATTGAATTTTTTTTTCTTTTTTTCCCTTTGGTACTGGGGACTGAACCCAGGGGCTCTTTACCATGGTGCTACATTTCCAAGCCTTTTTATTTTTAATGCTGAGACAGGGTTTCACAAAGTTGCTGAGGTAGATCCATCTGCCTCATCCTCCCAGTATTGAATTTCTTTCATACAAAAACTGTAGGGACTTTTTAATGTTTTAAATATGCTGATTAATCTCTAAAAGATCTATTGAGTTGGTAACACCAATAAACCACAGTGTCACCAAGATCCTCATTAAGTAGTTTCTTATGAGTCTGAGGTTGTCGCTGTTGCTGTGAGTGCCTTGGTGCCAGTTCCGTGAGCATTCGCTATTTTCCCATTTTGCTTACATGACTCACTCTTCATTAATTAGAATATCAAACACCCTAAAGAGCTTCTTCTTCCACTCAACATGTATCACTTCCTCTTAATGAGTTACTACTTTGGGTATAATATATAGTTTTAAAAAATGTATATATTTTTAAGTACAATGTACTTTCCACTATTAGAATGATTTCTACTTAGCCAGAGGCAGTGGTACAGGCTGTAATCCCAGGGACTCCAGAGGCTGAGGCAGGAGAATCACAAGTTTGAGACCAGCCTCAGCAAATTAGTGAGAACCTCAAAAACTTGGTGAGACTCTGTCTCCAAATTAAAAAAAATAGAAATATATATATATATATAGACCTGGTATGTAGCTCAATGGTATAATGCCCCTGGGTTCAATCCCCAGTACGGAAAAGAAGGAGGAGGAGAAGAAGGAGAAAGAAGAAGGATAAGAAAAAAAAAAGAAGAGTGACCAAATGATACCTGCTTGGTGAATCACTCATTTTTATAGTTTCTGTTCTACATTCCACTAATTTTCAGCTTAATTTTTCTCTCTACTTTCTAAGAAATAAACCTATCAATGACCACAATAGATATTTCTTTTCTATACCTAAGTTGGGATCAGTCATTTTACTCACTTGTTTTGTTCATACATTCCAAAATGTCTTCCAAATTGCAGGTAAAATAATACTTTAAGCTTTACCAAACAGTACATTCTCTTCACAAAGAGGAAAAAGAAAAAGAGGTGGTTGGTTTGTACTTGCTGTGTTAATCAGCTTTCCATTCTGCACTCATAACCTAGTCCATATTGGTTGTTAAGTGAATATGTGTACAATCAACACAGAGATAAAATATGCCAAGATAAACTATTTTAATCAAAGCATAAAGAAGTTTTGCTAAGTTTCTTCTGTGATTCTAATGGGCTGCTGGAAGGCAGTGAAAACTTAGTAGAGGACTCAGTTGGAGGAAGCAGGTCATTGGGGCTTGCCCTTAAAGGAGTTGTTGTGTCCCTGGACCTTTTTTTTTCTTGATCTCTCTCTTCTGCTTCATAACTGCTATGAAGTGAGTAAACTCTTATGATTCACCATAAGTTGCCCCCTCAAAAAAAAAAAAAAAACCAACAACAACAACCCTGGGCCAACCATATATTTAAACCTCTGGAATCATAGACTAAAATAAGCCTTTCCTCCTTGTAAGTAGTCTTCTCAGGTATTTTGTCACAGTCACAGAAAGCTGTCTAGCACATATACTTGTGGCCAATTGTATATATTCACCTTATGCTGACCACTGAAGACCAGAGGGCTTCAGCCCAGGGTTTCTCAGAGTGAGATCTGTGGAATGACATCATCAGTCACCTGGAGTTCACAATGACCCATCCCAGAACCACTGAATCAGAACTCAGAAGATCTGTAGGTGGTTCCCATGCAGACCAATATGGTAGCCAGGAACCACTGTTAAAAGGAAATTTCTAGTGCTCAGTTGCCACGTACAGTTAGTGGATGTCATATTGGACAATGAGGATACTGACCATCCATCAGCACAGAAACTTCTATTGGATGGGTCATCTAGGATCTATGTCATCCAGATTGACCCCATCTAGAATACCTTCCCACTTAGGGACCAGTTATATATTTCTACCATAGCACTTGTCAAACTGTATCCATATTATTTATTTCCATGTGTACCTCTCCATCTATATAAATGGTGTGAGTTTCAGGCTTCTGTATTATTTATCTCTGTAGCCACAGATCCTGGCCATGGGTCTAGTCCATATTGGTTGTTAAGTGAATATGTGTTCAATCAACACAGAGATGAAATATGCAAAGATAAACTATTTTTATCAAAGCCTAAAGAAGTTTTGCTAAGTTTCTTCTGTGATTCTAATTTGTATGCTTATCTTGTCCCATATAAGAAAGTTATAAATTTATTATGACTGCTGTGATTGGGGGACACTAAATCTATGTTCAATTGATGAAGGCCACTGGCCCAAAATTTATACTTTTATTCCAAAGGGTAAACAGGAGACCTTCTATTTAATGACGACAAATATTTTTGAAAAACTTCTTAGTGAAATAATCTCTTTTCTCTCTTTCTCTCTGCAGAAATCCTCGGTTGTTTTCGAAATAAATAACACAGGCGAGGAAAAACATTGATGATAATGCTATTCGCTCAATAATACTAAGATAAGAGCCAAATTATTCCTCCTACTTAAATCATTTTTATCTAGCTCATGAAAGGAGGATAATTTAATTTCAGGAGATTGGAAGTATTGATTGAGCTGTGAGTCCCTAAGGCATTTATTAGACAAATGAGACCAATGAAAAAGAAATGTATTTTTCATCTTTAATTTCCATGAAAGATTTATAGCCAAACTCAGGAGAGTTGATATTTAAAACATAACATTTCCCCCCAAAGTTGACACCCACAGGCCATTGTAGCCAAAGACATAACAGAGGAGCTGACAGAAGGTGGCCTTGGGTTTTATGCTGTATCATCATCACCTCTCAGACCTGCAGACTTTGTTCTGAAGCCAAAGGCTGCAAAACCAAGGAACAGCTCTATCTCCAGCCGATTGCATTTCAAATGGCAAAGACCTTCACATATTAATTACATCCATTATTATAGGGTGCACCAGCTATGCATGATTTTTTTCCCCTCTAGGATGAAAGAGATTAAAAAAAATTAAATTCAGTTTTAATAAATGTCTCAGCTTGGGCTTAGTGGAGATGAGAGTGGAGGGGACTTTGTCTCTGTGCATTCCAGCCTTTGTCTCTGTGGAATGACAAGAAACAGGAGCAGGTTCCCCTTGGTGCCCTCCCACCAAGTCCTATGCACACCAAGCTAGCCACTTTCTTGCCCCCCCCCCACCCCTTCCGGCTTTCTTCCAATTCTAATCACATTTATGAACCTGTATTTGCTTGCACCCAAAGTGGGGGGATCCTCATAAAGGGTGGGGAAGGTTGGATAAGGGACAGAGACTCTCATGCTTCCAGTATGTGATTCCAAAGAGATGAAGCTGGATGGGCAGGTTGGGGGGCGGGTCTCCTGGTCAATGCTGCTCAGGTGAGTACCCCACTCCTTCTCCTTTCAGGAGGGGTTGGGGCTTTCTTACACTTCAGTCCTAAGTCAACGCCTTTCCTGGTTTTAACCCAAATTGCTTTGCTGTTTCCCAAATATGAATAAGGTGGTGAACCTGAATGTGAGAAGCAAGTTCAATTCTGCTCCATTTACAAAAATTGTACCCACGGTGGACCTCAGAGACAGAGACCGGACCCTTTCAGAGATGGTAAGGAGATGCAGCTGAAGAAGCATGGGTTTCCAGGGAGGGGAAGATCTGGCTTCTGAGCTCAGCTTCGCCTCTTAGGAGCTGTAACTGGTCTCCCCGAGCCTCAGTTTCCCTGGTTGTGAATGGTGAAGTAGTGCAAGATAGTTACTGAAGTTTATAAATGTGATACCCTTCGCCTCCCATGGAGTTAAGGCTTACTCCTACTATCATTCCCCAAATCTATTCTGGTAACCCATAGGTCACATGGAACTTTTTGGTCACTGGGTCACTTCTCATTCCAATCTCTGCTTCATCCTTCCAAGTGTGGGCATACAGTGACTCTCTAGCTCCATGGGCCCTCAGTATGGTCTCTGGACCCCCTCGCCCCCACCCAGCCCTATGAGGCTTCTGGGGAAGGTGTTCAGAACTGGTGGGACCTCCATCCAGGGATTTCCCTGCCTCTGTCAGGTGTGCCCACTGGCAGCAAGATGTCCCATCAACAATCAGGAGCCACAGGAAGCTCTCTTTCGCAGCAGGGGGGGGGGGGACTCGTGACCCTGAAGACAGAAAGAAAGAATTCACCCAATATGAACAACAGAGAGAAAAACAGAAGGGAAAAAAATGAGCAGAACCTCTGGGCTCTACGGGCCAAGGAGACAAGATTCAGCATTGCTGTCATGGAGCCCAAGTAGGAGAGGGCGGCCGTAAGGGGGTTTGAAAAGAGAATGGCCGAAAGCTCCCGAGTTTGGCAAAAGACATAAAATAACAGATCCAAGAAGACGGAGAAAACCCAAGTGGAATAAACTAAGAGAAATCTATGCCAAGACACATTTTAAATTTTGAAAAAAACCCCAAGAGATAAAGAAAAAATCTTGACAGGAACCAGAGATGCTAGTTTTACCCAAATGGAACTATCATTCTAACAGTATCCTTATCAAAATCAGCCAGGTGACTTGTTTCTTACAGAAATCAACAGGTTTATTCTAGAGTTTATATGGAAAAATGCAGGCCCTAGAGTAAGTCAATCCTGAGAAGGAAGAAGACGAGGGGAATATCAGTCAGTTTCACTATATAGCAATGGCGGCCAAGACTAGTCATTGGGAGAAGGACAGGCCGATAGATGGCTTTTTTATTGAGACAAAATATCTGTACATCTTTATGGGGGACATTATGGATTAATGGTACAGGACAAAGGACCTGGGAATAGATCCACAGAAATCTGCTCAAGTGTCTTTTGATAAAAGCACAAAACATTTCATGAAGGAAGGGTCTGGAGTAATTGGTCCTCAATAGGACAAAATAATAAATTTTGACCTAAATCTCATGCCTTATGTAAGAATTAACTCAAAATAGATTATGGGCTTAAAGGCAAAGATAAAACTCAAAGCCTATTAGAAAAAAAATAAATAAAAATTTGGGGACTTAGGGAAAGGCAAGGAATCATGAGACTTGTTACCAACCAGCACAATCCATAAAAGGAAAAATTGACACATTGGATCTCACCAAAATTAAACTTTTTGCTCTGTGAAAGTCCATGTAAAGATGAAAAGACAAGCTGTAGTCTTGGAGAAAATATTTGCAAACCACATATGTGAAGGATTAGTTTCCAAACTATATATAAAGAACTCTTAAAAAAGCCCAATACATAGTCAAAAATCAATCCAATTAGAAATTGGGTACAAGATATGAAGAGATGTTCTACCGAGGGGAATCTATGATTGGAAATCAGGCACATGGTCATGCTCCATACCATTAGCCATTGGTGCCAAACACTGCACCAACGTTCACATCAGTTTTTTTTTTTCTTTCTCCAAGTTAGGTGTTTATTCTCTACTCATGCTAAGTTACAGTGGTATAGAGAAACCATTTACTGTGTTATTCATAAACAAATTGTTTTATTTGCATAGCATTATAAGTTTCTTTTTTTATTTATATATGACAGTGGAATGCATTACAATTCTTATTACATATATAGAGCAAAAATTTTAATTTCTCTGGTTGTATACAAAATATATTCACACCAATTTATGTCTTCATATATGTACTTTGAATAATAATGACCATCACATTCTACATCATTAAATAACCCCATGCCCCCTACCTCCCCCTCCCACCCCTCTGCCCTATCTAGAGTTCGTCTATTCCTCCCAGGCTCCCTCTCCCTATCCCCCTATGAATCAGCCTCTTTATATCAAAGGAAACATTCAGCATTTGTTTTTTGGGGATTGGCTAACTTCACTTAGCATTAACTTCTCTAACTCCATCCATTTACCTGCAAATGCCATGATTTTATTCTCTTTTATGCTGAGTAATATTCCATATACCACATTTTTTTATCCATTCATCTACTGAAGGGCATCTAGGTTGATTCCATAGTTTAGCTATTATGAATTGTGCTGCTATAAACATTGATGTGGCTGTGTCCCTGTAGTATGCTCTTTTTAAGTCCTTTGGATATAGACCAAGGAGAGGGATAGCTGTGTCAAACGGTGGTTCCATTCCCAATTTTCCAAGAAATCTCACATCAGTTTTAATGGTCAATCTTTAGTCAGTTCCCTTGGACTTTAACAGGTCAGACACATGGGAGTGTGTACAAACTGTGGAACAGACCTGGCAGCCCAAAGGAGACAACTGGGGACAGGTTTGCAGCCTTAAGGGATGGTCCAATGAACTGTGTCAAGTAAAAAACCTAACTCTGACCCTAATCCTAACCCTAACCCTAACCCTAACCCTAACCCTAACCATTTACATAATAAATTTTAAAAGGGAAGGTGGAAGGGAGATTACCAGACACTTGTCTAGGGATGGGGATGTGAAGGGAGGTGGATGTGGTTACACGGGACAACAGGAGGGATCTCTGTGGCATTGGGAATGTCTAATCTCTTGATTGTGATGGATGCACAATTTACAGGTAATAAGACTCTACAGAAGTAAACACACACATACACACACGGAGGAGTACAAATAAAATTGGAGAAGTATAAATAAGCTCAAGGGATAACATACCAGTCATCACGTATTATAATTCTGAAAAATGTTACATTGGGGGAAACAGGTAAAGTATACCTGAAATTGTTTGGTTATTGATTAAAAAAGTCAATAAAGCATTTTTGATTAATACTAATAATCTCTATTGAATACTGCACATGAATCTGCAATAATGATCTATAAAATTTTTAATTTTATAAAAGCACCTAGCTTACTGAAACATTGGGCTTGGGTCTAACAAGACTCCTTGTTCTTCAAGGACAGAACGCCCTGCACCCTGCATTCATCAGGTTGGAGGAACATTATGGTGGCTTTCTTGGGAAAGCTAGTGGGGAGGGCTTTCTGTGGCCCAGTCCCAGTCAGGTTGGATGCTGCTGGCCAACCTTAAATTGTATTTCTTTCCAAAAAGTAAATAGAAGCTGGGTGCGGTGGTTCAGTCTGTAATCCCAGCAGCTCAGGAGGCGGAGGCAGGAGGATCACGAGTTCAAAGCCAGCCTCAGCAAACAGTGAGGTGCTAAACAACTCAGTGAGACCCTGTCTCTCAATAGGATGTGGCTCAGAGGTCACATGCCCCTGAGTTCAATCCCCGGTACCAAACAAAAACAAAAACAACAAAAAGCAAATGAAAGAAAAACAGTTTCTTTCAAAGCCCCTGCTACATTATTATTGTTTTCTAAATCTCGGGGGAAGGAGAAAACAAACAAGTTGGTGAGTTGTGTGCAGCATACCACAAAGCTTCAGGGACTGAACCCTCTGGCCCTGACATGTTAGTCGGGAGCCCCCTAGTGGCCATCTGGCCGGTCTGCGGTTTCCCTTAAGGTTACCAGAACTGGAGCAACCTGTTGGAGAGTCAAGTTCAGGAATAATTTAGAGACCTTTTCAATGCAGGTCCTGCTTGAGTGCGAATTTAGACGTAGTAGGGAGATGCAACTGGGGTTAATCAAACTGAGTTTTTCCACAGCATCTGGCTTTTGTGTGAGCTGCTGCAACAATTGGCTGATGGAGCACACACAGCCCCTAGGGTTCGGGAATAATTTTTTTGCAGTGGGGGAACAGAATGGACTGGGCTGCTCCATAGATGGGAGATGTCCATTCACCAAGTTGCATGAGGAGATTCATCTGACTTTGGACAGGCTCACTGATGAAACAAATGGAAATTCTTGAGCAATGTATTCACTGGACATAGGGTAGAGTTGACTGTTATTGGGGATAATGTGCTGGAAAGGCCGTGGAAAGGGACAGATGGGGTGGGATACCAGAACCTGCTTTAGTCTAAAGAGCAAATAAAGGATTCTGATCCAGAAAGGAATGGCTATTACTTTTTATTCCAGAAAAACATCCAAGAGCCTCTGAAGAGGATTTGCCGTTCTCAGTCTATCTATTTTGGTACATTTGGGGACAGTCATTCCCAAATGCTATTTTGGCCCTAGGAAGCCAGATGGACCTGGTAAAGGACAGAGAGGTGGCAGTGTTAGAAGGGAGCCTCTGAGTCACTCCAAGTCTCCTCAGGAAGAGTCAGGAGTCCTCACTAAAGGAAGCTCCCAGACCGGGTGTTTTCTAACAGCTTTGGGACTAGCTGGCTGGGTCTGGTGCTGCGCGTGTGGGCTCGAGTTTGGTGTTATTGTGCTGAATAAATCATAATTAGTGTACTGTATGTTGGAAGCTGAGACCAAAGAGTTCACAAACTTAATTGCAAAAAATGTCATGGAGTTACATTTTTAAAGGGAAGCGACTCAGTGGGAACCGTGTATCAAGTGCAAGGATTCTGTGGAAAGCTAAATAAAAATGTGTCAGCCATGGTCTCTGCCACCAGAATCTTACGACGTTGTAGTTGAGAAGATGCACACACACAAAAAATAACTAGAGAAACAGAGAGATAGAAAGGCTGACCGTTGGCGGGAGCCTGTGGGTACTGTGGAGCCGGATGAGGGATCACACACGGAATGGTCAGCCATGGAGGTGTGGCCTCCAGCAGGATAGAAAGGATGGCTGAGAAGAAATAACAGAGATGTTCAGGTGGGCAATTGCTTAAAAAATATGCAAAGCAGTAGACCAGTTGGGAACTGCACTGGCTACAAGTGACAAAAACCCAGGGTGTTGGCGGGAGTATAATTTTTCTCTTAAACCCTAGCATCTCTATGGAGGCACACCAGCATGGGGGACAGTGGCTCTGTGGTGCCGTTGGAACCCCCATCTCCTCCTGTCCTTCTGCTCATCCATTTGGGGTGCATAGCTTTGGTTCTAAAGGATGTTAGCTTTGTGTTCACAAGATGGCCCGTTACTGAAACTTAGCTTGGGGGTGAGAGGACAAAGGACAGGGGTACGCATCCGTGGAGCATGCCCCCTATAGTAAGCCTCCAGGGAAGCATCACCCTAGGATTTCTGCATCCTCCCAGGAATGTGTCACGTGACTGTCTCCACCCACATTAGCTAGAAGTTTCTGTGCACCTTGCCACTCAGAACAAAATAGGGGTTCTATTGGCAAAGAGAATGCAGAGATCCCATGGTGGGTGGGGCAGGTCTGAGCATGAAAGACAGGTAGGGAGGCTGAACTTGGAGTGGGAAAGAAGTCCGTGCAATGGTTTCTGCATGGATAGTTAGATATTTTTTGATTTATTTATTTAGTTTTAGATTTTTTAAAAATGGCAATTTTTTTTAATGGTACAGAACATATTCTCTCACCCAGTAACTGTTCATTGATTGGCACCAGGGGCTAGTTCTTGTATTAGGAGTGGGAAAACAATCTGGATGATCAAGCACGTGATCAACAGCTTCGAAAAGCCAGCAGAGCAGGGTCATTGTCCTCTCCCCCTGATCTTCTCTACCTCTTCCTTGCCTCCAACTTGTGGTCCCCCTGAGATTCTAGAGAACAGCTACTGTTGGCTCTGGAAGCTTCTCATTTGCCCCACAGCACACACCCTCTGGTTTGCCCAACCTTGGAACCTTGGGTCCAATCACTTCTGCTCTCTTTTCTTCCACCCTGATATGGAGTCCATCTTCAAGCCCTTTTGAGTTTTCTTCTGGATTTTCTCCTTCCCTTCCAAATCCCAAATAATTATCCCAATTTATATATTTATAGGTTAATTATTGCATTAAATCCTTGTGGGTCTTCTTTATGTCTTTACTCTTTTTTTCAGATTTATTTTCTGTAAAACTCCTGAAATAATTTTTCTTTAAATGGTGTTCAGCGCTGGTCTTCAAGACCCTTGCTAATTTCTCCCCACCCCCGTGTCTTTTTTTTTTTCTTTGAGTTGGGGATCAAACCTGGAGCCTCCCGCGTGCTGAGCATGTGCACCAACTCTGAGCTCCATTCCATCCCAAGATCATTTTTATACCCCCTTTAGAAGCTCTCAGCCACACCTCCCTATCTGCTCTTTCCTTCACTTTCCTACATGCAGGTACTTGGTAGCCCACACTATGTTCACCTTTCTCCTACTACTTGTGCTTTGGCTCCATCTGAGCCCATCTTGACATTCATCCCTGGGAACCCTCCGACTCAGCGACTTCTCCAGTTTTCTCTATCCCTTGGCCTCCGCACAGGCCTGGGATTTGAAGGCTACTCTTGGGCATGGGTTGGGCTGTGGTTCTCACCGCGTGTTTAATGTGGCTTCCCCACGTGTGGGGGGGTTGAGCGTCTCTCCCCTTCATCTTCAGCTTCATGGGGTGCTTGGCTCAATACACGGAACTCAGCAGGCCTCCAATTAATGTTATCGATTGATGATTGAAATGTGACTCAGGCTAAACAGACTCACTGCTCTCATCCTGTGTCCTTTTTGATTATCTCAGCTAGAACAGGATGGCCGTGGGGTTGTGGATTCAGTTCCCTCGAAGGTGGGTTAATCTCACACAGAGAAGGCTCTGTATCCTCCTCCCCAAATTCATATGCTGAAATCTTAACCCCCCAAGCTGATGGCTGTAGGAGGAGGGGTGCTGTTAGGAAGGGAAAAGGTCATGAGAAGGGAGCCCTCCTGAGTGGGATTACTGTGCTTACAAGAGACCCCATAGAGCTCTCTCACCCTCTTCCTGTCCGATGAGGACACAAAGTCAGCCATCTACAACCCAGAAGAGGGGTTCTCACTAGAACTCAGCCATACTGGCACCCCGATCTCGGCCTCCTAGAGTCCAGAACTATGAAAAATAAATTTGTTATGTAAGTCATCCCGTCTGTGGGACTTTGTCACAGTAGCGCAAACTGACTGAGACACTCTTTTAACAATAAAGTAAGTCATCGCAGCTGCTAGATAGTATGTGCAATTCAGCACAAGCCCGTTGCTCTTCATAGGACCAAGGCTTAAATGCATGTGGTTATGAATTTATAGTGGTGGATTAGTAAAATGATTTCCACAAATAGCACATACTACAATTACATGAATAAAAAAAGAATGTTGTATCAGGATAGACTCAACAGCACGCACAAGCCAGTGTCACAAGGTTTGAAACCAATGAAAGCTGATTTCTCAACCAAACTGCACTGAATGATGGGTGACCCAGGTGACACCTCCAGGTGCTGACAGTACCTGGAGATAGAGCCGCCATCTTGTGACTCTCAGCAGTCAACGCAACTGAGGGGGAGGGCTTCGAAGTTGGGCACTGGCTCTTAAATGCTGTTACTCAGAAGAGATCCAAATCATTTGCACTCATAGCCTATTGATGAGGATAGATCACGTGATCTGCTTAACATTACCACAAAGCTGTAACTGTCTCTGTTCAAATACAATTTTGCTTCAAAGAGTCAACGTAGACTAACATAGTTACCTAACCACCTTGGCATGGCTGAAGGTCTGAAACGAGTGTTCCATATCCTTTTGTTTGTACCTACAATTACTCATCTGAAGAACAAATGCACTTATATGAATCTGCGGTAAAGAATACTGGCTAAAGAGAATCACAATGACTTCTTGCTCAACTTCTCCTTCCGTATATAAATCATGCTACTCAGTGCTGTTAAGTGTTGTTTTACTATGACCATGATGACTTTTGCTTTTCATTATTACCATAAATTTGTGTACATAATGAATATTCTATGAGAAATAGAGGGTTTTGTGGTGCAGGGGTTTCCTTATTTATGATGAAGTCAAAATTTTTGTACTTCATATACAAGAATTTGTATATAAATTTTATTATTGTACAAGAATGCATATATCATTAAAGGAAATTATATAATTTTACAATCTCAAAATGTAGTTTCCTGTCCCCTGTCTCCTTCCAGATTTTGTTCCTGTTTTCCCTATTCAACTTTTAATTGAGGATATACTTAACAAGCATCTAAATAACCACTGAAACTGCTATTTCTTCTCACACACACACACCCCCCCCCCCACACACACACCAATCAAGTTTGAATTTAGGTATTAAATTCTTACCATGAGAGATGAAGAGTTAGATTGCAAATTCATTAACCTCTATTACATGCACTCTCCTATTTGCTGCATCAACTCAACAAAATTATATGTAATTTTTGGTAAGTTGATATTCATAATTTATGTTATTATAACCACAGAAGCACTGGACATAGCTGAACCAAGTATTGCACCGTGACTCTATCTCCTTTATTGTGCAACTTTTTGTTTTTCCTGGAGTTTATAATTGACTTAGTTTTAAATTTTGATTGCTCTTCTACTTTTCTGTTATTATTCATAATTCATTCCTGTTCTACCAGAGGTTTGCCTTTCAGTATATTCAATTTTATTTATTTGTTTCCGTTTTCTTCTAGGAGAGATTCTTTAGCAGGTCTCCATGCTTCATCTTATCAAACTCTACTTTTCACCATGAGGGCTGAAAGCCCACAAACTGCATCCTGCCATTGCCTTTCCCAGCCGAGTTGGGCTTCTGTCTGCCAGTTGGAGGCATTCACGGAATTGGAAAGTGTGAAGAGATAGAAGCTATTATGTTTCTGGCAAGGCCTTACTCAGCAAGTGTCAGTGTGGAACAGGGTGACCGTCAACTCCTGCAACAGTGCCAGCAGTGCCTACTCTGACAACAGCAGCTATGGACTCCTGCCTAGGATATCCAGAGCATGAAGACGGACACTTGGAGCAGCTGAACAGCAAGGCAGAGCCAGGGTGGCATGGATTCCCACCAGCACTGGCTCCTGTAGTGGGTGGTAGTGGCTTTTGGCACATAAGGAGTTCTGAAAACACCCCCTTCTACTTTTCGAACTTCCAGTCTTTAGAACAATTTGGCAAACCCATATTGAATCTCCTTTACTTTTAAATAGCTGGAATTTTTTTTCCCCCTTGGTTGAAAACTGATGGATGGAGCCAGGGCCAGGCCTGCTGCTCCGAAAGCTTGTAATCAGAGAGCAAGAAATCAAACGCAGAAGGAACAAGGTTAGTGCCAGCTCAGTAATATGTCTCTTTAGACCGATGTGGTCCAATAAAACTGGAACATAAGCTACATTTGGAATTTTTTTTCTGGTAACCATATTTTAAAGAGAGTCAAACAAAACAGGTAAAATTAAATTCAATATAATTTCATTTAATCTAATAGAGTCAAAATATTTCTACTTCCACATATAATAAATATAACACAGTGATTAATGACTTACTTAATATTCTCTGTTCATATTATATGAAATCTGATGTGTGTCTTACAATTACAGCATATTTCACATCTGAGCCTCAATCACTAAGTGTGCTTAAGAGTTCTGTATTGGACAGCATGACCTTAAACCTTTAGGGCTGAGCTAGCACCTTGCCCTCCACAGATCCTACGGTGGTCTACATGGTAGTGGCCTTGTGACACTAATCTCTCATGAGGAGGATTCCTCCTGGCATGACTTTCTTTTTTCTGGTACCAGCGTTTGAACCTAGGGGTGTTTTACCATTGAGCTACCTCCCCAGACCTTTTTCTTTTGTATTTTGAGACAGGGTCTCACTAAGTTACTGGGGGTCTCACTGAATTGCTGAAGCTGGCTTTGAACTCGTGATACTCTTGCCTCAGCCTCCCAAGCTGCTAGGATTACAGGTGTGCGCCACTGCATCCAGCTGAATATTTCTTTTCTTGTGGAATCTATTCTTCTGAGATTGTTAATGATAGTTTCTTCTTTAATGTCTGAGATTTTATTTTTTCCATATTTTTTTACTGATATATACACAATGGTGGGTATTTGTTGACACATGTGCATGCATACACACAATAATAGAATTCAGCCAACATTTTTTCCAAGGGTATCCCTTTTCCTCCCCTCCATCATAATTTCTTGAAGTATCCTTTTGCTTTTTGCACTTTCTCTTTTCTTGTTTTTAAATGTTATAGCTCAAAGCAGATGAATTTTATGTTAAGAGGCAAAATCAAATGAATCTGGCTTGGAAAAGACAAAGGATGTTTTTCCCCTTGAAATAAGAGAGGGGAGGGGGGAAAGACAGGAGATGAACCTATGTTTTAAGGAGCAAACCAAGGAAACTTGTGTGAAGGGAACTGCGTCTCTGAAAAGTAGGAGATTTTGTCTTTGGAATTGTGAGGTGTTGCAAGGGCAAGAGCTAAAGATTAGGAGGAAGCGTCTGGAGCCCTGCAATGCAGGATTCAAATGCTGAAAACACAGAGTTGACTGAAGACTCCAGAATAGCCTAGATGCACAGCTGACCCAATCAGTTTGATGACCATCTCTAAACAGTCTTGGAGAGATGGGGGACAAGACTAAAACAAGGCTTGCTGCAGAATGGTGGCCAGGGGGCAGAGAGACAATGGAGGTGTCAGGAGGTTCAGGAGAGCCTGGTGAGACGACCCAGAAATGGAACAGAAGGAAGCAAGATAGACCCTGGTGAGAATCAGTGTCCCTAAAGTTTATCAGGCAGTATGGAATCTGTTCCTCAGTCTTGAGAAAACAGAAGAGGTCACAGGAATGCAAGAGGGCACAGGAATAAAAAGACAATTCCCCAGCAGGAATCTCTCTAGATTCCAGCATGGGTTCAAGTCCTGGCGTGGAAGGACCTAGGGAAAGTCAGATAAGTAGCCTGCTTTATGGCTGCGAATGAAAGTCTTTGGATTTTGAGGTCCATTGACCCCTACGTTTCAAAGTCAGTAATTCTAGGATAGATTGCAAAAAGGAAAATTTCTGTTACAACCTATAGCATAGGTCCTGTGAATAAACTCCTTGCACAATGCCCACTTACCAAAAATAAATAAATAAATAAATAAAAATTTAAAAAATAAGAGTCAAAAACACCCCGTAACACGGGGCCTGCCGCAGAACCCTCTCCAGGAGCCAATGTGAAACCATTACATCATCCCTCCCAGTCTCTCCGCACTGGCGCGTTCATGTGGATCGGAACCACCAGATGGTGCTGTTGGCCTAAGATCCAGCCCATTCCCCAGCCCGGAGGTCCTGGGAAAGCCTGACCTGAATAGAAAACTTCCCTAATCACCACATTTAATTCCCAAGCAAAACAGCAGAAAAACGCTACGCATCCCAAAAAAGCCAGGGAATAGCATCTGACCGTACTTGCGTGGCCCGTAGGCAAGTCATCGGTGGTTATTTAAAGTTTGGTTTCAAGAAAAAGACTTGAAAAAATGTTGAGAATTGGGGACTGAGCGCACCGCGGGCCAGCGTTCCTTTCCGCAGTCCCCGACGTGGAGCGTCCCTGCAGCCGCAGCGGACGTGGCTGGCAGAGCGGCGCGGAGGTGGCGAGCTCCGGGAGCCTACGCAGCGTCTGTCTGCGCAGTGCCCAGATGGCAAGGGCTGGAGAGGCCTCCAGAAACCTGCGACTCGGTTGCATTCCCCCCCGCTCTGGCCCTGTTATCCTCCCTCGCCACCCCTGCTCCCGGCCTGCGGCACCTGCTGGATCTGGCCACCTCCGCAGCTCCAGGGGCGGCGCGCGCTCCATGGTGGCCGCAGCTGGTAGTGGGTAAGAATGAGGTCCTAGTTAGGAGTTCCAGCCGTTAGGGCCGCCCTATTTACAAACTCGAAGGTCCCTGGGGCTCCAGGGTGTGTGTACCACTGGGATTTTCCAGAATACTAGGTGAAGCATCAGGGACAACCTCTAGCACATCTGGGGCGGTGCGTGCGCTCCTGGGTCGGTGGGCGCTGGCCCGAGAGTGACCCACTGGTTTCCACTAAAGTGCACAGTAATGCCTGAGCCCACTGCCGCGGGCCCGGGGGCCTCCCTCCCGTGCGCCCAGCTCGGTGGCACAGCGGTCCCCGCAGGAGCGACGCTAGGCCGCCCTCTGCGGTAGCGGGGGCGGTGCAGGACTGCTGGACTTCTCCTGCTGAGGTCATCTGCTCCGCGCGCAGCTGGACCGCGGACTGGAAGAGGCTGATGAATTTTTCATCGCGATTCCCCGAGCTGTCGATCTGAAGGCAGTTTCTGGGGCAGGAGCCATTAAGGACCCGACTGAGCTAGGGGCAGCCCCTCCCGGACCGCACTAATGACTGACTTGGGAGGGAAACGGGTTTTTCCCCCCAGGCGCTTCTTGGTCCCTTTGGGCCTGGTTTAATTTCCAGGCAGGAGAAGGGCCCAGTGAGGAAAGGCACGTGTCCAGTTTAGTAGCCTTTGCACGCAGCCTGTCTTGAGCTCATCCTAGAGGAGTGTGGGGACACTCCCATCCCTGTCCCCCCTCCTCCCAGGAGCTCATGGGCGTCCAGGGATGAGACTTCCAAATTGAGGGTGAGAAGAGTTGAATGTGGCCAGGGTCCAGGGATGGAGAACCGGCTGGGAGTGGCTTAGGGGCTGGCTGGGGGGGAAGGTTGAGTGACAGAGAAGGTGATGGAGAAAGTAATGAGGAGAAGCCATGCAGTGGCCACCTGAAGAGGCCGGAGGGGGACAGGGTAACCTTGAGCTGGGGCAGGGAGAACACTGGCATCTTGAAGTCGTGGCCTTGACCACGTAGCGCACAGGTAGGCCCACCATGCATCTGAAAGTGGAGGTTTCTTAAACCACCTCCTTTTATAAAAACGTGAAAACACAGATATGCGGGGAAATCACCACCCACAGAAAAACACCAGGGTTCTTTTTTTTTGGGGGGGGTGCTGGGGTCCGGAAGGGGTGTATGTACTATCCAGGTCTTTTGCTATATGGATTTTAAAAATATGTGGCATGTTAAAAATACATATGGACATTGCAGTTATAACATGAGAGTGTTAAACATTGTATATTGAGGCATTTTTAAAGTATTATTTTTTTTCCTTATAAAAGGTAGTACATATCTTTGTCAATTTATAAAAAAAAAAATAAGTAAATCTGTGAAGAAGAAGAAAATACCTACCAGATTCCAAACACATTATAATCCTTTGGTGTTTCCTTAAATAATATTTTTTTTTTCCTGTGCACGTTTAATTTCATTGAGACCTTACACTATATTCTTTTTTAAATATAGTTTCAAAGAAACATGGATAGAAGTCTATGCAAGAAAGTTTTTTTAATCTCATGGTAGAAAACATCTCAGGGTTTCCAAGTGTCCCCCCCCCCACACACACACACACACACTTGAGGTGAAAAAACAGGCCGGGTGAGGACTAAGTAGTCCAACAAAATTCCTGCTCCCAACTTCCCATCATGCCCCATCCCTGGTTGTAGCCAGGGTTCAAGGTCTATGAAATCCCTTCTCAAAAAAACTTGTGCAAGCATTGGTTGGGGGCTGATCTTATCCGTTTTTGTGTCTTGCTGGGAACATTAATTGAAGTTAATTTTAGCACCTTTTACAAAGAGTAAAAAAAAAAAAAAATCAGGCCCATTCCAAAGTTTTTCTCTGAAACATTAAATGTAGAAAGAATATGGAACAACATTTACAGAGTTTTAAAGAAAAGGCATTTGCGAATGAAGAATTTCTGTCCTATGCCCTATGTCCTATTATCTTCCACGTTTAAAATCAACAGGGTGGCATTTTCCTTAAATGAGAAAATATGTCACCTGGTATATTTCTTGGGGGGAGGTTTCCATTTCTGGCTGTACAGGAGGATTTTGTATCAGAATCACCCTTACACTGAAGAACTGTGAAAATTGAATAAAATGAAATAGAAAATAGTGGCCTGGAAGCATCAAAGAGCAATCAAGTCTGCTGGATGGGAAGGGCCAAGATGTTGGGAAGGAGAGGAGCGCATTGAAGTGAGGCCTTTACAGCTCCGTCTTGTCCCCTGGGACCATTTGCTGACTCATGTAGTGTCATGGGGTGTGGAAACCAAACAGAAAGTGACAGCTCATTGCTTGCCACCGTCAAAAAAATTGGAGTTCAGGATACAAGATTGCCGGGACTTGATGGACCATGAACAGAGAGGAAAAGGAACCCAAGAAAATTGAGAGTCTCCGTGCAATTTCTCTGCAAACCATTTCTTGATCTCTAAGCTGTGCATGTGAAGTGAGATGCCAAGAAATCAAACAAAAGCAGCTGCTAAGAGGCTTAAAAGCTAAGCCAAGACGCTGGCAAGATCCCGTCTCTGGGTAGACATGACTTGCACTTCAGGTTGCCAAGGAGGAGGAGTGAGACCTTGTCAGTTGAGACCTTGAAGATCAAGCCACCGGAATAAGAGCAAAAATCAGGAGAGCAGCCCTGGTACAAGGTGCAGCACCCGCAGCCAGGGGCCTCAAGTCTCACTGGGATGCACAGGGACTGCCCTCCAGACAATAGTCGCAAACACAGCCTTTCTGGAGGAAGCTAATGTTCTAGGGCCACGAGAGCTTTTGTATTTGAGCTTCTGTTACCAGCAGGTAATCTGAAAGGTAGGCATAAAGGACTGTCGCTGCTGCCTCAAGGAAGGACCTGAGCAGGGGTTGGTCTCTGTGAGCCGGAGAGCTGACCTGAGCTATTGGAAGACTCTGCTCCCAAGGACAGATTGGAGGGGATAATGGACCCAACTTTGAGAAGCTGCAAGAGGGCCTCCTTGTGGGTCAGATGCCAAGGGCGGGAAGCTTGTTCAACTTGGGAGCAACTAAGATGTCTTTCAGGAGGTGAAGGAATAAATAAGCTATAGTCCATGTAGACAAGGGAACATTGTCGAGTGCTCAGGGGAAATTAAAGGAGACAAGGAGGAAACTCAAATGCATGTTGTTGAATGATGGGAGACACTCTGAAAAGCCATCTTTGGATGGATGGCCTGATTGCAAGTAGATGACACTCTGGAAAAGACAAAACTATGGGATGGTAAAAAAGGTCAGAGGATGACAGGGTTGGGGGAGAGTGAGGGATGAACTGGCAATGCATAGGTAAATTTTAGGGTGGTGAAATTATCCTATGTGATGCCACAGCGGTGGGTTCCTGTCCCTATACATTTGTCAACATCCACAGAATGTATGATACCAAGAGCGAAGGCTCACATAAACTGGGTGACAGCAGGTGCCAATTTCGGTTCATTGACTGGGACAACTGTAACCACTCTGGTGGGGATGTGCATATGGTGGGCTGGACTGTGCATCCGGAGGCCGCCTCTTTGGCTCCCTGAACTCTTTCTACTTTCCTTTCAATTTTTCTGTCAACCTAACACTATTATGTGAAAAAAGTCTTTATGTTAAAAAAAAAAAAGATATCACTCAAGTCTCATAGTTACAGTTGGAAAAGTCCAGAAGGAGCATCTCTGCTGAAGTATCCATGAAATTGTCCCTAAGAGGTAAAACCAACCAACCATACTTCTGGCCTCTTCTTCTTAATCTCCTCTCGCCCTGCCTTGATCTTGGAGGGGTCAGAGGCTGCAGATGGCAAGCTGCACTGGGAAGGAAATGCTGAGAGAAAGAGGAAAAAAAGGAGGAGCCATACTCAGATTGTCCTCTGCAGGTGCCCAGAGGAGAGCAGGTTTGATATGAAGTCAAAAAGCTCTGACTATTGTCAGGGACTGGCTATATTAGTTTCTGGACTGTGATTGTGCTTGCAACTTAAAGTGACAGTGGGACTTGCGAGTGAGCTGAAATGTCATGACAAGTGTTTGTCTCAGGGCCTCCAGGCACCTTGCAGAAACAAACATAAATCACCCCTCGAGGAGAGCACTGCTCTGTAAACGCCAGGGAATTCCTAGGGCTTCAATTCAACTGCATATAAACTCCAAATAAAAATTATAAGCACTCAAAAAAATAAGAATAAAAACAAGCCATAGGTAGGTAGTGAGAGTCAGCAGAAATAAATGCATTTAGACCATCAATGACTCTAGATATTAGATTTCTTAGATATGGGATATAAAATATGAAATTTATAGAGAAATAAATGCAAACACAAAATGAGGAAAAAATAAGAGACGATCATCGATAACCAGAGGGATTTGAAAACTGGCCAATAGAACTTCTATAAATAGAATCGCTATGTCTATGTATCAGTTGAAATGAAAGGTCAATGAATGTTTTTAACAACATATTATATGTAAGTTAAAGAGAGTTCAGACCTAGAGGGGACTATCTGGGGGTATTACCCACATACAGCAAAGAGAGAAAAACATAGAAGAGAGCTATGTAGTCTTAGAAAATAAAATGAAAAGGTCTAACGTATGTCTAATCAGAATTTAAATGAGACAATAAAGATGATGGTGTGGGGAGGGGAAATTTGAAGAGACACTGTCTAAAATATTTCCAGAAGGATAAAAGTTGGTCTTTCATGGATAAAAGAAAAATAAACAGGGTAAGTAAAATACCTTCCATTGTAGTATTTCATTGGTCATTGTAGTATAAAAGACAGTCTTAATTCGAAAAGAAAGTCTAGGTCATCTAAAAAAGAAGAAATATATGACTAATGTTAGAATTCTCACCAGCAACAATGGAATCAGGAGACAGAAAAACATAAAACAAGTACCTTAAACATGGCTAAAATAAATAGTTATTTATTAAATCAAAAAGCTCTGACTATTGTCAGGGACTGGATATATACAATAAAACTGTAACTGAAAACAGGCAAAATAATGCCATTTTTCAGACAAGCATAGAGAGAGTTTACCTATAACAGATGTGAACTAAATGAAATTCCAAAAGATCCACTGTAGAAAAAGAGACGATGAATCCAGAATAATGCCAATAACTGTCTAAATCAGTAATGTTAATAATGCCATATTTATGGGATAAAAATAGATTTAACCCAGGTAGCAGATATCAATAATATGCAAGTTGCAAAGAAGGTGATTGAAGTTAAAGTGTTTCTCAGGAGGGGCCTGGAGACTGGATTAATGTTTGACATTAAATCTGCATGGTAAAATTTCAAGAGTGATCTCTGACAGAAAACAACAACAACAACAACACAGAGTTCAATGAACAGAGGAGGGAAAAGCATGAAAGATATACAGTGACTGGAAAGAATGAGTTTGACATAGTTGAAACAGTGGGAGTAAATTCAATTCCTCAGTAGTCAAAGTGAATATACAAGGACAAAGCTTGTCAATCAAAAGGCAGAGCTTAGTCAGACCAGATAAAAAGGAAAGTCTAGCTATTTGCTTTTTAGAACAACAAAAAACAAATTAAGGATATAGAAAGGCTAAAGGTAATAAGGTAAACAAAGAAAACAACTATTCGACCCCAAACCAACCTAGAGTACCTGTATCTATATCTATATTTAAATATAGTGTAACTATGACATGTTGAAGGACTCAATTCACCAGTAGTGCATATCAATTTTAAATACATATGCAACTAATAAGATGGATACAAAATATAGAAAGCAAATATCCACAAAATGTCAAGGAGAAATAGGTAAATCCTCTACTAAGCTATGTCTCTAGTATTAGATTGATTAAGAGGACACAAACAAGTGTAGAAAAGATTTGAAACATAGCTAACAGTTGGAGTTTATAGGTATATATTGAGCCCTGCACCTAAAATCTTTAATAACTGGAGAACACATCTTTTCAAGACTATATGTAGCTTTTTACCGTACATGCAGTAGTCCTTAAAACAAGTCTAGAAAAACTTCCAAGAATTACTATTGGAGAGATATAACAGAATGATAATAAATGTACTAAATGTCAAAAATCTAAGGGTGATTGCTAAAGAAGTAAACTCAAGGAAAGTCTAAGTGACTCTATGGGAAAAGAAGAAAGGTATAGAATTAGTGATTTGAAGAGGCAAACTAAGTTTGGCAAAAAAAACAGCAATTAGAGAGGAAGTCCAAGGAAGTAATAAATAAATAATAAATAAATACAAAGAGGGAAAATGAATAAAATAGTGAATGCACCAGAGAGAACCTGCAATGTCAAAAGTTGGTTCTTTGAAAAACATTAGGAATACAGACAAATCCCTAGTGAACTTATTCTATTAAAATGAGAGCACAACTAAATAATTAGGAATAAATCAAAAGAATATGATCATAGATACAAAACACAAAATTGAAGAACAGTCTATGAAAAATTATATACAGTAGCTGGCAACTTTACATAAAAAGACAATTTCTAGGAAAATATAATAAACCTAGATCAAGGAAAAAATAGCACAAACAACCGTATAACATTTATCAAAAAGGAAAATTAGTAGCTTAAAATCTTCCCAGAAAGAAGAAAAGCAGGCTTGGATAATTTTGTAGTTGGCTGTATTGATGTTTCAAGGAAGAGAGAATATATTACAGAAATTCTTCCTAAAATTATAAAAAAGAGGGAACTTATGTCATGAGGTTAGTACACTCTTGTTTCCTAAACTGGGCAGAGATGGTAGGAGCTCACCATGAACATTGGTGCGATATCTTAAATCCAACTTCAATATCTTAAATCCAACTTGGGTAGACTAAATCCGACAGTGTGTGAAAACTGGGGCCACATTGAGTTATCCTGGGGTGTTTGCAATTTGTTATTCACTAGATTAGAAGAGAAAAGCATTAAGATTATTTCAACAGATGCAGACAAAACATTTGATGATGTTCAATCTCTATTTGTAGTTTACATGAACAGGACCTAGAAATCATTAGTCTGACAAAATAAACATGCCCAAAACCTTCAGCAAATATCATATGTAGTGATGAAACATTAGAAGCATCCGAATTAAAATCATATTCAAGAAAATGCTGCATACTACCATAATTGCTTCCTTTTTGTGTGTTTTTTTTAATAATTATACATGTACATACTGGTCCTCCTCTCTCCTCTCGATCCCCTTTGATATTCTACTCATCTCTTCCTATTTAATTTTTTAAAATATGACCCTGTTATAGTTACTGTTAATGTTGTTCTGGAAATTTAACATTTCATAACTGGATCAGGAAAAAGAGAGAGGGAAAGAGAGACAGAGGAAGGAAAGATGGGGGGACAAGGGAGGTAAGGAGGAGTGATGGAACGAAGGGGAAGGAGAGAGAGAGACTAGAACAAAGAAAACATGAATCAATGAAAAATGGTAAGAATTGAAAAGGAAGAAATAAAACTATCCTTATTTGCAGCTATTATACTTTTCTGCAAAGAAAATCCAAATGAAACCGTGGGCTGATTATAAGAGATCCCCAAATATTTAGCATAGTAAGTGGATACAGGATCGATATTAAAAATCAACCCACAGACATTTCAAAAATACGCTAAAATGATGCTCTTTGCAACAGCAATAAAACACAAGCCAGCCAGTAATAAATCAAGCGAAATTATTAGGAAAATTATAAAAGAGCAAAGATCCAATAATAATGAAGACTTTCCTACAGAAAGGCAGCAGGAGGTAAGGAACCTAGTTTATCAGATATGGAGGTTTAGTATAAAGCTACAATATATAAATTATTCTAATGCAGTATTGGCTCACATCTACAGAAAAAAATAAACAGAACAATGAAACAGAATTGCAAGCCTGAAATAGACCCCACTGGGGGAAATAGATTTTCCCATGGATAAAAGAATGGACTACCTGACTAATGCTGAGAAGGTAATTGGTTATTTATGTTGGAAAAAAAATTCAACTGGATTCCTTGATCACACTTTTGCACACTCAGATCAATTCTAGATAGATGATTACAGGCAGTTAGAGAAAAAATATTAGGAGGATATCCCAAGGATCTTGTGCGGTAGGAAGGATTTCTTAAGACACAAAATGAAAACCGTAAAGGAAGAGAATGATATATTTAATCATAGAGAAATAGTGACGGGCCACGCAGAGCCCCCCACAGGCCTAAGCAAGTGACTTGGGGGTCATGCCTGAGTGCCTCAGAATGACATTGGAGGGTTTGGAGTCGGAGAGTCTCATGCAATTTACATGCTAAAAATTACTTTGGTTGCTTTGTGGATAATAAATTTTATGCAACAGGAAGAGAGCAGATGAACTCTTGCAAGGAAATTATTCCAGTGATCTTGCTGTCAGGTCATGAAGACAAGGCTGGCATGGTGGAGACAGAAGGGGATGGATTCAAAATGTATCTTAGAAACCAAGAGGGCAGGCGTAGGTTATAATTGAATGGGAAAAATCCAAGATGATTCAGAGGATTTTTTGGCTCAAGCAACTGGTCAACCACAATGCTATTGGGGAATCTGGGGAAGGAACTATTGAAGAAGGGGCTAAGAAGGATTTAAGACATCCCTTTTGCCTGTTCATCAGCCAGAGGGCTTGGTAAAGAAGGCCTTGGGTGCACAAGGATGAAACCGAGGTCAGGAGTGGAGATGTAAACATTTGGAGAATTTTCAGTAAATAGTATTTATAAATTAGAAATGGTAGTTTAAGGCCATGGATAAAAGGATCTATGTATCAGACAAGGCATTTACTCAACCTAGAACATTTCGGTGCTCAAAAATATCTGATGATTCAAAGTTCCTGGGAGTAGTTTTTTGTTCAATAGCTGTGTTATTTTCAAAATTTGTTCTAATTAGTTGTACATGACAGTAGAATGCATTTTGACACATTGTACACAAGTGGAGTACAACTTCTCATTCTTCTGATTGTGCATGGTGCAGAGTCATACCAATTGTGTAATCCTACGTGTACTTAGTGTAATAATGTCTATCTCATTCCCCCATTCATTTCACCTCCACTCTCCTCTGCCCAATCCAAAATTCCTCTATTCTTTCCTACCCCCCTCTCATTATGGATCAGCATCTGCTTACCAGAGAAAACATTTGCCCTTTGTTTTTTTTTTTGGATTTGGCTTATTTTGCTTAGCATGGTCTTCTCCAGCTCCATCCATTTACTTGCAAATTCCATAATTTGATTCTTTAAAGCTGAGTAATATTCCATTTTGTATATATACCACATTTTCTTTATTCATTCCTCTGTTGAAGGGCATCTGGTTGGTTCCATAGTTTAGCTACTGTGAATTGAGCTGCTGTAATCACTGTAGTATATGCTGGTTCTAAGTCCTTTGGGTCTGTAGAAGAGGATTTCATGCTTGTTCTGACACTACTGTCACGTAAAACCTTGTAGTAAGTCATTCCTCCCCTCTTCTCTCTTTAGGGATTTCTCACCTATTAAGATAAAGGTGTTGGACCAAATGACGTACACAATTCTATGATTCCAAGGGAAATGACATGAAAAACAAGCCTTTCCAACAGCAACATGAGCCTTCTTGTTACATGGAACCGGCTCTTTCTTTTTATTTATTTATTTTTAAATAACAAATCACATGGGGTTAGCAGGAATAAGAAAAAGAAGAGCTAAGTGATCTGCACTAGAAATAAACAGGACTTAGGAATTGAGAGAAAGAGGAGAAGTCGAGGGAAGTCAGCAAGACACAGGGGACAGAAGATTTGTTTTGATGTAACCCGTGAACCTCTCACAGCGAACCACTCATGGCGGGGAGGAGATCCAAAGCGGGTCTGGAACTGGGTTATACTATGTTCAGTTTCTGTAGTTTGCATTGCTGAGGTGTAAGTTCGAAGTCCGCCACGCAGAAGATGGGTATGAGCATGAGTTTTATTTATTTGCTTGCTTTATTTTTTTTTGGTGAAAATGAAGGAAAACACTCTCTTCAAATCTGGATGGATTTGGTACAGAAACGAGGCAGCATGTAGCATGTAAGGGACCACAGTATGATCTGCCCTGACAGCTAGCTCAGTCAAAACAGGGGCTCGCGGTCAGGGGTGGGGTTGACCATGGGAGGCTGCGATTCCTCCAGGGAGCTGATACATCTCTGGCAGGGCACCAGACTGCCCATGAACCTTGGTGCTACTGTTTAAGTCAAAGGAATGGGAAGATCAGGGTGACCACAGCTTTCACCAGCTCTTTCCAAACCAAACTTGGGTCTGTGGAGCAATTCTGAGTATTCCACCAGTGCTTCGTACAATACTTGTGAATGTTGTCAGAGTCAAAATGGAGTCGCTCTTGTCAAAATCTGACAAAATTTATATATATAAAGTAAAATAAAGCCAGGAGGACCCTCATGCTCACACACCTATCCTATCTATTACAGAGACTCTGAAGGGTTCTTCTACATATTATATACCTGCAACAAAAACCCTTGCCAAGGACTTCCAAACTGCAGCTTTCTCTCTGTGGCACAGGATGGTGAGCTAATGTACAAGAACACATGCCTGATGTCCTGTGTGCACTGATGAGTTAAGTGCCATCGCTGAGCCTTTTGTCTCAAAACAACTTATGTATACTCCTTGTTTTACCTTTAAAAACCTTTGTCTCCATTTGCTTTGTCTCCTCTGGTTGCTTTGTGGATAATAAACATGCCCACCTCGAGCCACCTCCTTATATATATATGTACCACACGTTCTGCATTTGCAAATGTTTCCTGAATAGACTGTCTTTAAAGACTCTGTTGTTATTTAGGTCAGCATACCTTTGTTGCTATGGCAAACTTCTTTGCATTACTTGAGGTAATTCCACATATATATTCTTTCCTACTTATGACTGGTATTGATAAATGACCCCACTTTGGTCATTTATATTTTTATCTAGATTTTAATGGGATTTTGTGAAGAAAAATAAACAGAATTTTAAAACATGTGCTTGTGTTCACAAAATGAGTCCGATATCTTCCAAAACAGAAAAAGCAACAATTATATTTTTGTTTTTTGTTAGTTAAGTGTTAGAGTCTGTAAACAAGTCAGGATGGCGCCTGGCATTTTGCCAGGGGGAGTGGTTTGTGAGGTGGCGCCAGCGAGCTATTAAGTGTGGAGATTTCTTATTGGTTGACTGCTGTATGGAGTTTATGTTAATTAAGATAAGCTGTGTGTAATGTATATATACCCCTCCTGTCCTACAATAAACGGCTCCCACTCCTGCTGTATCAATCTACACAAGTTGTTGGTCAGCCCCCCCCCCCTCCCCGGTTACTTTGCTGCAGCCGGACTGCGGCAGTTAAGGTTTTTGTTTGTTTGTTTATCTCTACATGGTAACACGGATCTATCAGCATGAAGAAAAGATAAAAAAACTTGGACTTCATTCGGGAAGAGGCTTGGGATGGACCCTCCATTGTTTTGAAACTTCCTTAGGAATCACATCTACCGTCCAATTGTTTTCCTAATTATTCTAAAATGAAAAGAAAAAGGAAATGAACCGATGGTTAACTTTTAATTTTCCAATGTGTCTGAAAATACTTTTTTTCCATGTGTGTGGAGGACATAAAAATAAAAATATGCTTCCTAGTCTGTCACATCTATCCATCTTGCAGCACAACATCGGTGGAAAGAGAAAAGCAGAAGTTGGCCAGAGACCACAGGTCAGCTCTTAGCTGCTGAGACAGAGGTCACTCTGTCCTGGAAGCGTCCCATCTGAAGGACCCAGAAGGGCACTGTAGGGAGGTCTTCAGAAAGTTGTAGAACAGGAGAGAGATGCCCAAAGACTGATGAAAGGCCAGTGTGGTCTTTATTTTCTTAAAAATGGGGTCCAGGTCGATTGTGCTGACCCTGGTGAGTTCGCCATGTTCTTCTATTTGACTTTATAAAATGGTGTTGCATGCTGTGCCATGTGATGACTTTTTAACTAGCCTCATGTGGTTGTGAATGCAGGGCCTGCGTCCAGGGTGCTTGTGTTGGGATCTCAGATTTATCATGCACAGCCGGTGAGGCCTTGAGCCGCCGTAGCATCTTTGCACTTCAACTTCCTCATCTGTAACGTGGGGATAATACTACTCCCCATATGGGGCTTCTGGGGGATGTTAGGGGAGCATGAGGAAAATATGTAGCAATGACTGGCCCATGGCAAGCCCAACAATGATTAGTGAAGACCATCTAGAGATTTCTACTGGGTACTTGGGCTATTGTCCCCATGTTTTGGTAAGCATAATATTACGGACAGACATTTATTTCCAACAGCCTTTGAAGACATTTCTGATGATTTTCTTAAGGTAAACTCTTAGCTGGGAAAAGATTTGGTGCAAAGGTATAAATAAACTTTTGATCCTTGTTTCTGGCAGCTTTTTCACTGATGTGACTAAAGGACATGACCATCACGATTATAGAGGAGGAAGAGTTTATTTGAGGGCTCACAGTTTCAGAGGTCTTAGTCCATAGAAGGCCAGCTCCTTTCCTGGGGGCTCGAGGTGAGGCTGAACATCAGGGAGGAAGAAGGTGGCAGAGGGAAGCAGCTCACATCACGGTGATCAGGAGGCAGAGAGAGAGACTCCTTTCTCCAGATACAAAATATATACCCCACAGCCACGGCCCCAGTTAACCACCTCCTCCAGCCACACCCCCACCTGCCTCCAGTTACCACTCAGTTAGTCCCATCAGGGATTAATTCACATCCAAACAATCACAATCCTCATTCCCAAAGTGATCAGCACAGAAGCTTTTTGTGCTTTCTCAGCAGTGAAACAGTAGACATTTTGCATTGGAAAAAAAGACACATGGGTGCATATTGCAATTTTTTGAAGTGCAAAAATGTGGAATAGTGTCCCGCTGTTGTTGTAGTTTGCACTTACTTGATGAGGGCTCGTGACTTGATTAAATGTTCCATGCCCCTTCCCTGCAGTCCCAGACCCACTTGCCAGCCTCTCCCTCAGTTGCAGGTGGGGACCTTATTTTTCCTACAGGTGAGTTACAGATCCTTAGTTCTTTCTACCATTTCTCCTATAAAATAGTTTCCTGAATAGCTCATCCTGTTCTGAATGCCTTCCAGCTCGTCATTCTCCCTCTTAAAATATGGCGCCAGAATCCCGCCTAATACTCCACGTGTGGTCAGGCCAGCTGTTAAGTGTGCCAAGGAATAAGACGACGGTTCAATTATAATGTGTTTTTCTTTCGAGAATCCATTAGTGTGCAGTTCACTTTGAGTTTCTATTGAATCTTGCAGTGATTTAGAATGACTTCAGACCACAATAGTTTTGACCAAAGAATTACTTTTTAAAATTGTGTTTTAACTGGAGTTCTCTCCTCTACCTGCTTTATGCTGCTTCAAGAGCTCATGGTACAACCACTACTGCTAGAGCTCTGGGTTCCTTCAGACCATCAACCTGCTCACAGCTCTGGGCTGTGCAGCTGTTTTAGCAGCCATGTTATACTTTGTATCCTATAGAGCGAATGGTTAATGTGTATTTTTTCTATATAGAATGACCAAGGCGTGTGTGTGTGTGTGTGTGTGTGTGTGTGTGTGTGTATACATATATATGTGTACATATATATATATATATATATATATATATATATGGAATGGAGGTGGCTTGATGTGATCCTAAGAGATTTTAGGAAAGAGGAAGAGGAGAGGAGAGGACCTTGGAAGAGGAGAGGACCTGTTAGTGTTTCTCTGAATTCTTCTGGTTCATCAGAGTGACGTTAATTAGCACTTCATGCAAAAATGAATACACGGGCTGGGATTGGGGCTCAATGGCAGAGTGCTTGCCTCCCATGTGTGAGGCATTGGGTTCAATCCTCAGCACCACATAACAACAAACAAACAAACAAACAAATAAAAGTATTATGTCCATCTACAACTAAAAAAATATCTTTTAAAAAATGCATATGCTCCTTGGAAATTCATGTCCTGTGCTCAATCATTTCACTACCTGCAAAACTTAAGGAGGAAGGTGGTGGTGGACTTGTGAAAGATTTAGAGAGAGGTAACCTTCACGAGTTTGTACATGAAGCTGATTCACACATCCTGCAACTTCATTCTATTCATTCTAAGATCCTGGGGTTATTGTGACTTTCGAAAGGCTTTAGGGAATGAGCAAGTCTGTCAAAAACAAGAACTGACTATTGAATTGGAAGGCTGTTGTTGGAGCTGAGTGATGAGATAGAAAGAATATCAGACCTAGAGGGGACTGGAGAGCAGGGAGGACAGTAAGGGCCTGTTTCCTAACCTGGCTATCTAATTTGGCTCCCAGGGCTAAGTTTTTTAAGATCTGTCTAGCCTGCAGCAGAGATGGAGCACCAATGGAAAGAGACCCGTCCACTCGAGTCTGGTACTGAGGGATGACATGAAGTGAAGGCATTGGAAAAAAAATTCACTCTGGCTTCTTATTGGCTGTCAGCCAGTGTCCGTCCCTTATGGTCACGCCCTCTTCTAGCCTGAAGTTATTGAGTCACATGGTGTTGTTCTATGATTTTATGAAATGATGCCTAATCAGTATGAGGTCTAGAGCAAGCTAAGTCAGAATAGCTCGAGGTTGGGGAAAGGAGGAGAATTGGGTGCAGTGATAGAGAATGGTGGTCTTATTTAGCCAGGGAGGCCAATTGACCAAGTCTGGTTGGATACTTAGCTATTTCACTCAGAGTGAGTCTTTAATGACCAATCATTTTTTTTTTCCAGCAAAAAATCGTAATCCAAATGGTTATTTTTAACTATGGACAAAAATGAACAAAAATCTAAGTTATATTTTTAGCTTTAGAAAGAAACAGTTTTAATTTTCATTAAATGCTCTATCAACTTGTCTCTTCTGTGGATAGAATTTTCCAGACACAGGAGGAACTTTTGCATTGCAAGTACATTTTCTCTCCATGTTTCTCTGCACATTTTCCTAGTTGACACTGATATTTTAAACTCTTTCTTGTGGACAAAATGTCTTACCCATAAAATTCAATTGTTTTATTCAGCAACCGAAAAATGTCATTTTGTCTGTAGAATCCGGACTTTGAGATATCAGCTTTCCCTCGTTGGTCATACAGACCAAGGAAGTATAATGGCTCCTAAGTCATGACAGTGGCTTATTTTGATTTTGCAAATTCACAGATCCAGAATGTCCTATTATATGAGGCGACTCAAGAAGAGAAGGGAGAGGAAGCATAAAAGGAAGCTAATGTAATTGCTGTAGCCCTAGAGAGCCACACTCCAGGGAGACGCTGCTGTAACGCACTGTACCTTTAGTAGGCAGATCTGCTTGGAGAGGCATGTTCTGGTGTTGGGTTTGCCAGAACCTTCTTTTAAAAGGAGCTAGCTCCCCTGCTGAACGGGGCCATTAATTTTTCATGGACTTAACGCTGTTATGAGAGCATGAAAAGGATGAGAGAGCTTCAGGAAAATAGTGTTGAAACAAAGTAAAAGAAGCCTTCCTCTGGTTCTAGACAGAAAATGGAGACTGCAATTGAACTTGGGCTTATGAGCAAGAGACAAAAATTAAATACAGAACAATTCAATGCAATTAACTCTTTGGTGTGAATTTCCTGGGAAAGGAAGTTTGTGTGAAATTCTAGCCCATCTAGGGTCATGCTCGACAGTCTTTAAAGATCACATTTCCACTCTGGCAGGTGAGTCTGCCTGACAGAGTCACTTGATGGGGGGACATGCCTGCCACCATCCTAGGTCAGTCACTGCCCTCCATATCTCTGATTCTCCATCTGTTAAATGGGGAAATATTGTAATCTTATTAAATTACCTGAATGGCCACCCAAAATTTTTTTCATGCCTAAAATAGTATTTTTCACCTTAAATTTAGATTTGAGTTTGCTGTTTTCAATGGGCATATATGCTAATAATCGCTTTTGTTTTCTTTCTGTCTCTTGATCTTGATCATTAACAATAAAACCACGATTCTTTTGAATTACTTGATAGTTTCAGATATAAAGTCAGCATTTTGGCTCCCCAAGACTACTCAGTGTGTCAAATATTGTTTAGTACCGATGAAGTATCACTCAACCTGCAAGTATGTAAAAGTCAAAGCCACATATGTTCTTTTTTCCATCTGATTTCCTGTCCATTTTTTGAACCTGAGTTGCACAGAGTCAGATTGATTGTACTTCCTACTTCATAGTAAGTGATCATCGCTGGTCATCGTACCATAGCAGGGCTGTGATAGGGAATCGTTCAGATGTTTTCCAGTGGTCCCCACCTCCTGGTCTTCATGTCCCTGTGCAATGCTCTCCCTCTGAGTGTGGGCTGGACCTAGGGGCTGACTTTTTGTAAATTAAATGTGGCAAATGTGAGACTGTGATTTCCACCTTGAACTCTCTCTCTCTCCCACTCTGTCACTCGCTTGCTCTGAGGGAATTAATCTGCTTGGGCGCAAGCTGTCCTAGGAACCAGATGGCGAGGAGCAGAGGGAGACTTCTGTCCAACAGCCAAGGGAGAACTGAGACCCTTGGTCAGCAGTCCACAAAGAAAACCCTGCTACCAACTGTGCAAATGGACCTGAAAGTGGATCTTCCCTCTCTTTGTGTCTTCAGATGAGACCACAGCCCCTGCATCGTCTGGGATCCTGTGAGAGAATGTGAGTCAGAAGCAACCAGCTAAGCCATGCCTGTGTCCCTTACCCCTACAAATCTGAGATGACCAATGGTTATTGTTTTAAAGCTACTACTACATTTTGGGGTCATTTGTCATGCAGCAGTTTTTAATTATTTATTTTTAATTATTTATTCAGATCATTTACTCATCCCTGCTCATGTTCTTTTCTCCCACTTATGTATGCACTGTAATGTTTTTAATATTTTCCTTGAATGTACACAGATCCTTGGAAAACATGTGATGTTTTATAAGTTGGCATTCTGTACTTATACCAATGGCATGGTTATGTACCTCTATTCATTTTTTACTTTTAATACTTCATGCCATGTTTCTGAAATTCACTGAAATCCTTCATAGAAATATTGTCTACTACTTTGGATTGTTCTGATATTCTATTGCAGGCATTCTATTCATCCATGTTCCAGGTGGTGCACACCTAGGTGCCTGCCAAGTGCTGCTACCACAAAATAGTATTGTGTTGGATACTGTCTGTCACCCTGACCCCTTATGTATATGCCTGCTCACGTCTAGGAGTTGAGATTAGTGGGTCAGTTCATGAATAATGAAGGATGTTGTTAGCGTCCCACCTAAAAATGGCTTAAATACTAAGAACTTGGGGCATCTCATGTAACCGAGATGACTAGAGGATGAACTGGCAGCTCACGGGTGTGATCTGGGATCCAGATGGTCTCCACCTTTGGGTTCTACCATTCACTGTAGTCACAGTTGTTTTTCTCAGTGGTTTCAAGATGGTTTTAGCAGCTCTGGGAGATATACTCACAGCCACTAAAGAAAAGGGTCATAGCTTTTCCTAGGTATCTCTTCTTATTATAGAGGAAGACTTTTACCAGTAGTCTCTTAGTGGATTTCTCCCTGGGTCCTACTGACTAGCATTTTAAGTATGTTACAACAGACTCTGGAAATAAAGATGTCTGAAATTTTGTCCAGTCATCTCCCACAGTGGGAGACATTCTCTGCCAACAAGGAAAAAAAGTAGAGAAGGCTGTATGGCTCTTTTTACCGCATGATATACATATATAAGTGCTGATTGAATGCTGTATCAGTGTATCAGTCAGCTATTCCCAAGATAATGTGTGAAACAAACTGTCATGGGCAGCATTCAGTCCATTCTAAAACACAATAATTTATTTTCATTCATACATCTATGGGTCAGCTAGAAGTTCAGCGAGGTTTGGCTCTTGGTCAGGTTCAGCTTGGGTCAGTACTGCTCCATGTGTTTCTAATCCTCCTTGGACTCAAGGTGGACTTATGTAGCACAGGTTCTTCTTATGGCAAAGGCAGAAGCACAAGAGATCAAGCCTGACCAAACTGCCACCTTTCAAACCTGTATTCAAAACACTACTGTTAATATGCTATTGGCCCAAGCAAGTCACATGACCAGGATGAAGGTCCAAGGGCAGAGAAGTACACAGGAAGTCAACATGAGACCAGGCTGTGTCCCATGGTCACAGGAAGCACACTCCTTCCCAGGGAGGTGGCAGAGTGGTACTGAATCTAGTCAAACAAAATAGTCATACACTGTAGCTGGCTTTTCTCACACCAGCAGGGCAAGAGGTTCCCGTATGTGAACATCCTCATGCTCAACATTTATCAGCATTCCCATTTTGGCCAACCCAACAGGTGTAATGTTATTTTCCTTTACATATCTCTGAATCTTGTGGATAAAGTTGAGTATTTTTTCACATAGTTGCTGCTCGAGTTTCTTCTTTCTCTGAATTGGCTGTTCATATTCATTGGGCACTTTGTAAAACAGAGTACCTCTTTCTTGTTAATATGTGAGAGTTCCTTATGTGGTATTAACATTAACCCCAGTTCATTTTAGGTGTTGTGTATCTCTCGTCCCACTCTGTCTTGATACGTTAACTTTGTAGGATTCTACTTAATTTTGTCATAGTTAACCTTTTTATTACTTTGAATTTTAAAAGTGTTGTTTAAGAACTCTTTCCAAATATTCTAATTTCACAATATTTTTTTAAAAAATCTATACTGATGTCATGGTTTTCATTTTCCTATCTGGGTTTTTAATCCACTTATGTTTATATTTTTGTGTGTCATTTTTAAAAATGTTGTGATATTTTTCTAACATCAGCTAATAAATTTTTTTCCAACCTTCTCACACATTTATAATGCCATCTCTGTTACAGAACAGTTTCTCACAGTGACTTGGGTTTATTTCTGGTCTTCCTGTTCTGTCCCATCGATTCTTTCTCCAATGCCAAGTCTACCTATTTTTTGTTTTGCTTTGTTTTTTTTTTTTTTTCATTTTAATGACTTCAACTTTGTACTATTCTAGTATCTGGTTAAGTAAATTTCCCTGCTCTGTTTTCTTTAATCAAAGAAATTTAATATTTCTTTATTTGTTCTAATTAGTTATACATGACAGTAGAATTCATTTTGATACCTCATACATAAACAAAGTCTAACTTCTCATTTGTCTGGTTGTACATGAGGTAGAGTTACACAAGTCATGAAATCCTTTATACACATAGGAAAATAGTGTCCAGTTCATTCTATCATTTCTACCCCCACACCCCCTCCCTTCCATTCACCCTCTTCTATCTAGTCCCAAATACCTCTATTCTCCCCCTTCTCCACCTTGTTTGAATTAGCATCCGTACATCAGAGAAAACATTTGGCCTTTGGTTCTTTGGGATTGGCTTATTTTGCTTATCATAGTATTCTCCAGTTTCATCCATTTACTGGCAAATGCCATAATTTGATTCTTCTTTAAGGTAGAGTAATATTCCATATGGTATGTATGTGTATATATATACACATACATACCATAGTTTCTTTATCCATTCATCTGTTGAAGGGCACCTAGGTTGGTTCCATAGTTTAGCTATTGTGAAAATTGCTTGCTCTATTCTTCTAGGTAGCTTTTTGAACAGATTTGTCAAATTCACATAAAATCTTGGTGGAGTTCATGGTTGGAATTGCATTTAATTTACACGTTGTTTGGTTCAATGAACAGAACCACCGAGTCATTTTGAAATCAGCATAAGCTTCTTTGGATGAATTAGAAACTTCCTATTTTGTCTAGAACAATTCTGGGGTCTCTCAATGTATTTGATATTTGGTATTCCCACCATAGGAGCAAAACATATATCAGGAAAGGAATGTGTTTAGGTAAAACTTGGTGAATTATAGGGAGCAATAATCTCTTCACCATAAAACCTTCCCTCTTTTCTTTGCAGTTCCTGGCTGTAAATTCTGGGGCTTGCTCTACTCAGTAATTTATTTAGTTCTTTAAAGCAGAATACCTCTTCTATCTTTGCATTTAACATTTTATGGAGCTATTTCTGACTCTTCAAATTTGCCCAGGGTTGCCTTTGTTCTGGCTAGGTCCCCTAATTATCACAAGTGTTAATGAGACCAACCTCATTAGAGCCATCTCTTTTGGAGTCTTTTAGCTTCCTCTGCACCCTGACTTGCCATCTTGCAAATGTATGTTTTTGACAGGGGAAACCTAGAGGTGTGTTTAAAAAAGTTCAAACCCTTCCCTCTTCGTGGAAGATACCTCAAGAGTCCTGTGCTTACTAATGGCTCCATTTTCATATATAATGGACAAGACCTGACTGCTATTTGTATCTCATTCAGGGTAGTTAATGAGGAGTCACCTAATGAAGAGGCTAGGATTGAGAGCAAAAGGGTGGTCTTGAATCGACTTAATCATCTTTGTCTAGTGAAAGTCTATTCATCTTTTTTTTTTAAAACCTACCCAAAGTGAGACCCAAGGGGTGACTCATTTGAATATTTAGCAACATGTTAAATCCAGTTCAGATTTTGTATTATAGATTTAAAATAAGTCACTGTTTAATGAGTGCATTTCTAACGTAGAATTCACTGAGAGGATAAACATGCCTATTCACTGTGCTATTTAAGAAAAAAAAAAGAGTTAAATGAGCTCAGAATTGTTAAACGGCTCTATAAAATGTTCAGCAGTTACATATTTTCCCCTTGCTTTGCCTTCACATCTCTCTTTTCTTTCCAACCTTGGTTGGGTTCTTTTTAAAGTCACTCTTTTTCTAAAGCATGTAATTTTAAGTAACAAGACAGTGAGGTGACATATTGCAATATTGGAATTGTTGAGTCAGGCTCCTTCATAATTTCACAACTGTTAAAATCCCCACATTGGAAAACATGACTAATTCTCTCTGATTCTCAAAAGTCTTCTCCAGAGAAAAATCACATTTTGTGCTACTCGAATGCTATAAAAATGGCGCTCTTGTGGCTCCTAACTTAGTGCTATGTGTGTGGGGCTAACCTCATGAGCAGTTGTGGGGTGTGTTGAAAGCCCTGCTCATGAGTGTGCCCAAGAGAGGATCAGGGTAGGAGTCACTGTACACACTTGAGGTTGAATTTTAACCAGAGAAATGTTTCAGTCTTTCTCATCGATATTGTCCAAGTTCCTCCTGCCTCACGGAACCACTTAGTTTCCTGGTAACACAGAATGCAACCTCTGGTTTCTGAAAGAGGCTGAGGACCTCTGAGTCTTTGGGGGTACATGTGTGGGCACTGCATTTCTTTGAGGATAATATCAAGTGTCGTAGGCCCAGCTGATGTCACACTTGCATGTAAATATTTAGAGTAGCTGATATTTTCTGGTGCTTAAAATGCATTGTTCCTGAATTGTCTACTACTTAGCCAAACGAGGAAGACAAATTCAAGGGAGGGATGAGAGGTGGGAGGGACAGGGAGAGAGAAGGGAAATTGCTTGGAAATGGAAGGAGACCCTTAGGGTTATACAAAATTACATACAAGAGGAAGTGAGGGGAAAGGGAAAAAGAATACAAGGGGGAGAAATGAATTACAGTAGAGGGGGTAGAGAGAGAAGAGGGGAGGGAAGGGGAGGGGAGGGGGGATAGTAGAGGATAGGAAAGGCAGCAGAATACAACAGACATGAGTATGTCAATATGTAAATCAGTGGAAGTGTAACTGATGTGACTCTGCAATCTGTATACGGGGTAAAAATGGGAGTGAGTTCATAACCCACTTGAATCAAAGTGTGAAATATGATATATCAAGAACTATGTAATGTTTTGAACAACCAATAAGAAATAAATAAAAATAAAAATAAAACATAAAAAAAAGAAAGTGAGTGAGAGATGCTTTGGGGCTCTTCCTGTCAAAGAAGCTTGGTGAGGGTGAACATGGGGAGAAACACAGGGATGCCCTCAGTTGGTGATCACCAGCTGGTTTATGGGGCTCTGCCCATTCTCAAGATCCTTAGGTGGTCCCCATCTCCATTATCTGATTAGCAGACAACTTGGGAGAGTACTCTTGAGTAGAGGTTTCTTAAAATAGTATATCTATCTTTGCTTCATATATTTATTTGTGGGCTAATTAAGGGTGCACAAAGTAATTTTTTTAAGTGAGTGAATTTGGGGGGAATTGAACTCAGGAGTACTTGACCCCTGAGCCACATCCCTAGCCCTGTTTTGTATTTTATTTAGAGACAGGGTCTCACTGAGTTGCTTAGCGCCTCACTTTTGCTGAGGTTGGCTTTGAACTTGCAATCCTCCTGCCTCAGCCTCCCAAGCTGCTGGGGTTACAGGTGTGTGCCCCTGCCGTGGGCTAAATGGATGAATTTTAGTAACTCTAAGATGTACAAGTTTCCCAGAAATTTGGGATGTGACAGGCCTCACCCCAAGACCTGATGTGGGGAATGACAGGTCTGAAAAAGTCTGTGGAATTCAGATTAAGGTTCTACTTCCTCATCCTTCCTTTTGGCTCTTCCGATCTTTTTATTTCCTCTATCCTACCTCAGTGTCACAGACGCACGTTGGATTCATAACTGGGCACATTCTTTGACCTGTGCCATCTGGTGATTTTCTTATTGTGTAAATATCAGAGTGCACTTACACAGCCCCAGGGGCTCTAGGTCCATCTCTGGGCACAGCCTCCTGAAGGAAAACACAGGATGGTAAACACAGCCCGGATGAGGCCGCTGCTGGCCTCACACAGAGGGATATTTTACAGGAATATTTTTTTTCTTTTTGTGAATAGAAAAACTACACTGTAAAATAACAATAAAATATATGGCATCATAATACATAAACCAGCCACAAAGTCACTTACTAGTATTACCAAGTATCATGTCCCTCATCATGATATTATATTTTTGTGTGGCTGGCAGTGCCGGAGGTTTATTGACCCAAGCACACGAGGCATGCCTTGCCTCATGGTGCCACAATGGCTACGATGTCATTAGACAAGGGGACTTCTTTAGCTGCATTATAATTCGGGGGATCACACAGTATGCACGGCCCATCTTGGACTATGTGTGGCTGTATTGCATTCTCCAGTTTTTAGACAAGGAATTTGGGCCGCAGAACAGCTGTATCACCTCATTATGTGGATGGGCAGTCTGAACCTTTCTCTAATTTTGGTCTTTGCTCCCTGTAGCAGAGGATGTCTATGCTCTGCCCCAATCACCTCTGCTTTCTTTCATGCCATTTTTATGTGTCTGTTGGCTTCAGGAGTGTCCCTTTTCCATAGCCCCAGGGCACTGCCACATCTGAGATGGAGAGGTGCCAAGGGAATTTATGGCCCCTGGGGCAGCCTTGCCCCGTGGCTGATGGCTGCTGAGTCTGGAAGGTGTAGTTCCTCCATCTTGCAGAACATACCCCAAAAGGGCAGACTGAAGACCTTGCTGGGCTCTTCCTTTCCTGGGCCTGCTCCCTCACTTCCTTTCTGGCTCTCCCTACGGACACATTTTCCAAAAAGTCATTTGCATGTGGACCCTCATCTGTTTCCGGTGAGTCCAACTGAACAGGATCCTCTTTCCTACCCTCTTACTGGATGGCATTTTCCTGGTGCACGATAGAAAGATTTGGATTCATATATTCAGGCTCAAATGCAAACAGTTGGGAATCTTGGAAATTAAAAAAAGAGAGAAATAAAGAAAGAAAGAAAGAAGGAAAAGACCACGAAATCTAAACCTTGATATAACCTTCCCCATCAGCTTGCTGGGTAGCTGAGGGTTTTAACTTTCCAATTACTGTTCCAGAGCATGGTCATGTCCCACGTGCATCTCACTTGAATTACTCAGGGAAGAAAAGCCATATATTCTGTTCTCAGGGTCTCCTTTTCCTTTGATCCGGTCCACTCGTTCTTCATGCTCTGTCCCCCAAACCACACTCCGTTCTTGTTGTTCTCATATTTCCCTCTGATGTCGTCTGTCTGCCACTTAAAGCAGGATGAAACCTGTTACAAGATGGAGTTTTGCCTGTGAGAAACAGGAGTCTTCCTGGAGCAGGAACTCATTAGGACCAGGGACCCCGAGAAATGGGCTCAGCTTTGGGCAATCTGGGGACATGGAGGTTGGGGGCCATGGAAACCTGTGTGTGTTTGTGTATCTGCACCCACAGAGCCACGTGGGTGGAGGCCTCCCCATGACCCTGCGGACCCCAGTCAGCAGCAGGACATGGAGGGGTGGTGCAGAGAAGAGAGGACCCCCCCCCAACACTGGGAGCACTGAGGAGCCCTGGTGGCAGCCCTGTCTCAGGAGCAGGGACAGGGCACTTGTGATGGCACGCCGGAGCACAGTCAGCGACACGGTGAGACCCAGTACCGTGCTCAACAAGTGGCCCCACCTGGAAGCCACAGCAGCCACTGGCCCCGAGAACAGGATTCTCCTTGGAATCTGTGGATTCTGGAGAATCACAGTGACGGTGTGTGGTTTTGGAGCTCAACCAGGAGAGGGTTTCTCTTTCTCTTCGTGACCTTCATGCTGTTGGCTTCTGCTGCGGAGGGTCTCTGCTGTTCTGATCTCTCTACTTGGAAATGGCCGGGAAGGTGAAATTCCAGACTCATGCTTTGGGGTCTTTCTGTGAACATTGGGAGGCTTGCTCTGATCCTGAACTTGGGGTCCAGCCTTGCGAGTAGCCCTTTCTCACCTTTCATCACAAATAAGCCCTCAGTGACTAAATGTTTTTTGGCTAGTTCTCCCAGTGTGGGGCCCTGATGCTGAGAAAGAGCCATCCAGAGAGAGTGGTAACAGCATTCCAGGCAGAGGAAACAGCACATGCCAAGGACTTGAGGTAGGGGAAAATCTTTGGTCTATTCAAGAAACTGAAACAAAAAAACACACTAATTTAGCTGAATATTAATAAGAGGAAGTGAATGGCCCAAGAAAAAAAATTGAGAGATTGTAAGGAGCTATATAGTACCTAGAATCTTGTAGGCCACACTAGAGATTTTGAGTTTATTTTACTAAAGAGATTTATAGTTAATCCCAAGGGGCCCTTGGTCCTCCTTCTGTTCTAGTTTTCTTGTCACTTTTTCAAAGAATTGTTCCCTGACCACCAGATTTAGTCTTGCTATACCTCCTACCTATTGATCACTTTCTACCATCCATCCCTCCCTCCTGTTGTTTTTCCAACAATTTAAAAATGTGAAATTTTACTTCTTGTTATTGTATCCATTGTTTTCTTCACTAGATGGGAGGATAGGCAAGAGCTACCCTGTTTTGTGCATCCATATCTTCTCCGTGCCTAACATACGGAAGGTTCTCTGTGCATATTTTCTGGGTGAACACACTCAACACCAGGCTGGCCGTGAGCAGCCTCGCAAAGAGTTCCCGATCCCTGCTGCGAAGACGACTCCGTAAGTGTTTGTTACATTTAAAGCAGGAGATTTAATGTGGACTTTATGGAGGAGAGAGAGGTGAAAGAAGGAAGTAGGTGAATCTTCTACTTGTGGCAAGAATTCTGCAGAGAAGTTGGCAGATCTTGTTGAAGTTGGGGGGATTGTTCCAGGATCCAGGAGCTATTTTGGGACCTCGCATTGGTTAAGCAAAGGTGATATGGTCCCTGGAAATATGGGATGAGACATGGGGGGAAGAAAAGAAAAAAAAAACCCTACATCCAAAAGAGACCACTTTTGGAGACCAAGAGTAGGAGCTTTGGATAATGAGATACGGAAGATGAATTGAAAGTCCTGGCACTTTCTGGGAGAAACACCAAAAGAGGTGAGTGTTGGGGTGTAGGCAGAGCTGGCTTCTGTATAATATGGGGAATTCGGTGTTTGGAGGCCAAGGAAGCAGGCAGAGCCAGGCACTCCAGGACATAGGACATGTGTAGTACTCACCTGGACAGGGGTTACACCTGCCGGGGCTCTGGGGGAAGGTGCCCCTGCCTGGAGTCCCACCCTGTTGCACCTAACATTCAAAGGTTGAAGCTGTACTCTGTTTCCCGCATTAGATAGCTGGCATGGGGCTGGATGGTTCAAAGCTCTAGCCAACAACTCAAAGGTAAGAATCGGAAAGCTATGCTGGGAGGGAGGCTTGGACTTGCATCTCCTGTTCGTAGTCTGGGCTGCTGAGAATTCTCATGGCTCTGGGGCAGAAAAGTTGCAAACAGCTCTGTCTGCACCCAGCAAGGTATAAAAAGCACAATCAGAATAAGGGAGATGGGACTCTCTCCCGGGAGACCTGTTCCATCCTGTTCCTCCTCCTGGTCTCCCACAGCCTCTGGCCTCTATTGGCCCTTGCCTTGACTTGAAGAGGCCTCTGACCTCTGTGAAATGCGCAAGATCAGTAGCTCCCATCTGAAGACAAACTCAGAGGAGGCAAGAGCTAAGACAACATCTTCCCACTTGCTGCCAAAATTATGCATTTTTGTATCGCCTGAGCTTTTTAAGAGAAGAAGCCTGTGAGTTAGAAAAGCTGAGAAATTCATTTAGGTGTGCGCCTGATGTTAGCTCTCAGCTTGGTGGGTTTTGATGTGTTGGTGTCGCGGCTAGAGGTAAGAGGAGAAAATTACTTCCTGAGTTCGTCTCCCTGCAATGCAGAGGATTTTTCTGTTCCCTGGGAGTGGTATGCCCTGGCTGCCCAGGTTTTGGAGAAGATGGGGAGGAGAGGGAGTGGTCCTCCTCTGTGTAGCCTGACAGGATTCTAAGCCTCTGATCTGGGTCTCATGTGTTCCCCTAAATAATGCAGGGAGAATTCCCAGCCTGTCTAGAGCCCAAACAAGAGGGGACTCAGGTTCAGAGAAGTGGACACGCTGGAAAAATGGATAAGTTCAGACTTGCATAACACAAGTGTGGCATCATCCCAAGCTGTGAGCTTTCTCAGCCATTTTTGATGCAAAGTTCTGCTGCTGCTAAAGATACTAATCTTATATGAAGCTTGTATGTGATTTGATCTTACCAATAAATACCATGGTGAAAACAAATGTCAATTTTAGAATTTTTTTTTTTTTTGTTTCCTGATCAGCACCCTCACCCCCATTCTTATGGGCCTTGCCAAGAAAATTCCTTTCTTGTGCAACTGTTAAAAATCATTTTTTTTTTTTTTACAGAGGATGGGTGGAGGGCCAAAAGACAGTTTGAGAAAGTGTTCTTTAAAAAGGCTGCCTCAGAAATATTTGGTGAGATTGTTAAAAAAAATCATTCCTGGGCTGAATTTCCCAAGGTTCTTATGGATTTGTCTGATTCGAATAAGAAATCTATACGTGATGAGCTCTCCAAGGTGATTTACCCATGTTTCGGAGAGGATGCCTAGGAAGAGGTATTCACTTCATATGCAGGGCCCCTGGGATCCCCTGTGAATAGACACCCCCACCCCCAAGACAATTTCTCTAACGAAGACGGCAGGAAATATCCCTGGACTCAGCAGTCTTCTGAGTCTTCTTCTACCCAGTTAAGTCCTGATTAGTGAAATAAAATGTAGCACTTAAAAAAAAAAAGTTCCTTTTCAGGAGCCCAACTGCAAACCATTCAATTATGGTGGACACGTGTTCCCAGAACTCACGGCTGGTTCTCCTGAGCAGCTGGCAGAACTGTCATCCGAGGCAGAAGACCTGTCAGCCAGATGGAAACTGGGTCATAAGGTGTGGGAGACATGAGCCCTTTCCCCCAGGGCACCTCTGAGCTCAGACACCCAGGGAGGGAGAAACATTCAGAATCCACCCCTGACCTCTGGGACGGGACAGAGCCTGTTCACCTGCCAGAGACTCTGCACTGCTTGCTCAGGGTGTCTGCCTTCACACGGGCTCCTGATGTTAGGTCCTGCCCTCAATCTCCTGGTTACAAATGCACTGGCTACAAATGAGCTTTTGTGGCCTCAGTCTCATCTCATCCCCAGGCCACTTCTCTTTTTTCTTGTCATTCCGTGGTCAAGAAGCTCATCTTCTGACTTGAGTTTGATGTAGACAGAATGACCGGCCCCCGCCTCTCTCAAAAGTCCTACATCTGGATTCCTCCCAGTCTGTTGGATCCCTTTCAAATTAGAATGCATTTCCCACCCTCTGAATTTCCTATTTCCACCATCCTCCCTCCCTTCCTCCTTCTCCTTTCCAACCCCCTTTCCGCCACCCCCACATTGAATAGTGGGCTGCCAAGACGACTGTCAATTATCCTACCTCTTGGGTTCAATCTGACAGAGTTTAATGGAAAAATTGGATGAACTGATTCCAAGATTGCACACAAACCTGCAGGCGCACAAACACAACCTCGCACCCATACGTACTACCGTGCCATCTTTCAGATCCACACTTTCCTCCGGTTGCTATTTCAAAGGCTCAGGATGAGGCGACAGAGATGTAGCCGTGATTTCAGTGATTTGGCACAACCGATGGGAACGCGCGAGACAGATAACAGGGTGGGCAGAGGGGGCTGATGGGTGAACATTTCTTGGCGTAATCTTGGTCTCGTTGCCTTAACAACTTGATGCAGATTTCAAAGAGATGGTCCTTTTCCTTAATAATTTTTTTTTTGGAAGCCAGAATTGTCACAACAATAGCACTGAAAATTGCCAACCCTCTGTGGCTCTTGTTGCTGACTTTTCCCCTCAAGAAAGGCCTTAGCACATTGAGATGAAGACCCCCAAAGGAAAAAGGGAACAGATCATTCCTGATAAATGGGAAAAGCTTGGGCCAATGTCCGTGGGGTCTAATTCCAAACTCAAAATACTGAGATTGATTAATATGATTAATATTGTTAGTTTTCCACGTGAGGCAACTTGTTAGATGTGACTTGATATTTGTAAAATCCCACCTAAGACATCTGGATGTATATATTTGATTATGTGTATCTCCAGATCCTAGTTGATTCTATATTTCTCTTCCCAGCTGCAGCATTTTTATTGTCTTCTTCACTCCCAAGGTCTTCAGTAAGGAATCTATAGTACTACCGGCACGTGAGAACGATGGTTTGCTTTGCATTTTGCTGTTCGAGATTATCAGTGCCTCAAGATCCAAGTGTTGGGCTGGGGATGTGGCTCAAGCAGTAGCGCGCTTGCCTAGCGTGCGTGCGGCCCGGGTTCGATCCTCAGCACCACATACCAACAAAGATGTTGTGTCTGCCGAAAACTAAAAAAAAAATAAATATAAAAATTCTCTAAAAAAAAAAAGATCCAAGTGTTTCTCTTTCTTCCACCCTGTGTATTAAATGCTCTATGAAGGTAGCATGAATTCACCTTGATCACTATATTCAAAGGGTGCATGGTGTGCAAGCCTGAGCTGATCTCTCTTTTTTTTGCAAGGGTCAGACCTGTTTAGGAAGTCATTCCTGGAAGCAATGATGGAATATTTTCTGTGTGTCCTTGGCAATGGCCCAGAGCTGCCCTGGAACACGTTTTAACACTAAGTCCAATGGTTGGTACCACTTGGCTACCTTCAAGTCCTTCCCATGAGGAGTAGAAGGGGTGGAACTGGGAACAACAGCACGGTATATTTTACTGGGTGGTGGACAGGGCCTCTTGGGAGGAAGAGGACATCTTTTGTCATTAGCTGCCCCTGTAAAAGTTCAAGCAGGGCTCAGACTCCTGTGTCCTCCACCCTGTGGGTTCTGACATTCATGCAATCGTGAGACTTGGGCATTAAGAAGGCCTCGTGAATCTTCACCGTTTCTCAGATTCCCCTGGGGAGTCATGGTTGGTCATTTCATCTTTCTTATGCGACTTTTAAGATTCTTGGGGAAAGAAAAGCAGAAATGGTTTTTTGGTTACTTCCCACTGGGATACCTTAGAAAGAAATAGTGGGACTGAAAAATGTGAAGTAGAACATAAATTCTGGAATACCCCAGAATGCGCTGAGTTCAGAGTCAGTGCTTCGAAAAATGGATCTAAATCATATTCCTCTAAAGGGAGAGAGCACCCTTCTCACAAACACACACACACCACACACACACACACACACACACACACACACACACACCACAAATAAAATACAAATTTTCTGCTTGCATTCAAATTTATGGTTCTTAAATGATTATGTCGGATCCTGGTACATGATGTATATCACCAATATTTCTGGTTTCCAGATGGGAAGTGGGAAATGGTATGCTAATGAATTATAGGTTTGATTTGAAGTAAAAAAAAAATAAAATGCTTTCAGTCAGTTGTCTTTTATTTTGTTTGTCTGAAACCCAATTATTGTCCTGCTTTGTTGCAAAACAGAACATTTGTCATTGCTTTAGAGGTCTGGTTTTGCAAGGCCAGCACTCGGGGGGTTGTTTACTTCCTCCTGCCTACCTTGCCTGCAATTAAGATGCACCGGCAGCAAGTGGACGATAACGTGCTACGACTCAGCAATATGTTATCCAGGACAAAACGGAGGTGTTCTCAGCTCGACTTGGCTTTTGAAAGGGGATTTTCCCTTCTTCCCCCTCAAAGTAGCTCATCACACACATTGCCAACACGGGGACCTTCTCTAATACTGCTAGCAACTGTGCAGTAACAGGGTGATTTGTCTGGAGCAATGAAATGAAGGATATAAGACCTCCCAGCCGGAGTCCTTTCTCCTTGTCTTAGCTCTGTGTGGTGTGACCTCATCAGGAGCAAACTGCTAGAGAGCAGCAGCAAGAGATGCAGAGTGGGCAAGCCAGAAGGGACAATCCACAGAAGGTGCATTAGGGAATTGGGCCCAGTTACATGGGCTGGTTGCTCTGCCTCAGGTATCCATCCTCAGAGGAGCCACATAACTGTGTTGCAGTCCACCCACCCTGGAGGAGAAAGGGGAGGAATTAACTCTTTATTCCTATACCCTCCTTGTCCAAGGTGAGCCCCGTGGGGCCAATTCTCTTGCAGTTCTAGATCACACGTGCCATTCTCATAGCTTTCAAAGTTGATGCCACCTGGGCCCTGGAAGACAGGCAGGCCCATGTCAACTCACTGACCAGGGAAGTTCTGGATATTTGACTGCCAAAGGCCTGAGTGTCTGACCTGCTACTTGGAAGATAACATACTATCTGATTAAAGACAGTCCTCTTTGGGGACAGGAACTATGAAAACCCATCACAGGTGCTGGTCAAGTTGTCTAAGTCACTCACGTAGATATCTTCTTGATCAACACAATTTAGTAAACCCGCAGCCCCTGGGAAAGGATGATCTGTCAGTCACTTCCTAGGGAAGGGGGCTATTTAGGTCTATGTGATTATTTGGGATCCCACTCCCACTGTCCCTGGGCATGTTACCTGTTGCTCTTTTTTTTTTTCTCCTCACAGCAACTGCAGGCTAAACTCATTGGTGCACCCTTCGGGTGGTATCCTAGCCGAAAGGGGCCCAGAGGATTCAGATTTTTTTCTGGTTTAGTGACCTGGATTCTTTTTTTTTTTTAAAGATAGAGTGAGAGAGGAGAGAAGGAGAGAGAGAGAGAGAGAGAGAGAGAGAGAGAGAGAGAGAGAGTTTTTTTAATATTTATTTTTTAGTTCTCGGCGGACACAACATCTTTGTTGGTATGTGGTGCTGAGGATCGAACCCGGGCCGCACGCACGCCAGGCGAGCGCGCTACCGCTTGAGCCACATCCCCAGCCCATTGTGACCTGGATTCTTTCATGAAATTATCACGATCCTGGATCATAAGGGTAATTTGGTGGAGTTCACTTCTCACTGAGTCGCTCTGTGGTGGCCCACATAGGGGACAAACATGGGTCTCTGTAAGTTTTATGAAAATACCCAGGTGGGCCTTTTCCCTGCTCCTTGCAGATGAAAGGTCTGGATGCTGGAGGAATCTATTACATAAAAGGTGAAGTCAGAACTAGTGAATGGGAAGTATCAGGTGCCTGGGCCGGAAGAACAATGTTAATATCCGAAGAGCGACCATCTTCAATTCCAGGATGCGCAGAGGACGAAGGGCATTGATGACCTTTGCCTTCTAGAATCATCTTGGACCCTTTCCCTTGGCTATGGCTCTGTGAAATGGTCCCCAGCACCTCCACTTATGCTGACTTTGGCAAGATTTGCCACCCCTCACCCCGGAGCTCTTACCTCTATTGGATTATCATGCCCCTCAACCCAACTATGAAGTTGAGGGTGAGCCTTTCATACCAAACACTTGTACATCCCAATTCATGAAACTCACCTGTCCCAGAAAGTGGGAAGTGGGGTACTTGAGGGAACTTCCCATAACCATTTATGTGTACCGTGCAAACAATCATCTGAGATGGAACCCATTCTATTTAGAGAGAGGTGCTTGCTATGAAACTCGTCCCTGACTTTGAAGTGATCAGTAAGGTTCCTTGGACCCTGGAAGGTCATGCAGACCAGTCTCAACTTACTGACCAGGGTAATTCTGCATGAGAGAATACCCCAGGATTCCGGATGAGAGAATTCTCCCTGAAGGCCAAGACGGAGAGTACAATCATTAATTTATCCGGCTGAGTCTGGAGTAATGCTTTGGTCCAAGGAGAAAGGTTAATACAGAAACCAAATGATGAAGCCACCTGGTTTTATAAGTCAATTATGGCTTAAACAGTTGCTTCTAGGACACCGGGGGCATGGTTGAGAGCAATGGTGCAGGTTACCTCATCTTACTACCCGGAGTCCTACTGAGAATAGCCTCAATTAAGTGTTTTCTGAGGCAAATTAAAAGGATTAGGACCTTTGGGGGTCAGATTAATCAGAATGATTGACAAAGTGGAGTAGCAAGAGGAAATTTGCCAGAAGCCAGGGTGATGCAGAAATAGAGGGTGCACATTGCAAATAAAAAATTCTCCACGGTTCTCTGTGTTTCTACTCTTCTGGTGAGCAAGGTGGTTGCCAAAACAACAGCAACAAAAAAATCTTTTACTCTGCATTATGTTTCCAAGGCTATTTGTATAGTAAACGCAGCTTTATGTATGCTTGGGTGTACAGCAAATATCTTTGGAAGATAGAGATAGTATCTTCCTCTGGAACAAAGAGCATACTCATTGACCATTATAAAAAACTGTGTCTTGTAATTCAGCCTCCTCCTGTGCAGGGGGCATCTGGTGCTGTTTGCATGGTATGGATGTACATGTAGGTGTTGGCTATCAGAGAACTGACCAAAAAATATAAAACATAGTAAACTGTTTTGCATTTCTGACCCAAGGGTTTGTATCTTTTATCAGCATCCCTGTAGCAGCCTAACTTTTTAATTTGTAAGTAGGATAACTTATGGAATCCTTCATGGTTCTTGGCAGTATTATATTACTTGGTAGTAGTGGGTAACAAGTCAAAATACACAAAATATACACTATACTTTGAAATACTTCACTAAAAATGACAGTTACAGCACACAAGCAAAGATAGAAGAGAAAGTGGAATCTTGTGAAAAGAAAAGGAATAAAAGCACAGATGTAGTAAATAGAAAAGAAACAACAAGATGATAAAATTAAATGGATTTCTATCACTGGTTACATTACATATAAATGATCTAAACACTGCAATTAAAAGACAGAGATGATTGATTGAATCGAATAGCACAAACTAATTATGCTGTGTATAATAGACACATTTTAAGTATAAAAACAAATATAGGTTTAAAGTAAAAGAAGAGAAAAAGATATATAATATTAATGAAAAGAGAGCTGGAATTGTTAGATTAACTTCAGACAAAATAAATTTCAGAACAAAAATGTTATTAGAGATAGAGAATGATATTTCATAATGACAAAGGTCTATTTTGTCAAAAATATGAAACAACATTAAGCATTTATGTGCCAAATAGGGTTTCCAATACATGCTAGAAAGGCAAGTAAAATATACATAAATCCATAGTTTGGGTCAGAGATATTAATCTCTCTGTGAATTATAGATAGAAAAATAGAAAGGAAAATCAGCAAAGACAGAATAGACTTTGCTAAAACTCCCAACTAATTTGGCTTAATCACCATTCATAAAACATTTCACCCTCAAACAACAGATTGCCCATTCTTTTTGAAATGTGAATGGGAAATTTACAAGATAAAAAGACAGTAAATTTCCTAGAGGACATATAATCATAACTTATCTTTATAGATTCTAAATTATTTTTATTATAGATTATTTATTATTATAAGTTATCATAATTTTTATGGCAGAAATATAGATTTTGAAGTCCATTCTAGTAGAGTCTCAAAAGGAAATGAGAAACATATTGTTTGAAATTGGAGGAAAGGTGGTACTTGGGCTGGGTATAACGGTCAGTTGGTAGAGTGCTTGTCTTACATGCACTAGGCCCTGGTATGTTCTCGAGCACCATAAGGGGAAAAAAAAGGTGGCTCTTGTTATAATGGCAAAGAACTTTCTGAACTACTTTCTCTTGTTTGTGGAGAGTAAACATTATGAGGAATGAAATTAGACATTTAGCTGAAGAGATTCCAAGTCAAGTATTGAAGGAGTGGCTTAGTTCTCCTTCAGTGCTTAGAAGAGATAAATGAATTGAAGGAGAGGTTGTTAAGAAAAAGGAAGCAGACCTTAAAGTTTGGAAAATTCTCAGCCTATCATATTGCAAAAAAAAAAAAAAAAGAGATTTTGTTCTCAAGAATCCTAAGGATGTGGCCAAACAACATTCAATAAGGAGATTAGGATGGGTGTGACCTGAGGACTTCATTACCCCAGGAGATACACTAAGAGCTTGAACTGGAGGGGATGGAGCGGGAATGCAATGAAGGAAAGTGGTTGAATTCCTCAGAGCCTGTTGACAGGATGATAGAGGAATTTGGCTGTGACTTGCACTATTCTTCAGGACCAGGGAAGAAAGGCCCTGGAGACAATTCAGAGATCTTGTGAGATGAATTTTGGGCTTTAACTGCCTGGAGTCTTTGAGGGCATGACCCCCACTTGGCAGGTCCTGAAGACACAACATTTGCCTAGCAGAGCCTTGGTGGAGGGGGGACTGCCTCTTCCCTGGGTTCTGTAGGTAGAGTATTGAACAAGAGATTATTCTAGAACCTTAATATTGGGCCTCCCTAGGACTCATTCCTCTTTTCTTCTTTGTGATTTATCCCTTTTGGAAAGGAAATGTCCATCTTATGTCTGCCCCACCAGTGCGTTTTGGAGACACATCTCTGGTTTGACAGGTTCACAGCTGGAGAGTGATTTTCCTCAGTATGAATCATACCTTGAGTCTCACCTGCATCTGGCCTCAATTATATTTAGATGAGACTCTGGATTTAGACTTTAGCTTTGATGGCAAAAGAAATTTAGACTTTTAGGACCATTTGGTTCACTACTACATTTTGCAAGAGATAAGGACATAAATTTGGGAAGTTCAAGTGCAGAATATTATGGATTGAATATTTGTGTCCCAGCAAAATTTATATGTTGAAGTCTGCTATATTCTATATTTCGAATATGACTTGACCCTCCAGAACTCATGTTGAGGCTTGAGCCTCAGTGTGACAGTTTGGGGAGGGGGTCGTAATGGGAGGTGTTTGGGTCATGAGGGAAAAGCCCTCATAATTGAAGTTATACCTTTCTCTTGTGAATGAGTTCTTGCTCTTGCAGGGCTAATTTAGTGACCATGACAGAAAGTTGTTATAAAGTAAGGCCATTCCTTATGTTCTGTCTTCCACACATGGCTGCTTGCCCCTCTGCATTCTGCCATGAGTTGAAGCAGTGAAAATCTTCTCCCTATGTGCCTACCCAATCTTGACTTCTTAACTTCCAGAACCATGAGCCCAAATCAACCTTTTTCCTTTATAAACTATCTAGTATCTGGTGTTCTGTTACAGCAACACTAAATAAAGTAAAATAAAGCCCTAATCTTCAATGTCATGGTATCTGGAGGTGGCATCTTTGGGAGGTAATTAGGTTTAGGTGGTATCAGGAGGGTTGGGAAACCCTTCAAGGGGCTAATGTCCTTATAAGCAGAGGAAGAGAAATCAGTGCCTTGACATTTCGCCTGCTATTGAGGTCATTCCTTTCTGAGAACTCTATCTAATGTCCTGTGCATTTGGACATCTTTCCCTATTAGCTTGAGGAAATGCAAACAAATTATGTCCAGGGGATAATCCTACCTGCTCCTTTTCAGAGTTTCCCCTTCTGACATTATTCAGAGGACTCCTAGGTAGATTTTCTAATTGATTCTCCATTCACTTCCTTTTTTTCTAGTTCTCTGCGCTGCAAAGTATGGCAACTTGCTTCTGGTATACCTTGGAGGTTGAGTGTCCCCCAAGGCCCATGTGTTAAAGGCTGGATTCTCAGCCTGTGTTGCTATTGGGAGGTGGTGGAGCCTTTAAGAGGCGGGACCTAGCTGGAAGTCATTGGGGCTGTGCCCTTGAAGAGGTCTGCGGACTTGACCTTCTCCTCTTTCTTTTGTTTCCTGGCTGTGAAGGGGGAGGCTTTGCTCCACCATGTACTCCTGCCACCACATGCTGCTTCACCCAGGTCCCAAAGCAACATGGATAATTGACCATAGACTGGAACCTCCAAAACTGTGGACCAAAATAAACCTTTTCTCTTATTAAGTTTATTGCTTCAGGCATTTGTTGCAGTAACAGAAAACTCACAGTACTTGCCCAGAATAAGATCTAAGTTTAAGCTGGCTATAATCCCACAGCTCGGGAGGCCAAGGCAGGAGAATTGCAAGTTCAAAGCCAGCCTCAGCAACTAAGGGAGGCCCTAAGCAACTTAGCAAGACCCTGTGTTGAAATAGAATTAATAATTAAATAGGGCTGAAGATGTGGCTCAGTGGTAAAGTACCCCTGGATTTAATCCCAGGTAAAAACAAAATAACAATCCAAGTTTAAAATTCAGAGTGTGGTTTCTACTGAATCCATACCACTTCCAAACCAGAATAAGTAGAAAAATCATCTAGTTGAACTATCATATGTCTCTATTAAAATGATGTAGCCATTTGGTAAGTTTGATCTATAATGTCAATTACATCCTCTTAAGTGAAAACTTTTATGCTTGCAACCAATATTTATTTACTTGTAAGAAGAGAACAATGGCTTCATCCATTCTATGCAAAGGACAAAGTAAAGCTTATGAAGTTAAAATACCCAAGGTATAGATGTCTCATTCCCCCTGCCCTATATTATTTGGTAGAAGAGAAAAAGAGAAGTTGTGTGCAACAATTGTTGCTGAACTCCTTATCTGTGGCAGGTGCCTTGAATGTACAATTGACATTCTCAAAAGGACTCAGAAAAATGTGGACGTGTGCAATTTTGCAAATAAGTGAAGAAAGTAGGGCTGGTAATGAAGATGACTTGACCAGTACCACAGTTTCAAATCCAGTATCCTAAGGATGAGTCCTAAGATGCACATTTTAAATAAACACCCTGGAGATTCCGGTACCTCTGATCCCTGGGCCAAATTGTCAAAAACCCTATTTCCATAACTTGTTTAAGTTCTTGGGGTTAAGGCAGGTTTCAGGGTGAATGGAAGACTATTTGTAACCACATCTTCTCTTTTGCCCTCACTGTATCATAATGTGGATTAGTAGTGAAAATAGGAGAATAATAGTTGGACTTAAACTAGGTGACTTCAGGCCCATCCTAGATCTAGGCACAAGGGAGGTAACCAGATGATGAATGAGCAGCTAGTTAGCACTGAGTCCAGAGCTAACAAGCTGGGTTCAACACCCACATTTTATCCAAAGAGCACTGAGGGGCTGGTTCACTCTTGGGACGGTGCAGGAGTTTCTGCATTTAATGTCAACTCATTGAAGGACTCACAGTGTGACCCCAGAAAAGTCAGTTAAAAAATCAGTGAGTATTCTCCTTCCTTATTGTGGAAGTGGATTAATTATCGATTATACAACTAAAGTGTTGGATACTGTGGTCATTATATAATGAGAATAATCAACAATGATAATTTCAAGAACATCAGTTACCAAAGAAATCTGATATTGGTCAAAGGCCAATCAACACTGTTTATTTTCTTAAGTGGCTCCAAGGGAGATAATTTTAGATGTTTTTTCATGAGGGGATGCATCATGCCGTGTTAGGAGGAAGGAGTTGGGCAAATGTATCTAATTTTAGAGCCTTTGGAGATCAAAACATGATTAAATAACACTTAATTCCATGTGTGCATGACTCATTTGGTTTTGGTTCTGCCCTTGGTGTGCAAATGGGACATGTCATCGAATACTTTTCTCTGCAAAACGGAAACAGAGCATCCAAGGCACAGCTAGGTTTGTTCCCAATCAGAGGCATGTGCCTGTAGAGTCTACATAGATTGTGATGTGCCTGGCATGTGGAGATGGAGTTCTCATGCCCTTTCATTAGATAAAGAGCCTTGCTAGAGAAGACCACAGTCTTTCAATGGGTAGAATGACTCAGTTTCATAAAGTTCCCTGTAACACAATTCTAACAACCTTTTGATCAGATAAGCTTATTGCAAACATTTGAAAAATGTAGATAAGTAAAGAATTACCAGGAATATTTTTTTAAATGTGAGAAAGGACTATCTATCAGATATCTAAACATATTATAAAGCTACCAAAATTAAAGCAATGTGGTATTTGTGCATGGCTAATAAAGCAAGTAAGTAAAATAGAATAGAAAGTCCAAAAGCGTACTCAAATACATACTGGAATTTAGTGGATGATATAGTGGAATTTAATACAGTGGAAGAAACTAGGGACTACTGAATTAATGTTTGGGGGTCATCTTTACAATTATATGGGAAAATTGGATTCTCACCTTATATCTATGAACACAGAATTAAATTTTGGATGTTAAGAACTGAAATTAAAAGTATGATGAACATATATAGAATTCAGAAAATTTAAATAGAACTCTTTCTAATAATCAATAAAATCAAAGAAAAGATTGAGTTTCTTGACAAAAAAATTACATCATAACAACGTTAATCAAAGACAAAGGAAAAAGGTCCAGTGTACGTATGCATGTGGTGTGTATGTGTGTGTGTGTGTGTGTGTGTGTGTGTATTCTATACAAAGACCAACAACCTAACAGAAAAAAAGGGAAAAGATATAAAAGGATAGTTCATAGTAAAGAAAATGTAAATAATTGTTCTTAAACAAGCAAAATAATGTTTGATCTTTTTTATAATAAGGAAAGTAACGAAGTTGCAATGACATCACTCATTATTTTTAACTGTTATTTTTATAATACATGGCACATTGTCTAGAGTGTAGAGAAACAAATTCTTTTGGACATTGTTGAAGATGTTTTGCCCTTTGGCCATCTATATATTTAGGTTCATGTTATTGTTAATTTTAGCTAATGTAGGACGTTTTGTCATGTAAATGACACTGACTTGCCTGCTTCTAAATGTTTATTGCTATAAACTGCTGAAATTAAATTTCTTTACATAATTGTACATACCTGTCCTGTTTTTTCTGAGTGGATTTTTTTGATCATTTGTAGCTTCTTTGAATGTCCTCGCAAAAGGTCACTTTAAATTGAGGCCTATTGTGTTGTTAGTCTGTTTTCCATCACTGTGACAGAATCCCTGAGAGATAACGCCATTGTGTATATACACCACATTTTCTTTACCCATTGATCTGCTGAAGGGCACCTAGATTGGTTCCATAGCTTCACTATTGTGACATTAGCTGCTATAAATATTGATGTGGTTGTGTCACTATCATATGCAGATTTGAAGTCCTTTGGGTGTATGTCGTGTTGTGGGATAACTGGGTCAAATGCTGGTTCCATTTCAAGTATTCAGAGGAATGGTCATACTGCTTTCCAGAGTGGTTGCACCAATTTTCAGTCCCACCAGCAATGTATGAGTGTGCCCTTTTCCCCACATCCTCACCAATATTTATTGTTATTTGTACTATTGATAATTTCCATTCTGACTGGAGTGAGATGAAATCTCAATGTAGATTTCATTTGGATTTCTCTAATTGCTAGACACCTTGAACATTTTTTCATTTATGTGTTTGTTGACCGTTTGTATTTCTTGTTTTGGGAAGCATTTGCTCAGCCATAAAGAAGAATAGCTTCATGACATTTGCCAGTAAATGGATGGATCTGGAGACTATTGTGCTAAGTGGAATAAGCCAGTTCCAAAAGCAAACAAACAAACAACAACAACAATAAAAAGTTGAATGTTTTTTCAGATAGGTGGAAGTTAACCCATAATAAGGGGTCAGGTAAGGGAAGAACAGAAGTGCAGAAGATTAGACAATGGGGAATGGAGGGAAGAGAGGGGGATAAACAAAGGAAAGACAGTGGAATTCATCTGACCCTTTTCCCATGTATGTGTATGAATACCACACAGTGAATCACAGTGAATCCCACCACCATATGCATCCACAAGAATGTGAATATCTAGAATAAGAATATATCACATGCTTGTATAATTATATCTAGATAGATTCCACTGTATAACTAAAAAGAATCAATTTAAAAAAGAGGATACATACTTACATAGTGCACATAACTTCAGGAGCTAGAAATAGTTGTGTTGTAATAGCCAATTTAGTATTAATTGTGTAAAGTACAGTACTCGTTATTATGCCAGCCTGATTTAAAAAAAAAAAACAGAAAAGAAAAATAAAGAAACTATTAAGAAAGTATTGAGAAACCAATGGAGATGATTTCTAATCATTGCTTAACATTAGTTTAAGTAGAAAATGAAAAGAATCTTGCTTAGAACTAAAAATGAAACAAAACAAATAACCTCAAAAAAACAAAAGCCCCCCACCAAAACAACTTAAAGGAAGAAAAAATTATTTTGGCTCATGGTGACAGAGGTCCATTGCCAGCTAGCGCCATGGTTTTGGGAAGGTGGGAGAGAGAGAGAGTTAAGTTGGGGACAAGATACACCCTCCCAGGGGATGCCTCCAGTGACCCACTTCTTCCAACCAGGTCTCACCTCCTACATTTTCCACCACCTCCCAATAATGAAACCATCGATGGAGGAATCCATTGACAAGGTCAGAACCCTTAGGATCCTATCACTTCCCCAAAGCCCCAACTCCAAACATGGCTGCCCTGGGGACCAAGCCTTCAACACATGAGCCTTTGGGGATATTCCAGATCCGAAGTACAACAGTTGTTGTTAGTAAAAAAGTATCTCTTGCCCTTTCCAAATATGCCGACTTCTCTTGGTAGTTTCTGTACCTTCCAAAGTGAACATTTTCATTATGGTCTTTCTTCCCGGGCCTCCATCTCTGTTGCTTGGACTCTTTCCCTTTTTATAGCATTTACCTTCAGGAGAAAAAAGTAACAGCAGCTCCTTTGGATTTCATTTCATTATAATTTTTCTTTTCAAATGGATTCCCATTTGTTGTGTCTGATTTTCCTTAGCGGAGACAACAGAGGTCTGCTCAGAGCCGCTTAGCGGAGCCATCTGTGTGTACGGAAAAGCAGAGACAATTAAAACCTGTTGACAACTTTGGGCAAAGCTGTGGCCTCATGTTCTGTAATTTATGTGAAAAGCTGAGGAACAATCAGTTCAAGCTGGTTCTTCAAAGAGGCGCAGCCTGTAAGATGCTTTTGGCAGTTCAGCGTCTGCACAACAGCAGGGCAGCGTCTGAGTCCAAAGAATTCTGAGATGTGCGGTAGGAGCCCAGGAACAGGCCCGTGAAGATACACATGCACAGTGCCACGGAGAGATGGAGGCTATGCTGCTTCTCCCAGTATGCTACCCAACTCCATTTCTGTGGTTAACAGACAAGCACAATGCACATGTCCCTAGCTTATTGCTCCCTGTGTTTTTACAATAGACATTGGAGGTGCCCATCCCAACATTTGCTAGGTGACATATTGGCAGAGACATGCCAGGTGGCCAAGGTGCTTGGGAGGCAGGGGCCTGTGGGAGGACTTTGTCTCTCTGCCACTCAGGCTTGTGTTTTAATCTGGGCTTTGTCAGCTGGGCTACTTTGGGCAATGGTTTCCTTCTTTTGAAAGTGGAGGAAACACAACTTAGTTTGCAGGATTGATGCAAGAGTTGGAGGAAATATATATGACATTTCCATCCATCCTTTCTCATGTCCTTGTTACCTTCCACACCCTGAAATTGCTGTGGCCAGGCCATGCACTCTGTCAGGATAGGCAACATTTGGTGTGTAACATGGTGCCATCTTGGTTACTAAATCCCTCTTTGTCTTGGGGTTTCTTGGAACATCGGTTGACCAATTCCGTTCTCTTGAAACATTATCTTTCTTGAATTCCAAGTACTGCACTGTGAGGGCTTCCTTCAATCTCTGTGGGTGCTTCTTCTTGGGCCCTCCTATCTCCTTGTCTCCCATTCTAGAGTTCTCCACTGAGTTTCTGTCCAGATCCTTCTCTTCTTCTGTATACTTTGGCCACCCAGGTTCATCCATATCCGCGATGTCAATTATCATGTATATATTGGAGTGTTCCCTACATAGTTTAGCTTCAAACACACTGTAGACAATCTCTAGATGCTAATGCTTGGGCACTGCATGTTGGTGGGAGACATCCAGACGTCATAACAAACTCTGTTCCTCAAGTCTCTATCCTGGCCTCAGCCCCTATCCCCTTTGGGGGTTTTGGGGCCTCAAAGCCAGCAAGCCTCCTGAGTGTGAGGCGTCTCACCCAGCCTGGCCCTTTCTTCAAGTCCACTTGATGAATTTGGTGAGTTGTATGTGAAGTGTAGACAGTGGACCAGATTCTCATCTCTGCAGCAACCACTAGTAATTGGGTAGAGTCTTTCTAGAGGGTTACTCTTCAAGAGTGGGTTTCTTACTTCTCTGGACTTCTCTCAAGGAAGGGAGCTCCCATCCAAATTAGCCAAAGCCTGCAGGACTACAGAGTTCTTCAGGTACTCCCCCAGGTAATTCCGCAAGGATCTAGGGTCAAAGAAGCAGGGAAAGATCTGGTGTTTGTCACCTCGTGTTGTAAGGTGGCAGTGGAGCAGAGCACCTGGATATGAGCCCACACACATAAGCAGTAGCATTGGAGTCTCCCGTTGGAAGGTGGCTATTCAGGAGTGTGAATTCAGATGGTGACTGAGCCTTCAGGAGAAGATGGAGCTGCATGAAGGAGGGGCTGGGGGAGCATGGGGGGTCAGAGTACGGTGCCCACAGATGCCACCATGAACACTGATGGGAGTTCTTTTCTAGTAGGTTTTGGAGTAAAAGTGGCCCATGTGCTAAAACGCCAGAAAGAAACAGTGTGATCTTCGTCTTTCGATTCTTAAGTGTTTAAGGTTCACATATGTGGCCACCTTGCAGGCTGATCCCAGGAAGGTGAGGTTGGGATAGGTGCCAGGTTCATAGTCCCCTTTGTGGTTGTTATTTATGTCATTACCAATAATTTCCATCTCTCCCTTTGTCGGGCATATGATATTGAACTTCCTGGCCTTATTCTGATTGGAGGGGACAATGTGACTGTTTCTGATTTGTGAGAAGATATGCCGTGGGTCACTTCTAGGCTACAGCATGTCATTGCTGGTCCTAGGCCCTCCAGAACTCCTTTTCCTAGGCAGTGTCAAAATTTAAAATATGGTAATTCTGCCATTATGCGTACTTGAGCACAGCTTATGATGACACATGATGGGAAGAATATAGCAAGAGTGAGAGAAATAGAACCTTCTCAGCTGTAACCCACTGGTATTTTTTCAGACTATTTGTTATTACAGCAGAACTTAGCTTATCCTAACTGGTACACACTCTTTCACATCCAAAATATTTAATCTCTTGAACACATAAGATATAAAGGATTTACTGTACTCCTCTAGTAAGAAAGTGAGATCCACGTTTATCCAACTATAAGCAGAACTGACCAAGACACTCAACACTGAGTAAGGAAGAATTACCATAAGATGATCTTCTATTTGGCCCATACCATGAAGTTTTGGGCAAGTTTTGCCAGTTCATTTTTTTAAAAAAATTGGAGGGGAACTCTGTCATGCTGTCTCTACCTTGTCTCCAGCGTGGGTCACTCTTGGGCCTCAGGCACAGCTTTAGCTCTCACTAGATACTTTCACCTGGAGGTCCCACTGATATCTCAAACTCAACACATAGAAAGGCAAACTCACTGCTGTTGCTGGCCAATGTGCCACTCTTCCTGCACCCTCTACCTTAGTGAATGTATCCATTGTCCACCCAGTGGACTTACCTTTGACCCCTTATCTGGCTTTCCCTTCATACAACATCTTTTGTCTAGATTTGTGGTTTCTACCTCCTTATATCCCCTTCTACCATATTGTGTACTGGCCACCATATTTCTTTCCTGGATCAATATGAGCTTCAAGTGGGTTTTCTTGTCCCCAGTCCTTCCTCTTTTCTCTTCTTGCTTTACCTTCTTGCCAGGGTGATATTTCTACAAGTAGATCTGATCAAAATATTCCCTGGTTGAGAGCACCTGCATAGTTCCTGAGCTGTTAAGATGTTTCCTGTAAATCCCTGGTTTGGTTCCTACTTCCCTTCCTGACCACACCTTGACTCATGCCCCACCTGTTCCCTCCAGCTGTCCCTCCTGTCTCTCATCTCAGCAACAAATCCTCGTTACTCATTTGTCCTTAGCTTAGAACTTATTTCCTCCGGGAAGCCTCCCTAAGCCCACCCAGGCAAAGGCAGGTGGCCTCTTGGGGCTCCCCTTACATCCTATTCTAGCGCTGATTGCCATATAATCCTACCATGATTCTCCATTCCTGCTCATTGACCCTTACCAAAATACTGTGCACCAAATGTTTACATATACAGTTGGCTTTTCACATCCACAGATTTCACATCCGTGAATTCAATCAGCCAAGGATCAAAAAAATTTTAAAAAACATTGAATCTGTGCTGAACATGTGCATGTTTTGCTCTTATAATCGGTCCCTAAACAATGCAGTATAACAACTATTTACACAGCATTTACATTGTATTGGGGATTATAAGCAATCTAGAGATGATTTAGAGTATACAGGAGGGTATGAATAGGCTGTATGCAAATTCTACATGGGCATCTGTGGATTTGGATATTTGCAGGGGGTCCTAGAACCAGTCTGCTGCAGATACCAAGAGATAATTGTAGATTTCATTTAACCCTAACAACAATCCCTTGAGACAAATAATATCCCCATTTTCAAACGAGGGCAATGAGGATCAGAGAATTGAGGTAAGTGGTTTAAAGTGAATAACTAGTTCATAGTGTTGGAACTTGAGCCCATGAGTCTGTGTGCCAAGTCCTGGGGCTTAACCACTACCTGGTCCTACACCAGGTCCTACGCACGAGTGCAGAATGTTCAGAAATGGCCTAAATTCAGTCCTGCATTCCCTGCACTTAGCACAATGTCTGGCGTTTAACAGGTGCTCAGTAAATGTGGCTGAATAAATGAATAAACTGAAGAAAGAATGAAAGGCTAGAAAATGATAGAGAGGAAAGATTAGCTTTTATTGTCTATTATCCTTATTTCTTATTACAGAGCACAAGAAAGAAAGGGAAGAAAGCTAAAGAATATCAGGTCATTTTCTGTTTAGAACATAGGAAACATATCAGGGACCAGCAGGGAAACAGGAAGTGGTGTCCACACTTGCTTTTAAAAGAGGAAGCAGTTTTCCAGAGAGCCAGACATGCTGAGCTCAGGGACTTGTCCTGGGCTTCTAGGTTCTTGCTCTACCTTGACAAACTGCTGTGTCACAAAAGAACGTTCTCAGCATTAGCCTTGTTTCCCAGGAGGCTGTACACTCACCTGTGTTTCCTACTACACAATAGACTAAAAAAAAAAAAATTCTCCTTTGGAGTAGAAGAAAATTCCTGCTTTTTTTTTGGGGGGGGGAGTGGGGGTGGGGAGAACACTCCAATAAATTCAATGCCAAGCTGCATTTAGCTGATGTGTAAATTGCAATATTTGCACAATTGCAAATGTTTTTCTTTTTTTTTCAGTAGGAATTTGTGTGGCAGATGAGGCTGGTAGGGGAGGGTTTTGAGTTCTTTTGAGTCTATTATGGTTAAATTGTCTTAGGTGAATTTTTTAAAGGAACTTGTAAATTAAAACCTCATTCATGAAACACATGCATAGATCTAATAAAATAATACGCGGGACTTACATGGAAAATTTCTCATCTTCTGTGCTCTCCTCCTCACTCCCAATCTCACTATGCAGAGGTAACCACTTTTACCTGTTTCTCCCTTTAGTGATTCTGTTGGACAAATGCCACATTTCTTAACAGAATGCTTATTACTTGATTTCTTGAGTGTGGCGGGCATTTGCCAGATCTCTGATGTCCAGGGTCATTGAAGTGCTTTTTCTCTGTCTGTAGAGTTTTCTGTTAAGGGAGGGTCACACCTCCCCAAGGTGAAAGCCTAGACTCATTCTCCAGCCTCCCTTGCTGAGAGGGGGCAGGCTGTGGCTTAGGCTGTGCTATGACTGTCCTGGACTGTGACTTGGAAAGGAGCAACAGAGGGAACTGTACATAGGGAACCCACTTTTGTTGGTGAGTGTGGTGGAGATGCTTTAATATCACCAGGAATCTACTTATTTGGAGCTAATAGCTACTGAACTGCCTCCAGGCCGGAGTGTCTGGGGTCAGCACTGCACATTGTGGGGGTGATACAGGGATTTCCCAGAGGAGCCCCTGTAACTGCTCACAGCAGAGCCAATTAAAGAGCTGACATTTGCTTTTCTTTATCTCTGGGTTTAAGATCATGGCTCCCGCGTCTGATTCAGCAGTGTGGCTGGACTTGGCATTGCTTGATTCTGCTGAGCTATTTCCATGAGCTGCTAAAGGACCACATGAGCTACTCCATATCCTATAAGAAACGTGTTTTCGGGCTGGAGATGTGGCTCAAGCGGTAGCGCGCTCGCCTCACATGCGTGCGGCCCAGGTTCGATCCTCAGCACCACATACCAACAAAGATGTTGTGTCCGCCGAAAACTAAAAAAAAATAAAAAAAAAATATATTAAAAAAATTCTCTCTCTCTCTCCCTCCCTCCCTCTCTCCCTCCTCTCTCACTCTCTCTTTAAAAAAAAAAAAAAAAAGAAACGTGTTTTCTGGTTCAGCTAGTCTTTCTGCATGCCACCGTGTGCAATGAGGGACTCAAACTGGTCCTTCTGATGGAGAGCTGTTGGCCACTGCTTATGAGAGAAGAGCATTTACCTTGCTCATAAATACCCTGCCTTCTTTCCCGGCTCCCTTTCAAATTTCGATGATTATATTTTCATTTTACATTTTTCTGTTGGTAACCATTGTAAAATATATATCAGTAACAAATCTCCATTTCCTATTCTGCAAGCATCATCTCTCTACTCAACACTTGGGGGTCTTCGCCCCATCTCCTTTCCTCCATCTCTCATGGTCTTCTCACCTCCCATCTCCTGTCGGCTGCAGCTGGCTGAGCTGTCGTTGATCCTATTTCTATTCCATTCTAGGGTTATAATGAAATTTCCCAGGCTTCGTCTCCTGGTGGATTCCTAAAACTAGGAAGCTGATAAACAGCATTGATAACATTAAGACTATACAGATGTAGACTGTAGTGTTTCCTGCTTTGCAGGTCCTAACGCCATGATTTCAGAGCTACCGGAAGCAGACTACTTATTCCTAGCATTGTACGTGTTCAGTAATAACTGTACATAGTCACTTTCTCCTCTGTGGTCCCCATAGCAAGTTCCCCAGAGTGCTCTAATCCGGATCTGTTGCCCAGACCTGCTGCACTGCCAAAATCCTTGGGCATCTCTCTAGTGGCCTTCTGCATCAAAGTCTAGTTCTGGATTCTGTATCATCTTCTTTGCTCTTTTCCTTGGTTTTGCTGGCATACATACTCAGCATCCTCTCTCAGATAGAAAGCGTGGCATATCAACTGGGTCTCTGCACGTCTAGAATTTCTTTTTTTTATTTTACTCTCACACTGTAATCATAATTATGATTAACTTTGAATATATTAATTTATTATCTTTTGACTCAGGTGACTAATGAGAAGTTGGAGGGCTTCCTGCATTTTTCTTCGAAACTTTATTAATATTTTTCTTTAATTTTCTAGGTTCTTGGAAGGGAAATTCTTTCATAGAGAACATGCTAGCAAAGTAGTTATTTTTATTCATCCTACTCAATACTTAGATTCAAGAAATGTAAAGAAATATCCTATTTCTTTTTAAAAATCCTCCCATCCATATTTTCTATTCTCTGTCTCCCTTGCTCTTTCTCCCTCCTTCTTTTGCAATTCTTCTTAGCCAGTTAGCAGGCTTTCATAACTCCTGTATTAATCCTCTATGAAGCTTACCATTTCTTCCCAATTTACTATCTCTTTACCATTTACTTTAAACTCTAGAGTTTTTGCTTTATATTTCAGCCCTTCTATTAAGTTTCGTATCTTAGATAGTATATTTTAATTTATAAGAACTCCCTACTCTGCGGTTCTCTTTTCAACCATGCTATTCTTGTTTTACGAATACAATATCTTCTCAAATCGCTTTTAAGATATTCATTAACTATTTTTAAACACCTCTTATAGTTCTTGAATTATTTCTGTTCCCTGGAGACTTTATGTGTCTTAGTCTTTTTTATTTCCTGCTGGCACTTGTCCTCAAATCTCTGGTGACCTGGTTTGTACCTTCACACTGATGAATGGAGGATTATTTTCATAACAATAGCTCTCCAGTGTGGGTTTCTTTGGAATCCGGAGTTGAAGGTGAGCTTCTGAAAGGTCCCTCCCGTGAATGTGAAGGGAGACAGGAAACCCCGAGCAACTGCTAATGGAGAGATTTGGCTTTAGAAGCTCCATGTGGGGAAACAGTCTTAAATTAAACATTCTGCTTCATCTCCTCCCACCAAATGCCAGACAAGGAGGCTTCACTTTTAGACCAACACCCACACGAAAACACAATTCCCTTTCCAACCAGTCCATTCATTTGTTTTAGAAAAGAGTCTTCAGTTTTCCTCATCCCTCTTCAGGAGGTAAAAGTCCAATACCCAGGCTGGGAGATGGTTCCGTGATAGAGGGCTTGCCTTGCATGCCCAAGGCCCTGGGTTTGATCACCAGCACCACACACACACACACACACACACACACACACACTACCCAATACCCTGTGCTCTGTGTGGGAGGGAAACACTCACCTACAACCAGCTGCTTGGTGTCCTTCTGCAAGGTTCACTGAAACCCACTTCCCATTATACTGCCCCTTACACTTGGGCTTTGTCTTCCTCTGTTTCATCCATGAATACATTCCCATTTGATTCCATATTCAAGAAACATGTTAAAGCCTCTCATCTATGAAAGACCTTCCCTTCCAATTTGTTCATCATGGCAGACTTACTTCTCTTCCTGCTCCAACACTACCATCTTGCACCAGACACTTGCCCACTCCCCAGGGTGATGTTTTCACAACATGGATTTCTTTTTGGTGGAAAATGTCACCTCTTATCTATATTCCTACTGCCTAACATGACGTGTCTGGAGATAAGAACAGGCTCTTGTTAAGAGAGAAAGATGCGGGCAGAGAAGAGAAATAAGTTCTGGGGTTGTATTGCACTGTAGGGTGAGTCTAAAGGATGTAAATGGACTGCATATTTACAAAAAGCCACAAGAAAGGATTTTGAATGCTTCCTCCACAAAGAAATGGTAAATGTTTAAGGGTAGGTAAGATCACCTTAACTGGAGCACTGCTCAATGTATTCCTATATCAAAACACCCTATGATATCCCGTAAATAGGTACAATTTTGTGTTTCATTGGAAAAGGAAGGAAAAAGGAAAAGAAGGAAGAAAGGAAGGGAGGAAGAAAGACGGAATGGAAGCAAACAAATGAAAGAAATGTAGACACAGTTCACAATATAAACCCTCCCTTAATTATCTGTGGTGCACAGCCTACATTACTCATCCCATCCGAAGACCCTGGTCTCCCTGGCTACTTTGCCACGGGACCCAGATATTAGGTGAGCAGCTTCCAAGAGAAAGCTGGTTCCTCCTACGTGGGCAGTGTGTTCTCATTAGCAGGGTCCCCAGCACACAGAGACCACTTGCTCCAGAGCCTGGAGGAGAACTCAGACCCACCAGTCCCCCTTGGGCCGTCGAGGGTATGCCAAGGATCTACTTGATTCACAGACTGTAGAACTCAGATAATTCAAACGTAAGACTCATTTTTTTAAAAAAACCCAAAATTCCACTTCACATATTTCCTATCTGCAAACCTGATTCTGACCCTAAAACTGTTCCCATCAAAATAGCAAAAAAATTTAAACTCAGGTGTATAGCAAAGGAAATATAATTTCTCCTCAACCCTCAGACATTTGTAACTGGGACAGACCTCCATGACAAAAGACAGATTGGCAAGCAGGAAACAAGCAAGCTTATTCACTCATGCAATGCCCGTCATCTGGGGGAAGCCTCCGTGGAAGGAAACTCAAGCCAGTGGCTTAGATCTCTGGCTTTCGAGGCACCTCGAATACAGAACAACCAATCTCAGAGAGGCAACGAGACAAAGGCAAACATTATTCCCCTGGTGCCATAGGTGAGCTGCTAAGAGTTTGGGTTGTCTACAGTAGGGAAACTTTGCATCCTGCTAAGTTTAGGGGGAAAAGAGGGTGGGGATAGAAAGAACTCTGCCTCTGTTTGCAGCTTCTAATTAAGAAGCTCAAAAATATGTGTGTTAGAGAGGCATATTTTGGGGTGACATTCTGGTTTCCTTCAGTGACTAAGATAATCTTCTTTCTTACGAGGGCTCCAACAGGAAATCATGGAGTCTAAAATATGGAGACAAGCCAGCCTACCCACAGTAGGAGTGCTGATACCTTTATTATCCTTGGAGCCTAACAAACCTGTGCGGTAGGCATTTGTCCAGAGAGGCAATTCAGGGCTGCGGTGCTGTCTGCCTCTGAGGTGCAGTTACCCCCTTGGGGCCCTGTATTAGAGTAGTACGAAGGCTTCCTCTTCTTGGGAAATCTGTAGGCCTCTTAGCTCTCTCTAAAACATGCTCTACATATAAGAGGTTGTGAGGGGAATGGGATAATAAACATGGAGGGAAATGAATTACAGTAGATGGGGTAGAGAGAGAAGATGGGAGGGGAGGGGAGGGGGGATAGTAGGGGATAGGAAAAGTAGCAGAATACAACAATTACTAATAGGGCATTATGTAAAATTGTGGATGTGTAACCGACTGATTCTGCAATCTGCATTTGGGGTAAAATTGGGGGTTCATAACCCACTTCAATCTAATGTATGAAATATGATATGTCAAGAGCTTTGTAATGTTGTGAACAACCAATAAAAAAAAATGCTCTCTATTGAGGTATTTGGGCCTAATCTTTTAAACTGGTCTTTAGAAAATACAAAAGCTAAACCAGTAGACTGTTTTAACTTTCATTCTTCCTCAAGTTAAGAAATAGGACCTGATGGGGGCAGTGAGTAGAGTAGGAAAGAAGAGGGGGAGGAAGAGGAAGAGGGAAAGAGAAAAACATATCAATTAATGTTTCAAAAATGCTGCCAGGCCACAGTGAGTACGGTTTCACCATAGAGGTCTATGTAGTGGGTTATGTGGAGGACTTAAAAATGGCACCAACCAAACACACAGCAAAGGGAGGAGGGGTGGTGGAGAACAGAAGTTCAGTGGATTAGACAAAGGGGAAAGAAGGGAAGGGAGTGGGGACAGAAGTAGGAAAGACAGTGGAGGGAATCGGACATGATTCCTGTGTTCATATGTGAATCTCACGGTTATGTACATCCACAGGCCTGGGATCCTAATTAGCATCAGTTATTCTCCATGTTTGTATTAATACATCAAAGAGCCTCTACTGTCATGTATAACTAAAAAGAACAACAACAAACAAACCACAGCAAGTCCAGACAAAATTAAAAAAAAAAAAAGGCATCAGCTAATAATGGGTTTGGGAGGAATGAAGGATGCACAGGGAAATTTTTTTCTGGAGATAGTTACCACAGGATTTTGAGAGAACCTCCTGAAGAATTCTGAACATGGGATGGCATCCAGTTGTGGTGGATGGTTACCAGCCACTCTCCCTTTGGCAGTGCTGTGTGGAACGTAGAGAACTCCTGAACCCATGGCTGGTGTCCCTGGAGACTGTGTGAGTGGGTAGAGCAGTAGCCTTATGTGGAAAATTCTCTAGTCATCAAAGAGAGCAGGACAAACGCCTCACGAAAAGTTCATGACTGAGTAAGGCTGCAGCCCCCGAGCTGCCCGGCTCCCTCGGCCCCTTCTCCTTCTCCTCTCCGCCTTTCCGCTTTGCTTCTCCCCAGCTGTCTCTCCTCCCACGCTCAGTCCCTAAATCTAGATCTCAATTTCTTTCCCCCACCCCGCCCGCTCTCCCGCGTGTCCAGTACCCAGCCCGCGCGGGCCCCGAGGCGCTGCCTCCCCTCCCCCAGCCCGCACCCCCTCCCCGGGGGTCCCGAAGGCCACAGCTGGGCCGCCACTGCGCCACCGCCGCCGCCGCCGCCGCTTCCCGCGGAGCACCATAGAGCAGACTCTTCACCGCGTGAGTGAGCTGCCGAGTTAAATGGAACAGCTGATAAGATGAGTGACAATTTAAAATCTAAGTGAATCAACATGACGGCGGACGCGGAGAGATCAAGTCTCTAACCCCTTCAGCTGCGCGAGCATAGGGAGAAGTAAACTGTCAAAATACTGTTCGCTCAGGACCACTAGGCACTGTTGAGCTGAAGGGGATCCCGGGCGAACAGTCTGCCCCTCTCAGAACACACCGAGCCCGGATTGGGCTGCTTTCTAGTTCTGGTTCACCTGCTTCTCGTGACTCAGCACTAATGATCCCGCTGAAATAACTAGTCGGCCCACCTGAACTCACAGAGGTAAAAGCCAACTGAGCACGATAGTCAGACCCAGGGTATCCCTCTGCTGACAACAGAGGTCCCTTGCACCAGCTACCAGGGGAGTTGCTACCTGAGGGCAAACAAATTCACTGGGGGTCCTCAGCCCCAAGCCCTACAAACTTAGGGTCTGAGGGAGGCAAACAGAAAGGGTGTGCCCAGGCACCCATGGAAACAGGGCTCCCAGGAGCAGCAGACCCGGCGTGTAGCCAGTATTGTGGTGAGCTTCACAGGTGAGCGGGGCCTGGCTTGAGGAACCACAAGAGAAGGCCCTAGGCACTCAGGACTGGAGACCCGCACAGTCTGGGAAGAAGAGCTGAGGAACAGTGATTGGTTCCCACCCATCAAGAAGAGAAGCCTGGCCCAGTGGGCATAGCTCCACCTACTGGAAGAGAAGTTAATTGAGCTCTATGACTGCATTTATTATTATTATTATTATTTTTAATGATTATTATTGGTATTTTTTTATTTTTTTAAATTTTATTTTCACTTTTTGTTGTTGATGTTGTTGTTGTTCTTCAACTTTCTTATTAATGGTTTTAATTTTTTTTAATTCTTTTTATTCTATTATTATTACTATTATTTTTTAAACTTTAATTTCCATTTGTTTATCATTATAATTTTTTTTTTTGGTTTTAAATTTTTATTTTTTCGTTTTTTCTTTCTTTCTTTTCACTTTTTTTCTTTTGTCTTTTCATTTCTTTTCAATTTTCTTACTCCCCCTTTCTTGAATTCTACCTGCCTACACTCACTCTCTTTAGTGACTTCTTCCCTTCCCTTCTAATACCTCTCCTCCCAAGCATCAAATAAATTTATAAGAGTAAACAGTAACTCAGCAGTCAAACAGAACAAGAAGTATCATGAGCATAAAAAAGCAAGGAAGAAAAGGAGTACAAACAATGAAGGACAGTCTAAATATTCAGGAGGACCTGGAGTCATCAGAAAAATGGCCATATAAAGAACTCAAGGAACACCTTAGACAGATGGAAAGGAACCTTAAAGATCACATTGAAAATGAATTACATAAACAGATAAAAGAAGAAGTTAAGCATCTTTATCAGGAGATAGAGATTATTAAAAAAAATCAAACAATAATTCTAGAAATGAAGGAAACGATAAACCAAATTAAAGTAGAAGCCAGAACATCAGATAATGAAGACAAAATATATCATCTTGAAAAGAGTCTAGCCAACAGATAGGCTGGTAAAAAATCACGAGAAAAACATCCAAGAGATTTGGGATAACTTAAAAAAACCAAACTTACGAGTCATTGGGATAGAGGAAGGCACAGAGATTCATGCCAAGGGAATGAATAACCTGCTGAATGAAATAATTACATAAAACTTTCCAGAAATAAAAAAGGAAACAGATATACAAATTGTAGATACATACAGGTCACTGAGCACACAAAATCACAGTAGACCAACGCCAAGACACATTGTTATGAAGATATCCAATATACAGAACAAAGAGAAAATATTAAAAGCTACAAGAGAAAAGAGGCAGATTACATTTAGGGGTAAACCAATAAGGTTAACAACGGATTTTTCATCACAGATGCTGAGAGCGAGAAGATCCTGGAACAACGTATTTCAAACACTGAAAGACAATGGATGCCAACCAAGAATTCTGTATCCAGCAAAATTAAGCTTCAGATACAACAACGAAATAAAAATCTTTCATGATAAACAAAAGCTAAAAGAATTTGTAGCCAGAAAACCAGCATTGCAAAGCGTCTTGAGCAAAACTCTACACGAGGAAGAAATGAAAAACAATAACCAAAACCATCAGCGGGAAGTGCCTCGGTAAAGACAGAGGACGGGGGGAAAGCTAATCATGGAGAAACAAACTAAATTAGTAAAAAAAAAGAGATAAATAATCAAACATGGCAGGAAGTACAGACCATATATCAATAGTAACTCTAAACGTGAATGGCTTAAACTCTCCAATAAAGCGACATAGGCTGGTAACATGGATTAAAGAAACAAATCCAACAATATGCTGCCTCCAGGAGACACATCTGATTGGAAGAGACATACACAGGCTCAAGGTAAAAGGTTGGGAAAAAATATACCACGCACACGGTCCTCGTAAGCAAGCAGGGGTGGCCATTCTCATATCAAATAAAATCGACTTCAAGACTTAGTTAATCAAAAGGGATAAGGAAGGACATTATATACTGTTAAAAGGAACCATTCACCAACAAGACATAACAATTATCAATATTTATGCACCAAATAATGGCGCTTCGACGTTCATAAAACAAACTCTCCTCAAGTTCAAGAATCAAATAGACCACAACACAATAATCATGGGTGACTTCAACACACCTCTCTCACCATTGGACAGATCCTCCAAACAAAAGTTGAATAAAGAAACTATTGACCTCAATATCACAATCAGTAACCTAGACTTAACTGACATATATAGAATATATCAACCATCATCAAGTGGATATACTTTTTTCTCAGCAGCACATGGATCCTTCTCAAAAATAGACCATATATTATGCCATAGGGCAACCCTCAGTAAATATAAAGGGGTGGAGATAATACCATGCACTTTATCAGATCATAATGGAATGAAACTGGAAATCAATGATAAAAGAAGGAAGGAAAAATCCTACATCACATGGAAAATTAACAATACGTTACTGAATGATCAATGGGTTACAGAAGAAATAAAGGAGGAAATCAAAAAATTCTTAGAGATAAATGAAAATACAGACACAACATATCGGAATCTATGGGACACAATGAAAGCAGTTTTAAGAGGGAAATTCATCGCCTGGAGGTCATTCCTCAAAAAAAGGAAAAACCAACAAATAAATGAGCTCATACTTCATCTCAAAGCTCTAGAAAAGGAAGAGCAAAACAACAGCAAATGTAGCAGAAGGCAAGAATTAATTAAAATCAGAGCAGAAATCAATGAAATTGAAACAAAAGAAACTATTGAAAAAATTAACAAAACAAAAAGTTGGTTCTTTGAAAAAATAAACAAGATCGACAGACCCTTAGCCATGCTAACGAAGAGAAGAAGAGAGAGAACTCAAATTACTAACATACGAGATGAAAAAGGCAATATCACAACAGATGCTACAGAAATACAGAAGACAATTAGAAATCACTTTGAAAACCTATATTCCAATAAAATAGAAGATAGTGACGACATTGATAAATTTCTTAAGTCATATGATTTGCCCAGACTGAGTCAGGAGGATACACACAATTTAAACAGACCAATATCAATGGATGAAATAGAAGAAGCAATCAAAAGACTACCAACAAGAAAAGCCCAGGACCAGATGGGTACACAGCAGAGTTTTACAAAACCTTTAAAGAAGAATTAATACCAATACTTTTCAAATTATTTCAGGAAATAGAAAAAGAGGGAGCTCTTCCAAATTCATTCTATGAGGCCAACATCACCCTGATCCCGAAACCAGACAAAGACACCTCAAAGAAAGAAAACTACAGACCAATATCTCTGATGAACCTAGATGCAAAAATCCTCAATAAAATTCTGGCGAATCGGATACAAAGGCACATCAAAAAAATTGTGCACCATGATCAAGTAGGATTCATCCCTGGGATGCAAGGATGGTTCAATATATGGAAATCAATAAATGTTATTCACCACATCAATAGACTTAAAGATAAGAACCATATGATCATCTCGATAGACGCAGAAAAAGCATTTGACAAAGTATAGCATCCCTTTATGTTCAAAACATTAGAAAAACTAGGGATAACAGGAACTTACCTTGACATTGTAAAAGCTATCTATGCTAAGCCTCAGGCTAGCATCATTCTGAATGGAGAAAAATTGAAGGCATTCCCTCTAAAATCTGGAACAAGACAGGGATGCCCCCTATCACCACTTCTATTCAATATAGTTCTCTAGAAAAATTAGGGATAACAGGATCATACCTCAACATTGTAAAAACAATCTATGATAAGCCACAGGCCAGTATCATTCTGAATGGAGAAAAATTGAAGGCATTCCCTCTAAAATCTGGAACAAGACAGGGATGCCCTCTTTCACCACTTCTGTTCAACATAGTCCTCGAAACACTGGCCAGAGCAATTAGACAGATGAAAGAAATTAAAGGCATAAAAATAGGAAAAGAAGAACTTAAATTATCACTATTTGCGGATGACATGATTCTATACCTAGAAGACCCAAAAGGGTCTACAAAAAAACTACTAGAACTAATAAATGAATTCAGCAAAGTGGCAGGATATAAAATCAACACACATAAATCAAAGGCATTTCTGTATATCAGCGACGAAACTTGTGAAACGGAAATGAGGAAAAACACTCCATTCACAATATCCTCAAAAAAAATAAAATACTTGGGAATCAACCTAACAAAAGAGGTGAAAGACCTATACAATGAAAACTACAGAACCCTAAAGAGAGAAATTGAAGAGGAGCTTAGAAGATGGAAAAATATACCTTGTTCATGGATAGGCAGAACTAACATCAAAATGGCGATATTACCAAAAGTTCTCTATAGGTTTAATGCAATGCCAATCAAAATCCCAATGGCATTTCTTGTAGAAATAGATAAAGCAATTGTGAAATTCATATGGAAAAATAAAAGACCCAGAATAGCAAAAACAATTCTAAGCAGGAAGTGTGAATCAGGTGGTATAGCAATACCAGACTTCAAACTATATTACAGAGCAATAGTGACAAAAACAGCATGGTACTGGTACCAGAACAGGCGGGTGGACCAATGGTACAGAATAGAGGACACAGAGACTAATCCACAAAGCTACAACTATCTTATATTTGATAAAGGAGCTAAAAACATGCAATGGAGAAAGGATAGCATCTTCAACAAATGGTGTTGGGAAAACTGGAAATCCATATGCAACAAAATGAAACTGAATCCCCTCCTCTCGCCATGCACAAAAGTCAACTCAAAGTGGATCAAGGAGCTAGATATCAAATCAGAGACTCTCCGTCTGACAGAAGAAAAAGTTGGCTCTGATCTACATATTGTGGGGTCGGGCTCCAAATTCCTTAATAGGACACCCATAGCACAAGAGTTAATAACAAGAATCAACAAATGGGACTTTCTTAAACTGAAAAGTTTTTTCTCAGCAAGAGAAACAATAAGAGAGGTAAATAGGGAGCCTACATCCTGGGAACAAATTTTTACTCCTCACACTTCAGATAGAGCCCTAATATCCAGAGTATACAAAGAACTCAAAAAATTAGACAATAAGAAAACAAATAACCCAATCAACAAATGGGCCAAGGACATGAACAAACACTTCACAGAGGAGGACATACAATCAATCAACAAGTACATGAAAAAATGCTCACCATCTCTAGCAGTCAAGGAAATGCAAATCAAAACCACCCTAAGATACCACCTCACCCCAGTAAGATTGGCAGCCATGATGAAGTCAAACAACAATGAGTGCTGGCGAGGATGTGGGGAAAAGGGTACTCTTGTACACTGCTGGTGGGACTGCAAATGGGTGCGGCCAATTTGGAAAGCAGTATGGAGATTCCTGGAAAAGCTGGGAATGGAACCACAATTTGACCCAGCTATTGCCCTTCTCCGACTATTTCCTGAAGACCTTAAAAGAGCACACTACAGGGATACTGCCACATCGATGTTCATAGCAGCACAATTCACAATTGCTCGACTGTGGAATCAACCCAGATGCCCTTCAATAGATGAATGGATAAAAAAATGTGGCATTTATACACCATGGAGTATCACGCAGCACTAAAAAATGACAAAATCACGGAATTTGCAGGGAAATGGATGGCACTAGAGCAGATTATGCTTAGTGAAGCTAGCCAATCCCTAAAAACAAATTCCAAATGTCTTCTTTGATATAATTAGAGCAACTAAGAACAGAACAGGGCGGAATAGCAGGAAGAAAAGATTAACATTAAACAGAGACATGAGGTGGGAGGAAAAGGGAGAAAAAAAAGGGAAATTGCATGGAAATGGAGGGAGACCCTCATTGTTATACAAAATTACATATAAGAGGTTACGAGGGGAATGGGATAACAAACATGGAGGGAAATGAATTACAGTAGATGGGGTAGAGAGAGAAGATGGGAGGGGAAGGGAGGGGGGATAGTAGAGGATAGGAAAGGTAGCAGAATACAACAGTCACTAATATGGCAGTATGTAAAAATGTGATGTGTAACCTATGTGATTCTGCAATCTGTATTTGGGGTAAAAATGGGAGTTCATAACCCACTTGATTCTAATGTATGAAATATGATATGAAAAGAGCTTTTTCATGTTGTGAACAACCAATAAAAAAAAAGAAAAGTTCATGACTACCAAAAAAACAAAACCAAAACCATCAGTGCCCATGGAGGCTGCCAGCTAATTCCTCACCGTATTCCAAGGAATTAAAATCTTAGGAGCAGATCAGTATGATCCCATTTGGATCCAGCTATGGCATCTATTGATTTAAAAGCAATGAAAGATTTATTCTGCTCAATGGAAAAGTATTGAAGAAGATGATGGACAATTAATTAAACATACTCAAATGCACAGATACTCTGGGCAATGTAAATGGAACTCCTTATGGATGGACACGTACTTCTGCACATTTCTGAGGACCTTCAGCATTCCTGGTCAGGGACTATGGCCATTCAGCTTTCTCTTATCATTAATTCTCTTTCCCTCTTTCTCTTATCAAAGAGAAACAAAGTTGTGGGGATCCAATGGGTCCCCTAAGAGTTGGAAAGTTATTTAATAACTTTTCTGCAGGCTGAGTGGATGGCCTATTATCAGCTATCTTCCCACACAGATTGGCTTCTGTGCTTGCTGATGACTTAACAGGGTCACCAGCCACAAATCTACCTGACTTTGTCTTGCTTCCAATAGAAGCTCAGTCTCTCAGTGTGCCAGATTTAGTTCCCTATGAGAGAGGATCTAATTGACCAACATTGAATCATGTCTACCATTGGCCATTGGGAGATGAGTTTGTTGATTAAAACAAAAAAACAGTGGTATGATCGTGTTCCTCAGAGCTGTAGATGTGGGAAGATTACTTTATAAGAACATAAAGCCAGCAAGGCAACGAGGAACATCTTGAGTACCCTATTCAGCTATACCTAGTCCTTGGTGTTGCTAATTTAGACATGAAAAGCAATTGTATTTTATCTCAGTGCATCTTGCAGTTGAGTTGGAAAAATTCAATATGTTCTATTTCTGATTTTGGATCTGGTACCATATTTACATGATGGGATGGATGGAGGATTATGTTGCAGAATTATTTTAGGTAATTCTGCATGGTTTTCCATAACTAAGGAATTCCATGATATTTTTTGATGCTGTGTCAGATTAAGAAGTGGAGAGTCACAGACTCGCCTAATCCAAAAATAAATTAAGGGCTATTATTCTTCATGGGTCCTGCTAATTTCTGCTTCAACTTCTTCTCCCAAAGGAATAATCACTGAGCAATTTTATCACCTAGTGGACAAAGAATTCCAGGGGTGGACTCACCAGAATGAATGTGCTTTCTATAAAATTCAGTAGTTATTGACCCCTTGTGTTAGTCAGCATTGTCTTAATATAAAAAGTATCTGCAATGAAGATAGAAGGTGTTTTTTTTTTTTTTTTTGGCTCATAGTTTTGGAGATTTCCAGTCCATGATTGGTATGGGCCTGTGGCATAGAATTGCTTCATGCCAGGAGTATGTTTTTGGAGCAAAACTGATCACTTCATTGTGGGCCATGGTTAAAAAAAGAGAGGAAGGGACCAGTATCCTACAATCCCCCTCAAGGGCACAGTACACGCCCCCAATGACCTAAAGACCTCCCAGTAGACCCCGCCTCTTAAAGCTTCCACTACCTCACAATAACACCATGCTGGGGACCAAGCCTTTATCATATGGGCCTTTCGGAGGACATTTCAGATCCAAAACATAGCACTCCTGTAGGCTAAGACATGCCAGTAACCATGAGCTACCATTTTCTCCATGCTATTTTAACTGCTTTCATTTTTGCATTTCAGCACAAGAGCTGTTCTTAAGCCAGAAAATGCCAGATGGCACTGAGGAATCAGATTCCCGAGCAATGTCATTTGTAGAAGTGCGCCAGTAGCTAATTGACAAAGATACCCTTGCTGTTTTCATAAAAGTCAAGATGTCCTATTTCTATCACCAGGACTGTCCTTTTAGAATTGGCTGAAGTCTCAAATTTTCTCTGGAACTTGATTTTAGGTATGATCCTGCCTCTGAAATCCTGTCTTCAGATGGAGCTTTGTGGTGCCTTCTTCTTTCAAATGGGTTTTCTTCACTTCTTGAACTTTCAGAAATCCCTCTTCTTCTCTTGGGTTACTTAAGCACCAATTCCTTGATAAGTATCATTTGCTATTAAGACTTTAAATGGCTCTCAATTCCCTGATGATTGTCGGTTGCTATTAAAACTTTTTAAAACCGATCTATTCTTTATCTCCTTAGCCAGATGATAAGATCCCTGCCGCACACAAGGAGGTATTTTGTTTCTTTCTCTTCCATCTGGGGCCTCGATGGCGGGTTTTCCAGTATCAAGTGTCTAATTCCTGCTCATGGATTGAGAGATTGCTCTTCTGAAGTTTGCTTTATTCAGATGGGAAAGTTCAGGAGAAAAGAGTCCTATAGAGTATGACAGAATCAAATATTAAATAGAGAATTTTAACCCCAAACAAGATTCCACAAGGTATCTTGGGGTAGATGCTCCAGAAAATTGTTTTAAGGACTCAGTAATTCAGATAAATCACAGAGACGTGGCCGGGAAATTAGTTTTTTCACATCTCATTTCAGAGTGAGCTCAAAAGGGTGGCCCAGGTCCAACCATCTCCGATTGTCCTTCTGTGGATGGATTTGTTGCATGAACCATTTCTATTTCCACTTATGAAATCTAAATTCGTGCGTTTGTCTTTCTGAATCAGAATGTCATAGCCGTGTGTGGAAGTTTAGCAAACACCAGAGGTGCTTCGGGTAATCGTTGAACATCATTCTCTGGTGGGGTCCCCAGCCCAGCGGCATTGACACTACCTGGGAGTTGGTTTGAAAGGTAAATCCTGGGGCCCTAACTACGAATCAGAAACTCCAGGATGGCCAGCCAGCCTTTTATGCTCCAGATGATTGTGAAATGTTTTGGCATGTGAGAATCCCTGTCTGAGGGCCTTTTTCTTTTGTGTGTGTGTGTGTGATTATCATCATCTAATATTTCTAGAGAATATCTTTGGATAAAAATTGGCTGGAGGGTTTAAAAATATGTGACTCCGCTGACAGTCTGCCATTTGCTTGTTTAACACAATTCTGCTCAGTGACTCTTATGCTGTGCTAGGTGTTGGAAACAGAGGTAAATACAACAAAACTTCTGTCTCAAGGAGGTCTTAGACTCCATAGGGATATGCACATATGAATACAGAACTGTGAGCTTGTGTGTTGAGTACTATAAAACGTATAGATGAAAATGAATTCTGTTGGGAAGGATGTGGTCCAAAGGAGACTTTTGAGTTCTGAACCAGTTCTGAAGACAGGATTATACACAGGAATCAGGTAGGTATTGAAGTATCCTCTTATGGGTTTATGGTCATTATGAGAGTTTGTACCATGAAACCTGGACCCTCTGGACTTCCTAGTCCTCCTCTTCCTGGGAAGACAAGCATTACTACAAGGAGTAACAAAGTTGCAACAAATATACTCCTGACCATGGTGGCCTCCCCTCAGGTCCGGAAGAAGGCCGTCACAGGAAGCCATGAGCTGTAGCACTAACTCTGTCTACTGGAGAAAAGTGGCTCACTAATGCAAATTTCTTTCCTTACCCCTCTCAGGGGCACTGAACAAGGGGAGAAAGAAGACTCACAGTTACATTTTCAATATTATTCCCTGCTGAGAATGAAGTATAAGTCCTTTCTTCCTAAGGGAAACACATGGGATGGAGCAGTTAACTTCTCTGACAAAACAGAGATCCTTAGGCAGAAGAGCAGAAGGGAGAGAGAGCATTTCAGATGGAGGGCATAGCACATGCAAAGGTCCTGAGGTCTAAAATAACATGGAAAGTTTGAAGAAGGTCGGGTATGGGGCTTTTGGTTATTAAGCTTTTTGGTTTATCTTTTCAGTTAGGGCCAGGAGGCAATTTATTTTGAAAGTTAGAAAGACGACTTTACTGGTTTCATAACAGCAAAAAACTTGAAAAAAATATATGACCAATAATAGAGCATTGATAAAGTAAGTTATGGTAGAACCATATAATGAAAGAAAATATAACTATATTATAGATATATCTCTTATTTCTTACCTTATTTATTGACATAAGAACTGTAAAAACATGAACATGCTTCCTCTGCAATGTTAACAATAAGTATCTCTGGAATGTGAGATTATGGACTGTTTAGATTCTCTTTGTTTTTGTAATTTTTCTCAACTTTTGACAATGAACCGGTGTTGCTTTTATGATTAGGAAAAAACCCGAACCTCATGCTTGTCCAGTGAACGGTCATGGGTGATCTGGCCACTTGATGGTCTTAATTGTCTGGATGTTCAAGGGCACCTGGCCATCACTATTAATAGCGCAAGGGCTGCAGAAATAAGACTTGAGAAGATGCATTTGCTGAATACAAAACCCATCTTAGTCTTTATTACCATTTTATCTGTTTTCCGTAAATTCAAGTTTTTTTTTTTTAATAAGGCAATAGATTGGATCTGAAAATTAAGTTCTAAGTAGTTGTACCAACTATGTTAAAACCTTTTATTGACGATTTTGAGGATGGTTGAAAACAACATATTTTCTTCTAAAAGAGTCTCTGGCGAGAAAGTGATTTGGATTCTTTCTTAACCTCCTTTTATGGGTCTATTGACTTTTATACAGTCCATGAAAGCAAAAACGAACATCTCCTTCCTTTTTGTTTGCTGAAATGAATCTTAAAAGGGCGGTTGCCAGGAGCAAATCTCCAATACATTTTTTCCCCTTTCTTTCTTGTCTTTGTTTCTTTATTTTTTTGAACCCATTCCTTTTTTTTTTTTTTTTGTAGAGATCTGGGGGATGTGTGCACTGTTTTCCTTGCTTCAGGATGGTGACTGCATTTGTACTCGCCCCGTTAGTCTGAGCACACTTGGTCGTGTCTGTGCCCACAGAGGCGATGTCTGGAAAGCTGAAGGAGGAACAAGATCTTATTAGCCCTGGTTTCCCCTGGTTTATCGCTCATGGCCGATGTCATGCGGGGTTGTCCGTGTGGGTGGACACACCCTCCAGCTGTGTGACTAGCTGCCAGTCCATCAAGCGGAGAAGTCAGTCTGTTTCTTCTAAGTCATTGCATGCTGGGGGCGTGGTGGGGGTACTGGTCCTTTGCCCACAGTGACATCCTCCATGGTTTCTTCTCCAACCTCCTCACACCCCGGTGAGGCACATCTCAGGCACATCTCACATTGAACAGAGCAAACAGCAGGCACGTGGTGGGCGGGGTCTACTCGGAGAGAATGGAGGGGACACAGCTCCAGCCCAGGAGTCTAGAGATCCAACTCCTTGTGCTAGTTCCACTCCTGGGAATTTGGGTCGTTGCAGAGCAGTCATCCCGCCCACCTCAATGTCCTCCCTTGGAAACAGCACATCTGTCCCTCTTGACATGGAGATGATGAGGCTCGAGTGGCTCCTGTAGCCAAGCGCTCAGATACGTGGGCAGGACTAAGGATATGGAAAATGACAGAGAGATGACAACCCCCCAAACTGACCCCCAGGAAGAGGGAGGAGGAAGGCAACCACTAATCCTCTCCCAGTAAATCCTTCCCCAGTAACAATGGGCCCCGAGAGGAGAAAAAGCAAATCTTCATCCCTTCCCACATTCACCCCCAGCATCTCCACCAAAGCAAACGTTCACCCCCTCCCAACCACGATGGGTCCTGAAGGGAGGAGGAGGCGGACACTGAAATGCTGGACTTTCACCCTTTCCCATTGCTGACGAGTCCTGGAAGGAGAAGAGCAACTCGTGAAGCTCTGGGGGACAGTGGGTCCCAGAGGAAGGAGATGAGCAGTGAACTCCGGCTGAGTTCTCAGCTTCCAACCCTTCCTGGTAACAACAAGTTCTGGTGTTTTTACAACTTTTTTCCTGACTGTCCTAACCGACACATACTGCTGTAATCTCCAATGATTAATTCACCCTCACCGTAACCTGTAAAACTCAGAGCCCCTCTGTAACCAGCAGACATTTTCCACCCTGAAAATGAGCCCCCTCCTGTGCCTGATTGATTGAGCCCACCACAGAAGAAAGGAAAGCCTGCTGATCCGTTTGAGGTCTGCTTCTGTCCTCGGTTATTTTTGCTTACAAGGGCCACACAAATACTGGCCTGCCGAAAGGACTGTGCACGGGAACTGGCCAGACTGGGAAGTAAGCTCAGAGGATGACAGCCACCCAGAGCTGGGCACATGTATGAAGCCACATGAGGGGACGAGGGGAGGAGGCACCCAAGAAATATGCAGTATTAGTTCTTCTCAGCTTCGCGATGACCCTGTGAGGTTGTCCTGTGGTCCCCTTTCACAGATGAATTAACCGAGACTCAACAGAGATCAAATAACCCAAATGACCAGAGCTATGGTGGCATGACTGCTTATCTATTTAGGTACCATTGATTCCTGAGCCCTACTCTTCATGGGGGTGGGGGGGGCAGGCACTCATAGCTAGGTAATGAACGTATCTAATGTGCACATTGCAATTAATTTTTGTAACTATATCAGAGGTTTCAGTGAAAGAAGCTTAAAGAAAGCCTGGTGAAAGAGGTTGTGAAGTGTTAAAGGAGACACAAGGGGGAGTCCAGTTCTCAGGGACGCTCAACAGCAGAGACAGTGTCCAGTCCCAGGCTGGGAGGCCTTGGTGGAGCTCTGGCTATAGAGACTACAGACAAGGCCACAGTGGAATCTTTCAGGGAGGGAGTCGGGAGTAGGATCTGCTGATCTGGCCTTGACCTGACCTGCTCTGCTCTCTCTTGTCAATACCTCCCTTCCTAATGGGAGAGGCAGTGCTCAGGGCCTGGACAAGGCAATCCATAGAGGTCCATGCCCTGGGGTCAAAGAGAAAGGCAGAGAATGATAGAAAGAGGCAAATGGGGACTCACCCCTATAACCACCCACAAGACTGGCCAGCTTGGCATCAAATCAGAACCATGGATGAAACCAATCAGGTAATCTGGGACCTTAAGCAGGAGAGCATTCTGAACATGGAGCCGCAAATTCACAATCAAAAAGCAGAGAAGAGCAGTAAATGGAGCAGAGAAGCACCCGAGGGCCACAGTAGGACACTGAGACATCGAAGGGAGGCTTCAGAAGGTTCCTGGAGAGCAGAGCGAGGAATGCTAATTCCCTGGCTGCAGTTTTCTCTGGGTCCTGGAGGAGATGTGCTTTATCTATTTCTGCTTCTGGCCTATCCTCCTCCAACCCCTTGGGAAGTAAAGCTTCCCCCTTCTCAATAGACCTCCCCTTCCCTGTGCAGGTGGACCTCCGTCACCATGCCTGGTGGCTGGGATTCCACCCTGGACAGGGGAAGGGCGGAAGGCCTGGGATCCAGCCCCATCATGCTAAGACTAAACAATTGCAGTCCTAACTGGGCCCTCTTCAGACAGAATAATGCCATGTAAGTATCCGGGGGGGGGGGGGGGGGGCTGGGTACCTGCATCCTGAGGGGTATAATGACTCTGATTTCTGCTGAAATGAGCAGTTCGGAAATGGAGTGGTAGTTTTCCATAGCAGGGACAGCTGCCTCAGTCTGACCTTTCTGCATTCTGAATTTCATGCTCTTTCCACATGAGATTCAATGGTGGCAAAATTTAAAACAGGAAGCAGGAAGTACTAGGTCTACGACGAGACCACTATATGTGAGTATAGTTGCACATCTGTGGTTTTACAGTGCAATGGGTTCATCTAGAGGATCTATTAACCAACTGTGTTTATGGAGCTCCTGTGAAGAATTTTGACATGGGTGTTCGTTTCCTATCGCTGCTGTAACAAGTGACGACAAACTGATGGCTTAAAATGACCAGTGTTTGTCCTGTTACAATCCTGAAGGCCAGAAGTCTGAGATCAAGGTGGCAGAAGGGCCACGTAACCACTCAGATGCTCTGGAGAAGGGTTCTTCCTTGTCTCTTCTACATCAGTTTCTGACAGCATCACCCCGACCTTTGCCTTCATTTTTACATGGTCATCTTTGGACCGATAGTTCCCTCTCCTTTCTGTTGTAAGGACAGCAGGCTTTGGCCTTAGGACCTACCTACCCTAAGTCCAGGAATAGTCCATTCTGAGACATTTAATTAATTACATCTGCAAAACCCTATTTCCAAATAAGATCACATTCTAAGGGGGTGGAAGTGTATTTTGCAGACACAATTTGACGTACTGTTACATGATTTAAATCCAGTCCTGCGACTGTGAACACTAATGTGCATTATTTTCCCTCAGTATTATTTCCCCCCAATATTCTCACGTGCTCCAACTTTTCTTAGAAAGTTATGTGCAAAGCATTGATGTGTGTGTGTGTGTGTGTGTGTGTGTGTGTGTGTTCACTTGCTTGGAATAAGCTGACTGCTCTTTCTGCCCCCTCTGCCCTTCCTAAGTTGTCTTATTTCATTATGGAATTTTCATCTTCTTGCCTGCACTTTCCCGGTACTGTGAATCTAAATGTACCTGTTTCTCTTAATGAAAAAAAAAGAAATCTTTCTTGCTCTGAACATTCGGCCTTCCTGCTGATGGAGCCCCCAGGGATCCTCTCAATGGTCCATTTTCGTCTAAGGTCTTCAGACAGGTCGCCGCATCATTAAATCAGAAAAGGAGAACCTTTTCTTGAGTTCACAGTCGTTTCCATCTTGTGGCCTATTGATTTCTTGTGTATTTCAAGAATACTGGCCGGCTCAGGAGGTGGAGGTGGGACAATTTCCTGCAAATGTGCGAGCCAACCACCATTCCCCACATTTCCAGGCTCCTTCAAAAGAGACCTCAGACCTAACAATAGATCCAGCCTTGAAGCCTCTGCCAGGTTCCCTGTCTAGCCTTTATGGGATACATTCTGAGATCCCTGGTGGATGCCTGAACCCTCAGGTAGTACCAAACCCTTTTATGCTATATGCTTTTCCCTGCACATAGTTATGTGTTATAGTTTGGCTGTTGAATGGCCCCAAAGGCCCATAAATTAGAGATTTGCTTCCCAACCTGTGCTGATCACCCAGCACCAGATGACCAGCATTCTTGAGAAATAGCAGAGCTTTCAGGAAGTGGAAGGAAGCTAGGTCATTGGTGCATGACCTTGAAGGAGACATTGGGACTCTAGGATGTCTTCTTCCTCTCTTTCTTTGTTTCCTGGACTCCCTGAGGTGAGCAGCTTGCTCTGCCACATGTTCCTGCCATGACGTGTTATCCTTCTACCCCAGGCCAAAAAAAGCAGAGGGGCCCAACTAACTATGCACTAAAACCTCCAAAATTATGAACCCAAACAAATCTTTTCTCTTTTAAAGTTGATTACCTCAGGTATTTTGTTATAGTAATGCAAAGATGACAAACTATTATACAAGTTTAATTTAAAAATTAGGCACAATAAGAAATCAGCATTAATAACCCAAAATATAATGAAACAATATAATAATAAAATTTAAAATCTATGAATTGTGTATATTTGAAGTTTTCCATTTACTCTTTTCAGACAGCTGTTGATTGTGAGTAGCTGAAACCATGGAAAGTGAGACAGTGGATAAAGGTGGGGGGACACGCAGAGACACGAAGTCTCCATTCAAAGCCACCGAGTAAAAATATTAGAAGAATAGCAATTCATCCCTAGGTAAAGTTTTAAAATTGGAGTGTTTCTGCCTATTGCCTCATGCCATTTGACTGGAGATGCCGGTGCCCTTCTCAGAGAGTCGGCAAGCCTGATCCTGCCTTCTGGTTTCTCTACGAAGAAAAGAAACAAAGGCCAAGTGACAGCCTTCCTAGAGGCTAACGTTTGCTGAGTGCGTTTGGTAGGCTGACAAATAGCTGTTCGTAGGTTGTCTTCCCCACCTCTGAAAACGACCCTCTGAAGCCACAGGCTCACTGACCAGGAACTTGGAGAGGTGAGGTACCTCTGCATCTTAATGACTTCGCATATTGCTTATTGTTACATCTTCTCTTTCCTCCTGGGATCAGTCGGTGTCCCCAGGAAAAATGGTGGCTGGCTCACTGTAGCGAAGCCAAGGAGAATTTGTTTGCAGAAGAACTATTCACTGAGGTGTGAGAGAGCAGAGAGGAATATCCTCAGAGATAGCACAGATAGTCAGGGTGACCAGCACCAGAGCCGTCACCTCAGGGAGCAGTGACATGAACCTGCAAGCAAGGGTTGGGTAGAGGAGACCTCAAGGATAGGGGCGTTGACCTCAGATAGGTGCTAGGCAGCCTGAGGTGACCTTGAAAGGATAATAAACACCCTGACTTCATTTTCCCTTCACATAAGCCACCAGAGACCTTCCGGAGGTGACTCTAGGTGGGGTGACCACCTTGTCTGTGTCTTCCCAGGGGTTTATCAACTTTTCCCCTGAATAACTCATGCCCCAAGGATGCACTTAGTCCCGGGTGAACCAGCAGGGCTGTCTCTGCCCACCCCAGGCCTCTGAGTCATGGGCAGTGCTGCCCGGGGTACCAGGATGGTAGGCTGGTGGAAGGCTGATCCTACCCCTCCATCAATCCCAAATGATGATCTGTGAAAATAAAAGGAAAATAAGATAAAAGCAACATTGAGAGAGCTTTCAAAATGCAGTCCAGAGGCCAACAGGAAACAGGCGTATGGCCTATTCCAGCTGAAGCGGGAAAGTCACCCCCACCCTTTCACCCAGGTATCTGGATCAACTTGAAAGACCAGAGATTGCATTATGTCTAGGGGCTCAAGGTGCTGATCAAGAGGTTGTCAGACCTGTTTTATGGGCATTTCCATTCTGTTTATCTAATCTTCATCTTCTAACAGCCAGGGAGCTGCTGTCCCTCATCAACACGTTTTATGTAAGTTCCTACCACCTTCAGAACTGATTTAGATGTATCTAAAACTCTGTCTCACAAATTGCCATTCCTAAGACCCCAAACAAAGTCCTTTCTTACTTTTGAAGTTTCTGGGTTTGGATTGACTGACAATTCTTTTTTTTTTTTTTTTGGTACCAGGGATTGAATCCTGCTGTGCTCACTCACTGAGCCACATCCCCAGCCCTTTGTAAAAATTTATTATTTTATTTCATCTCATGACACCATCTGGCTAAGTTGCTTAGGGTCTTCTAGTTGCTGAGGCTGGCCTTGGACTTGTGGTCCTCTGGCCTCAGCCTCCTGAGCTGCTGGGATTGCAGGCATGTGCCACCATGCCTGGCTGATTGGCAATTCTTCAGCTCAGTATGTGCTGAGCATCTGTTGTGTGCCGGGTACTCTGGTAGCCACTGGACATTCTGTTGTAAGCATGATGAAGGTTCTCCCTCACAGATACCAAAAGAGATAGACAAACAAGAAAATGTGTAAATATTTGATACAATTTCAGCAAATGACACATTTTTGGGATAAGAAGGAAAAACTGGTCTCTCTGGGTGAAGAATGAGGCTGTGACTATGTGGGCATGTTTTCACTCTGGGTGCTTCTCAGAGGACATGGCTGCCAACATCACTCTGAGTAAAGATGCCTCATGCTTCCCAGAGTGAGGTTGACTTGAACCGTGGGTGAGGCTCATTCACGGTCTCCTGTTGCCTGTGGTTTCCCTTCACCCTCTCACCTCTCACCTTGGCCTCTTCTCCACCTGCTTCCTCCCCTCTCCTTAAATTCCAAAAAGTGCTTGCCTTTGCTTTATCCTTGTCAAAATGAAAAGCCTCTGGGGACAGCAATTTTCAATGTAGCTAGCAGTTATTATGTATTTTTTTATTTATTTAATATTTTGGTACCAGGATTGCACCCATGGGTGTTTAACCACTGACCACTGAGCTACATTGCCAGCCATTTTTGTTTTGAGACAGGGTCTTGCTAAGTTGCTGAGGCTGGCTTTGAACTTGTGATCCTCCTGCCTCAGCCTCCTGAGTTGCTGGGATTACAGGCATGTGCTGATGTGTATCTTCTGCTTATGAGATAATCCAGATGCATTTGCAGGCTGCACCTGTGGACATGGGGCATGGTGGTGGATGGAGTGGTAAGGAGAAGAGAGAGGAGAGAACACTTCAGAAGGCAGAGCTCGGTGAAGATCACTTCTCTTCTCTCGACCTTACTTGGGGAGATTTCAGAGCTCTTTGTGGTTCTCAGGTTCTGTTCCATCTCATGAAATCACACTCAGGAGATGAATTTCAGAAGGTCTTTGGTGGAGGTCTGAAGTCCACCACTGGAGGTTAACCAGTTCAGATGCCTTTCCCTCTGAGACCAGTATTATTGACCTTCTACTGGAGAAGTTCTCGTTGGCCCCCTAGTTCTATCGTTTCCACCAGTCTGTATTGTCCAAAGTGATATATAGGAAATGTCCTGCAAAATTTTATAGAGTTCATGTAGAAAATATGCATAACTTCATTCAAAAACAAGATAAAGAATTCTGTTTTATCTCCTCTTTAGTTCAATAACCGTGAAGCCGATAGAGCATTATTGAACTTCCTTTGCCTCTGGAATTTAAAAAGAATATAAAAGGCAGTAATTGATGGCTTGTTCTTTAACCACAGGAAACCACTTGTCACTATCCATTAACAGCTGCTTTTCAAGAATATTTTCCTTGTCTCCATTAGGAGGAAACAGATGACAAAGCAAAACTGAAAAGTTATTTGTCATATTCCAGGCAGAGGAACTAACTAAGCGGCCCTGGACAGCCACATACTCGTAGGTGACATACATTCAGTGTGCTTGCAGTTGGCTTATTGTCTGTTTGCTTATTTATGGTTGGTTGGTTTTGCTTTGCAACCAGACACATTATAGGAGTGCTTGGGCTCTGAATGGTCCTTCAGGTAATTGTGCTTATGGTGAGGTCGTCGTCCCCTGCCTGTAGGACATAGATAAAGATAGATGTGTCAATGCTTAGGGAACAGAGGCTTAGCTCTTTTATTTTATTTTCTTCATCTGTTTATTTGCAGTACTAGGAGCCAAGGCCAGGGCTCTGTGCATGCTAGGCCAGTGTTCTACCACTAACCCACATCCCCCAGCCCCAATTTTTAAATTTCTTTTAAATTGACACATGACAGTTGTACATATTTATGGGATATGGTGTACTATTTCAATATACACGCAAATGTGTATTGATAAAATCAGGATAATTTGCATATCTATCGCCTTAGGCATATATCTGTTCTTTATGTTGTGAACATTCAAAACCCTCTCCACTAGCTACTTGGAAATATGCCATTAATTGTGGTTGACCATGGTTACCCCACTATGCTATAGAACATTAGAAGTTATTCTTATATCCAACAGTACCCCTGTTCCCATTAACCATCCCCTCCACTCCATCCTTCCCATATTCTTCCCAGGATCTGGCAACCACCATTCTACTCTCTACTTCTACGAGAGTACTTTTTTTAAGCTTCTGTTTCATACATAAGTTAGAATATGGGGTACTTGTCTTTCCATAGATAGGTTTAACATTTAAACTGAAGGATCTCCATTTTGTTGTAATGTATGTATTTTCCCCAAAGAACACCGATTCCTGTTAAAATGACCATAGGAGGAAATGGTGAAGTCTGATAACTCACTCCCAACTCACGGATGTAAATTGAGGACGGGGAGTCGATCTTGGTTTGGGGATTTCATTCTCTGGTCAGTCTGTGTCACAGCCTTACGACCTCTATCTCAAGAGGAATTGGCAAAAAGCTTGCCAGAATGCCATTTTTTTACAAAAAGAAAAATCTCTCATTGAGCCTCACAGAGCCTCTTGATTTTCCCAATGCTCAGCAGAACATGACCTCTGACATGGACTCAGTCACAATAGCTGTTTTCTCAGATGAATTAGGGATGTCACCTGCCCCCTCCGGTTTCCAAACAAAAGTGGAATCCTGAAGATCATAGCTGACCATTTAATCTGGGTGCTTTCAGAAAATTCCTTTCTTGGGAGACTTAACACAATCTAAAACTGCAGTAGTGTCCCCTCAGCCTGCCCCAAATCAGCGGGGAGCAGGTGTCCTTTAACCTCCCTGAGGACAGAGGGTCGCAAGACAGACATTACACAGGTGTCTAAGCGTGTGTTGCTCGTGGACAATCAGAACTCTCAGTAATGCTGGGTAGAAGCACATAAATGGGTTCCTCCCCAGACCTCGGGAGCCAGAGTCTTTGGGCATGAGGTCAGGAATCTGCAAATTTAGTAACCTTTGAGCTTGAGTGATATGCTCTTCAATCCCAAGGACCTTGACTTTACATTCAACTACCATAGATGGTAAAATCTGTCATTTTTCTCCATCTGAAAGTCTGGACAAGTGCTGAGGCTTATCCAGGTTTGCTCCCATTCTTTAATTTCGCATCCAAAGTTTTAGGCCAGAGGGGGACCATGAGTGTGGTTGGAAGTCCAGCTGGCATTTAGGATAGCTTAGCACATTTATTGAGTCACTTTTCTATCGCAAGCACTGGGCTGAGCTGTGGAGCACAGCTGGATAAGACACGGTGCTTGTCTGCGAGGAGCTTACAAATCACAGGGAAGGCAAAAGAGTCATACGTGACGCGGTGGAGGCAGAGTTGGACTTCGGCAGAGACTCAGAGAAGAAAATACAGGCAGCACTGGGTGCCGTCCTAACATTCCCATCAGGATCTGAGTCCCTGTTGGTGGAGGGTGTGGATCTTTATTCATGGATCAATGATTTTTCACAACCAATATTCACACATTATAACCACCACTTGGGTCACTATAGATAACAGTTTTCAGAACCCTAGACAGCTCCTTAATGCACCTGATCACCACGAATGCCCCCTAAATGGAATTACTATTCTGACCTCTATCGCCATAAGTCAGTTTTGGGCTATTTTTAAGATTTCATATAAATCGCCTCCTTACATATGTATTCCTTTTGTCTGAAACTGTTCAGTCAGCGTTATGCTATACGACTTCATTCATTCTGTTCCATTTTGCGCTGTTCCTTCTTCGCTCTTCTGCTACCTTCCCTTGTCTGACTGTTCTACAGTTCCTTCCTTCCACCAGTGATGATTGCGTGGTTGCTTCTAGTTTGGAGCTATCATGAATAAAGCTAACTGTGAACAACCTTGTATTTGTTGTACAACAATCTGTCTTTGGTGTACACAAACACCCAAATCAACAGCCTTACACCCGTGAGTGAAATTGTGGGTCAGAGTGATACAAATGTTTATGTTCATATAAAATTCCCAAGTTTCCCAAAGTAGTTGCACTGTTTTCTGTTCCTAGCAGCAGCATAGAAGGGTCTTGGTGGTTATGAATCTTTGCCTGCATTTGGTGTTCTCAAGCCTTTCAATCTTAATCATTTCTCTCTCTCTCTCCCTCTCTGTGTATGTGTGGGTGTGAATGTGTACACACGCGTGTGTGCATGGAGGTGGGTATTAGTATTTCAATTGTGATTTTAATTTATATTTTTGCCACGAGTGAAGAGTAACTGTTTATATACCTTACTGGTTTTCTAGATAATGTTTTGTGAAATGCTGCTTCAAATCTTTTGCTTATTTAAAAAAATTTTGATTGTCTTTTTCTCATTGATTTATAGGAGGTCTGTGTGTATGTATGCATTACTTTGAAAAAATTCTTCTTCTAGCCTGGGGCTTGCTTTTCACTCTTTCAATTATGTCTTCTATAACCAACTAACTTTATTTTCTTTCCTTCCTTTCTTCCTTCCTCTCTCCCTCCCTCCCTCCCTCCCTCCTTCCCTCCTTCCCTCCCTTCCTCCCTCTCTCTTTCCTTTCTATTTTCTTTCTCATTCTTCTCTTTTCTCATTTTAAAATATTTAATTGAAAAAATTATGTACTTCAAGGCAGGCAATGTAATGATTCTATGTACGTATACACTATATGAAGATTAACACAAATAAAATAACCCATCTATCATCAACCATACTTACCATTTGTGTTTGTGGGAGAGAGTGAGGACACCACACATCTTCTCTCTGGTCAAATCTCAAACAATGCAATATTATTAACTATTGTTACTCTAAATCCCCAGAACCTATTCATCTTATCACTGAAAGCTGGTACCCTTTGACCATCCCCCCACCCCCCACCAACCCATTTCCCCACACTCTAGCCTCTGGCATCAGATCACATTCTCTGCATCTCTGAGTTTCATTTTTTTGGGGTTCCATGTATAAGGGAGATGATATGGTATTTGTTTCTCTGTCTCTGACCTTTCCATCAGCATAAAGTACTTCAAGTTCATCTGCTTTGATGCAAATAACAGGATTTCCTTTTTTAAAGGTGATGTTCTATTGATGATTTTTTAGAATCTTTGATGACACATAATAACTGTGAATATCTGTAGGATACAACATGACATCTTGACATTGTGTCATAATCAAATCTGAGTAATTAGCATGTCATGTAATTTGAGCTCAGGGAGTGGACTTATTGGCCTGCAGTCCAACTTCTGTCCTCACATGATTCTGACCTCACTGACTCTTTCTCAGGCTCATTTCTTATGTTGGGGGATTCTTAAGTATCTTTGTTTTGTACTTATGTGATAAAAGGTAGGAGGGGGGAGTCCTGATTTGGGATACCATAAAAGCAAATGACCTGTAAAGGCTGACAGTACACCATATGGTTGGCCTTCTGCATCCATGGTCCTGCATACTCAGATAGGTCAAAAATATAGGTAAAAAAATACCTAAAATAGGTCACCTCTGTGCTGAAATGGTACAGATATTTTTCTTGACATTATCACCTAAATAGTACAGAGCAACAACTACAGACTTAGCATTTGCCCTGTATTGGTAATTATAAGCTATCTAAAGATGATTTTAAGTATAGGAAGCATAAGCCAGGGTTATATGCAACTACATTGCTACTTTATATGAGGGACTTGAGCCTCTGTGGATTTTGGTGTCCTGGAACCAGTCCCCCTTGGATATCAAGGGGTGGTTGTACTTCGTTTTGGATTCCTTTTTCTTCAACTATAACCAGTATCTGGGTGATCACTATAACAACAAGACCCACCTCTTTTCAGTACTGCACTGAGCTGACCTCAGCTCCAAGCACCCTGGGTGTAATCTCTTTCCCTTTCCCCTGGGCCCTCGTGAGAATCCACCATTCTCTTGCTTCTGTTTTGCTGTGACCATGGCTGCTATTCTTGGCTCCCTCAAGCACCCCCACCCTGTGTTGCCTCTGAATTTGGAAGATCATCCTTTTTCCCGAGGTGAGCAAGCTAGGGATGGCCCAGACTTTGAATGACAAGCTCTCCTTCGGGAGAGTCCCTAAGAGATAGCCAGTCTTCTCTTGGAGGTTCTTAGTTTCACCTGACAAGCAACGCAAAATGAGTTGTTTCCCCGAGACCAGACTGGAAGCTATTTGATTTCACTCAGAACATTCCAAAGAAAATATTTTCATCTTGAAAGATGGTCCTGGTGGCCTCTGAAAATTTTCCTAGAGAAATATCACTCGGATGCCCTCAACTCAGCTGCATTGATGTAGCAAGATGATTTTCTCTGTTCACGTTGCTATTTTGTCTCCAGTGTGGCTGCAGGTGACATTTCAGCCCAGGCAGAAAAGAGCCCCAAACAAAACCAGTCCCTGGCACCCTTGTCCTCCTTATGCCCCAAACCCTTCTTCTAGGCCACCTGTTCTGGAAAGCACCTGTAAAAACTGGACTCCAGAATATCTTTTGCCATTGAATGTCTTTCTTCAGCATATTCATGGGAAATAAGTCTCCGAATCTTTTCCTTTATTTTACTCTCATCTGTTGGATTGAAACTGTGGCAAGTATTCTTGTTTTGAAGGTTAATTTTCTAACATCAGCATAAGTGTTGACCCAATGCATCCTGGAGGGGGCAGGCTCAGAGAGCCCCTGTTCTTGGGGACCACCATTTCATTCATTCTCTTAGCAATTAAGAGGTAAGTCAGATGGCACAGAGCAATTGACCAGGGAGCATGCACAGAAATTTCTCTACCAGAGGAGAAACAATGGATGTGACCTTTGTAGAATAGTTTGGCCTCTTGGAAGCTGTTAAGTTACTCTTTCTACTTCATTTTCCTGGATTATGGATATTTTCTTCCTTTGAAATAAAGATAAAAAGTACTTAATAGGTTGAGTATTCTTTATCTAAAATGTTTGGGACCAGAAGTATTCTAGATTTCAGATTTTGGAGGGGGCGGATATTTTGTGAAATATTTGCATATACACAAGGAGATATCTTGAAAATGGGACCCAACCTAAACATGAAATTTATTGTTTCCTATGTCTCTTATCCACAAAGCCTGGGGTTGATTTTATAGACTTTAAAAATGATTTTATGGGGGGACCCAACATGGCGGCCAGCGAGGAAGCAGTATTTTCAAGATCTCCACAGTAACGCGATCAGAAAGACCCATTAATACACCTAGAATCTACCTACGGAGGAACCTCTAGCAAAATTCCGTGGAAAGGAGACCTTCCGGGAATCATGACTTCTTCCCTTCCCCTCTAATACCTCTCCTCCCAAGCATCAAATAAATTTATAAGAGTAAACAGTAACTCAGCAGTCAAACAGAACAAGAAGTATCATGAGCATAAAAAAGCAAGGAAGAAAAGGAGTACAAACAATGCAGGACAGCCTAAATATTCAGGAGGACCTGGAGTCATCAGAAAAATGGCCATATAAAGAACTCAAGGAACACCTTAGACAGATGGAAAGGAACCTTAAAGATCACATTGAAAAGGAATTACAAAAACAGATAAAAGAAGAAGTTAAGCATCTTTATCAGGAGATAGAGATTATAAAAAAAATCAAACAATAATTCTAGAAATGAAGGAAACGATAAACCAAATTAAAAACTCAATCGAGAGTATCACTAACAGAGTGGAGCAAGTAGAAGCCAGAACGTCAGATAATGAAGACAAAATATATCAACTTGAAAAGAGTCTAGCCAACTCAGATAGGCTGGTAAAAAATCACGAGAAAAACATCCAAGAGATTTTGGATAACTTAAAAAAACCAAACTTACGAGTCATCGGGATAGAGGAAGGCACAGAGATTCATGCCAAGGGAATGAATAACCTGCTGAATGAGATAATTACAGAAAACTTTCCAGAAATAAAAAAGGAAACAGATATACAAATTGTAGATGCATACAGGACACCGAGCACACAAAATCACAGTAGACCAACGCCAAGACACATTGTTATGAAGCTATCCAATATACAGAACAAGGAGAAAATATTAAAAGCTACAAGAGAAAAGAGACAGATTACATTTAGGGGTAAACCAATAAGGCTGACAACGGATTTTTCATCACAGACGCTGAAAGCGAGAAGATCCTGGAACAACGTATTTCAAACACTGAAAGACAATGGATGCCAACCAAGAATTCTGTATCCAGCAAAATTAAGCTTCAGATACGACAACGAAATAAAAATCTTTCATGATAAACAAAAGCTAAAAGAATTTGTAGCCAGAAAACCAGCATTGCAAAGCGTCTTGAGCAAAACTCTACACGAGGAAGAAATGGAAAACAATAACCAAAACCATCAGTGGGAAGTGCCTCGGTAAAGACAGAGGAAGGGGGGAAAGCTAACCATGGAGAAACAAACTAAATTAGGGGGGGAAAAAAAGATAAATAATCAAACATGGCAGGAAGTACAAACCATATATCAATAGTAACTCTAAACGTTAATGGCTTAAACTCTCCAATAAAGCGACATAGGCTGGTAACATGGATTAAAAAAACAAATCCAACAATATGTTGCATCCAGGAGACACATCTGATTGGAAAAGACATACACAGACTCAAGGTAAAAGGTTGGGAAAAAATATACCAAGCACACGGTCCTCGTAAGCAAGCAGGCCTGGCCATTCTCATATCGAATAAAATCGACTTCAAGACTAAGTTAATCAAAAGGGATAAGGAAGGACATTATATACTGTTAAAAGGAACCATTCACCAACAAGACATAACAATTATCAATATTTATGCACCAAATAATGGCGCTTCGACATTCATAAAACAAACTCTCCTCAAGTTCAAGAATCAAATAGACCACAACACAATAATCATGGGTGACTTCAACACACCTCTCTCACCATTGGACAGATCCTCCAAACAAAAGTTGAATAAAGAAACTATTGACCTCAATATCACTATCAATAACCTAGACTTAACTGACATATATAGAATATATCAACCATCATCAAGTGGATATACTTTTTTCTCAGCAGCACATGGAACCTTCTCAAAAATAGATCATATATTATGCCATAGGGCAACCCTCGGTAAATATAAAGGGGTTGAGATAATACCATGCACTTTATCAGATCATAATGGAATGAAACTGGAAATCAATGATAAAAGAAGGAAGGAAAAATCATGCATCACATGGACAATGAACAATATGTTACTGAATGATCAATGGATTACAGAAGACATAAAGGAGGAAATCAAAAAATTCTTAGAGATAAATGAAAATACAGACACAACATATCGGAATCTATGGGACACAATGAAAGCAGTTTTAAGAGGGAAATTCATTGCCTGGAGGTCATTCCTCAAAAAAAAGGAAAAACCAACAAATAAATGAGCTCACACTTCATCTCAAAGCCCTAGAAAAGGAAGAGCAAAACAATAGCAAATGTAGCAGAAGGCAAGAACTAATTAAAATCAGAGCAGAAATCAATGAAATTGAAACAAAAGAAACTATTGAAAAAATTAACAAAACAAAAAGTTGGTTCTTTGAAAAAATAAATAAGATCGACAGACCCCTAGCCATACTAACGAAGAGAAGAAGAGAGAGAACTCAAATCACTAACATATGGGATGAAAAAGGCAATATTACAACAGACGCTTCAGAAATACAGAAAACAATTAGAAATTATTTTGAAAACCTATATTCCAATAAGATAGAAGAAAGTGAAGACATCGATAAATTCCTTAAGTCATATGATTTGCCCAGACTGAGTCAGGAGGAAACTCACAACTTAAACAGACCAATATCGATAGATGAAATAGAAGAAGCAATCAAAAAACTTCCAACCAAGAAAAGCCCAGGACTGGATGGGTATACAGCGGAGTTCTACAAAACCTTTAAAGAAGAATTAATACCAATACTTTTCAAGTTATTTCAGGAAATAGAAAAAGAGGGAGCTCTTCCAAATTCATTCTATGAGGCCAACATCACCCTGATTCCGAAACCAGACAAAGACACCTCAAAGAAAGAAAACTACAGACCAATATCTCTAATGAACCTAGATGCAAAAATCCTCAATAAAATTCTGGCAAATCGGATACAAAGACATATCAAAAAAATTGTGCACCATGATCAAGTAGGATTCATCCCTGGGATGCAAGGATGGTTCAATATACGGAAATCAATAAATGTTATCCACCACATCAATAGGCTTAAAGATAAGAACCATATGATCATCTCGATAGACGCAGAAAAAGCATTTGACAAAGTACAGCATCCCTTTATGTTCAAAACATTAGAAAATATAGGGATAACAGGAACTTACCTCGACATTGTAAAAGCTATCTATGCTAAGCCTCAGGCTAGCATCATTCTGAATGGAGAAAAATTGAAGGCATTCCCTCTAAAATCTGGAACAAGACAGGGATGCCCCCTATCACCACTTCTATTCAATATAGTTCTCGAAACACTGGCCAGAGCAATTAGACAGACGAAAGAAATTAAAGGCATAAAAATAGGAAAAGAAGAACTTAAATTATCACTATTTGCGGATGACATGATTCTATACCTAGAAGACCCAAAACGGTCTACAAAAAAACTACTAGAACTAATAAATGAATTCAGCAAAGTGGCAGGATATAAAATCAACACACATAAATCAAAGGCATTTCTGTATATCAGTGACAAAACTTCTGAAACGGAAATGAGGAAAAACACTCCATTCACAATAACCTCAAAAAAAATAAAATACTTGGGAATCAACCTAACAAAAGAGGTGAAAGACCTATACAATGAAAACTACAGAACCCTAAAGAAAGAAATTGAAGAGGAGCTTAGAAGATGGAAAAATATACCCTGTTCATGGATAGGCAGAACTAACATCATCAAAATGGCGATATTACCAAAAGTTCTCTATAGGTTCAATGCAATGCCAATCAAAATCCCAATGGCATTTCTTGTAGAAATAGATAAAGCAATCATGAAATTCATATGAAAAAATAAAAGACCCAGAATAGCAAAAACAATTCTGAGCAGGAAGTGTGAATCAGGTGGTATAGCAATACCAGATTTCAAACTATATTACAGAGCAATAGTAATAAAAACAGCATGGTACTGGTACCAGAACAGGCGGGTGGACCAATGGTACAGAATAGAGGACACAGAGACTAAACCACAAAGCTACAACTATCTTATATTTGATAAAGGAGCTAAAAACATGCAATGGAGAAAGGATAGCATCTTCAACAAATGGTGTTGGGAAAACTGGAAATCCATATGCAACAAAATGAAACTGAATCCCCTCCTCTCGCCATGCACAAAAGTCAACTCAAAGTGGATAAAGGAGCTAGATATCAAATCAGAGACCCTCCGTCTGATAGAAGAAAAAGTTGGCTCCGATCTACAGATTGTGGGGACGGGCTCAAAATTCCTTAATAGGACACCCATAGCAAAAGAGTTAATAACAAGAATCAACAAATGGGACTTTCTTAAACTGAAAAGTTTTTTCTCAGCAAGAGAAACAATAAGAGAGGTAAATAGGGAGCCTACATCCTGGGAACAAATTTTTACTCCTCACACTTCAGATAGAGCCCTAATATCCAGAGTATACAAAGAACTCAAAAAATTAGACAATAAGAAAACAAATAACCCAATCAACAAATGGGCCAAGGACCTGAACAGACACTTCTCAGAGGAGGACATACAATCAATCAACAAGTACATGAAAAAATGCTCACCATCTCTAGCAGTCAAGGAAATGCAAATCAAAACCACCCTAAGATACCACCTCACCCCAGTAAGATTGGCAGCCATGATGAAGTCAAACAACAACAAGTGCTGGCGAGGATGTGGGGAAAAGGGTACTCTTGTACACTGCTGGTGGGACTGCAAACGGGTGCGGCCAATTTGGAAAGCAGTATGGAGATTCCTGGGAAAGCTGGGAATGGAACCACCATTTGACCCAGCTATTGCCCTACTCGGACTATTTCCTGAAGACCTTAAAAGAGCACACTACAGGGATACTGCCACATCGATGTTCATAGCAGCACAATTCACAATTGCTAGACTGTGGAATCAACCCAGATGCCCTTCAATAGATGAATGGATAAAAAAAATGTGGCATTTATACACCATGGAGTATTACGCAGCACTAAAAAATGACAAAATCACGGAATTTGCAGGGAAATGGATGGCACTAGAGCAGATTATGCTTAGTGAAGCTAGCCAATCCCTAAAAAACAAATACCAAATGTCTTCCTTGATATAATGAGAGCAACTAAGAACAGAACAGGGCGGAATAGCAGGAAGAAAAGATTAGCATTAAACAGAGACATGAGGCGGGAGGGAAAAGGAGAAAAAAAAGGGAAATCACATGGAAATGGAGGGAGACCCTCATTGTTATACAAAATTACATTTAAGAGTTTACGAGGGGAATGGGATAACAAACATGGAGGGAAATGAACTACAGTAGATGGGGTAGAGAGAGAAGATGGGAGGGGAGGGGAGGGGGGATAGTAGAGGATAGGAAAGGTAGCAGAATACAGCAGTCACTAATATGGCAGTATGTAAAAATGTGATGTGTAACCGATGTGATTCTGCAATCTGTATTTGGGAAAAAATGGGAGTTCATAACCCAATTGATTCTAATTTATGAAATATGATTTGTCATGAGCATTGTAAAGTTGTGAACATCCAATAAAAAAAAATAAATAAATAAAATAAATTTTAAAAATGATTTTATGCATGCAAAAAAAGCTTCATGTTATGAAATTTTGCACTTGCAATAGCATGTCGGTTTTCAAAGTTTGGGATTTTGAAATATTTTGGGTTTTGGATTAGGGATGCTCAACCTGTATTTTGTTTTCCACTGTGTGAAGATGGGATTTCCCCAGAGTTGGTAGCAATGATCAAGTCCTGGAAAATATGCTAATCAAACATCACATGCTACTGAACTCTAGGTAGAGCGATTTGGCTACATGGGTTATTGTCTCTCAACTCTGAATCTCTTTTATGATATAATGTGTAGCTTGTTGGAAGATTTGGACTTTGGGACTTTTCTCTCAAAATGGATGTCTCTGAAACCCAGGAGACTTTCCCATCTGTTTCCTTGGCAAAATTCATGTTGGAAAGGAATGAATAAATACAGGCCCAAAGGATTGTCAGGATCAGGTTTTTGCATACTCTGTTTAATAAAACATGCCTTTCCCAGTTAATTAGTCCTACCATTCATTTTTAAGGAAAATATAATCTTTGGGCTTTTGCAACCTTGGAACTAAGTCATAAAGATGTTACTTTTTAAGTATCATGTTTTGTAAGAGAATCATTACATAAGAAGATTTTACTATATATATATATATATTTACTATATATATAATATATATTTGTAGATAGACAACAATACCCTCATTTTATTTGTTTTTATTTTTCTTGTGGTTTTAGGGATCAAAATCAGTGCCTCACTCATGCTAGTGCTCTACCACTGAGTCACAACCCTAGACCCAAGGCCAGGGTTATTTTTAATATTTTAAAATATTTTTAAAAAATATTAAATATAATTATACATTATAATATACAAATATTATATAACTGTAAATATAAACAATATATTTATATATTATATAATTAAATATTATATAATAATAAATTTATATATTATATAATTAAGTATTATATAATATATAAATATATTATATTTAATATTTTTAAAAAAACATTTTAACTAATGACAAATGGAGTTTCAGTCCAGTGTGGGGCTCTGAGTTTGTGAATTAGGAGTGGGCTCTAAAATAAGTCATGAAGGACTCCCAGGCAGAGTCAAAAAGGAAAGAGTATTAAAGAAAAGATAAAACTATGTTGAGATACTCTCTCAGTTCTCTTCAGACTTCCTAGCATACTCTGGTCACTTTCTCAGCCTGCCACTAATTCAACCAGGGCTCAAAGGCACACAGTCCCTATGGTTTCAAATAAACATTTACTTTGGGGATGTGCTTTACTTTTAATACTGCAAGATGCACTGTCATCATTGGCTTTAAGAGAGGCTTTATGGAAAGACTGTGGCTTAAGAATTAATGCTTTCATTGCTCCCCATAGAGTCTGAAACTTCTGAACCCTTCTCACCCATCACAGGTCTTTGCTTTATCATTTGAAAACATTTGGCTTCTTTTTCTCTTCAATGAATGCCCAAATTGTACCAATTCTGTTCTGTTTTAGTTCAATTTCAAGACGCAGGTAACTGACACAACTAACTTAAGCAGACAAGTGCTTTCATTAGAGTCGAATACACACACTAGTGCATGTTCTAAAATCTGAATGAGAATCTTTCCATCTCCATCCAAAACACAAATGATCATCCCGCAGATGGGTCTTCTTTAGCCAATTAAGAATCTAAACTCTTTTTTATCCACTAAGTGGAAAACGCAGACCAAGGGAGAATACTGGGTGCTCGACTGTCAGGTGAGCAATGAAAACTTTATCCCAACTGGGATTTAAACCACGACTTTTGGATCTTGTGGTTCTTCATTACATTGTTTTATTAGTAATGTGTTACCCTTCCTGCAAACGCTGCTCAGGGGCCTGGCAGTACAGGAATTTGCCCTGTTGTGGACAGGAGAACGATGACCTAATTCTGGATCACAAAGCTAATCTGCAGCCCCCGCTTTGTTATCTGTAGCCTGCATGTCCAGAGGCCATAAGGGACCCACAGTCTTTCCACATGAAGCAGCTACCCTCTTAGCAGTCCTGGCAAAAGGGACAGATTCAATTCTCTGCATTTGTGGGCAACACACTTTTCTTCTCCTAACTCTGGGGTGTTCCCAGTCTCTGCTCTAGGGGTGCTCAGAATTCCAGAACACGGTTTAGCCACCTTCTCCTCTTGATGTCTTCTTCCCAATCTTCTTCTAGTTTGGATGACCTCCTCTCCCCACATTGTTAACGTGTATATCATAATCTGCTTCTCTTGGCTGACTGTGATCTTAGCATCTCAGTATCAGCATCTTGCACATAATTTTGTTAGATGAGCAAATGCAAACTTGTCAGATGGTCTTGCCCTAATAGGGGGCTTTTTGTCTCCTGGGATCAGCTCTTTGTTTGCAGGGGGACACTAGAGTTGTTCATGAGGGCTGCCCAGGCTGCCCTGAACACTGACATGAGACATTGAACAAAGGCCCTGGAGGGTTCATTGAGGGAAACAGTCGTGGCTGGGATCCTAGGGATCAGGCAATGTAGATTGTCTGACTTCAACTATGAAGTCAAGTGCGGAGAAGCATGTTCTCTGCATGGTCACAGAGACCAAGCAGGCCCCTGTCCTTTGGGTCATTATGGCGTGAGGATGATATGATGAAGGGCTAGCTAGACAGTTCTGGCAGGCCTGAGAAAAGAATATATTATACTGAGTGATAAATTTCAAAGTTTCCATGGCTGGGGCCACCTGACTAGTTTAACTAGTTTTCAGATTTTGAGCTTCATCCCCTAATTCAGAGCCACAAAACCATCCTGGTGGCTGACACACACTACACAGATATAACACAAATAAAGTTATTTTGTATGGAGAAGTGGGAGGTACGAGGTGATATTGCAAAGGTTTGGATGTGACCTAAAACTTTTCTGATTTCCTGAACTGGAGGGCAGTTTGTCCTTGAAATCAACCAGGTTCTTGTTGAGCCATTGTCCACTGGGAAAAAACAATTCTTTGGGTATTGATTTAGGTCAGTCTAATTTCTGCTTCTTTGATCGTCTTCAACCTAGATTTTTTTTTTTCTCTCTCTCTTTTTTTGAGATTTCATCATCTAGAGCTGAGAAGGTAAATCTTATTCCACAGTGAAGCCACATCCCCACATTCCCAGAGGGATTGTGCAGGACACAAAGAAGGAAAAGGATTTCATGCTCTTCCTTCAGAAAGGCATTTTCTGTTGGAGTCATTTCTTTAGTCTCTCTATTTTTCCTTCTTTCGTTTATGCTGTGTTCATTTAACCCAGGTGCCTATTCATTCATTCAGAAGATACTTGCATAACACATCAATGTCAAAGCCTGAAGTTTCTCAGATGAGAAAGCAAGGCAAGCAGTGGGTTCAGACTGTGCCTGGAACATACTCCCTTCTCTCCCCCTCAGCCTTTCCAGGAGGATCCTGCTTCTACTTTGCATTTCAGACACTCACCCTTTACAATTGCAAAAGCCGTCCCCGTTCATTATAGAGAAACTGAAAAATCCCAAATGATAGAAAAATGGAGAAAGGGAAAAACAATTCTTCTGAAAGAGTTGCTGTAAGCATTTTAGTGTATTTCCTCTCCTGTCCTTTTTGAAATCGAGTCAAGCACGCTTAATGCCGACCCCTTTATATCTGTTTTCATGACGACATGAATTTGCTCTTTTGCTGTGAACTATTCACATTATGTTAATGGAGATGTGCTGCTTCATTTTATAGGCATAACTTTCCTCATTACCCCCTTTGTTTAGATTTATCTTTTTTTTCTTGCTATCATAAACAATGCTGTTATAAGCATCCCAGTGAATAGGGGCTTTATGTCCTTCAGATTTTTTTTTTTTTTAAGAGAGAATTCTGCAAAGTCTAATCCCTGGGTCAAGTCTGTGTGGCTGTTCTCCAGGTCAGTTATACACACGTTGCCAAAATACTTCCCCAAAGGGCTCTGCTGACCTATACTTCTAGCAGCTTACCAGAATGTCTAGTTTAACTGCATAAGTCGTTAAGAGAATATATGGTTAAGAACCCATATTCAAGACTCACCAGATTGTCACAGTTCAAGTACTGGCTCTGCCATTTGCTGTGTGATTTTAGACATCTCATTTAACCTCTCTGTGTCTCCATTCTACAGCTGGAGAATAGAGTGAAAATTGGGCTTCCTCATTCGTGAGAAGGAAATATATGAGAATACAAAAAAAAAAATAGAATATACCTAGTACATGCTAAGTAGTGCTTTGGTAGTAGCAGCTTTCACCCTGTTTACTATCATGGGTAAGACTAAAGGGAATGATAACCTATGAAAATCAATGCCCTAATGTGAGAGTGTGGTGAGTTGGAACGTGTCCCCTAAAATTCCATGTCCACCAGGATCCTCAAAATGTGCCCTTAATTGGAAATGGAGTATTTGAGAGAGAGTGAAGTTGGGGTGAGACCGTCCTGGATTGGGGTGGGTCCTAACCCAAAGTCTGAGCCCTTCTAAGAGGAGGAGAGAATACACACAGACCCAGAGCCGGAGCCAAGTGAGAACAAGGGCAGAAATTAGAGTTATGCTTCCACAACCCAAGAAGGGCCTGGGGCCTCCAGGAAGGGTTGGGAGTCGCAAGGAAGGGTTTTCCTCCTAGAGCCTCACCTTGGCTTTGGACTTGCAGCTCAGAACTCTTGGAGAACACGTTTCTGCTGTTTAAAAGCACTGGGTCATTCCTTGTGGTGGCCCTGGGGCACTGATACCCAGGGTAAACTGAATTGTCCCGTTGTGTCAGGGGGGGAAAGTGGTATGAAAGAGCAAAGCAGGTTAGCATTATTCAAGTTCACTAAGTGCCACTAGGGACCCTAAGAGAAAATTGCCAGCCAGAGTCTCAGGGTGATTTTTCTGGGTGACATGGGCTGACAGAGACCCAGGCCACCCCTCGCTGCACACCCCCCTCCCCGCTGCCTGTACTCGTGAGCTTCTGGATGGATCTTTGTTCTAATCAACCATGGATAACACCAGCTCATTTCCACATCCACTCTGCTGCTAGACCGTAATGATGATTGATTCACGTAGCAAATGGCCTGAAGTCGCCCTCACAGCCTTATTATTGCAGATACAATTACCACCAGGCTGAGCTCGCTGCTACAGTGGCTGATAATGGACTCTAATTTGCCCGTGGGTTTGTGCTTCTTTGTCCTCAGACAGAGATCCATTTCTAATTGAGAGAGTAATTCATAAATATTTTTCTTTGCCGACATGGGGGAAGGCCAGATTTAATTGCATGTTGAAAGACAGATCTGCCCAGAAGCCAGAGAAGGAGGCTGTGGGCCCAGGCCTAGGGCACGGCTCATCGATTCAGGCTGCTAATTTTGCAGTAAAGGTCACTGAGGATCAGAGAAGTACAGTGACTTAACTAAGGTAACACAGCAGGTTAGTTAGCTCTTTATGTTCCTGAGTGCTGTCTCTTCGGCTCCTTGTGCTGGACAGTAGCAAAAAGTAGGTGTTCCCAGCAGCCCATTCCATTGGGATCACCCTGACTTTTGCTTATTTGTTATCATGGGAGGAACTATTTTTATTTGAAATACTACAGTTGTCCCTCAGTATTCATAGGGGTCTTGTTTCAGGACTCCCCACATACATCCAAAATATGCAGATGCTCAGTCCCTTATATAAAATGGTGCAGTGTTTGCATACAACCTACCCATATCCTTCTGTACTTTATCTCTAGATGACATGTAATACCAAATGCAAGGAAATGATGTGTAAATTATGCTCATACTGTATTGTTGAGGGAGTAATTATAAGGAAAAAAGTCAGTAAGTGTTCAGCACAGAGGCAAACTTTTTTTCTAAATAACCTGACCACCTTTAAACCTGAAGATGGGTATTCCATTGACATGGTGGCTGACTATATATTTGTTGTTTCTGTTTTTGAATCATGTCAGAAAACTCATTGATGAGAATTTGGAAAAGAAGAAATAATCAAAATTCTTTCACAAGGAGATGACTTCAAGTGAGCATGTTTGATTCACTTACAAATATTGATGTATATGCATACATTTTTCATTTCTTATTTTGGATTTTTTGGAGGTTATAGTATATATAGAATTTTATATTTCATTTTTACATTTTTTGTATGTTAGTTATCTTCTAACATCATTAAATGTCACGTTGTAGTTTCAAAAACGTGGTTGCATAGTATTAAATCATGCGGATTATGAGGTTATTTAAATAATTTTGCTATTGACATATAAATGGTTTTGTAATTTTTCAATTATGAACCACTTGTGTTGAACATTTTGCATACGAATTTAGGATTACCTCTGATTATTTTTGTATAATAAATACTTACAAGTGGAAATTGGGGTCAAAGAGTATGATTATTTTTAAAAGTCATAGACAACACATATTGCTAAGTTATGTGATTTCTTATCAGGGCAAAAACTGAATGTTTGACTGTAAAATCAGGTTTGAATCTCAAGTTTGCCATTTATTACCTATATGATCACTGATCACTTCTTTTTTTCCCCTTTTTTTGCCTAATGTGTAAAATAAGAAAAATAAATGCTTCATCACTTTATTAGGAGAATTAAATAAAATAAATATTAAAATCCAGAGCCTAACAGCAGATACAGTAGTCCTCCCTTATTTGTGGTTTTGCTTTCTGCAGTTTCAGTTACCTGCGATCAACCATGATCTGAAAATATTAAATGGAAGATTTAAAAAATAAGTAATTCATGAGTTTTAAATTGCATACCACTCTGAGGACCATAATAATAACATCTCATGCCATCCTGCTCCAATCTGCCCAGGACGAAAGTCATCTGTTTGTCCAGTGTATCCATGCTGTATACACTATCTTCCTGTTAGTAACTAGCTATCAGGATAGCTACCAGCTATCACAAGTGCTTGTGTTCAAATAACACTTACTTTAATAATAGCTCCTAAGCACAAGAGTAATCATGCCAAGGAGGCAGTAGGATGTAAATCATGGAATGACAGATTAATTCTGGTACCAATGCTGCAGGGTATATGACAAGGCCAGACATAGTGTACACATGGAAGAAAATAAGTCTTCATCAAAGATGAAGACAAAAATCATATTTTGAGATAGAGACAAAAAAAAAACACACATTCACATAACATTTTAATGGTATATTGGTATCATTGCTCCATTTTATCATTGGTGTTCATCTCTTGTTGTGCCTAATTTATAAATTAAACTTTTCCATAGGATGTATGTCTAGAAAAGACCTGCATATGGAGAGCTCAGCACTATCTGCAATTTCAGGCATCCTCTGGGGTACATCCCTGCTGATAAGATGAGACTACTCTACTTAGCTAATATTTACCATTTGTTTGGTTTTAAACTTTTGCCTCCAGTGAAAATCCAGGAACTAGAATCTTCTAAGCAAAGATCAGGGATTTTTATTTTCCAAATTAAGAGGCTCTTGGGACTGGGAGGAGACAGTCTGCCAGCACGTATGTAAATGCAGTGTTCTCAGCTGCTAGCATGTGGGAAAGGCCAAGGTCCTAACAGCTCAGGGCCAGGGTCAGTCCTGGCATTTTGTCTTTCTCTTCCAAGGAGAGAAGGTTTGAGGAAGTCAAACTGCTTTCAGAAGGCTACGACTTGCGTAATGCAACAGCCAACAGCAGACAAATTTGATATGACCTTAAGCTCCCCCTCTGGGGCGTGAAGAGAGAGAATATGGGGTACAAAATAAAGCTCTGATTTTATGTCTTTCTTAGATTCTTAGGTTCCCCGAAAGCTACAAAAGACATTAGGCTGAAGACACTTGGAGAAAATGGGTTAAAACCAAACCGGGGCCTGGAGGTGGCTGAATTTAGGTGCAAAGCTAAACTCTGACACTCCCTAGCTAAGTGACTTTTGGCAAGTCACTTGACCGTGAGCTTCCTGGGTCTGTTTCCTGCTGTGTTTAAAGAGTGTTAAAGCAGCCAAGGTTTTTATTAAGCTAAAAAGAAATGAATAAAAGACAAAAAGTGGTCAATAAATAGTAACGGTTACTGTCATTATCTATGAAACATGAAGCATTCTACTATTTTTCTTAGTCTTCATTATCCTTGTGATAAAATGGGAGCCATAAAAATTATTATATTTATGTGGCAGTATAGTTATGAGTACTATTGAGACCACAGGCAGAAATCTTGAGTCATCTCTGCAGTGCAATGAAACGGTCCCGATGGAGGAGCCCGGAGCCCGGGCAAGGAAGAGCAGCTCTGGAGTCTGGGGTCCCCTCCATGTCCCCCCATTGCCTTCCACCTTCCAGTTGTTGACTCACCTGCTGAAGCCTTACCCTCCAGTCATTGCTTCCCAAGAGCCAAGATTATCCAGATATTTAGCGTGACAAAAATCACACATGTCAGGATTGAAGCACATCCTTTGGAGACAGGAGAGCATAGTAGTCAAGGCCTGTTGCCCTGCAGCTGTGGGGTGCCGCCAAGGTGAAGGCCTGTCATTGCAGTCAGAGACCTATGCAGACAAGGACTGAGAACGTGTACTTTAAAGCACTCACTCTGAGCTTCCAAGACCAGGATGGCCTCCCTCTGGCCTCTGGCATGTTGCAAATCCATCTGGGAGGCCTTGAAGTGTCAGGAAGCAGCTGTGGTTTAGATGCACGTGCACACACTTGACTCACACAGTATATCCTTCCCCTCCAAGTTCACTCTGCAACCGTCGCCAGGTATGTATGGGCTATGTCCTGGGCAAAGGTTAGAGCAAATAATGTCTGTGAAGCCAAATGTCATCAATGACATGATTTTTAGCTGTTTGCATTGAATGCAATAAAATTTCCTCTTGGAATCTGGGTGTTAAATTGGATTATCGACAGAAAGAAGGTTGGCATTCTTGCAGTTACTTCTTGGGCGTTTGCCTTACATTTGAATCTTACACTCACCTCAAATGCACATGTCATCAACTCCTGACTTGTAGTAAAAATTAATGAATCCTGCATACATTTAGACTGTTCATCTAGTAACCTACTATTAAAGTGTGTGTGTGTGTGTGTGTGTGTGTGTGTGTGTGTGTGTCCTTTTCTTTTTGGAACTAGGGATAGAACCCAGGGCCTTGTATATGCAAGGCAAGTGCTTTGCTGCTGAGCTCCATCCCTGGCCACAAATGACATTTCACGAGCTCTTCTTTGATGACTGTTGCTCACAGGGAGATGTAGTTGATGGACTCTCTGTCCTTGAGAGTCATTCAGGAAATAATTCTTGAGAGGTCATCCCCTGGGTACTCACTGTCAGCAGCCAGGGCTCTCCTTGAAGTGGGAGCAGAGAAGAGAGAGTGGATGGCCATGCAAGGTGAGGTGGAAGTAGTACTGAAGAACTTCACCTCCAAGGGGTGAGGCACAAAATCCTAGGTGCAACCTACGACAAGGACACTGGCAGCTAATGGTAATGCTCCTAGAAGAAGGAAATTCAGAAAGACACTTTTGCAGGATAATGGAGAACAATTGTCAGAGATCATCTGGTTTCTAGGGTTGAGTCTCTTCCCCGTAAGATAGTGTGTGGTGCTACTGACCATCGTCACCATTTAGCACCAGAGCTCAGAAGAAGTAGAGGTGGTCTGCAACCAGAAGCAGACTCTGACTCTTCACAGATTTTCACCACCTACCAGATACTGCACGTGGGCTGGGCGCACATCTTTTTGGCCCTGGAAGAGGAAACTTTCTCAGGTCTCATTCATGGTGTGGTTTTAATGAGCATCTACTTTAGGCCCAAACTTGGCTTTATTGCTGAAGATAGATTAAGGAGAAAGGATGACAAAATCTCTGCCCTCAGGAAGCATTGGTTTGAGGACAGTAAAAGAGATAAGGGACGCCACTGCTTTTGATTGTCATGGTCTTTACCAGGTTATGGCAAGATGCAATAGCAGTCATAACAAGTATGGGTTTGGATCCTCACTCTTCCAGTCCCTTCTTCTTTTTTTTCCTACTAAAATGTGACTTGGTGGTTTCTTGGAAGAATTAACTAAGACGATGTAGGTGATGCATTTGACAAGGCTCCTGACATAGAGTGAGTGCTACTTGTCTACTGCTGTCATTATTGCTTTAGTAATTGATGCTCAGAGCTGTAGGTCTCTTTGCAGGAAAAACGCAAAGAGAAGGGATAGAAAACCAATGGTGTTGGGTTCAGCACTCAAGTGTTCAACACAAAGACCAGCAGAGAACTCCCTCCTGGTGTGGAATTATGTCAGGTTCCATCAGACAGCTCTGTGGGGCTCTGGGTAAATATTATGTGTGGAGGAAGCAAAGTGTCTGGAGCGATCCTGGAGCTGGGTCTGTTTAATACTCAGGGAGCTTTAGTGATAATTCATATGGTACGACCAGCAGTATGCTGGCTCGTGGGCATTAAAGGACTTGGGAGGCTGAGACAGGAGGATTGCGAGTTCAAAGCCAGCCTCAGCAATGATGAGGCACTGGGCAACTCAGGGAGACTCTGTCTCTAAATAAAATACAAAATAGGGCTGGGGATGTAGCTCTGTGGTTCAATGCCCCTGAGTTCAATCCCTGGTACCAAAAAAAAAAAAAAAAAAAAGATTTGAGCATTCATCTTGCCCTCAATTAAGAGGTTGTAAGGTGTTCCCTAGTTAATTATTTTTTAAAAAACTGTGCCCTATTTTCTTTTTTTAATATATACATACAATACTACTTTTAACTGTAATCACCACATCATATTTAGATCTATTGACTTTATTTTCCCCTGTTTAACTGAAATTTTGTATCTTTGACCAACATCTCTCCAATTCCAATGGTTCCCCATTTTTTTTACTGTGGCGAAGCAAGGGAAATTATAGTGGTGCCTGGAAGATATATAGCCTCACCATGGGTTCACCAAGGTCAAGGGCTCACCAAGGTCAAGGGTTCACCAAGGTCAAGGGCTCACCAAGGTCAAGGGCTCACCAAGGTCAAGGGCTCACCAAGGTCAAGGGCTCACCAAGGTCAAGGGCTCACCAAGGTCAAGGGTTCACCAAGGTCAAGGGCTCACCAAGGTCAAGGGCTCACCAAGGTCAAGGGCTCACCAAGGTCAAGGGCTCACCAAGGTCAAGGGTTCACCAAGGTCAAGGGCTCACCAAGGTCAAGGGCTCATCAAGGTCAAGGGTTCACCAAGGTCAAGGGCTCACCAAGGTCAAGGGCTCACCAAGGTCAAGGGTTCACCAAAGTCAAGGGTTCACCAAGGTCAAGGGCTCACCAAGGTCAAGGGCTCACCAAGGTCAAGGGCTCTCTGTTTCCCAGGGTCAGAGCTCTTGCCCACACTCAGCTTCCCACAGGCCTGTGCGCTCTCCTTGTCCACGCAGCGGCCTGAAATGGACACTTCACAAGCTCTCCAGGTGTGCATGCTGATGTCCTCAGGTGACTCCGCTGACAGCTGAAACTATGGGTCACTGTCTGGCGGCAAAGTCCTTTCTGATGATTCTTGGCACTCGTGTGATTATCAGCTCACTCTGAGAAGGAAGAAAGGTGCTGCCCTTGTCCAGAGCAGAGAGATGAAGATGTCCCCCTAAAACGGCTCTTCCCGCTGTGGCAAGGAGAACAGGACCTGGGCGCCTCCTCGGGCTGCTCCTGACACCTCATTGCCTTGTCATCAATCTTGCTCCTTCCACACCGATTACATCCTCTGCGTCGAGGAAAGAAGGAATTGGCCTTTATTCAATGCTCCATGGCTTCTCATGAGTTAAAAAGTTTTACACACATTAAAGTGGTCATGGTTTGGACGTTAAAGGTCCCAGATGCCTGTGTGTGAGAGGCTTTGTCCCCAGGGTGGCACTACTGGGAGGTGGAACCTTTAGGGGGCAAGGCTAAGTGGAAAGCCCTTATGTCACTGGGGATGTGCTTTGAAGGAGTCTATGGGTCCCCGGCTTCCTCCTCTTTCTCTTTCACATCCTGGCCAGGAGGGGAACAATTTTGGACCCACCTGTGCTCCTACCACGATGAGTGACCTCACCACGGACCCAAAGCCATATTGACAACCAATCGTGAACAGAAACTCCAAAACTATGAGCCCAAATAAACCTTTTCTCTTTACAGGTTGATTGTCACAGTTATGCTGTTAAAGGTAACAAAGTGTACTAAGACGGAAGTCAAAATACCTCTGGGAACTTGGAATAAGAAGACATTTCAATAAACTCCCCAACGATCTAACTTCAGCATATCCAGATGACATAGACGTGAAAATGTTTTCCAGATAATGTAAGAAAGTTGTCAATTCAGATAAAGAATATGAAATTATGTCAGTCCTACTTTCTGGCATAATTATTTTGGGAGGGGTGTTGGAAATCAAACCCAGGACCTCACACATGCTAGGCAAGTGCTCTACCACTGAGCTACATTTGCAGCCTAAATAAACGTGGGGAATACTCTGCTGGCCTGTGATCATGGTCTCAGTATCAGGCAAAGTTTACTGATTCTCAACTCCTTGCATGGAATTTGTTCTGTTTTCCTGTTCTGGATTATTGCCCATATTGTTTTTTCATTCCTCTCAAATTATTTCATGTGTGTATGTTTAATTTCCTTCGTGTATAAGCATCCCAAGGCCAAGATCCATGTCTTATTTATTTTGTAACTCTCCAGAGTAGACACTTAATAACTAGTGATTTCTTTTTTAGCTGTGAGTTTACATTAGAATAAAAATATTTGGGAGAATACGTCTAAAATAAAAATGCATGGTGAAAAAATAAAGATAGCCAACATGTGTCTTTTAACCCATTGATTCCTAAAAGGTAAAATTTGTTAAAAGTATAAAATGTGGATGTGTAACCGATGTGATTCTGCAATCTGTATACGGGGTAAAAATGGGAGTTCATAACCCACTTGAATCTAATGTATGAAATATGATATGTCAAGAGCTTTGTAATGTTTTGAACAACCAATAAAAAAAGAAAAAAAGTATAAATACAGGTATGAGTTATTTTGTGATCCCTATAATCTTTAGAGAGGAAACAAAGTTCTTGCCTCATCATGCTTCATGAATCAGTTCTCTGGATTCTAATTTGGAGGAGGTTGCTAATGCTGCTTGTGTAACTATTATGATAAGGGCTTCTAAATATACTTACTCTTCTTACTGCATTTTAATAGGGACAGATTTAAAGTAAAGACAGAAAATAATGAGAACAGGAAGTAGTTATGACGATCTCCTCTCAAGTTTCCAGGAGTAGTAGGTGGAAATATCTCTGATCTCTGGCTAGTGTCCATTAGCCTTTCAAAGTATGTTTGAAATTCTCTCAGTTTTACTTTCCTTATGAAGACAGACTCGCCAAATATATTCTCATGATATTACCTCTAAACACAACAGGAAGCCAGCTCTAAATAAACAAATAGCTCTGGAAACAGAACTGAACCACAAAACACTTAATCAGAATAGATTTTTTTTTAAAATGAATATTACAGCTATCGTGAAACAATCAAGTTATTAAACCTTAAGGACTTTAAATGAAAATTTGGAATCCAGTAATACTTTTTTAGTAACCCAGGGTGGTTTTTTTTTAATCCCCCTCTGAAAAAGTTTGATTTGATTGAAAAAAAAATTCTACACTTATTTTGAATATTTTCCTTCTGCATCAATCAGTTTCCAGGACCTAAACTATTATTTTTACATAGAAAGACAGATAACTCCAGACAAAAAAGTGGTGATGACCTGTTGAGAGAGTGGGAAGGGGGGAAGGATTGAAAAAAAGTAGGGAGGAAAGTGAGTGAGGAAGGAAAGGTGTTAGAAAGAGGGAGAAAAGAATACAGAGCAAGAAGAGTGGAGAGAAGCCAATCTGGGGAAATTTCTCTAAACCTGCAGAAACTGGGCAATTATTTTTAAAAAGGTTCAGACAGTATCCTGGGAACTCTGTTAGAAATATGAGCAGAGATTGCCTGTGATTTTGTGAACAAAGTTCATACTCCATTCCCAGGCAACCCCTACGTAGATTTCCTAGACAATGGCCCCCTCTACACCAGAACCCGTGCCTACCCCACCCATAACCCTTTGGTTCCTTTGACATTTTCTTGCTCAGTGACCCTCACATGCTTTCATCCCTGACTGCCAGCATGGGTACATCTCTATCTGAGGAGCACTGCTGTCATTGGGCTTAATGACACCTTCGGCTTCAGTTCCTTGGCACACTCTGAGAAGTTTTAAGTACCTGGGATGTACAGCCTTCGTGCCACCCCCCAAGGGTAGCCCTTGAAGGTGACCTTGAAGGATACACGATATAAATTCTCCATCTCTGAGGTGAGGTCCCAGTGTCTCTACAGCTTTGCCTGCAGGGTCCAGCCAAATTTGCCCTCTGGGGGGCATCTTCCTTCCCGTCTTCCTCCCCGTCCCCACACCTCTCCTGGATGTCCTAAGCACACTTCCAGACTAATGGGCCTCATGAAACCTCATCTCAAAGTCTGCATCTGGGATATTAACTGAAGACACTACCCAGGTAACCTAAAGTCCAGACGATTCCAACAACCATGAGAGATGTTTTGTTGTTCGATCCCACGGGGGACCCAGCAGGGTGGAGGATTTACCCCGAGCCCTCTTCTGGCCTTAGAACTTCTGGCCTTAGAATCACAAGGCGATTCCCTGCACACCATCTCCCTTTGCCACACTTTTCTCTTCAAGTGCTTGACTTCCTCACTCCTGGGCCTTGGTACCAGTCAGCCTCTGTCTACACATGGATGAACCACGTCCTTGGAGACTCTGGGAGTCAAGTCTCCCTCCCCTCCTATGCTCTGCCTTGGCTGCTGAGGCTCGGCTCCAACTGGAGGTCTGACAAGCGTTTTCCCCCAGGCCTGGGTGTGTTTGGGTGTGGGTTCCATTTTAGCATCCATCCATCAACCACTGTCTGCTGGCCTCACCCTCCCAGGGGTGTGTTGGAAGCCCTAAGGGACAGAAGGCAGGCATCTTCACCCACAACCATGGGGCTTGATGGGCACAAGCCACGATGGTGTCAGAACAGTAGTGGGGGTCGTGTACTGCAACAGCACCCAGGTTTTTATGAATTTTGAGGGAGGAAGCCAAGGTGGTGTTTCCTAGTTCCTTGTGATTCTATAATTGCTTTCTGAAGTCATGGTGGCTCACCACATTCAGTGAATCAGTTGTTAGGTTTGGGGATTAAAGGGAGAGATGTTTTTTCCTAATCTGAAGTATTATGAAGATACATTTAGGTCTATTCATTTCATTTCTTCTATATATATATATACACACACACATATATATGGAATTTATTTATATGCTTATATGTATATGGAATTTATATACATATACACACATATATTTACATACATAATTATACATACACATATATAAATACATATACATATATAAATAGAAAAAATTTATACATATATATGTATATACACATATATAATCATTCCACCTTTCAAAGTTAGCATATTGGAAATGGTAGTGACTATTTGTCTTTAATAAGATTGCACAGGCTGGGGAAATCTCTGTTGATGAGCCCATGGAGCAGACAGAGTAGAAATCCCAATTTTTCTGTGATGGGTCCCACCAGGAGGCTCATGGGGAGGCATGTGGTCAAAGTTGGTATCAGCTCCTTTTTGAAAAATACCACAGTGAATACTGGTCAAGCACCTGCTGTATGCTCAGTAAAGAAAGGGCAGGAGGTATTGGGGATAAATTACAATGACTATTTTGCTCTTGGGGAATGAAATTGCTTATAAAAATATGGTAATTTTGACCTCTTCAATGCAGAGATTTTATTGCACATAATGGTCATAGGAGAAATTTTCCCCAGATGGAAAACCTGAGTTTTTATATAAATTGCTTCATAATTGAAGTGAGCTGTCTGGTGATGTGTTATGGTCCCCACATCAGTGGTCAGCTGCCTCCTCCTTTTATCCCAGGAAAAATGCAGAGTGTCACGATGTCCTGAGAGCTGCTGCTTATTTGAATTTTGCACATCTTATTTCTTAAAACTCTCTAGTAGGAAGATCAGCTTTGAAATATTTAAATTTAATTATTTGAGCAATGAGTGAATGAAAGTAAACATCCCCAGAAGGAATAACAAACCAGAACATGTAACAATTAATTATTTCTAAGAGCAATTTTTATTAAACAATAATTTTTGCAAAAACCATAAAGCTTATTGAAAACCCAAATGGTATGAAAGTAAAATGTACCCACCTTTCCCCTTTCAAAACAACTTCACCTCTAGATTTTACTCAGCAACAGTCTACCTATTTAAATGATTGTTACAATGTTGTTTGGCCCTGTTCTAGCTGGGTGTGGTGGCTCACCCCTGAAAGAATTCCCCACGCAAAGACACTTCGCCGGGAGAATTCCAATTTTATTGCAAAAAGCTGTGTGCTTATATAGAACTAAGGGGGAGATGGTAGGGCTTAGATAAATGGCAGGCCACCCATTTATTGGCAAGTTCTCCCAGATATCAGCTCCGGAGCCCAGGAATTAGTTCTCATGGGTCTAAGGTTCCCCGCCAGTGAGATTTGAAATTGGCGCCGGCAGGAGAGTTCACAAGGGCGGGAACTTTTTGCACCAGTGCAGAAAAGAAGAAGATAGGAAGAAGAAGTCCTTAGGTGCCATGTTGGGGTTTTTTTTCTCTGGGGTATGGCTGCTGTTTATACTTTTCCCAACAACCCCTGTCATCCCAGGGGCTTGGGAGGCTGAGGCAGGAGGATTTTGAGTTCAAAGCCAGCGTCAGCAAAAGTGAGGTGCTAAACAACTCAGTGAGACCCTGTCTCTAAATCAAATACAAAGTAGGGCTGGGGATGTGGTTCAGTGGTTGAGCGCCCCTGAGTTCAATCCACGGTACACCCCATAAAAAAAAAATAAAAGATGTTCCAAGGGGAGAAGAGACTCTGTCCAGGGGTGATGGCTACAAAAAAATTATAAGTCATGTATCCCTTATATAGTACAAAGGGCTAGTTTTTTGGGAGTTAAAGAAGATATTTGGAGAGCACTGCTAGAGATGTTTTCACTGATATGGAGGGTTTTAAGGAGACCACTTGAACCCTTAAGGTACTCCTGATATTTGGGGGGTTTCTAAACCAATATCTGAGTTCAACTAGAAAAATATGAAAAGTGAGAGATGGATGGGAAGGAGAGATTCTGCTGGTTGTGAGTGGTCTGTATCCTTCCTACCCATGGGTATCTTCTGTGGGCCAGACATAGGCCATGTGTCAAGAGAAAACCATCGTGGGGTTAAGCCCAGTCTATTTCAAGGAGCTAGCTCAGCACAAAAAGACCGGATATGGATGGCTGGATTCCAGAGGCTGAAGAAAGAGCCTCAAATTATGGGTAGGAATAGAAATGCATCTGCTGGCCTCCATAAAAGTGAAGAAAGACGGATCTCTAAAGAACCCACGAAAGTGCCCACAGGAGAAAATACATCAGCAGTGTGTGCTCTCCAGACCAGGGAACATTGGCACCGGGTCACTTTTGTGTCCACAAAGTGGGAACTCTCCTATCCCCATTTCCCGCGGTCCTCCCCTGGGTTCGAACTCCAGCCCTCTCTTCCCAAAGGCAGCTTCCCATCTGCAACAGAACTGAGCTGGAGAAAAAAAGGGAAGAAACCTCAAATTTAAACAATTTGGACTTGATTGTTCGATGAATATCACTTTCTCAGACTACTAAATCATGACTCTTTTCGATGTCTTAAAGTGACTGTAGGAACTTTTATTATGTAAAAGTAACTATTTTGAATTTAGGGTCAAAAGAGAACCAACTCATCCCATTAAATAAACATCAGGGGGCAGGGAACAGTTCAAGTGCCACACTAGTTTAATGCGAGAGTTCTAGAAAGGAATACAGGAAGCGCAAACACACATACACACGTGTTCTGAAGCCGCAGCTCCCAGTGCTGGCGCTCAGGGAACAGATTCATGGGCACCCACCCTAAGGACAGCAGTGACCTTGGCTGACCCTTCCAAGGGCAGCATTGATGTCACAGCAGATGAAGAAGAAGACACATAGGTAATATCTGGTAAATCTTCTTGGAAAAGCATATCATGCTAATTGCACTTATTGGCCCAGTTGCTTTAGTATGCAGAACAATTAGCAGACAAATCTCAAGATCTCAGTACCTTAACCAATAAAAGTTTATTTCCTATTGCATTACCACCTGATTCTGAAAGAGAGTGCTCCTCCATATTGTCATCTGAAACCTGTGGCTCTGTCAGAATAAGGAAGGTCCCCTGGGCCAGAATCCAGTCACCTGGACCTCACCTAACTGAAGTGGGGCTGTAAAACTCGAGGTGTGCGTGGACATTCTGTGGTCTGCCACAGTGATTTGCCATATGTTCATCAATATTTATTGAGCAACTATTATATGTAATTATATCCTTTTTTGGTAGGAAAAAATGGTGCACTTTACAATTAGACACATCTGGTCATAATTCCCTACCATTCACTAAGTATTAATAATTAGCAATTTTCTAAATCTTTTTACTTTTTTTGAGTCTGATTTTTCAAATCTTAAAATGATAGTAATTATATGTTCATCCACAAGATTATTATAAATATTAAAAGAGGTAATTACCATAAGGTTCTTTGTATAAATAACAGTGTGAACAAATTCTGTTTATCTTCTACCATATTATTGGGGAGGGCATATTGACAAGGTTATAGAAGATACAAAGATTTCTAAGTAATAGACTTCCTCTTCCAAGAGCATGAAACCTTGAAGATAACAGTAAAGCAAGTACACACATGTTTAAAAGGCATTTTGAAAGAGTGTAAGGTTGATACAAATGAGAGCTTTTATAAGGAAGAACTGCCTCTTCCCAGCTACAGAAGACACTCTAGGAGATGGTGAATTTGAACTTGGTTTTAAAGAATGAAAATCATGGCATTTAAAGGTAAATGGATGGAGTTAGAGAAGATAATGCTAATGAAGTTAGCCAATCCCCCCAAAAAACAAATGCCAAATGGTGGGGTAGGGACAGGGAGCATGGGAGGAACAGATGAACTCTAGATAGGGCAGAGGCGTGGGAGGGAAAGGGAGGTGGTATGGGGTTAGAAATGATGGTGGAATGTGATGGACATCATTATCCAAAGTACATGTAAAAAGACATGAATTGGTGCGAATATACTATGTATACAACCAGAGATATGAAACATTGTGCTCTATCTGTGGAATAAGAGTTCTAATGCATTCCACAGTCATATATAAATTAAAAATTAATATAAAAAGGAACAATAAATATAAAAAAGAAAAAAAAATAAATTTTCAAAAAAAATTGAGATAGGAAGATTTAGGAATTCTATGATAGATAGACAGACAGGTAGACATAGAGAGATATAAGAATGGACTCATTATGGGGCCTGGGTCACGGGATCATGGGGTGGAGAAGTACCATGACTCTCTGCAAGCTGGAGAGCTAGGAAAGCCAGAGATTGGCACAGGGGAGCCAATGGGTGTCACTCTCAGTCCTGGGGTTGAGGGCTGTACATCTCAGAATCCACCAGACCAGAGATTTTGGAGTTCTGATATCTAAAAGCTGAAGATGGATGTCCTGGCTCTAGAAGAGAGAGAGAATTTTGCTTCTCCTCCACCCTTTGGTTGTGTTTGAGTCTGCAACAGATTGGATGGTGCCCATCCACACTGGTGAGGGTGGATCTTTCCCACTCAGTCTACTGATGCAAATGCCAACCTCTTTCAGAAACACCCTCAGAGACATATCCAAGATTCATGTTTTACCAGTGACCTGGGTATCCTTGAGCTTAGTCCAGCTGACACCTGATATGAATTAGCACATATGTGGACAGAATTATTTGAGTAAAGGGAAAAGTAAAAAATAAAAAGTTATTGGGGGACCAAAACTGAAGCAATTTTGACTGTAAGGGAAGCTTAAATAGGGAACTGGTTAAAAGCCTGACAAAAGGTAAGGTATAGGTTTGGAAGGGGCTTGGATGTTAGCCAAGGAGGATCAGGGATTTACTACAGATAGCTTATGGCATAATGTGAAGTGGCATCCAATTAGTACATATAGTAGTAGAAAGGATGTAATAAGTGAATAATAATGGAAGGTTCTCCAACCCTGTCTATAGCAAGGAGAATCAAGAGAAAAATGACCTTGGAGAATGCTTAATCTAACCTTGATAATTCAGAGATGAGAGAATTCAGACCAGAGATGTTAAGTGACTAGCCTGAGACTACACTGTCATTTGAGTGAATTCTTTTTAATGCCTTGTTAACATTCTGCAATCCCAGAGCATCCTGGGAGCTCAGGCTTCCATCTGTCTTACCTTGGAATGCCCTTGACATAATGACGACTTAATTTCTAGAATTCCCAGACATGATTGTATTTGCAGTCACTTGGTATTTGGTTTTTGACCACCCAGAATAGACCAGACACTGTATTCACTACCGTGGGCTCCGCAAGGATGACTTAGCAAGGCCACCGCCTCTAGACCAAGTATTTGGAAATTCAGAAAAGTAAGATAATATTTTGACTGAGGTTTCTCAGGAAGAGATCTAAGGGGGAAAATGTCCTGGAGATCCTATTCACCATGAAAATAATCTCTAAGGCTGAAATTTTTGCAAACTGTAAAAACTGGCGATGGGGAGAAAATTGAGACACCCTTTGAATTGCTTTGGTAAGAGCTTTGTCTAGTTCACCTGTCTTACAAGCAGAGATGCACTTGACACCCCGTGTGCATGTGTGGGGGAACTGCAAGTATACTTCAAGAATATCTGTACACACGGAAGCACACATACTGCCTGCTCTATATAGAACAAACCTCCTCCATTTACCATGTGATTAAATCCCAATTAACTCAAATTGAAAAATATCTTCAATTGAAAATGTATCGAATATGCCTAAACCTAGCAACCATCACAGCTTAGCCTGCCTTGAACATCCTCACAACCCTTCCTTTAGTCTGCTTTTGAGCAAAATCATCAAATGCAAAGCCTATAATAAAGGGTGGAATATTTTATATCTACATACAGATGAGCATGGTGTAGACATGATGGGATGCAAAAACACAAAACACAGTATCTAAAACCACTGACAACCACTGTGGACTGCTTGTTAAAGAATGTGGGGTTGGTTGGAGCTGCGGCTGCTGCCGCTACACAGCCCTGCCCAAGAGGATGGGACCACATATCTCTCACCTGGGGCGGGGAATCCAAATTCAAAATTCAAAGTATGGTTTCCGCTGAAGTTGCATTGCTTCTGCTCTGTCCTTAAGTCAAACCTTCTGTTTCACTCAGCTCTTCCTCTCTGTGACCAAAAGACCTGAGAAACACAACGTAGAGAAGGAAAGATTTGTTTGGGCTCATGTTTTTCAGAAGTCTCAGTCCATAGACAGCTGACTTTATTGCCCTGAGCCTGAATTTAGGCAGAACATAATGGGGAGAAAGGGAAGGATGGAGGGAGAGATTGAGAGAGAGAGAGAGAGAGAGTGCTTCACTCACCAGGGAAAAAAATATAACCCCCAAAGCATGCTCCCATTGACCCACTTCTTCCAGCCACACCCTACTTGCCTACAGATACCACCCAGCTAATCCATATCAGTGGATTAATCTACTGATTAGGTTACACCTCTCGTAATCTAAACATGAAAACCCTTGCACTGTCTCACCCATGAGTTTTGGGGGAAATGCCTCATATCTAAACCATCGCCCCTTCATAACTTGGGATGTGTACTGACAAATTCATTGCAGTAGAAAATTAATTTTTTTTTCCTCACGGTCACTTAATTCCTCCCCTCCCTCCCCCTTTTTTTTTTTTTAACCTTCTACTCAGTGAATATTTAATACAGGATTCCAATGTGGATTTTTCCTATTATCTTGGAAATTCACCAATAACAACTCTAATCATCCTCATTCTGTGGTCAGAGAGTCATCCAGAGAACCTCTGAGGGCGGTGACGGGGGGAGCTGTCCACTCCGGGCTGCAGGGAACAAGGGTCTGCATTGTTTTTGGAATTATCAGACAACAAGTTGAAAGGTGTTTCCCTTTTATTATACCCATGCTACTCCCCCAAACAGCAAGCCCCTGCATTTGTCTGCACCAGGGCAAACTGCTCCCCCTCCCTCCTGACCCCCAATGATGAGGGCTAGCTACCAACCTTCAGAGTTCTTTGAGGTACCTGGGTTCAGAGTACCCCCATCACTCCATCTCCCAGCCCCATCCTTCCCTCCTGGTGAAAACGGAGGCCTGGGAGAGGGGGAGCTCTGCCAGGGAAATGTAGTGTGAAGAGCGAGTGTTACTTCTCCCAACACTACCTACTTGGAGGGAGGAGAAGGCTTCCTTAAGCCAAGGTACACCTCCAGACTCTCCCCACCCTCCATCTTCCATCCAAAGTGTTCTGTAGAGCTAGCCAACTTCCTGATCTCTCCTGGTGTCTAGAACAGGAGAGAAAACATCGTAACTGGAGAGAAATAGCCAGCCCTGGCATTTCCAGGCAAAGTGAGAGCTCCCCTTCCCCCGCAAACTTACCAGTAGCCAGGAGGCATGATGCCTGCAGCCCACGTGGCATCCACAGAGAGGCTGGACAGGGGCTATGCTCTTGCCAGGGCTGTTACTGGGTGGTGGGGGAGAGGGAGGGTGGGAGAGTGGGTAAGAAGAGCAAGGAGGCAATATTGCTTGTTCCCACCAGCTGCTGGGGCGGTGGGAAGACATAGCCCAGTGTTCACAAGGGAGCCCCTCATCTGCGCAGCTCACTGGAGACACCACCTCACCAGACCAAACACACAGGGCTCACGAAAAGCCGCAGTTGTATCGAGGAGGGTCCAGCACACACTTGCCTTCCTTTTTTGCCTGAACTGAGGTGGTGAGGATGGGGGAGCTTAGATCAGGTAAGAGATTCAAGGTTTAAGTAGAAAACTGAGAATGAGAAGAGGAGGCCCTACTTCTCCCCAGTTAAGTGCACCTGTCTTAGTCAGCTTTCCCTCGCTGTCACAAATGCCCGAGAGAGAATCAACTTATAAAGAGGAAAGGTTTATTTTGAATCATGGTTTTGGAGGCTTCCGTCCGTAGCCTGTTGGCTCTCTTGATTTGGGTCTGTGGCGGGGTAGCACATCATGGTGGAACTTATGGTAGGGCACAGCTACTTACCTGGTGGCTGGAATGAAAAAAAAGAAAAGAGTAGGAGAGGGGTTAGGTCCCACATTCCCCCTGAAGAGCACACCCCCATTTCCCTGAAGACCCCCCAGTAGGCCTCACCTCTTAATAAAAGCTCCGTTGTCTCCCAATAGTGCCAAGCTGGAGGCCGAGTCTTGAATACACGGGCCTTTGTGGGGGCACTCAAAATCCAAACTATAGCAGGACCCCAGGGCAAGCTGTAATGTCAGCTTGTCCAGGCAGGTGGCCTCTCCTGGCATTCTGAGTTTCAGTGAGCAGCCAAGGGTATATCCAGTGAAGGGGCAGTGGCAAGTCCCTGCACCGGACCTTGGTCATGGCAACTGCTCTCCAGAACACTGTGGGGGGGGGTCCCTTGGCCATGCCCATTTCCTAGTCTCCTTCCCTGGGTACACCAAGGTGGCAGATTTGGACTCCATGGCTGATGGCCATGAGCAGCACAGCTGTAACTGCTGCACCTTATCACAGATGTCCAGAGCTCTACAGCAGCTGTGGACACAGAAAACATGGGGCCCAGGAGAAAGGGTATACTAATGACTGTTCAAGTTATTAACTGACATGCTCAAGTTCACCCGTGTTAGTGTTTCTGGCACCTGTGAACCCATGTTCTTTCTTCATGCGTGATCCACGCTCTCCTGGTTTTCCTTCTTGCTCTGTGGTAGCATTTCTATCTCCTTTGAAGGCTGCTTCTCTGCCTGACTTTAAAATGCCGGCACTTCTTAGCCTCAGCCCCGAGCTCTCTTTTCATTCTTTCCTCTCTCCCTGGGGAATTTCCTCTATCTCCTATATTTTAGAAACAATCCGCAACAGGCAGGACGGGTTCCAAAAACTCACTGTGCAAATACGAACCTATATTTATGTTTTGCAACACAAGTTAGAGCTGGGTTAGTCGAGATCCCTACCTTCCACATTAGCAAATATTTAAGTATTTTCCCTTTGAGGATACAGCCTTCCTTTGATGATGGAAGAGACCCTGGGAATACAAACTGTTTGAAATGGAAGGACAGGTGAGTGAGATGCTCCTTGGAAAAAACCCTGGAATTCTGCAATTCTCATTACTACTTCCAGCTGCCACCGCTGTTAATAACACCTCCGACTCTGGTGGGCAGCTGCCACCATTAATCCAGAGCTGGCGTAGATTTCCTGGGAGGGTATTTCCTCCCTCAGTGTCAGCTGTGGTCAGGGGCACTTCTTGTTTGTGTCAGGTCTCAGGGTTTTGTTTCTCAAAGCTACAGTCGCCAGAGTACTATGCCAGAGCCCTCAAACTTATCCTGCAAAGATCTGGAGTAGCTGTTCTCTCTTCTTCTTTGGAATTCACTCACCCAGGTCAGTCAAGTTTCTTTCCAAATTGTCAGCACCAGGTGTCATTAACGTCATTTCCTCTTTAATGGGGGGCTCTCACATCCTCTCAGAATCCAAATGCTGCAACAAAAATGTCCCAATCTGTTTTAGACTGCTTTGTGTTGCTAGAATAGAATGCCTAAGACTAGGTCATTTATAATATAATTTATAAATAATAAAAGTTTATTTTGCTCATGGCTCTGGAGGCTGGGAAACCCAAGAGCATGTGACTGGCATGGCACTAGCAGCATTGTGCTGCATCATTCCATGGTGGAAGGCAAAAGAGCAAGAAAGGGCAAGAATGAATGAGCAAGAGAGGACTGAACTCAATTTTAAAACAAATTCACGTTTGAGATGAAATAATCTATTCCTGAAATAGCGACACTAATCCATTCATAAATCCTTGTGACCTAATCACCCCTTACTGGGTCCCCACACCTCAATATGGTTGCATTGGGAATTTTTTTCCAATACATAAACTTTGGGGGTCACTTTCAAATCATCATTGATCTCCCTTCCCTGACACCACACCCTTCCTGATGGGATGTGAAAGCCACCATCCACCATTCCAAGAAAGAAAATGTTCTAGAGACTTCCCCCTCTGAAGGCAGATGAAGGGTATTTTTTTTAAGACTGTTAACTACTCACTATAACAGTAACTGTCAGAAAAATTGTTTTTACCCTGACCCACAGTAAAATAACATTTTATAAAAAGACAGATTCAGGAACTGTTCCAGATTGAAAGAGACTGAAGAGATGTGACAGATGAAGGCAACACACAATCTTGGCTCTTCATTAGTTATAAAAGACATTATTGGGACAATTATCAAAAGTCCTAACACAGTCAGTACATTTGATAATAGTTTTATTTAAATGTTAGTGTGTCCTGGATTTGATGATTACATTGTATTTACTGAAGATAATTTCTACTTTAAGATATAAATGCTGACAGGGGCAAAGGGGATTTAGGTTTGCAGGGTTTTTAAAAAATATTTATTTGTAGTTGTAGTTGGATACAATACCTTTATGTATGTATTTATTTATTTTTATGTGGTGCTGAGGATCAAACCCAGGGGCTCTCATGTAATAGGCAAGCACTCTACCTCTGAGCCACAACCCCAGCTCAGGTATGCAGTTTTTTTAATGGTTCAGAAAAATATGTGTACATGTGTGAATAGACAGAAGAGAGAGAAAGGGAGAAAGAAAAAGAAGGAACAAATATGGTAAAATTTAAACGTCAGGGGAATCTGGGTTAAGGATAAAGAGTATTGGGATTCTTTGACATTTTTTTTGTTTTTGAAAATTTTATTTTCCTGAAACTATGTCAAATTTCACATATTAAATATAGTTTTATATCACAACCCATGGAATGTAGCTCACATATTTATTCATTCAGTTAATATTTTGTGAGCCCTACTATATACCCTTCTAGGCAGTAGATATGCATCAATGAACAACATAAGACAAAAGTTTATGCTTCAGAAGCTTACACGTATGTCTATCCATCCCTGCACATGTATGTATATGTGTATGCTTTTATGTACACATTTGTGTGTGTGTGTGTGTGTGTGTGTGTGTCCATAAAAATGGATATGGGGATTTTGTTTAGATATTGACTTTGTCATTAGTGATGCGTCATGACTTTTAAATTATATTACATTTAAAAATTAAGCCAAGGAGGTACAAAGAATCCTGAAGTTTTCACCAGAGCATCCCACAACACTACTTTGTGACCCCAACCTAAGCTCATCTCCTTCACCCTTTCTTCATATCCATCTGAAAACCCACCATGATTTGTGCCATTCAGATTGGCTCAGTCCAAAATTAAACTCACTCTCATAGGTTCTCTAAGACCCCACCGCTCCGCATTTCAGGAAGTAGCACCTCACCCTACCAGTTGCTCAACTTAGAATTATTTGAGTCATCTTTACACCTCCCTTTTCTTCGCTCCTGACAATGATCAATAACCAGGTCCTGTTGATTTTCTACCCTAAATATATCTCAAAATTTTTTTCCTTTAAAACATCTATATTCATCAACATCGTTAACCTAAATTATTGTAATAGCTTCCCACTTGGACTCCCTGCATTCAAAGTTTCTCACTTCAATCAATTATTCCTGTGACAGTTGAAGAGATCTTTTCAGCCTAAGGCAATAGTGTTATAACTTTATGATCTTCCCAGTACTTGTAGGAGAGACTAACCCTTCCTTAAGAGTCTATTAAGATCGTGCTCCACTGTGAAGTACAGAAAATCCCAAACAACCATGGATTAATTAGCAGAATAGGAATTCCTTCTCTACCACAGAGAGTAAATAGAAGGTCGCTGGCCAAGGCTGATCTGGAATGTCATAGTATTCAAGACCCAGAATCCTTCTTTCTCTGGCATTTGTAGCATGTCAAGATATCTGATTAATCTTCAGTCATTTATCGTCTTTCCATATAATTTGGAAGAGTAAATGAGTGAAAAAGAATATTCTGTTCATTAGGAGACCAGTCAGGTGACCTCAGGTTGTCCACAACTTTAACCCATGGTACTAGGAGTGAGGGATATGAAGTTTTTATTCAAATGAACAATATTCATCCAAAATATGAATATTAATAATACTAATAATAAAGACTTTGAAAATGGGTGTTAAGGAGCCACTACTGGACTTTACCCTGGTGGCCTTTAGGATCCTGTAAGAATTGGCCCTGCCTTGTGCTCCCTTGCTCATAAACGCCATACTGACCTTCTCCCTCTAAAGAGCAGACATTCTCCCATCCCTATATCTTGGCCATGTTGGCAACTTCCTGAAATACTCTCCTGCTGATTTCCCTGGAAAGAACTTCTTGGACCCAAGAGACATGGTGATAATTGATATCTCAGCCCCTTAAAGATCTTATTCATAGCATCAATTCAGTGATACATTTATCTTATGTAAGCATTTGGTTATATTGTTATACTGTTTTTGAAATAATTCAGCATGAATAGAGAGGCATGTGCATATAAATGGATTTAAGTCTAATTTGTATGAATCAGAGTTTTACAATAATCTGAAAAAGTAAGTGTATTAGGCAGTTTTATGTTGCTAAAACAAATAACCAAGACAATCAACTTTAAAAGATGAAAGTTTTAGAGATGTCAGTTCAGGATCTGTTAGCCTTGTTGCTTTGGGCTCTGTGGTAAAGCAGCACACATATAGCTGAACAAAGATCTGTTCACCTCATGGTCAAGACATGAAAAGGAGAGAAAGGGGAGGAAACTGGGCCTCCACAATGCACTTTGAGGGCACAGCCTCAGTGACCTAACTTCCTCTCACTAGGCCGCACCTCTTAAAGGCTCTATCACCTCCTAACAGTGCCAAGGGCTCTTTCAGAAAGAATTCCAGATCCAAACTGTAGCATAAACAAATTTGAGCTAATACACATAGACAAGGCACAAGGCAGCTTTATTACATAAGGAGTGGTGAGGTTTGGCACAGTCAAGCTAGGGGATTGGCTGGGAATAACTCAGCAGACCCACTGACTTGGATGAATAAGTGAAAATAACTGGTAGTCCACGTGTGTCTTCCATTGGTATTCATGGTTCCAGAGCCCAGCCAGTGTAAGGCAGAAAACATGCCTTCATCTGTTAAGTGACTGAATCCATCAACTGAGGTGTCATTCACTCTGTGGTCAGCTCTGTTTAGTATAAAACTAAAGCCCCATTCGAAAGATAAAGATCCATATTTAGGATTTGCTGTATGTTTGGATTACTCCACCTTCTAATAGAGTGAGATGGACATTTGCATTCTGTCACCGATCATTATCAATATTTTGTTAAGATATAATTCACACAGCATCCATCCCTTTAATGTATATAATCCAATAGATTTTAGTGTATTTGCAGAATTGTGCACACAAATGACTATCCAATGTACAATTTATTCATATGAAAATGAAACCTCACACCTGTTAGCTGTCACTTCTTGTTACCCTACTAATTTGTTTCTATAGATGTTTCTCATTTTTTTTGTACATTTCCTGTAAATAACTGGTTCCTTTAACTTATCACAATGTTTTCAAAGTTTATTTTTATTGTAGCATTATCAGTACTTCATTTTTTAAAATTACAAATGAAATCCCATTATTTGAATATGCTAACTTTTTAAAAATTGAGTCATCAGGGGATGGGCCTTTGGGATGCTTTCATTTTATGATTATTGTGACTAGCTCTATAAGAACATTTGCTCACAAGTGTTTGTGTGGACACTTGTTTTAGTTTCTCTGGGTCATTGAATTACTTTCCTGTTGCTGCTCTAACAAATCAGCCCGGACTTAGTGGCTGAGGGTCATGCAGAACGTACCGTCTCTTACCATCCTTTGGTTCTGGAGGTCTGAAGTCCGGAATCACTTGCATGGGGCTAAAGTCAAGGTGTTGCCACGAGTAAAGGAGAGTTGGCTGCCATGCTTCTGGAGGTTCTCACAGGGGTCGCCAGCCTCCGGAGGCACCCGCTTTCCCTGGCTCCTGCCAGCACGGCTTCCTTCCCCCCTGTTTCCTTTGTCTTCTCTTCTCTCTGGTCTATTGACACATCTATAATTCATTCTCCTTCTCTCTTCCTCTCTTTCCATTGTCAAGTGGCCGTTGCTGACTGATCCCTGTGCCTCCCCTTTACAGGGACCCTTGTGATTAGCTTGGACCCAAGTAGGTGATGCAGGTTCATCTCCCCATCTCAAGATCTCAAAGCCTGAACTTCATCACAGGTGCTAAGTTCATTTTGCCAGGGAAGGTAACATGCTCACAGCTTTCAGGGGCTGGAGGGGGGTGGGTATCTTTCAGGGTATCCATCAGTCTGTTTCCTAAAGATACCCCCAAATGAAATTGCTGTTGTGGTAAGTCTATTAATGTTTTAAAGAACCGCAAAACTGTTTTCAAAAGTGGCTGCACAATTTTACATCCCCACAAGCAAAATAGAGGATTCTAATTTCTTCACATCACTACCAACCTTATTATTGTCTTCCTTTCTGACAACAGGCCTTCTAGTAGATGGGAAATTATATCTCTCTGTGGCTTTAATTTGCATTTTGTTTATAGTTTGATATGTTGAGGGACTTCTAATGTGTTTCTTAGAAATTATCTCTTTTTTATAAAAATGTCTAAAACCTTGACTTGTCTAAGACTATTCATGTTTTTATTGATGAGTTCTAAGACATCTTTACAATTTCTGAATAAAGGCCCTTATCAGATATACAGTGTATGATCTGCGAGTATTTTCTCCCATTATCTGTATGTTCTTTTTCCTTTTCATGACATATCATTTGTAGCAAATACTTAAAATTTTAGCGACGTCCAATTTATCTAATTTTTGTTGATTTTATCTTTTGGTTCATAAGTAAGAAACTGTTGCCTAAATTAAAGAAACAAAGATTTACTCTTATGTTGTCTTCCAAGAATTTTATTGTTCTAACTCCTAGATTTGGGTCTATTATCTATTTTGAGTGTGCATGTGTGTCTTATAATAAAGGGAAACAACTTAGTTCTTTGGCCTATCAGCATCTGGGACAAATGGTGTCCCAGCAACATTGGTTGGAAAGACTATTCTGTCCCTATTAAATTGTCTTGGCATTCTTGTCAAAAATCAATTGACCATAAAGGTAAAGGTTTATTTTTGTACTCTCAATCCTATTCTCTTCATTTACATGTGTATCCTTCTGCCAGTTCCACTCCATCTTGATTACTGTAACATTGTAACAAGTTATGAAATTGGGGAATATGAGTCCTCCCAACTTTTTAAAAATCATTTTGGCTCTTCTGCATCCCTTTCACTTTCATAGATTTTAGGGACTAGCATATCAATTTCTGCCAAAATGCCATCTGGGATTTTGATGAAGATTGTGATTAATTTGTAGGTTAGCTTAGAGACTGTTAATATTTTAATGATAGTAAGCCCTCTGGTCCATGAAGCAGGATGCCTTTCCATTTATTTAGATTCTCATTAATTTCTGCAACATATTTTGTAATTTTCAGTGTGTATCTTTAATTTTATTAGTGTATTTTAATGTATTTATTTCTTTGGTGCTATTACAAATGGAGCTATTTCCCTAATTTCACTTTTGAATTGTTCCCCACAAGTGTATTGAAATAAAACTTTTTTTAAAATATTGATCTTATGCTCTGCTACCTTTGAGCATATTTATTAGTTCTAATAATTTTTAGAAGATTCCTTAAGATTTTCTGTCTACAATGTTACATTAACTACAAGAACAGATTTTACTTTTATTTCTGAATGCTTTTTATTTCTTTGTCTTGACTAATTGCTCTGATCAAAACCTCCAGCACAATATTGAATAGATGTGGCAAGAGTGGAAATTGTTTTTCCGATCTTAGGGGGGAACTTTCTGTGTTTCACTGTTATGAATGATAGTAGCTGTGGGTTTTTCTAATTTTTTTTTTACTTTTAGTTGATTTTGTTTTTCAAATACATGACAGTGGAATGCATTACAATTCTTATTACACATATAGAGAACAATTTTTCATATCTCTGTATATAAAGTATGTTCACACCAATTCATGTCTTCATACATGTACTTTGGATATGATGTCCATCACATTCTACCATCATTGCTAACCCCCTGCCCCCTCCCGTCCCCTCCCACCCCTCTGACCTATATAGAATTTGTCTATTCCTCCCATGCTCCCCCTCCCTACCCCACTCTGAATCAGCCTCCTTATATCAGAGAAAACACTCAGCATTTGTTTTTTTGGGGGATTGACTAACTTCACTTAGCATTATCTTCTCCAGCACCATACATTTACCTGCAAATGCCATGTTTTTATTCTCTTTTACTGCTGAGTAATATTCTATTGTGTATATATACCATGTTTTTTTTTTATCCATTCATCTATTGAAGGGCACCTAAGTTGGTTCCACAGTTTAGCTATTGTGAATTGTGCTGCTATAAACATTGATGTGGCTGTGTTCCTGTAGTATGCTGTTTTTAAGTCCTTTGGGTATAGACCAATGAGACAGATAGCTGGGTCAAATGGTGGTTGCATTCCCAGTTTTCCAAGGAATCTCAGTACTGCTTTCCATATTGACTGTACCAATTTGCAGTCCCACCAGCAAAGTATGAGTGTACCTTTTTCCCCACATCCTCACCAACACTTATTGTTGTTTGTCTTCATAATAGCTGCCATTCTGACTGGAGTGAGATGATATCTTAAGAGTAGTTTTGATTTGCATTTCTCTAATTGCTAGCAGGATATAAAATCAACACCCATAAATCAAAGGCATCTCTGTATATCAATGATAAATCCTCTGAGAGGGAAATGAGGAAAACTACCCCATTTACAATAGCCTCAAAAAAAAAAAAAGATACTTGGGAATCAACTTAACAAAAGAGGTGAATGATCTACACAATGAAAACTAAAGAAAAAAATCAAAGAAGACCTTAGAAGATGGAAAGATCTAACTTGCTCTTAGATAAGCTGTGGGTTTTTCATAGAAACACTTTACCAGGTTCAGGAACTTTTTTTTTAATCCCTAGTTTCTTGAGTGCAAAATTTATCATCCAGGAGTGCTAGATTTTGTCAAATACCTTTTTTTGCATGTATTAAGATGATCATGCAGTTTTTGTCTTTTATTCTATTAATATAGCTTTTATATCGATTTTGAGATCTTAAAAGAGATGGAATATCTTAGCTATGGTTTCCTTTGGTCCTGGGAACATATGTATAATAGTTGATTAAAAAACGTTCTCTTTTATAGACTTTTCCTTTGTACATTTTCTTTGGTGCAGCTTATTATTTTGGTAACAAATTGAGTATTTTAGAAAATGTAATGTGGAAACTCAGGATATCAGACTCTACTTCCCTTCCAGGCTTGTAGTTTAGTGATATTAACTAACTAATTCTGTGAAGTCCATACTCTCTGTAGTATGAATTCACCGAACCTTCGCTTAGTTAGCTGAGTGGTCAGAAACGACTGATCAGATATTTCCTTACCTTATTTAATGCTCAAGTAGCTTACGGCTCAGTCTTAGCCTCCACTTCCTGATTTTAAAGAGCCTCAAGTTTAGTCAGAGATGGGAGAGCTGGGGATGGAACCCTGGGGTGCTGCACCATGAAGCTACATTCCCAGTGTTTTTATTGTTTACTTTGAAACACTGTGTAGAGTCCTCCTGCCTCTGCCTCCTGAGTTGCTGGGATCACAGGCATGGACCACTGCTCCTGGCTCTAAACAATTTTTGAAGGTTTATTTCCAACAAATGCTGTGGAGGTGGAGTTTTTCTGTCAGAGTAAGTTTCACGTCAGGTCCAACTGTGACACTGATCTGAAGATGTGAAGTTTGGAGGAGTTACAAATCAAGTGCGCCCCTTCTCCTGGCTGCAAGGCTGTTGATTGCCAGTTTCCATGGCTGCAAGATAGAGACAAGCCCCGTGATTACTGAGCTTTAGCAGTTTTGTTAAAATGAATTCTTCTTCAATCACCACATGCCTTTGGCTAATCCCCAGAGCTCTGAAACAATGTTAATTTTGATAATTTTTGTCATTGTTTTCGTTGACTTACAGAAGAGCATATTTATATCAGTTCTCACTATGCCATTTCAGAACTCCCGCATGTTCACAAAATTCTGACTAATTATTAATATTTGCATCTCTTCACTGATGAGAAATAGAAATTATGGGACCGAAGATGTAGCTCGGTGGTAGAGAACTTGCTGAGCATGTATGAGGCCCTAAATTTGATCCTCAGCACCAAGAAAACAAAAGGGAAAGAAAAATCAATAGAAATTAATAGTAATGATAAACCTAAATAAACAACATTGTCTTAGACTTGGATGGAATTAAAATAGGTTATAAGTCACAGTGATATAAAATAAGCCTCAAGAAGACTCAGAGTAGAGTATCAAGCATTTCAGATTTTAAAATTCTTTTCTTGTAAAATAAGAATGTGGTTGGCTCCACATCTGAGAATTCAATCAACCATGGAGCTAACATGTCTGGAAAAAGCACCATCTCTGTACTGAAGATGTACAAACTTTTTTTTCTTCACAATTATTACCTGAACAATACAATTAACACCTATTTATATAATTTTGACATTGTATTAGACACTGTAAGAAATTACATCTGGCATGTAGCTTAACATGGATGGGGAGGTGTGTATAGGTTATATGCAAATACTGTACCATTTATGTATTTATTTGAGCATCCACAAATTTTGCTCTGAGTGGGGGTTTCTGGAACCAATCGCTCCCAAGGGATGACCATTTTTACAATCTAGAGCTCAGATAAGAGTTCAGGAAACCAAGAATACTATTAAGAAAATAGACAAAAGGAAAAGTTCTTAGTTTTATTTATACGAGTCCTGATCATTGTCTTTGTTTTCACATAGACTTTTTATTTTTAATTTTTTTCCTTTATTTCTCCATACTTGCTGTTGCTTGGATCTGAATTGTTCCCCACAGGCTCATGTGTTGAGAGCTTAGTCTCAGGGGCAGGAATTCTCAATGGTGGGGCTTTTAGAAAGTGATTGGCTCAGGACAGCTCTGATTTCATCAGTGGATTAATCTATTGATGAATGAACTACTGGGGGTTGGTGAGGCCTGCAGGAAAGGGTCACCAGGGAGCATGCCCGTAGGGACTATGTCTTGTTTCTGGACCTGTCCTCTCTCTGTTTTCCTGCTGCCGTAATGTCAGCCGCTTTCCCCTGACAGTCCCTTATGCTGTCACAACCCGCCCCACCTCAGGCACAGAGCAATGGAGTCGGTTGAGGATGGACTGAAATCTCTGAAATCATGATCCTAAATAAATCTTTCCTCCTTGAAGCTGTTTTTCCCGAGGGATCCTATCCCAAGAATGAGGAGCTGACTAACAATAGTGATGCCATCTTTAAAAAAAATATATTTGATGTTGAATCATCGTGAACCAAGAAGCTGGCCCAGGGAGTTAACGTTTTTCTCACTTCGACCTTTTCCCTCACCGACTGTTTAAAAGCCTTGGAAGGGACCCATTTGCAGGAGGAAAGAAGAAAAGTGCTGTTGGCGTTCTCGGAACAGCGTAGCATACACTAAATAGTAGGGTTTGGGTGGGAGTCCATTCTGACTCCAGAGACCCCTTTCTTGAAGCGAGTCCAGTGGAATCAAAGGCGACTCTGTGAGTTCTCTGACAAGGAAGGGTTGGCTGATGAACCAGCTGGCGCAACCTGTCTTTCCTGCAAAGAGCTGAGTCAGAGAAAACTTGAGGCAAGTATTCTGACAGCTTCTGAAGAGCAATTTGCAAGCTGTTCCCTCCAATCGGGCACAAACCCAAATCTCTGAACAGAATTTAAGGCTTGTGGGTTTTTTTTTTTTCTTTTTGGTTGTGTCTCAGTTTTTTTCTTTCTTTCTTTTTTTTTTTTTAATGGATTCAAAAAGTTTCCACCAAATTCCAATCAATATGCCTGAGATGGGCCAAGTCATCCTGGCTCAGGGAAGCACTGAGAATAGGTTCCTCAGGAGTGCACCAGAACGTAGGGCTCTTCTAGGGAGGGCAGGGGACGTGCAGAAGTCCAGAGACCTGGTGGCAGCGGAGAGAGATGGCTGTGCCTGTCGGACTGGAGGCTCAGGGGTGCTCCCTGGGAACACTGGCAGCTCTTTGGATCATTTCCTTGCTTCACCACTCTATGCCCTGAGAATGCTGTTTAGCTACATGAATACCATTTCCCTCCCCCTCCCCAAATGGGAGATACTGCAGTAATGGACAGTGTGCCCTTTCTGCAAGAATATGCTCTTGGATAGCTGGATGTGCAGTTGATAAATTTGAACTAATCATTTCACAGATGTATTATTTTTGAGATTTGTTATTCTCCCTGACGGCTCTTGCAGTTGGCAGTGGTACTGACATATTAGTGTTCAAGTTTCTCTGTCCTCAGCCTCTCTGGCAGGGATTTAATGCCTTTGAGTGAAGAACATAAGGTAAAACTCTCCTTTTTGAAAAATGTATGCCTCGTGTCAAATATGGAAATACCCAGAGGTTAGAGGTTAGAACTCATGAGAAGGACCATGAGTTCCAAAATGTATTGTTTCATTATGGCAAATACTTGGTATGTTTGTGTTTTTAGTGGGCTTGATATTACTCTTTTGATTAGTGGCAAGTTGTCAACAGTTATGACTATGCATTGAGTAGGAAAAGAAAACTTGAGATCCTCGTGGTAGCTATCAAAAATACAACAGCGAATGCATGTGCACACATGTGCATGCAGAGCAGGAACTGGTGGTAAACTGAACTCATCGTATTTAAAAACTTCTGTTCTTCACAAGACCTTTGGCCACAGATTGGGAGAAAATATTCACAGTTCACATGAGCTAGTCAGTTTTCCATCATGTGACAAAATACCTGAGGCAATCAACTTACAAAGTGGAAAGGTTTATCTTGGCCCATGATTTCAGAGGTTTCAGTCCATAGTTGGTTGGCTCCATGGCTTTTGAGCCCAGATTTAAGCAGTTCATTATGGTGGTGAGGTTGTGATGGAGCATAACTACTCTCTACAGTAGCTTGGAAACAAAGAAACAGGAATTGTCTATGGTTACAATATCTCCATCAAGGCACACCCCAATAAGATAACTTCCTTCTTCTTTTTTTAAGAGAGAGAGAATTTTTTAATACTTATTTTTTAGTTCTCGGCGGACACAACATCTTTGTTTGTATGTGGTGCTGAGGATCGAACCTGGGCCGCACGCATGCCAGGCGAGCACGCTACCGCTTGAGCCACATCCCCAGCCCAACATAACTTCCTTCTAATAGGCCCTACTCTAAAGGTCCTACTACTTCCTCATAGCACCATAGGCTGGGAATACATGAACCTTTGGAGGACACTGTCAAGCTACAACAACACATCTATGGCAAAAAGCCCAAATCTGGATTATATATGTATATTTTTATATATGATATATATGGTATATCTATGCATTTTATATATTATAAAAATCAGAAAATGAATAATCCAATAGAAATGAGCAAATACGTCTTCTTCTTATTATTATTCTTTCTTTGCTTTCTTTTTTTTTTTGAGAAAAAGGGAAAATAAATTTTGTCATTTTGCTAGCAAAGGAGAAAGACAGGGAACTCCTGCCCCAGAGATCTGACTCTGCCCGTCATGGAGAACGGAGGGTGTTTCAAGAGGACCACTCCAGGTGTGTCCTCCCAGGGGTCATCGTCCACTCGTTAATTTGGGAGATAGCCAAGAAATGAGCAAATACTTTAACAGACACTTTGAGAAGATATACTAATGACCAAAAGGCATGTTTAAAAATCCTCATAATTGTTAGTCATTAGAAATACAAGTTAAAATGATAATGTGCTAGCATCCGACAGTCACATAATGACTAACATTAAAGACTGAGAACACTCCATGTTCAGTGGCCAGGGGAGTGTGAACTCACAGTCACTTTGGAAAAGAGAAAGTGTCGTAAACAGTTATTTTATTTCATTTTTTAATAAACAAACCCTAGCCTGTCACTCAGAGATTATACTTTGAGTTATTTCGCCCAAGACAAAATGAACACACATCTACCAAAAGTTTGTACAAGAATGTTCACACAGCTTTATACATGAGCTGGAAATTGAAAAAGTCCACAGTACTCATCACTAAGAGACCAGATAACACATGGTGGTGTTTATACATAGAAAACTCCCAAACCGAAGGTAATGAGTTACTAATACACAACATGAACCTAAAGACAGTATGTTGAGTAAAAAAAAATAAATAAAAAGAATATTTTCTGAGTAATTTTATGAGAAGTTTAAGAACATACAAAACTAATCTAAGATTAAAAAATTCAGAAAATTATTTTTTTAAATGCAGGGTTTGAAGGCCAGTGACTGAAAAGAGATTCAAGGGAACTTTCTGGACAAGTGGAAATTTTCTTTTCTCAGATGGTGGTATGGACCACACACTTAATATCTGTGTACATGTGTAACTAATTAAAACAAAACAAAACAAAAATATCTGTACATTACCTTGTATATAAAATATGCATTATTTAAAATAAAAATACATTTTTGATCTATAAAAAGAATAGGAAGAAATAGAATTTAAAAACAAATCAAAGACTGGGGAGGTGGCTCAGGGTAGAGCACTTGCCAAGCATACCTGAGGCCCTGGATAGATTCCAGGCACTAAAGCATATGCACATACATAACAAACCAGGTTGTAGGGAAGGCTGGGAACTAAGTTTAAAATGCTTAGTTAATAAAAATTGTAATGTATGCATGGTAAAAATAAGATTACAGGTAATTGTAAAAGATAGGTAAAAAACTAGAAAAAAATCATCTAATATGACAAAGGGATAATTACTATGTAAAGATTCCTTACAAATAATTAAATATAAAAAATTACACAGTGGAAAATAGACAACAGTCACAGACAGTGAGTTCATGGAAATATATTTACACACATACACACAAATTTAGATAATACACAGTATCACAAATGGAAAGATGTCCTACATCTAAAATGAAATAAATAGAAATCACACAGTAATTCGACATTTTTAACCAGTCAGATTTGCAGAAAGCATACTGCTTGATAATATGCAGGACTCATTATGCTGGTGCCTTTCTGAATTCCTGATGGAGTGTCAATAAATGCAAACTCTCTGAGGAGTAATTTGTCAATATACATTACAATTTAGAATGCACATACCCTTGAGCCCAGAAAGTGGACTTTTGGACAACAAAGACAAGTGGTTTATTGCAGCATTGTTTGTAATGTCAGACCACTGGACACAATCAAATTGGCACTGCTTAGATAAATGGTGTTTGCAATCATCCAGATATCCCTTACATGCTTCCCCCCAAAAAGAGCATGGAAGCTCTCTGTCTCCAGTCCACTTTGTTATCTGACAAGCATGAGGTCATATCTGTGTTTCTGTATAAATAAGAATGGATGAAAGCAAATAGTAATACAACAGATGCACCAAATATGTGCAGGAGAATTAATAATTGACAGAAGTTATCTAAAGGGACAGAACAGTAGTACAGCAAGAAAAATGAGAGATGTACTTACCTTTTATAAATGGTAAAAAGATAAACATCTTTTGGTAGTATTAGCGTTTTTTTAAACTATGTGTTTGTATATGGCATAGGGAAAAGTGGTCAAAAATGTTGAATAAATAAGTTTTGAGTTAGCAGGGTTTTCATATATATATATATATATATAATTATATATATATTATATATTATATATAATATATAAATTATATATATATATATTTTATATATTATATATATAATATATAAATTATATATATATATATATATATAATTTATATATAAATGATATCTTGGTAGAGCATGGTTGGCTTAGCCAGGGCTGGCTGGCTCAGCTGGGGCAGTCAGTTTTTTTCCCTAGACACACATAATTAAAGTCATCTCATCTTATCTGCAAATTTTAACTTTTGGCAGATTGAATTACCTAGGCTCAATTGCAGTATGAAAATATTAAATATAAAATTTATGAATAAATAATTTATAAGTTTTGGTGAAAAAATAATCTATAAGTCTTCTTATTTCACACCAATATGAGTGATGATATCTTGTAATCATGCTTCATCCCACCTGAGAGGTAACTCCTCCCATTGTTCGGTGTATCCACATTGTATACATTACCTGCCTGCCAATAACTTAACAGCCATCTGAGTAATCAGATATATAAGGTTTGGTATTACCTGAGGTTACACGTTTCCATCCACAAGGGTGTCTTAGAACTAATCTCCAGAGAATAAGGAAGAACTAATATAAAAATCTCAATAAAAATGAGTATGAATAATCACACTAATGACTGTTATCATGGTTTTATCGCTGCATAATAACTATCCCAGCACTCAGCATTTAAAACAACTGGTTATGACTGTAGTTGACTGTTTGCAGGTTAGATATTCAGACTGGCTCAGCTGAAAAATTCTTTCATGTGCCTCAAGAATACTCATTAATATTTAACTGGTGTCTTGGTAGGGCATGGCTGGTATATCCAGGGCTGGCTCAGCTGAGATGGTCACCTGGATCACCTACTTGTGTCCTCTCCAGCACAATTATCTTAGAGTGGCTGAATTCTGACATGGCAGTATTAGGACCACAGAGAGAAGTATTCCAGGGAACCCATGTAGAAACTTGCCAGATTTCTCAACCTGACCCTGATAGTCAACTGTCTTGCCATAGGAAGAATGTAAAAAAAAAAACTTTAGGCCATCTCTAACCATCACAAACATGAATAAAAAATACTATAAGAATTAAGAGGAGGCCTACCTCACCACAAGAGAGGACTGCCACAAAGCTGTAATTCAGTAAAATGTGTCTTCTAGTTTTAGGATACATTTTTACTTATTTCTCAAAAACTCTTTCTGGAATTATGTATCCTAATCTGAGATAACATGATGTGAGAACATCACTGTCCAGAAAGATTCACAGGATTTCCTTAAATTCAAAATGGCAGTTCAGCATTGGACTGGCTCAGATATTTTGGTGGTTTGGGGCTTTCTTTTGGATCTCTGGGTGCAGAAAGTTCAGCTTAATATTCCTCATTTCATGGTCCATTACTCACCATTGGTTCTTGTTAGGCCCCACTCTTCTTATTCATCCATTTTATTTTAAACCTCTACCCTGTCTCCACATACCTCTCCCTTGCTTCATAGGCAACAAATTTAAAGTGTACCATTATGTTTCTATGTTCAAAATGGGCATTATATTGTATGACAGAGTATTTTTTGTTGTAAAATATATATGACATGAAGTTTACCATTTAAACCATTTTAAGACTAGGCTTCAGTGGGATTAATATATTCCCAATGCTTTGATGCCATCACCACTATTTATTTTCACAACTTTTAAATTTGTGGTGATGCTTTGATCCAATGTAATCATTAAGGTCTTGGTGCAGTCAAGAAAATTCCTGGAGCAGAAATTTTACAAGCACTAAATAATGCTTGTCTGTTTCTCCTCCCTCCAGACCCTGAAAATTTTTATTGTACATTGTATCTGTGAAGTTGCTTTTTCTAGGTATTTCATATATGAGGAATCATATACTATTTATCCTTTGTGTCTGACTTCTTAGCACAAAATTTTTAAGGTTCCTCTTTATTGGAGCATGCAATAGAATCACATTAATTTTTATGGCTAAGTAATTTTCCATTGTGTGTGTGTATATATATATATATATATATATATATATATATATATATATATATACATACACACATAAATGATTTTATCTAATTATTTATCTTTTAATACATACTTGGGTTGCTTTCACCTTTTGGCTATTGTGACTAATACTGCAATGAATATTAGCCAGCTGGCCAATCTCTCTTTGGGAATCTGTTTTAATTATTTTGTGATTTGAATTTTAAGATTTGACTTGTTAGGTCATATGTTTATTCTGTATTTCTGAAGTACTCCCTTCAAATCTCTTGCCCATTTTTAAATTGGTTGGTGTGCCTTTTGTTTCTTGTTGAGTTGTATGAGGTCATATGTATTCTTGATCTTAATTTATTCTTAGATATATGATTTGCAAGTATTTTTATCTATTTTATAGGTTGCCTTAAGAGCACTTTGCCACCCAAAGGTTTTACATTTGTTAAAGTCCAATTTATCTATATTTTCCTTTCTCTCTCTCTCTCTCTCTGTCTCTCTCTCTCTGGTTTAGTTTTCAATGTCATATTCAAGACTGGCAAATCAAAGGTTATGATTTTCTCCTAAATATTTTTTAAAATTTTATATTTTAAGCTTTGAATTAGGGTTTTAATCTGTCTTAAGTTAATTTTGCTTATAATATGAAGTATACATCCAGCTTCATTTTTGGGCATTGACATCATTTCTTACCAAAAATCAATTGGCCACTTATTTCTGGGTTCTTTATGCTATCCCATTGGTCTACACATTTAATATAAATCTAATATCTTAGATAATTAATCTCCAAGATATAAAGAACTCAGAAAACTTAACACCAAAAAAAATCCAAATAACCCAATCAATAAATGCACAAAACACTTCACAGAAGAAGAAATACAAATGGTCAATAAATATAAAAAAAATGTGTAATATCTCTAGCAATTAGAGAAATGCAAATTAAGACAACACTGAGATTCCATCCAACTCCAGCCAGAATGGCAATTATCAAGAATACAAGTAACAATAACTATTGTCGAGGATGTGGGGAAAAGGTTCCTTAAGACATTGCTTGTGGGATTACAAATTAATGCAACCACTCTGGAAAGTAGAATGGAGATTCCTCAGAAAACTTGGAACCCTCCTTTGACCTAGTTATCTCACTCCTCTGTATAAATCCAAAAGACTTAAAATCAGCATACTACAGTGATGCAGCTACATCAATGTTTATAGTATCTCAGTTCACAACAGCCAAGTTATAGAACCAACTTAGGTGCTCTCCAACAGATGAATGGATAAGAAAATGTGATATATATACACAGTGGAATATTCCTCATCCATAAAGAAGAATGAAATTATGGCATCTGCCAGTAAATGGAACTAGAGACTATCATGCTAAGTGAAATAAGCCAATCTCTCAATACCAAATGCTGAATGTTCTTTCTGATATGTGGATGCTAACACAACAAGTGAAGAAGGGGAAGAATAGATGTTCATTGGATTCAACAAAGGGGAATGAAGGGAAGGGAGGGAGCATGAGAATGTGAAAGATAGTAAAGTGAACTGGGCAAAACTCTCTTATGTTCATATATGAATACATGACCAGTGAAACATGTTCTTATATGCATACATGACCAGTGAAACTCTACACCATGTACAATCACAATAATTAGAACAAGTTATACTCCATGAATGTATAATATGTCAAAATACATTCTACTGTTATGTATATTTAAAAAAGAACAAATAAAAATAAAAACAAATTTAATCTAATCTCTTTGTATCAGAATCATGTTGTTTTTATTACTATAGCTTTGGGTTAGGTTTTGAGATTGGCAAGAATGAATCCTCCAATTTTATGCTTCATTTTCAAGATTGTTTGATATATTTGATTTTTCTTGAAATTCCTTATAAATTTTAGGAAAAATTTTTCTATTTCTAGAAAAAAATACCATTGGGATTTTGACAGAGGTTGCACTGAGTCTGTGGATAGCTTTAATTCATATTATCATGTTAAATCTTCCAGTTCATGAGCATCCACTTGCCGCAGTCTGGCTGGGCACAAAATAACCGAGCCACCACAAAAGCCTTGTAGATTCAAACAGCAACTCTTTATTCCCGAACTCTCACCGGCACTCTGCCCACACTTCCCGTGAACACCCTGCCAGCTCCGCGCACCAATTCTCTCAGAACCCTGCGAGAACTCCACGGGAACTCCAAAGAGCGGGCTTCTGAGGCAGCAGGATACGCCCTAATCCTGGAGCTGCCCTATTCCCAGCAGGATCCACCCTAAACCCGGAGCCACCCTAATCCCTGAGGAGGGTCACCTTTCAACCCCAAAATGCCATGCGTCATTCCTACTTGGCTATGGCTCTCAGCATCCACTTATTTATGTGCTTTCCACAACATTTTGCAGTTTTCAACGTACCTGTTTTTTTTTTTTTTCTGTTTTGGTTAAATCTATTCCTAAATATTTTTATTATTTTTGGTGTTATCATTGTTGGAAATTTTCCTTAATCTCTTTTTTAGTATCTTCATTGCTAGTGTATAGAAATACATTATTTTTCTATGTTGATTTTATATTCTGTAAATTTATTGAATATGTTCATTAGTACTAGCAATTTTTTTTTGTAGATTTGTTTTTTGCTTATTTCTATGTTTAAGATCATGTTATCTGTGAACAGAGATAATTTTGCTTCTTCCTTTCTCCTTAGAATTCTTGAATTTCTTTTTCTTGTCTATTTATTCTAGCTTAAAATCTCTGTACCATGTTGAATTAAAGTGGTGATAGTGCTTAGTTTGTTTTATTCCTAATTGTAGAAAACGAGGTTTCAGTTTTTCCACTATTTTTTTTATGTATGTCCTTTATCATGTTGAGAAAGTTGCCTTTTATTTATAGCCTATTAGTATTTTTGTCATGAAAAGATGTTGAATTTTGTCAAAATTTTGTCAAAACTCAAAAGATGTTGAATTTCTGCATAATTGAGGGACTCACAGGGAGGTTTCCTTCATTCTATTGATTGGTTATGTTGTGCTGATTAATTTTCATATGTGGACTCACTTAAATTCCTGGGAAAAAACTCATAGTCTGTAATACTTAAAAAAAATTAAAAATATTTATTTAGTTGTAGTTGAACACACAGCATCTTTATTTATTTTTATGTGGTGCTGAGGATCAAACCCAGTGCCTCACACATGTGAGATAAGCGCTTTACCACTGAGCTACAACCCAAGCCCCTATAATACTTAAAATTTGCTCACACTTTGTTGAGATGTTGTTTGTTTCCTTCATTTGCATCTATATTCACAGGGGCTACTGGCTTATAGTTTTCTTTCATTATCTTTTCTTTTTAGTTTTAGGGGAATACTTGTCTTGGTAGGAAAGATAAAATGTTTCCTCCTGTTAAATTTTTTGGAATAGGTGTAGAAAGATTAATGTTCATTCTTCCTTAAATATTTGGTATATTTTACCATCTAATTATGGACTATGTTTTCAGGAGGTTATTGATTACTGATTTTATTTCCTTACTTGTTATAGGTCTATTAAGATTTTATAATTCTGGGGCTGGGTTGTGGCTCAGTGGTACAGTACCTGCCTAGCATGAGTGAAGCACTGGGTTTGATTCTCAGCACCCCATAAAAATAAAGAATAAAATAAAGGTCCATCAATATCTAAAAATATTAATAGAAATATTTTATAATATTTCTTGAATCACTTTTCCAATTTGTGTTTCTAGAAATTTATTCCATACAATGGATGTCCAATGTGTTGGCATACAGGGCATATAATTTTTCTTTTTTTCAGAAAAAAAAACATTTTTTAATGTTTTGTAGCTGTTATAATTGGTAATCCTTGCTGTATTTTAAGAGCATAATTTTTAAAATTATTAAATAATTTATTTATTCTAATTTGTTATACATGACAGCAGAATGGAGTTCAATTCATAGTACATGAATGGAGCACAATTTCTCATTTCTCTGGTTTACACAAAGTTGAGTCACACCACTCCTGTCTTCCTACATGTACCTAAGGTAATGATATCCATCTCATTCCATTATGTTTCCTACCCCCATACTCCCTCCTTTGCCCTATCCAAAGTTCATCCATTTCTCCCATGCCCCCCCCCATTATGGATCAGCATCCATTATCAGAGAAAACATTCAGCCTTTGGTTTTTGGAAATTGGCCATGATTCTATTCTCTTTTAAAGCTGAGTAATATTCTATTGTGTATATATATACCACAGTTTCTTTATCCATTTATCTATTGAAGAGCATCTAGTTTGGTTCCACAATTTAGCTATTGTGAATTGTGCTGCTATAAACATTGATGTGACTGTGTCACTGTAGTATGCTGATTTTTAAATCATTTGGGTATAAACCGAGGAATGGGATAGCTGGGTCAAATGGTGGCTCCATTCCAAGTTTTCTAAGGAATCTCCATACTGCTTTCCAGATTGATAGTATCAATTTGTGGGTCCACCAGCAACATAAGAGTGTGTCTTTTCCCCCACATCCTCACCAACACTTATTATTGCTTGTATTCTTGATAATTGCTATTCTGGCTGGAGTGAGATGAAATCTTAAGAGTAATTTTTATTTGCATTTCTCTAATTGCTAGAGATGTTAAACATTTTTACATATATTTGTTGATTGATTGTATATTTTCTTCTGAGAAGTATATGTTCAGTTCCTTATACCATTTTTTTGATTGGGTTACTTGTTGGTTTTTTTTTTTTTCAATTTTTGTTTTCTTTATATATCCTAGAGATTAGAGCTCTATCTGTTGTGTGTGTGTGTGTGTGGTAAAACTTTGTTCCCATACTGTAGGCTCTCTATTCACCTCACTGATTGTTTCTTTTGCTAAGAAGAAGCTTTTGAGTTTGAATCCATCCCATTTATTGATTCTTGATTTTATTTCTTGTGTTTTAGGAGTCTTGTTAAAGAAGTAGGGTCTTAATTTGACATGATGAAGATTTGGGCCTACTTTTTCTTCTATTAGATACAGAGTCTCTGGTCTAATTCCTAGGTCCTTGATCCACTTTGAGTTAAGTTTTGTGCATGGTGAGAGATAGCAGCTTAATTTCATTTTGTTGCATATTGATTTTCAGTTTTCCCAGCAGCATTTGTTGAAGAGATTATCTTTTCTACAATGTATATTTTTGGCATCTTTGTCTAGTATGAGATAACTGTATTTATGTGGGTTTGTCTCTGTGTCCTCTATTCGGTACCATTGGTCTACAAGTCTATTTTGGTGCCAATACCATGCCGTTTTTCTTATTGCTCTGTAGTATAGTTCAAGTTCTGGTATAGTGATATCATCTGCTTCACTCTTCTTGCTAAGGATTGCTTTGGCCATTCTGGGTCTCTTATTTTTCTAAATGAATTTCATGATTTCTTTTTCTATTTCTATGAGAAATTTCAGTTGAGATTTTGATTGGAATTGCATTAAATCTGTATAGTGCTTTTGGTATTATGTTCATTTTGACAATATTAACTCCGTCTATCCAAGAACAAGGGAGATATTTCCATAATCTAAGGTCTTCTTATTTTTTTCTTTAGAATTCTGTAGTTTTCATTGTAGAGATCTTTCATCACTTTTATTAAATTGTTTCATTAAGTATTTTTTTTGTTTGAGGCTATGGTGAATGGGGGTAGTTTTTCTTATTTCTCTTTCAGAGGATTCATCACTGATATAAAGAAGTACATTTGATTTATGAGTGCTGAATTTATATCCTGCTATTTTGCTGAATTAATTTATTAGTTCTAGAAGTTTTCTGGTGGACTTTCTCAGATCCTGTAAGTATAGAATCATGTCATTGGCAAATAATGATAGTTTGAATTCTTCACTTCCTATTCATATCCCTTTAATTTTTTTCATTTCTCTAATTGCTATGGCCAGAGTTTAGAAGACCATGTTAAATAGAAGTGGTAAAAGAGAACATCCTTGTCTTGTTCCAGTGGTTAGAGGGAATGTTTTCCATTTCTATCCAGTTAGAATGATTTTGGCTTTGGGTTTAGCATAGATAGCTTTTACAATGTTAAGATATGTTCCTATTATCCTTAGTTTTTCTAGTGTTTTGAACATGAAGTGGTGCTGTATTTTGTCAAATGCTTTTTCTGCATCTGTTGAGATGATCATGTGATTCTTATCTTTAAGTCTATTGATGTGATGAATTATATTTATTGATTTCCGTATGTTGAACCAAACTTGCATTCCTGGGACAAACCTCACTTGATCATGGTGCACTATCTTTTTGATATGCTTTTTTATTCAATTTGTCAGAATATTATTGAGAATTGTTGCATCTATGTTCTTTAGAGATATTGGTCTAAAGTTTTCTTTCCTTGATGTGTCTTTGTCTGGTTTACGAATCAGAGTGATGTTGGCCTCATAGAAGGAGCTTGGAAGTGTTCCCTCTTTTTTTTTATTTCATGGAATAATTTGAGGAGTATTAGTATTAATTTTTCTTTGGAGGTCTTCTTCTGGTCCTGGGCTTTTCTTGGTTGGTAGGCTTTTGGTAGCATCTTCTATTTCATTGCTTGAAATTGATCTGTTTAGCTTGTGTATATCATCCTGATTCAGTTTGGGTAAATCATGTAACTCTAGAAATTTGTTGATGTCTTTGATATTTTCTATTTTATTACAGTACAAATTCTCAAAATAGTTTCTAATTATCTTCTGTATTTCTGTAGTGTCTGTTGTGATATTTCCTTTTTCATATATGGATTTTAGTATTTGGAGTTTTTTTTCTTTTTCTCTTCAATGGTGTGGCTAAGGTTTTATGAGTGTTATTTATTTTCTCAATGAACCAACTTTTTGTTTTGTCACTTTTTCTTTTGTTTCAATTTATTTGATTTCAGCTCTGATTTTTAGTTATTTCTTGTCTTCTGCTGCTTTTGGTGTTGATTTGTTCTTTTTTTTTAGGACTTTGAGATGTAATGTTAGGTCATTTATTTGTTGACTTTTTCTTCTTTTAAGAAATAAACTCCATGCAATGAACTTTCCTTTTAGTACTGCCTTCATAGTGTCCCAGAGATTTTGATATGTTGTGTCTGTTTTCTCATTTACTTCTAAGAATTTTTTAGTCTCCTATCTGATGTCTTTTGTAATCCACTGTTCATTCAATAGCATATTATTTCATCTTCAGGTAGTGGAGTAGCTTCTATTTTTTATTTTATCATTGGTTTCTAATTTCATTCCATTATGTTCTTATAGAATGCAAGGTAGTAGCTCTGCTTTTTTGTATTTGCTAAGAGTTGCTTTGTGGTATAATATATGGTCTATTTTAGAGAAGGATCCATGTGCTACTGAGAAGAAAGTGTATTCACTCACTGATAGATGAAATATTTTATACATGTCTGTTAAGTCTAAATTATTGATTGTATTATTGAGCTCTATAGTTTCTTTGTTTAGCTTTTGTTTGGAAGATTTATCCAGTGGTTAAAGAGGTGTGTTAAAGTCACCCAGTATTATTATATTTTGGTCTATTTGACTGTTGAACTTGAGAAGAGTTTGTTTGATGAATGTAGATGCTCCGTTGTTTGGGGCATATGTATTTATAATTGTTATGTCTTGTTGATGTATGGTTCCCATAAACAGTATGAAATGAGCTTCTTTATCCCTTTTGACTAACTTTGGCTTGATGTCTACTTTATTTGAAATGAGGATGGAAACCCCTGTTCATTTCCATAGTTCATGTGAGTGGTATATTTTTACCAACCTTCCACCTTAAGTCTGTGGATGTCTTTTCCTATGAGATTAGTGTCTTGTAGGTAGCATATTTTTGGGTCTTTTTAAAAATCTAATCTGCCACTCTATGTCTTTTGATTGATGGATGAGTTTAGGCCATTAACATTCAGGGTTATTATTGAGACATGATTTGTATTCCTGGTCATTTTTGGGTTTTAACTTAACTTGGTTGTCCTCTAACTGGGTTTTCCTTTAGTGTAATACCTCCCTTTGCTGATTTTCATTTCCTCCTCACAGAATATTTTGCCAAGGATGTTCTCTAGTAAAGGCTTTCTCATTGTAATTTTTTAACTTTTGTTTATAATGGAAGGTTTTTATTTTGTCATCAAATCTGAGCATAATTTTGCTGGGGATAAGATTCTTGGTTGACATCCATTTTCTTTGAGAGCTTTGTATATGTTATTCCAAAATCTTCTACCATTGATGGTCTGGGTTGATAAATCTGAAGAAATCCTAATTGGTTTCCTCCTATATGTAATTGGATTCCTTTCTTTTTTGTGGCTTTTAAAATTCTCTCCTTATTCTGTATGCTAGGCATTTTTTATTATAATGTGCCTTGGTGTGGATCTGTTGTGATTTTGTACATTTGGTGTCCTGTAAGCCTCTTGTATTTGATTTTCCAATTCATTCTTCATGTTTGGAAATTTTTCTGATATTATTTTATTGAATAGATTGTTCATTCCTTTTGTTTGTAACTCTATGCTTTCCTGCATCCCAATAATTCTTAAATTTGGTCTTTTCATGATGTCTCACAATTCTTTGATGTTTTGCTCATAGTACCTTACCATCTTCCTTGTTTGGTCAACTTTATTTTCAGTATTATATATTTTGTCTTCATTGTCTGAGATTCTGTCTTCTAAGTGATCTAATCTGTTAGTGATACTTTCTATTGAGTTTTTAACTTGGTTTATTGTTTCCTTCATTTCAAGAATTTCTGTTTATTTTTTTTTCCCCCAAATCTCTATCTCCTTATTGAAGTAATCTTTTGCTTCCTGTATTTGATTATGTAGCCCTTTATCAAAATGATCTTTGGCTGCCTGAGTTTGCTCTCTTATATCATCCTTTAATTCACAGAGCATTTTAATTATGCAAATTCTGAACTCCTTCTCTGATATTTCTTCTGCTATGCTGGCCATGGATTCTAATAATGTAGTATCTTGGATTGTCTGGGGCACTTTCTTTGCTTGTTTTTTTATGTTATTTGTGTGTCTTCCCTTCTAGTATTGTGGACCCAAGGTGTTACAGTTTTTACCCTATAAACTTATAGTGTCCCTGTAGGGTCCCAATGCATCTTCTTTAAGGGGAGATAAATATTAACAGATCTCAATGGAAACCATATACAACCTTAGATCAAATAGCTCCTATTAAGATATTTACAGTTTTGTCATAATAGACAGAAATGATGAGTTCAATTATTATCTAAAATATAAACAGCAGGTTTTCAAAAGGGTCTACAGTTTCTAATCATGAACAAAGAGAGATTGGGTGGGGGTTGTAGGATGAGATGTTAAGGAGGTAAGAGGTGAGGATATAGAGTTATTAGATCTTAGGAAGCATGAAAGAGGAATACAAAGAAGTTGGCTAATAGCAGGAGAAAAGAAAGAAAGAGATTTTGAGGATACAAGTAGAAGACAATAGAGAGAGTACAACAAACAAGCATAAAAATAAAAAAAGAAAAGAAAAGAAAAATAAAAAAGAATATACAAAACAACTGTAATATACTGTTCAGACATTCCAGTCCTCAGTAGCCTAATGTATGAAAAGTACTTGGTTTCCCCAATGTTGGCGATATGAGGGTTGGAAAAGAGAGAGACAGACAGAGAGAGAAGGAAAAGAAATCTCAAAAGAAAATTAAAAGATTGTTTCTGTTGGAGTTCAGCATCTTTCTTGCTTCCGTTCTCCTCCAGTAGGTGGGGTTGTCTGTTGTTTGTTGGTATCTCCACCCTGAGGTTGGTGGAGGTTATTAGTGTGGGAGAGTTGGTCTTGGAGGTGGAACTTCTCGAGGTGTGGTATAGCACTTGCCAGTCCCATTGGAAGACTGCACCCCAAGGATTTCTGTGGGGCCTACTTATGTGTTGTGGGTGCCTGGCCTTATCTCCTTATATCACCTGTAGACCTCACAATTCCTGGTCTCTAGTTTAATCTCTAAACTGTATCTCACTCATAACCTTCCTTTCTATTTCCCAATCAGGAGCCTTTCTCTCTGGAGGTCTTGTGGGCTGTGCTCTGTGTCCTATGCACCGGTCACAGAGAGCAGTGTTGTATTAGGCAGTTCAGGACTAGGCTTTGTGCGCTACAGACTGGCCATGTAGCTGTAAGCACTTGCTGGGTTAGTGGCTGTGGGTAAGAGGGGGGAGTTGGGGGACTATACCTTGATATTGCTTCTAGGCCCCAGCTGGTGTCCCAAGCTGGGAGTTGCTCCAACTAAATATGACGATGGCGGTAACGAGGATAACCCAAAATGGGACAAAGGTGTCCCAAGATGGAGGCATTTGCTTTCAGAGATGGGGTGTCAGGGTGGGCAGGGTGGAGGCATAGAGTGGTGGAGAGTGAATCTCCAATGCAGCTCAGTGGCGTGCAGTGGTGTGTTGAGTTGCTGTCTCCAGATCCTGTGAGGTGTCCCAGGTGCAGGCTACCACATGGAGGGGACAATTGCAGAGGTTGCAATGTCCCAAGATGGAGGCAACTGATGGAATCCCATGTTTGTAGATAAGTGTCCATAGGAGAGCAGCAGCCGTGAGTCCTGTGTGGGTGGGTGGCCTGGGATCCTGCACAGGCACTGATGTTGGGGGTCCTCTAATAACTTGCAGATAAACAGTATTCCCTCTGCCTGAATCCCAGGTCATGGAGAAACTAGGAATGCAGCCTCCCTCTAGCTCGCCATCTTGGATCTCCAGGGCACATAATCTTTCTTACCCTTGTGTTTACATCTGTCTATTTCTACAACATTGGGCTTAATGACACTTCTGGTTTAAGTAATTTGAATCCTTTCTCTATTTTTATTAGTTCAGTTAAAAGTTTGTACATTTTGTTGATCTTTCATTGTCTCTTTATTGTTTATTAGTCCTCAATTTTATTTACCTCCACTTTAATTTTTCTTTTATTCCTTCTGCTTATTTTTGGGTATACTTTGATCTTCTTTTTCTTTTTCTGCAAGGTGTTCAGTTAGCTTATTGACTTGAGATCTTTCTTCTTTCTAAATATAATAAATTACAGCTACAAATGCCCTGCTTAGTATTGCTTCCACTGTATTTCATAGGTCTTGTTGCATGGCTTTCCTCTCATTTATCTCATGGTATTTTCTACTTTCTTTTGTGATTTCTTCCTTGACCCATTCATTGGTTAAAAGGACATTGTCTAACTTCCACATATTTGTTAATTTTTCACTTTTCCTTATGTGATTGATTTTTAGTTTCATTCCACTGTGATCAAAAATATATTTTTTATGATTATAGTGCTTTTTAATTTATTGAGAATTATTTTGTGACCTAATGTTTCATGTACACACTTGAAAAAAATGTGAATTTTGCAACTGTTGGCCAGAGTGTTCTGCATATGTGTTGGATCTAATTTGGTCATAGTATTGCTCAAGTCCTCTGTTTCCTTTAGTCATCTTTGTCTAGTTATTCTATATCCACTATTGAAATATGTTATCAAAGTCTCCAAGTACTGCTGTAGGACTGTCTGTTTCTTCTTTCAGTACTGTTAAGTTGTGCTTCTATAGTTAGATTCCTCTGTATTTATAATTGTTATATATTCATGGGGTTTTCAATCTTTTAATCTTTTTTGATCTAAAGTCTAATTAGTCTGACTATAATATAGCCACACCAGCTATGTTTTGGTTACTATTTGCTTGAAATATCTTATTCTATCCTACTTTTAAGTTTTATTGTGTGTTTTGTATCTAAAACAAGTCTCTGGTAGACATATACTTGAATCAAGTTTGTTATTTTTTAAATTCCATTTTGCCTCCTAATAGGAGAGTTTAGTCCATTTATATTTGAAGTAATTATTGATGAAGAAGGATGTACTTCTGTCATTTAGTAATTTGTTTCATTATACCTTAGATTTGGTTTTGATTTCTCATTTCTTCCACTACTGACTTTCTTTTGCATTTAGCTGATGTTTTTTAATGTTCCATTTCACTCCCCTCTTCCTTACATTTAAGTATAGTTTTTAGGTATTTTCCTAATGCTTTTCTTGGGATTAAAATTAACTGCTTAAAAGTATAACAATTAGCATGAATAATATCAAATCAGTTTCAAAAGTTTACATGCTGCACCTATACATCTTTATACCTCCCCTTTTATATTCTTATGATCACAGAAACCTCTTTATATACTTTGTGCCTTTTAACATATATTTATAATTACTGTTAATGCATATGACTTAAATCATACAGAAAAAAAGAGAAATCACAAACCAAAAGTCAAATACTAGCGTTTATATTTCCCTGTGTGTGTGTGTGTGTGTGTGTATAAAACAACAGTGGAACACATTACAATTCTTATTACATATATAGAGCACAATTTTTTCATATCTCTGGTTGTATACAAAGTATACAATTCGTGTCTTCAGACATATCTTTGGATAACAATTTTTTCATATCTCTGGTTGTATACAAAGACCAATTCGTGTCTTCAGACATGTCTTTGGATAATAATTTAATCACATTCAATCATCATTAATTACCCCATGCCCACTACCTCCCCCTCCCACCCCTCTGCCCTATCTAGAGTTCCTCTATACCTCCCTTGCTCCTTATCCCTATTCCACTATGAATCAGTCTCCTTATATCAGAGAAAACATTTGGAATTTGGTTTTGGGTGATTGGCTAACTTCACTTAGCATTATTTTCTCTAACTCCATCATTTTACCTGCAAATGTCATGATTTTATTCTCTTTTATTGCTGAGTAATATTCCATTGTGTATATATGTCACATTTTTTTTATCAATTCATTCACTGAAGGGCATCTAGTTTGGCTCCACAGTTTAAATATTGTGAATTGTGCTGTTATAAACATTGATGTGGCTGTGTCCTTAGTATGATGTTTTTAAATCCTTTGGGTATAGTCTGAGGAGAGGGATAGCTGTGTCAAATTGTGGTTCCATTCCCAGTTTTCTAAGGAATCTCTATACTGCTTTCCATATTGGCTACACCAATTTGCAGTCCCACCAGCAGTGTATGAGTGTACCTTTTCCCCCACATCCTTGCCAACACTTATTGTTGTTTGTATGCATAATAGCTGCCATTCTGGCTGGATTTGCATTTCTCTAATTGCTAGTGATGATGAACATTTTTTCATGTGTCTGTTGATCAATTGTACATCATCTTCTGAGAAGTATCTCTTCAGGTTCTTGGCCCATTTATTGATTGGGTTATTTGGTTTTTTGTTGTCTAGTTTTTCGAGTTCTTTATATACTCTAGAGATTACTGCTCTATCTGATGTGTGAGGGGTAAAGATTTTCTCCCAAAATATAGGCTCTCTATTTACCTCACAGATTATTTCTTTTGCTAAGAAGAAACTTTTTAGTTTGAATCCATACCATTTATTGATTCTTTATTTCAATTTTTGTGCCAAAGGAGTCTTATTAAGGAAGTTGGGGCCTAATCCCACATGATAGAGATTGGGGCCTACTTTTTCTTCTATTAGACACAGGGTCTCTGGCTATATTTCTAAGTCCTTGATCCATTTTGAGTTGGGTTTTCTACATGGTGAGAGATATGGGTTTAATTTTATTTTTTGTATATGGATTTCAGTTTTCCCAGCACCATTTGTTGAAGAGGCCATCTTTTCTCCAGTGCATGTTTTTGGCAACTTTGTCTATTGTAATTTTGTGGGTTAGTCTCTGTGTTCTCTATTCTGTACCATTGGTCTACCGGCCTGTTTTGGTGCCAATACCATGCTGTTTTTATTACTATTGCTCTGTAGTATAGTTTAAGGTCTGGTATAGTCATGCCACCTGCTTCACTCTTCCTGCCAAGGATTGCTTTAGCTATTCTGGGTCTCTTATTTTTACAGATGAATTTCATGATTGTTTTTTCTATTTCTATGAGGAATATCATTGGGATTTTGATTGGAATTGCATTAAATCTATATAGTGCTTTTGGAAGTATGGTCATTTTGATAATATTAATTCTGCCTATCCAAGCGCAAGGTAGATACTTCCATCTTCTAAGGTCTTCTTTGATTTCTTTCTTTAGTTTTGTAGTTTTCATTGTATAGATCTTTCAACTCTTTTGTTGATTCCCCAGTATTTTATTTTTCTTGAAGCTATTGTGAATGGGGTAGTTTTCCTCAATTCCCTGAAGATTTGTCACTGCTATACAAAAATGCCTTTGATTTATGGGTGTTGATTTTATATCCTGCTACTTTGCTAAATTCATTTACTAGTTCTAGAAGTTTTCTGGTGGAACTTTTAGGGTCTTCCAGGTATAGAATCATATCATCAGCAAATAGTTCTTCTTTTCCTATATTTAATTTCTTTTGTCTGTCTAATTGCTCTGACCAGTATTTGAAGAACTATGTTAAATAGAAGTGGTGAGAGAGGGCATCCCTGTCTTGTTCCAGTTTTTTAGAGGGAATACTTTCATTTTTTGTCCATTTAGAATGATGTTGGCCTGGGGCTTAGCATAGACAGCCTTTATGATGTTGAGATGTGTTCCTGTTATCCTAGTTTTTCTAGTGTTTTGAAAATAAAGGCATGCTGTATTTTGTCAAATGCTTTTTTCTGCATTTATTGAGATGATCATATGCTTCTTATGTTTAAGTCTATTGATGTGATGAATTACATTTATTAATTTCTGTATGTTGAACCAACCTTGCCTCCCTTGGATGAATCCCACTTGATCATGGTGCACAATCTTTTTGATGTTTTTGTATTTTATTTGCCAGAACTTTATTGAGAATTTTTGCATGTATGTTCATTAGAGATATTAGTCTGAAGTTTTCTTTTTTTGATGTGTCTTTGTCTGATTTTGAAATCAGAGTGATATTGGCCTCATAGAATGAGTTTGGAAGTGCTGCCTCTTTTTCTATTTCCTGAAATAAATTGAAGAGCATTTGTACTAATTCTTCTTTAAAGGTCTTGTAGAACTCTGCTGTGTATCCATCCAGTCCTGGGTTTTTCTTATTGGTAGACTTCTGATGGCGACTGCTATTTTGTCACTTGAAATTGATCTGTTTAAATGGTGTATATCATCCTTATTCAATTTGGGCAAATTATATGACTCTTGAAATTTGTTGATGCCTTCAATATTTTCTATTTTATTGGAGTACAGATCTTCAAAATAATTTCTAATTATCTTCTGTATTTCTGTAGTGTCTGTTGTGATATTTCCTTTTTCATCACGTATGTTAGTGATTTGACTCTCTCCTTCTCTTCATCAGCATGGCCAAGGGTCTGTCAATTTTATTTAGTTTTTTCAAAGAACCAAGTTTCTGTTCTGTCAATTTTTCCAATTGTTTATTTTGTTTCAATTTCATTGATTTCAGTTCTGATTTTAATTATTTCCTGTCTTCTGCTGCTTTTAGTATTGATTTGTTCTTGCTTTTCTAGGGCTTTGAGATGTAGTGTTAAGTCATTTATTTGTTGACTTTTTCATCTTTTAAGGAATGAATTCCATGCAATAAACTTTCCTCTTAGAACTGCTTTCATATTGTCTCAGAGATTTCGATATGTTGTATCTGTGTTCTCATTCACCTCTAAAAACTTTTTAATCTCCTCCTTAATGTCTTCTGTAACACATTGTTCATTCAGTAGCATATTATTTAGTCTCCAGGCATTGGAGTGGATTTTATTTCTTCTTTTATCATTGATTTCTAATTTCATTCCATTATGGTCTGATAGAATGCAGGGTATTATCTCTACTTTTTTATATTTTCTAAGGGTTGCTTTGTGACATAGAATATGGTCTAATTTAGAGAAGGATCCACGTGCTGAAGAAAGTATATTCTCTCATTGAAGGTCGAAATATTATATATATATATATATATATATATATATATATATATATAATCAGTTAAGTCTAATTTATTCATTGTATTATTATTGAGATCTATAGTTTTTTTCAGCTTTTGCTTGGAAGGTCTATCTAGTGATGAAAGAGGTGTGTTAAAGTCATCCAAAATTATTGTGTTGTGGTCTATTTGACTCTTGAACTTGAGAAGGGTTTGTTTGATGAACAATGCTGCTTCATTGTTTGGGACATATATATTGGTGTATGTTTCCCTTGAGCAGTATGTAGTGTCCTTCTTTATCCTTTTTGATTGACTTTAGTTTTAAGTCGACTTTATTTGATATGAGGATGGAAACCCCTGATTGTTTCTGCAGACCATGTGAGTGGTATGATTTTTCCCAACCCTTCACCTTCAGTCTGTGGATGTCTTTTTCTATGAGACGAGTCTCTTGGAGGCAGCATATTGTTGGGTCTATTTTTTTTCTTTATCCAATCTGCTAGTCTATGTATTTTGATTGGTGAGTTTAGGCCATTAACATTCAGGGTTTTTATTGAGACATAATTTTTTAAAAAAATTTATTTGTTTTAATTAGCTATACATGACAGTAGAATGCACTTATGTACATTGATATAATCTAACCTAGATGTTATATAATTTCTCATTTTTCTGATTATACATATTGTAGAATCACATTGGTTATATAGTCACATACATACATAAAGAAATAATGTCTGTTTCATTCTACTATCTTTCTTGTCACCACACCCCCTGACTTCCCCTCCTTTCACTTCCCTCTACCTAATCTAAGGTAATGCTATTCTTTTATTATTTTTTTGCATTACAATTCTTAATACACATATATGCCACAAGTTTTGTATCTCTGTTTGTATATAAAGTATGTTGATACCCAATTCAAATCTTCACACATGTACTTTGTATAATGATGTTCATCACATTCTACCATCCTGGCTAATCCCCTGTTCCCTCCCACCCCTCTTCCCTATCTAGAATTAATCTATTCCTCCTGTGCTCTCCCTCTCAATCCCACTATGAGTCAACCTCCTTATACCAGAGAAAATATTTGGCATTTGTTTTGGGGGATTAGTTGACTTCACTTAGCATTATTTTCTCCAGTGCCATCCATTTACCTGAAAATGCCATGGGTTTGTTCTTTTTTAATACTGAGTAAAATTCCATTGTGTATATATGCAACAATTTTTTTATCCATTCCTCTACTGAAGGACATCTAGGTTGGTTTAGCTATTGTGAATTTTGCTGCTATAAATATTGATGTGGCTGTGTCCCTGTAGTATGCTATTTTTAAGTCCTTTGGGTATAGTTCAAGGAGAGTAATTGCTGGGTCAAATGGTGGTTCCACACCCAATTTTCCAAGGAATCTCCATACTGCTTTACAAATTGGCTACACCAAATTGCAGTCCCACCAGCAATGTATGAGAGTACCCCTTTCCTCACATCCTCACCAACACTTATTGTTGTTTGTCTTCATAATAGCTGCCATCTGACTGGAGTGAGATAACATCTTAGATAGGTTTTGATTTGCATTTCTCTGATTGCTAGAGATGATGAGCATTTTTTCGTATATTTATTGATTGATTGTATATCCTCTTCTGAGAAGTGTCTGTTCAGGTCCTTGGCCCATTTGTTGATCGGGTTATTTGTTTTTTTGGTGTTTAGTTTTTTGAGTTCTTTGTATACCCTAGAGATTAGTGCTAAATCTGGTGTGTGATGGGTATGCAGAGTTTCTGTTTTAATTCCTAGGTCCTTGATCCATTTTGAGTTAAGTTTTGTGCATGGTGAGAGATAGGGGTTCAATTTCATTTTGTTGCATATTGATTTCCAGTTTTCCCAGCACCATTTGTTGAAGATGTTATCTTTTCTCTAGTGCATGTTTTTGGCACCTTTGTCAAATATAAGATAATTGTAATTTTGTGGGTTAGTCTCTGTGTCTTCCGTTCTGTACCATTGGTCTACCAGCTTATTTTGGTGCCAATACCATGCTGTTTTTGTTACTATTGCTCTGTAGTATAGTTTAAGTTCTGGTATAGTAATGCCATCTACTTCACTCTTCCTGCTAAGGATTGCTTTAGCTATTCTGGGTCTCTTATTTTTCCAGACGAATTTCATGATTGCCTTTTCTATTTCTATGAGGAATGCAATTGGGATTTTGATTGGAATTACATTAAATCCGTATAGTGCTTTTGGAAGTATGGTCATTTTGATAATATTAATTCTGCCTACCCAAGTACAATGTAGATCCTTCCATCTTCTAAATCAAATCTTCTTTGATTTCTTTCTTTAGGGTTCTGTAGTTTTCATTGTATAGATCTTTCACCTCTTTTGTTAAGTTGATTCCCAAGTATCTTATTTTTTTGAGGATATTGTGAATGGAGTAGTTTTCCTCATTTCCCTTTCTGAGGATTTGTCACTCATATACAGAAATGCCTTTGATTTATGGGTGTTGATTTTATATCCTGCTACTTTGCTGAATTCAATTACTAGTTCTAGAAGTTTTCTGGTGGAGTTTTTTGGGTCTTCTAGATATAGAACCATATTGTCAGTAAATAGAGCTAATTTAAGGTCTTCTTTTCCTATACATATCCTTTTAATTTCTTTCATCTTTCTAAGTGCTTTGGCCAGTGTTTCAAGAACTATGTTGAATGGACATGGGGAAAGAGGGCATCTCTATCTTGTTCCAGATTTTAGAGGGAATACCTTTAATTTTTCTCTGTTTAGAATGATTTTGGCCTGGGGCTTAGCATAGATAGACTTTCCAATGTTGAGATATGTTCCTGTTATCCCTAGTTTTTCTAGTATGTTGAACATAAAGGGATGCTGTAATTTGTCAAATGCTTTTTCTGCATCTATCGGTATGATCATGTGATTCTTATTTTTAAGTGTATTTATGTGATGAATTACATTTATTGATTTCCCTATGTTGAACCAACCTTGCATCCCTGGGATAAATCCCACTTGATCATGGTGCACAATCTTTTTGATATGTGTTTGTATTCAATTTGCCAGAACTTTATTGAGAATTTTTGCATGTACGTTCATTAGAGATATTAGTCTGAAGTTTTCTTTTTCTGGAGTGTCTTTGTCTGGTTTTGGAATCAGGGTGATACGGGCCTCATAGAATGAGTTTGGAAGTGCTCCCTCTTTTTCTATTTCTTGAAATAGATTAAAGAGTATTGGTATTAGCTCTTCTTTAAAGGTCTTTTTTTTTACATTTTTTTTATTGGTTGTTCACAACATTACAAAGCTCTTGACATATTATATTTCATACATTAGATTGAAGTGGGTTATGAACTCCCAATTTTACCCCAAATGCAGATTGCAGAATCACGTCAGTTACACATCCACAATTTTACATAATGCACTAATAGTAATTGTTGTATTCTGCTACCTTTCCTATCCCCTACTATCCCCCCTCCCCTCCCCTCCCATCTTTTCTCTCTACCCCATCTACTGTAATTCATTTCTCTCTTTGTTTATTTTCCCATTCCCCTCACAACCTCTTATATGTAATTTTGTTTAGCAATGAGTGTCTCCCTTCATTTCCATGCAATTTCCCTTTTCTTTCCCTTTCCCTCCCATCTCAAGTCTCTGTTTAATGTTACTCTTTTCTTCCTACTCTTCCTCCCTGCTCTGTTCATACTTGCTCTCATTATATCAAAGAAGACATTTGGTATCTGTTTTTTAGGGTTTGGCTAGCTTCACTAAGCATAATCTGCTCTAATGCCATCGATTTCCCTGAAAATTCTATGATTTTGTCATTTTTTATTGCTGCATAGTACTCCATTGTGTATAGATGCCACATTTTTTTATCCATTCATCTATTGAAGGGCATCTGGGTTGGTTCCACAGTCTAGCTATTGTGAATTGTGCTGCTATGAACATCGATGTAGCAGTGTCCCTGTAGCATGCTCTTTTAAGGTCTTCAGGGAATAGTCCGAGAAGGGCAATAGCCGGGTCAAATGGTGGTTCCATTCCCAGCTTTCCCAGATATCTCCAAACTGCTTTCCAAATTGGCCGCACCAATTTGCAGTCCCACCAGCAGTGTACAAGTGTACCCTTTTCTCCACATCCTCGCCAGCACTTGTTGTTGTTTGAATTCATAGTGGCTGCCAATCTTACTGGAGTGAGATGGTATCTTAGGGTGGTTTTGATTTGCATTTCTCTGACTGCTAGAGATGGAGAGCATTTTTTCATGTACTTGTTGATTGATTGTATATCCTCCTCTGAGAAGTGTCTGTTCAGGTCCTTGGCCCATTTGTTGATTGGGTTATTTGTTATCTTATTGTCTAATTTTTTGAGTTCTTTGTATACTCTGGATATTAGGGCTCTATCTGAAGTGTGAGGCGTAAAAATTAGTTCCCAGGATGTAGGCTCCCTATTTACCTCTCTTATTGTTTCTTTTGCTGAAAAAAAGCTTTTAAGTTTAATTAAGTCCCATTTGTTGATTCTTGTTGTTAACTCTTGTGCTATGGGTGTCCTATTAAGGAATTTGGAGCCCGACCCCACAATCTGTAGATCGGAGCCAACTTTATCTTCAATCAGACGCAGAGTTTCTGATTTGATATCAAGCTCCTTGATCCATTTTGAGTTAACTTTTGTGCATGGCGAGAGAAAGGGATTCAGTTTCATTTTGTTGCATATGGATTTCCAGTTTTCCCAACACCATTTGTTGAAGATGCTATCCTTCCTCCATTGCATGCTTATAGCCCCTTTATCAAATATAAGATAGTTGTAACTTTGTGGGTTAGTCTCTGTGTCCTCTATTTTATACCATTGGTCCACCCGCCTGTTTTGGTACCAGTACCATGCTGTTTTTGTCACTATTGCTCTGTAATATAGTTTGAAATCTGGTATCGCTATACCGCCTGATTCACTCTTTCTGCTTAGAATTGCTTTTGCTATTCTGGGTCTTTTATTTTTCCATATGAATTTCATGATTGCTTTATCTATTTCTACAAGAAATGCCATTGGGATTTTGATTGGCATTGCATTAAATCTATAGAGAACTTTTGGTAATATCGCCATTTTGATGATGTTAGTTCTGCCTATCCATGAACAGGGTATATTTTTCCATCTTCTAAGATCTTCTTCTACTTCTCTCTTTAGGGTTCTGTAGTTTTCATTGTATAAATCTTTCACCTCTTTTGTTAGGTTGATTCCCAAGTATCTTATTTTTTTTGAGGATATTGTGAATGGAGTGTTTTTCCTCATTTCCATTTCAGAAATTTTGTTGCTGATATACAGAAATGCCTTTGATTTATGCGTGTTGATTTTATATCCTGCCACTTTGCTGAATTCATTTATTAGTTCTAGTAGTTTCTTTGTAGACCCTTTTGGGTCTTCTAGGTATAGAATCATGTCATCTGCAAATAGTGATAATTTAAGTTCTTCTTTTCCAATTTTTATGCCTTTAATTTCTTTCGTCTGTCTAATTGCTCTGGCCAGTGTTTCGAGAACTATATTGAATAGAAGTGGAGATAGAGGGCATCCCTGTCTTGTTCCGGATTTTAGGGGGAATGCCTTCAACTTTTGTCCATTCAGAATGATGCTAGCCTGAGGCTTAGCATAGATAGCTTTTACAATGTTAAGGTAAGTTCCTGTTATCCCTAGTTTTTCTAATGTTTTGAACATAAAGGCATGCTGTACTTTGTCGAATGCTTTCTCTGCATCTATCGAGATGATCATATGGTTCTTATCTTTAAGTCTATTGATGTGGTGAATAACATTTATTGATTTCCGTATGTTGAACCATCCTTGCATCCCAGGGATGAATCCTACTTGATCATGGTGCACTATTTTTTTGATGTGTTTTTGTATTCGATTCGCCAGAATTTTATTGAGGATTTTTGCATCTAGGTTCATTAGAGATATTGGTCTGTAGTTTTCTTTCTTTGAGGTGTCTTTGTCTGGTTTCGGGATCAGGGTGATGTTGGCCTCATAGAATGAATTTGGAAGAGCTCCCTCTTTTTCCATTTCCTGAAATAACTTGAAAAGTATTGGTATTAATTCTTCTTTAAAGGTTTTGTAAAACTCCGCTGTATACCCTCCGGTCCTGGGCTTTTCTTGGTTGGTAGTCTTTTGATGGCTTCTTCAATTTCATCTATTGATATTGGTCTGTTCAGATTGTCTATATCCTCCTGACTCAGTCTGGGCAAATCATATGACTTAAGAAATTTATCGATGTCTTCACTATCCTCTATTTTATTGGAATATAGATTTTCAAAATAATTTCTAATTGTCTTCTGTATTTCTGTAGCATCTGTTGTGATATTGCCTTTTTCATCCCGTATGTTAGTAATTTGAGTTCTCTCTCTTCTTCTCTTCGTTAGCATGGCTAAAGGTCTGTCGATCTTATTTATTTTTTCGAAGAACCAACTTTTAGTTTTGTTAATTTTTTCAATAGTTTCTTTTGTTTCAATTTCGTTAATTTCCGCTCTGATTTTAATTATTTCTTGCCTTCTGCTACATTTGCTGTTGTTTTGCTCTTCCTTTTCTAGGGCTTTGAGTTGGAGTGTGAGCTCATTTATTTGTTGGTTTCTTCTTTTTTTGAGGAATGACCACCAGGCAATGAACTTTCCTCTTAAAACTGCTTTCATTGTGTCCCATAGATTCCGATATGTTTTGTCTGTATTTTCGTTTATCTCTAAGAATTTTTTGATTTCCTCCTTTATGTCTTCTGTAACCCATTGATCATTCAGTAACATATTGTTCATTTTCCATGTGATGTAGGATTTTTCCTTCCTTCTTTTATCATTGATTTCCAGTTTCATTCCATTATGATCAGATAAAATGCATGGTATTATCTCCACCCCTTTATATTTACTGAGGGTTGCCCTATGGCATAATATATGGTCTATTTTTGAGAAGGATCCATGTGCTGCTGAGAAGAAAGTATATCCATTTGATGATGGTTGATATATTCTATATAAGTCAGTTAAGTCTAGGTTATTGATTGTGGTATTGAGTTCTATAGTTTCTTTATTTAACTTTTGTTTGGAGGATCTGTCCAATGGTGAGAGAGGTGTGTTGAAGTCTCCCATAATTATTGTGTTGTGGTCTATTTGATTCTTGAATTTGAGGAGAATTTGTTTTGTGAATGTCGCAGCACCATTATTTGGTGCGTAAATATTGATAATTGTTATGTCTTGTTGGTGAATGGTTCCTTTTAACAGTATATAATGACCTTCTTTATCCCTTTTGATTAACTTAGTCTTGAAGTCGATTTTATTAGATATGAGGATGGCCACCCCTGCTTGCTTACGAGGACCATGTGCGTGGTATATTTTTTCCCATCCTTTCACCTTCAGCCTGTGTATGTCTTTTCCCATCAGATGTGTCTCCTGGAGGCAGCATATTGTTGGATTTGTTTTTTTAATCCATGATACCAGCCTATGTCGCTTTATTGGAGAGTTTAAGCCATTAACATTCAGAGTTACTATTGATATGTGGTTTGAACTTCCATCCATGTTTGATTGTTTATCCTTTTTTTAAAAAAAAATTTAGTTTGTCTCTCCATGATTGTCTTTCCCCTTGCCCTCTGTCTTTACTGAGGCACTTCCCACTGATGGTTTTGGTTATTGTTTTTCATTTCTTCCTCGTGTAGTGTTTTGCTCAAAATGCTTTGCAATGCTGGTTTTCTGGCTGCAAATTCTTTTAACTTTTGTTTATCATGAAAGATTTTTATTTCGTTGTCATACCTGAAGCTTAATTTTGCTGGATACAGAATTCTTGGTTGGCATCCATTGTCTTTCAGTGTTTGAAATACATTGTTCCATGACCTTCCTTCTTTCAGTGTCTGTGATGAAAAATCCGTGGTTAACCGTATTGGTTTACCCCTAAATGTAATCTGTCTCCTTTCTCTTGTAGCTTTTAATATTTTCTCTTTGTTCTGTATATTGGATATCTTCATAACAATGTGTCTTGGCGTTGGTCTACTGTGATTTTGTGTGCTCGGTGTCCTGTATGCATCTTCAATTTGTATATCTGTTTCCTTTTTTATTTCTGGAAAGTTTTCTGTAATTATTTCCTTCAGCAAGTTTCTCATTCCCTTGGTTTGAATCTCTGTACCTTCTTCTATCCCGATGACTCGTAAGTTCGGTTTCTTAATGTTATCCCATAATTCTTGGATGTTTTTCTCGTGATTTTTTACCAGCCTTTCTGAGTTGGCTAGACTCTTTTCAAGATGGTATATTTTGTCTTCATTATCTGATGTTCTGGTTTCTACTTGCTCCACTCTGTTAGTGATACTCTCAATTGAGTTTTTAATTTGGTTTATCGTTTCCTTCATTTCTAGAATTATTGTTTGATTATTTTTTATAATCTCTATCTCCTGATAAAGATGCTTAACTTCTTCTTTTATCTGTTTGTGAAATGCATTCTCAATGTGTTCTTTCGCTGCTTGAATTTGCTGTCTTGTATCCTCTCTAAGGTTCCATTCCATCTGTCTTAGGTGTTCCTTGAGTTCTTTATATGACCATTTTTCTGATGACTCTAGGTCCTCCTGAATATTTAGGCTGTCCTGCGTTGTTTGTACTCCTTTTCTTCCTTGTTTTTTGAAGCTGCTCATGTTGCTTCTTGTTCTGTTTGACTGCTGAGTTACTGTTTACTCCTATAAATTAGTTTGATGCTTGGGAGGAAAGGTATTTGAAAGGAAGGGAAGAAGTCTCTAAAGAGAATGAGAGTAGGCAGGTAGAATTCAAGAAAAAAGGGGGGATAAGAAAAATGAGAAGACTAAAGAAGAAAAAGAATAGGAACTAAAAAAGAAAAAGATTAAAAAAATAATAATAATAATAATTAAAAAAATTTAAATTAAAATTAGTAGAAAAAAAATTTAAAAAAAATATTTTGTAAAAAAAAAATTAATAAAACAACAAGAAAGAAAAAAATGAAAATGAAAGAAAAACCTAAATCAAAAAAAAAAAAAGGAGAAAAGAAAAAGAAAAAAAAGACCTAATAAATGCAGTCTTAGAGTTTGATTAACTTCTCTTCCAGTAGATGGCGCTGTGCCCACCAGGTCAAGTTTCTCCTGTCAATACGCGGGAACCAATCACTGTGCAGCAGCTCCTCCCAGACTGGGCGAGTCTCCAATCCTGAGTGTCTAGGGCCTCCTCTTGTGTCTAGTCACTTCCCACTTTTTCTCTAGCCAGGCCCCTCTCACCACAATACTGGCTACACGCCAAGTCTGCTGCTCCCGGGAGCCCTGTTTTCATGAACGACTGGGCACACTCTTCCAGTTTGCCATTCCCTCAGACCCTAAGTTTGTAGAGTTTGGGGCTGAGAATCCTCAGCGGCTTTTACTTGCCCTCTGGTATCCACATCCCCGTAGGTGGTGCAAGAGACCTCAGCAGTCAGCCCTGGTGGGAGCGGTAGTTCCGCTTGCGGGACCCGCACCACCTCTGATTCCCTCGGGCTGGCTGAAGCACTCACAGGAGAGCTGGGAGGGGCCCTTACTGGAGAGCTGGGAGGGGCTCATAGAGTTTTCCCGATGTGTGGAGAGGCAAGGCTATGGGATCACACACCTGTTTCAACAAAGTTATCTCCTCCGCACCAGTCTGATGACACGGTTTCCCTTTGCCGGGAGACTAATTCAACGGGTGGGTCCTTCTCTCCCAAGCCCCGTTTCAAACCTGTGGCCACTACTTATGAAGGCTCGGTAGGCATTTACCTTCGTATGATGAGAAGGGCTGACCAGTTGTTTCAGCGGGATGAATTAATGCCGAGTCATAGCTGTTTGTCTGCGGGAAGCAGGTGACTGGGAGTTTGAATTCAGTGGGCCAGAGCTCAGTGCATGTTCTCGGATCACTTGGATTTTAAATTGTCGCTCATCTTATCAGCTGTTTCATATAATAGCTCATTCGCGCGGTGAAGAGTCTGCTCTATGGTGCTCCACGGGAGGCGGCGGCAGCAGCCTAGAATTCTTATGCAGAAAGGAAAAAGAACCCCCAAATTAAACTTCAGCCGCAGAGCCTTTTTCTACTGGTCAAAGAGCGCCGTGCAGCCCCTAAGCGCCCGGGGCCGTCCGCGTTGCCTTCTTTAAAGGTCTTGTAGAACTCAGCTGTGTATCCATCTGGTCCTGGACTTTTCTTTGTTGGTAATCTATTGATGGCTTCTTCTATTTCCTCACTTGATATTGGTCTGCTTAAGTTGTATATATCTTCCTGAATCAATCTGGGCAGATCATATGACTTAAGAAATTTGTTGGTGTGTTCAACGTCTTTCATTTTATTGGAGTGTAAGTTTTCAAAATAATTTCTAATATCTTCTGTATATCTGTAGTGTCTGTTGTGATATTGCCTTTTTCATCATATATGCTGATAATTTGAGATCTCTCTCTCCTTCTCTTCATTAGGGTCTATCAATTTTATTTATTTTTTCAAAGAACCATTTTTTAGTTTTGTCAATTTTTTCAATTGTTCTTTTGTTTCAATTTCATTGACTTCAGCTCTGATTTTAATTATTTCTTGCCTTATACTGCTTTTGCTGCTGATTTATTCTTCTTTTTCTAGGGTTTTGAGATGTAGTTTGAGGTCATTTATTTTTTGACTTTTTGTTCTTTTAAGGAATTAACTCCATGCAATGAATTTTCCTCTTAGTACTGCTTTCATAGTGTCCCAGAGATTTCGATATGTTTTGTCTGTGTTCTCATTTACCTCTAAGAAATTTTTAATCTCCTCCTTGATGTCTTCTGTAATTCATTGTTCATTCAGCAGCATATGCTATCCAGTGGTGAAAGAGGTGTGTTAAAGTCACCCATGATTATTGTGTTGTGGTCAGTTTGACTCTTGAATTTGAGAAGAGTTTGTTTGATGAACATAGGTGCACCATTGTTTAGGGCATATATATTTATATCTTGTTGGTGTTTGGTTCCCTTGAGCATTATGTAATGTTCATATTTATCCATTTTGATTAGTTTTGGCTTGAAGTCTACATTATTTTATATGAGTATGAAGACTCCTGCTTGCTTCTGTAGTCCATGTGAGTGGTATGATTTTTCCCACCCTTTCACCTTCGGTCTGTGTATGTCTTTTCCTTACAGATGAGTCTCTGTAGGCAGCATATTGTTGGATCTTTTTTTAAAAATCCAATCTGCTTGCCTATGTCTTTTGATTGGTGAGTTTAAGCCATTAACATTTAGGGTTGCTATTGAGACATGGTTTGTATTTCCAGCCATATTTGTTTATTTTTGTTATTTAACTTGATTTGGTTTTCCTCTTTGATTAGTTTTTCCTTTAGTGTGCTACCTCCCTCTGCTGATTTTCATTTCCTCTTCATGAAATATTTTGCCAAGGATGTTTTGTAGTGCTGGTTTTCTAGCTATAAATTCTCTTTAACTTTTGTTTATCATAGAAGGTTTTTATTTCATCTTCAAATTTGAAGCTTAATTTTGCTGGATATAAGATTCTTGACTGGAACCCACTATCTTTCATAGCTTGAAATATGTTGTTCTAGGGTCTTCTACCTTTCAGAGTGTGGGTTGAAAAATCTGCCATTATCCTTATTGGTTTACCCCTATATGTAATCTGATTCCTTTCTCTTGTGGCTTTTAAAATCATTATTCTGTATGTTGGGCATTTTTTTAATAATGTGTCTTGGTGTGGATCTGTTGTGATTTTGCACATTCAGCATCCTGTGCACTTCTTGGATATGGATTTCTGTTTCATTCTTCATGTCTGAAAAGTTTTCTGATATTATTCATTGAATAGATTGCTTGTTGCTTTGGTTTGGACCTCTACGCCTTCCTTCATCCCAATAACTCTAAATTTGGTCTTTTTATGCTATCCCATATTTCTTTGGTGTTCTGTTCATGGTTTCTTATTATTTTTACTGTGCTGTCTATGTTCTTTTCAAGATAATATACTTTATCTTCATTGTCTGATGTCCTATCTTCTTTGTGGTCTACTCTATTGGTGGTGCTCTCATTTTTTTTTTAATTTGGTTTATTATTTCTTTATCTTCAAGGATTTCTCTTTCTTTCTTTCTTTCTTTCTTTCTTTCTTTTTTTGTATAATCTCTATCTTCCTGTTGAGTTGATCTTTTGCTTCTTGGATTTCTTTATGTAGTTCATTGTCAAAGTGATCTTTTGCTGCCTGTATTTGTTAATAGTGTCTTCTTTGAGATCCCAAAACATTTTAATCATGTATATTCTGAAATCTTTCTCTGTCATTCTTTCTGCTGTAGCTGCCAATTCTTCTAATGATGTGTTGTCTTGAATTATTTGTTGTACTTTCTTCCCTTGGCTTTTCATGTTGCTCTTGTTTCTTTTTTTCCAGCTCTGTGGGACTGGTGTGTTATTGTTTTTACCCTATAGATTTGTTGTGCTTTCGTATAGTTCCAAGTTCCCTCCTTTGTGGGGAAGGACAATGTTAACAGATCCTAATATCAACAGTATGATCATCACCTATGAACAAATTGTGATTAAGACAGTTATAGTTAGTCTCAATGCCCAAAAATGTTGGATTCAATTATTATTTAAAATATAATCAGTAGTTTCATAAAATGTGTACAGTTTCTAGTGGCAGACAGTGAACTGGAGGTTGGGAGTAGGATGATATGCTAAGGGGGAAAGGTGTGAGGGTATGGGGTTAATATAACTTAGCAAATTTGAAGGAGAACTCTAATGAAGAGGGTTAGAAGCAGGGGAATAGGCAGGAGGTAATTTAGGGTAGACAAGTATGTGGGAGGACAGTAGAGTACATAAAAACAGACACACATATGTATTTAGAAAATTATAGGATGTTAAAATAGTAAAATTTGGAGGGTGCAAGAAGAAGAAATAAGAAAAAAGGGAAAGAAAGAAAGCAAGAGAAAAAGGAGAGAGAAGAAAGAAGGAAAAAGAAAAAAAGAGAATAAAAAAATGGAGGGGCTTATGCAATTCCTCTATATTATATTATTCATGTGACTCAGTTCTCATAGTTCTATTTCATGTAAAGTTCTTGGTTTCATATATGTTGGGGTTGTGAGGGTCAGAGGATAGAAGAGTAGAGGAGGAAGAATACAGATAAGAAGGAGGGGAAAAATAAACCTCTTAGAATTCCGTTTCCTGTCTTCTTCTTTTCTCTTCCGGAGTTGTCTTGTCTTAACCAGGGTGAGAGAACGTGAGCATGCCCCCCCACCATTGTCTCCCTCTCCTGCCTGGGGCTTCCCTATCCTGGTCCCTCTGATTTGCTTCAGGTTTTTCCACTCTTTTGTCACTAGACCCCTCCCCTCCTTTGCTTATCAGATTCCAACTGTGGGACCTCTCACCCTTAGGCTTGTGCCAGGTGGTTGGTGCCCTGGCTGCACTGCACTCCCATTCCAGTTCAGCCGAGAGTGGTTTTTGTGCTGGGTAGTCACTGTGCCCAGGAATCGCAGCTGGAGGGCCAGAGGGGGGGAAGTTGGAAACCAGGTACCTGTTCAAATAGAGGTCCATGCTGAGAGCCACGCCCACCAAAAAATCACGAGAGGTTTTCCAAGATGGAGTCAGTCCGCTTCCAGCACCTGGGTGTCTGGTGAGGTAGGGGGAGCTGGGATGGCTTCGTGCTGTGGCTAGATTGTAGTCATGTGGCTTGCTTGGGAGCAGCATGTAGCTGATTAGGTGATTCTGCTCCACTGCTTGAGCACCTTGTGTGTGCTAGAACTGTGGACTTTGGTTCCGGAATCTGGAGTCTTCCTGGAATACAGAGGCTCTGATTTCTGCACAGGTGGTTGCAGCTCTGATGGTTTCTGTCAAAATCCACTGTATAGGGGTCCTGTCACATGCTCTGAGATGTTGTATTCCGTCTAAGTGAGACCTTGTGGAGACACCGCCTGTTTTCTTGGTTTAATTCCACAGAGCAGCCAGAAACAGGACCTCCTCTATTCCTCCATCTTGGATCTGCCAAGACATGATTGGTATTCCCAGCCATTTTTGTTTATTTTTGGTAGTTAACATAACTTGGTTTCTCTTATGGTTAGATTTTCCTTTAGTGTAATCCCTCCCTCTGCTGATTTTCATCACTGTTTTTCATTTCCTCTTCTTGGAATACTTTGCTGAGGATGCTTTCTAGTGCAGGCTTTCTAGTTGTAAATTCTTTTAACTTTTGTTTATCATGGAAGGTTTTTATTTCATCATCAAATCTAAAGCTTAGTTTTGCCAGATATAAGATTCTTGGTTGGCGTCCATTTTATTTCTTTTCTTTGTATTTGTGTATTTGGTATATGTTGTTCCACAATCTCCTGACTTTGAGGGTCTGAGTTGAAAAATCTGCTGAGATACGAATTGGTCTCCCCCATATGTAATCTGATTCCTCTCTCTTGTGGTTTTTAAGATTCTATCCTTATTCTGTATGCTAGGCATTTTCATTATAATGTGCCTTGATGTAGATCTGCTGCAATTTTGTACATTTGGTGTCCTGTAGGCCTCTTGTATTTGGTTTTCCAATTCACTCTTCATGCTTGGGAAATTTTCTGGTATTATCTCATTGAAGAAATTATGCATTCCTTTGGTATGAAACTCTGTGCCTTCCTCTATCCCACAACTCTTAGATTTGGTCTTTTGATGCTATCCCATAATTCTTGGATATTCTGTTCATGGTTTCTAACTGTCTTCACTGTATGATCAACTTTATTTTCCAGATTGTAAACTTTGTCTTCATTATCTGACATTCTTTCTTCCAAGTGATCTAGTCTGTTGGTTATGCTTTCTATTGAGTTTTTTGATTTATTATATCCTTCATTTCAAGGATTTCTGACTGGATGTTTTTCAGAGTCTCTCTCTCTCAAAGTAATCTTTTGCTACCTATATTTGCTCTCTTATCTCTTTGTTGGAGTGATCAATTTTTGCCTGTATTTGCTCATTTAGGTCATTCCTTAATTCACAGATCATTTTAATTATGAACTTTCTGAACTCCTTCTCCAACATTTCATCAACTTCACTGTCCATGGGTTCTGTTATTACAGTGTCCTGGTTTGTTTGGGGCATTTTCCTCCCTTGTTTTTTTCATGTTGTCTATGTGTCTTCCTTTCTTGTAGTGTGGATCTGAGATATTACAGTTTCTTCCTTATATTCTTGTAGTACCCATGCAGATTGTCTGTACCTCACCTTGATGTTTGGCTTCCAGACCCTGCTGATGTCCCAGATGCTACTGCATCCTGAGTCTGGGACCTGCATAAGTTGGAGTGGGTAGATCTGGGCCACTGGGTTTGACCTCCCTTGATAGTCTGCTGGTCAGAAGGGGCATACCTGCACCAGAGGATAGGCTCTGGCAGTGTCTGCCCCAACCACGCCTACTGAGATCCTAGATCCCGTGTGGGCTGATGTGGGCAGTCTGGGCTGGATCTCAGCTCCTGTGGTAGTCTGCTGGGCAGAGGGGACAGCCCTGCACCAGAAACTAGGCTTTGGTGAGTGTCTGCCCCACCAGGAAAGGGGTGTGCCTGGGCCCCGAAGAGGCTGGTGTGGGTAGATCTGGGCCACTGGGCTCCACCTCCCAGGGTAGTCTGCTGGTTGGAAGGGGCAGTCTTGTGCTAAAGGCTAGGATCTGGTGGTCTCTGCCCCACCAGGGGAGGGGTGGACCAGGCATACTGTGTGCCTAGGCCCTGCAGAGGCCGGTGTGGATGGATCTCCCTATGTTGTTTCTTTTACCGATGTTGTTTATTTCTTTTTATGGCTTCAAGTTACCATCTGGTGTCCTTTCATATTAGTCTGAAGGATTCCCTTTAGCATTTATTGTAGAAAACTTTTCTATTGACGTATACTTTAAACTTCTGTTTTTCTGGAACATTTTAATTTTTCCTTCATTCTTAAAAGATAATTTTGCCGATATAGAATTCTTTGTTGATGGTTTTGTTCTCTTGTAGCTTTAAATATGTCATACCACTGCCTTCTGGCCTTCCTGATTTCTGATAAGAAATAATTGCTAATTTTATTGAGGATTCCCTGTAGATAACAACATTATTTCAAAAATTGCATGTCCTTGTGTTTCAACAATTTGATTATAATATGTCTTATTATGGATATCTTTGAGTTTTCTATGTAGAGCCCAGAGAGCTATTTGGATATACATATTCATGTCTTTCAGATTTAAAATGAGCACCCATTATATCTTTAAGTATATTTCCTGCCCCTTTCTTTCCCTGTGTTTTTTATGGAGCTCCTGTTAAGCTGATATTGGTATTCTTGATGGTGTTAAAAAGTTCCCTCACTCTTGTTTACTTTTTATTCTTCTTTCTTTTTGCTCCTCTTTAATCATTTCAAATGTCTTATTTTCACATTTGCTGAGTTTTTCTTCTACCTATTCAAATCTGCAATTGAACTTCTCTACTGGGTTCATTTCAGACAATATACATCCAGCTCCAGAATTTCTCTTTGGTTTCATTTTATAATTTTTTTCTCTTTATCAATACTCTCATCCCATTCACATATCATTTTTTCTGATTTCCTTTGGTTCTTTGTCCATGGTACCTTTCGCTGAACATATTTGAAACAATTGATTTATAATTTTTGATCAGTAATTCTAGCTGTATCTGAGATTTCTTGGGGCTGGCTCTTGCCAAAATATACTTTTTCCCCTGTGAGCAGGCTATACTTGGTCCTTTTTTTTTTTTTTTTTTGGTATTGCTTGTGATATTGTTGCTCTTTTTGTTTCTGAGAACTGGATATTTTGAATATTATAACATGGTGAATCAAGAAATTTAATTTTTCAATACTTTAGGGATTATAGATTTCTGTTGTGGAAAGCTGAAACAGTCTAATTTTTAGTTTGCTAAATTATGTATGCATAATGTATTCCTTATTGTGTGTGGTAACTGAAATTTTTGTTCTGTTATCTCTGGTATCACTTAGTGATCTGACACTTTCTTTTAAACATCTGGCTGTATAAAGGGAAATAAAGAAACAAAAACTCTATTAATTCTTTAATCTTTTGAGACATGTTTCTGGGGAGAAGTAGTACAAATGGAAGGACTACAGCCAAGGCAAGCATTTGGAGGAGAGCTCTCTGTTTTTCACTCTTACACCAGTTATCTGCTCCAGGGATGTGGAAAGTTATCCCCACAGCTATGGCCGGAGCTGAGGCATGAGGAATGGTGGCCGGTTCATGTATTCCACTCTCTTATCTTAGAATGGCAGTCTCTGAGATCATCCATCATGCCTCTAGTTATTATAAATGTCCAACCAGATTCCAGAGTTCTAAAACAATTGTTTTCACAAGATTTTGCAAGTTCAATGGGTTTTTTTTGTTTTTTTGTCAAAGGGAGCAAGTTATAGAGCTTTCTATTCCACCATTTGTGCCATGTCACTTGTATAAATATATATGTTGAAGTGCATATAGATAGTGTCTTTCTATTTATATATCTAAAAATTTATTTCCTATCTTTTTACCAGCCATCATTTTATGGAAATTGTAGTAAAATACACATAAAATTTACTACCTTAACTCTTTCTAAATGTATACTTCAATAGCATTAAATACATCCATCCTGCTATAGTACTATCACCACCATCTGTCCGCAGAACACTTTTCATTTCACAAACTCTGTACCCACTCAGGAATAACTTCCCATTTCCTTTCTCTCTCAACTCCCAGCAATACCTATTCTACTTTCTACAAATTTGACTACTTTACTTTTTAGGGTCAATAATACCCCGTTCTGTGCCACATTTTGTTTATCCATTCACCTGTCAGAGAACACATGAGTTGCCTGTGGTTATTGTGAATAATGCTGCTGTGTAAATGGTTGTACAAGTTTATTTTCAATTTCCTGCTTTTAGTTTTTATGGGTTTCTATCCAGAAGTAGATTGCTGGATTATATGGTAATTGCAATTTAATTTTTTGAAGAAAACCACATTATTTTCCATAGTGGTTGCATCATTTCACATTCCCACTAATGGTGCATAAAAATTGGTCCACATCCATCACTAACACTTTTTTTTAACTTATCAGCTATCCTTATGGGTATGCCACTTTGTTTTTCAGGAAAAGACATGTTTCTTTCAACTATCACGTTATACTCCACAAATATGCTTCAACATAATTTTACGTATGCTCTCTCCCAATGTAGACACCAATATTGCATCTGGATCATTGCTAACATAATGGAACTTTAGTAACACCTTCAGTCACACCCTCTTGTGTATCTGTGTAATAATGGTCTGGCATGTAGGTCTCAGACAGTCAGAGACCAACACGGGGACCAAACTCTTAACTCATGATCAATTACCCACTGAAATATGGCATGTGTTTTTCTAGACCCTCATTAACCACAGTAACTAGGCACATCATACAAACTCGGATGCCTTTTCTCCAAAAATAATCTAAACAAGAGAATAAGACTGCTGGGGTTTCCCACAAAAGGTCAAAAGGCAAACAAGCCCTGTTCCCTTAACCTGTTACTTCTTAAAAGCAAGGTTTGTGTTTTCTCCCACCACCACCTCCGGGCCGTCTCAGTAGTTACCATCTTATCAAAGGGCCAGGATGTTTGTGCAGAATGGCAGTACTGTAAAGGAACATCACAGCAGTTCCTGGGACAACCTGCCTGTTCCTCAAGGCCAGAGTGTTGGCACAAGAAAAATCCTTTAAATTCTTGCCCTTGACCAGTAAAAAATTAGGAGAACCTCGCCCTCCCCAGCAGCCTGATAAAAGTATTGTCCTTTTGTTGTGTTTTTTCCACAATGTCAGAATTTATCGACTAACAATAATTTCAAAGGTGACACCTCTTTCCATCAGTGGCAGTTCACTGAATAGTTGTGGGTCACCTGGTTGTCATAAACTGGGCAATCACAGATTCTTTTATTCCAATCTGAATATAACACCTAAGTCACATATCACACTCACATATCACACTCTACATGAAATATATATATATTTCATAATCCTGTACCAAAACACACACACACACACACACACACATACGTGTGTGTGTGTGTGTGTGTGTGTGTGTGTGTATATATATATATATATATATATATATATATATATATATATATATATACTTTCACTTTTCTGAAAGATACAAGTGCAAAGAGTCACTCTAGGTGTTCAGATAAGATTAGAAACCAGCCAAAGAACTTATTCTTGGACAAGGGCACAGAACTGTCAAAGTACAAGAGCTTATTCTAGGCCAGGTCCTGACAGAGGGCAGTTTCACAGTGTTGACTTGAGATGTTGCGGAGAGGGACTTTCATTGTCCTCACTGGAAGACCACACTCTATAAAAGCCCAAGGACACAGATTTGGAGGTAGAGATTCATCACGGTGGAGGTTTTCCTGGGCAAGGCTCATAACAAGTGACCAGGTGATGGGATCGGGGTGCTGTCTGTCCATTCTCTGGGTGCTCCTCCTTTATGGGTCTCCATTGAGGGGGCTGCACCATTTGGTGGTCTGTGTGTTCACTGGTGTGTTCGTGAAGCTTGTGGGCCTGGTTTTTCAGATATGTGTTTGATAAGCCAATGGTTTTGTGTGCTTCTGATGATTAATTCAATGAGTTCCCAGGTGGCCATTCTTGTTAGTACAATTAATTTATTTATCAGCTTATGCCTATGGGTGTGCCAGGTAGACGGTGGTTGTTTACTTGTACAAACAAGGTATAGAGTCATTCCACCTCAGCACTTGAACTCAAAATGGAATAGCTTATGGCAAATTATTGCTATGTAAAATGGAGTAGCCCAGGTTTAGGCACAGCCTGAAAGCTGGAGCACAGCCTGCTCACCACAGTCCAGTGGCCAGCTGATTTCTCCTTAAGGTGAAGCCCCCCCCCCCCCAACTAAAGCCTTGCCTGTGTATACTCCCCAGCTTGATTAAATGTGTTTCTACCATCCCCGAGTCAGAATTTCTCAGCTCTGGTAGGAAGCCCAGGAGTGGAATTGCTGGATCTGAATGTATGAGGATATTTGCTTTATTAACCTGATCAAGTAACACCAGGTTGCTCACTGGAATGTACACCGGACCAAACTCATACCAGCAATGTATGAAAGCTCTTTATCTTCATAATCTTTTACCAAAACTTAATTTTGTGTAGCTTTCTGTTTCATGCCCTCATATATATATATATATATATGGTTTGACTTGTGTTTCTCTGATTTCTAATTATTTGGAGCATTTCTTTCTATACACGTTAGCTTGGGGAGTCCTTTGTACTGAAAATTTCCTGTTCATAGCATTTCCCTGTTTTCAGTTTTGAATTGCTATAGGTTTTCTTTTGACTAACAGGAATAGGTCTGGTATTTTTAATATTAATCACTTTTTTTAAACATAACGTGTTGTCATTTTTCTCTATGGGTGTTTAAGTTCAGCCAAGATGTTCTTCCATATAAAAGTGCTTCTTAATTCTGACTTAATAAAATTTGACATTTTTAAGATACATGTTATTTTAGTCTTTCCCTGCCCCAAGTTTACAAAGATGTTTCTCATACATTTTATTCTATGAACTCCATAGATTTACATACATTTCATGGTGAAGTTTGCAACCCATCTTGCATTCATTTTTGTTTGCAGAATTGGTTTTATTTTTTCTAGATACAGTGAGAGAAATGTCTTTTCCCTATATTTTCTCCATATAATTCTTCCTGCCTGTCAACTAATCAAACTGTCCTTTCTCCATGGATTTGCAATGTTCTTTTATTAAATATTTTGACTGCATATACACAAGTCTAGTTTTACCCTTTGTTTTCCATGATCAACTTAACCTGTTTTCTTTTTACCAATGATAAAACTTTTGATGAAAAAATAGCATAACAGCATTTTTTAGGCTTTAAATCATATGAAATTGCTCATATTCAATCATTTTTTAACCTAAAAATGGCACTTCCAGGTGGTTCTAACAGGACATCTAAAATCTGCTAGAGTAAGTTTGTTCCTTAAGTTCCTCCTCTTTGATCTTTTTTTTAGATTGATTTCTCTCTTCCTACACATTTATTCTGCTATGTACATTTTAGATTAAGTTTAATAAATTTCTTTGTGAAAATCTAACTAGTATTTTTATTGGGTTTTATTGAATTTTAGATCAATGTATAAAAAAAATAGCCACCTTTATAATACCAGGACAGCTAACCAAAGAGCATGGGATGTCTTCACTTCTTCAAATAATTACTTTTTTATGTGCTTTATTAAAGTTTTAAATTTTTCTCCACAGAGGTCATGTTCATTCTTTATTAAATTAAAGCCCAGATCCTTTCTAATATTTGTTGTTATTTTAAATAATGTCCTTTTAAATTTTATTTTGAGTCAGTCACTACTGGAATGAAGACATACTATTGATTTTTCTAGATTGATCTTCTATCTACATATCTTGCTGCATTCTCTTATTACTTCACATAGTTTCCTACTGCAAGTTTGTTGACTCTGTAGGTTTTTCTAGATATATTATAATATTATCTGTAAATAATGACCGTTTTATCTCTTTCTTTCCCAATTTAAAACTCTTCCCTTTTCTGACCCTACACATTAAGGAGTACTATGTGGAGACACTGGTGCTAACACAGCTTAGAGAAATATATTTTTTTCTTAGTCCTAAGGGGAAATTTTAGTTTCTCCAGTCTTGCCACCTTGAATACTTGGAATTTTCTTTGTACATCTTGCTACTTTAAAATGACCTCAGAACATTCCACCAGCTGCCCAGCCTCGTTCTTTTGTCTTCAGACTTTAAAAAAATCATGCATAGTTCATATTCTGACTGGGAAGTGAGATCTTGCTATCGGGTCCTATATGTGTCCCTGGAACCTATGCTCCTCCGAGCTGTACCTCGTTTTGTATTTGTATCTAAAACATCTTAAAACATTCAGCCTCTGAACTTGGATACCTCGTGAAAGACTGAAAGGAAAACTGGATTGTGAAAGGCCCCTTTATTTCCTAAAGGGGTGAATCCACACTGCTTCTTCCTAAGCAGTCCAGGGAGGTACCTTACACTTTAGTGGAGCCCCACCTCCAGTTCCTGCACCAGCACTAAACTCTGATACGAGTACAATGCTTGTGCCATAATTGATGACCTTCCTGGGTCTTCTCCATGGCAACCTTAACACCTGTCTTTTTACAGAAACCATCTGATTACTGATAATGATGACATTACCAGCTATTTTCTCTTGTGTTTAAATGAGTTTTAAATGCTTCCAGACTAAAGGGTTGGCTCCTATAAAAAGCAGTTTGACTTGAAACGTCTTTCTGTTCTACCTAGAAGTGAAACCTGACTCACAGTGTTATGCCGGTCAGTTAATGTTGCTTACAATTAGATTCCTCCACTGTTTTTGAGAAAACAAAACAACAACAACAAAATGATATTTTGAAATACTGGGTTTAAAGGTCCAGGGTTGAGTGTTGGTTATGTTTCCAGGGCTTTCTAATCTTTCTGTGTAAAAGATTTTTGTGTAAAAAAAAACTCTGTGGAGAAGTCACACAACACAAATCAATTAATAACAGACAAACTAATATTTTAGTTGTTATGTAATGACAATAATTATTCCATTATTGTCTTTACTTAAGACAATAGAAAAGAACAAGGAGTCAGAGAGAAAGAGGCTAATTTGCAGTCTCTTATATTATAGTAAGATAATATGAGATTAGTACCATCCTCTTTTCTAGGAGGCAACTATAGATTATGAAGGTCACTCTAAGGCAACTCTCTACAGAGAAACCTGCCTTCCTTCTCTCCTTTCTTTCTTTTCTTCTGAGAATTGAACCCCAGGGGCACTCTACCCTGAGCTATCCTCCCAGTGCTTTTTTTTTTTTTTTCAAATTTTGAGACAGTCTCACTAAGTTGCACAGGCTGGCCTTGACCTTACCATCCTTCTGCCTCAGCCTCCGGAGTCACTGAGATTACAGGTGTGCACCAATACACTGGGTCAGAGAAACATTTTCTGCTTAATTGGTGGGTCAAAAGACAGGCCCTGGAAGTAGAAACTGGCTCTTACTAACTCTTAATGAGGAAGATGGGAAACTCTGTTGGTTCAATAGATCAAAAAGACAAGAGTTTTTTTTTTTTAATTACTTATGGGAATCTGAGCAGGTTACAAAGTTCCACTTCTAAATAGGCTTTCATCTATTAAAAAATGGAAACCATAATCATTCTAAAACAGGAAGTCTCAGGTCCAGATGGGTTTATTGATTCAAGCACCTAAGGAAGAGATTATGCCAATTGCTTAAAATACCTTCCAGAAGATATAAGAACAGGGAAAACAGCCTAAATCATTCTATAGGACCAGCAATACTCCTCATAATCCTACCAAGCCAGACACGTTTATTACAGAAAAGAAAACAATGAACCAATCTCTGTCATGAACATGGATGCAAACATCTGCAATAAAATATTGACAAATCAAATCCAGTAATGTATAAAAATAATTATACACCATAAAGAGGAGGGATTTCCCCCCACATACTAAAAGCTAGTTCAACATTCAAAACTGAACTATCATAATCCAGTACATCTATAGGCTAATGAAGAAAAATCACACAATTATATCAATAGATGCAGGAAAAGTAGTTGTTAAAATCTAATAGTCATTCAAGATAAAAACTCTGAGTCAACTAGAATTAGAAAGAAATTTCCCTAACTTCATAAAGAATAATTTGCAAAAAAAATCTATACTTAACATAATACTTAATGCAAAGAAAAAAACTTTTCTGTTAAAGCCAGGAAAAGAACAAGTAATTCCTCTTTCATGTCTCCTTTTCAACATCATAACAGAAGTCCTAGCTAATGCAAAAAATTTAAAAAAGACTTAAAGGTATAAAATTGAAAATGAAGAAATAAAACTATCTGTTTGCTAATGTCATTATTATCTACATAGAAAATATGAAAGAATCAACAAGAAAACAAGTAGTCCTATAACTAATGAATGATTATAACTAAGTTTCAGGATATAAGTTTAATAAATAAAAGTCAATTACCAGCATTAAGCAAATGAAATTTGACATTAAAAACATAGGACGGAGGAGGTTTCAGATGACAGAATATTGGAGGTTGCTTTCCTGGTTGCTCCACGGCATGAAAGCAGATAGGCAGCTTCTCAGAAAGAAGGGTGAAAAAAAAAAAGCGCGGGGGAGACTCTACTGAAAATTAAAACTGGGCATTCAAGGCAGACTGGGAACTCAGGAGGTTGGATATAATAAAATAAGGAAGGAATCCCTAGTGCCAGTCCCACTGCCACCAGAGCCAGCCAAAGTGGTCCCTCCATGAACAAAGTGGAGGGATAAGTGAATTAAAGAAATCAGCATTTATAGGAGGCCGGTGACATGTCTGGGCACACAGAAATCAGAGATCAAAGACACTGCCAGACTCACCTGAAAGGTGGGCTGCACAATAACCTTGGGCGGGAGACCAGCCACATCTCTCCCAGCTGCCCACGGTGGACAGAGGAAGAAGCCATTTTGCAGCCACACCCTGGGGCTGGGAGCTGGGGGAGCTGATTCCTGGTAAACCTGAGGTGGGCTCAAAACGTAGGTCTAGAAACCCAGACGGCATGACGTAGACAGTGCCTAAGGAACCAGGAGAAAATCAAAGGTGGAGATGGGCTAACATAGGGACATGCAGGTTGTGGAAGCTCACCTGGCTCCCCAGTCCCTCCCTGTCCAGTACTGGCTCCCAGGACCAGTTGGGGGAGCGGCCCCAGCCAGGAATCCAAAGGCAGGGGCAGGAGTGATTGAGTTCAGAGACTAAACTTGAAAGACAAGGAAACATGGGGTCCATGGGTGACAGAGGGGAGAAAAGAAGTCAGGGGAGATTCCTGGGGTGCAGTCTCCTAGCGTGGGGCCATGAAGGTGTACTGATTTAAAATCTTCAGACCCATCTCCACTCAACAAAGAACCTGAAGCCTACCTAGGCCTAAACTCCGCCTCCAGGAAGTCCACCTATAGAATCTCCTTTTATGCTTCCGCAACCCACCCTGAGGGTGGAGCACACATCCCACTGCAGCCCACTCCAGTGAACATTGCTGAAACGGGAAGCTGAGAATTTCAATTATTTATTTCTTATGATTTTGCCATTATTTTTTTTATTTGTTCGTGACCGTAGCATGTATTTTGGCATATTATACATACATGGAGTTGAGGTCCTAAATGATGTGGAATTACACTGGTCCTGCATTCATAACAAACATAGGAAAGTTATGTTAGATTAATTCCTATTTCTATTGCCCTTCCCTTCCCTTCATTCTAGTTCTGTTTCTCTCCCTCTACTTATTGTGTGTTAGCATCCACATAACAGAGAGAACATTGGACCTTTGGATGTTTTGGGGGGATTGGCTTATTTCACTTAACATGATAGTCTCTAGTTCCATTCATTTACCAGCAAATTCCATAATTTCATTCTTCTTTAAGGCTCAGTGATATTTCATTGTGCATAGATATTACATTTTCTTTATCCATTCACCAGTTGAAGGCCACCTAGGTTGGTTCTGTAGCTTAGCTATGGTGAATTGAGCTGTTATGAACATTGATGTGGCTACATCACTGTAGTATGCTGATTCCAAGTATTTGGGCATATGCCATGGAGTGATATAACTGGTTCAAATGGTGGTTCCATTCCAAGTTTTCTGAGGAATCTCCATACTGCTTTCCAGAGTGCTCATACCAATTTGCAGTCTCAACAGCAATGTATGACTGTACCCTTCTTCCCACATCCTTGCCAACATTTATTGCTACTTGTATTTTTGATTGTTGTCATTCTGACTGGAGTGAGAAGGCATCTCAGTATAGTTTTAATTTGCATTTCTCTAATTGCTAGTGATGTTGAACAGTTTTTCATATATTTGTTGACTATTTTTATTTCCTCATCTGTGAAGTGTCTGTTCACTTCCTTTGTCCATTTATTGATTGGGTTATTTGTTTTTTGGGTTTTTTTTTGGTGTTTTTTTGAGTTCTTTGTATATCCTGGACATTAATGTTCTATCTGAGGTGAAGGTGGCAAAGATATTCTCCCATTCTGTAGGCTCTCTCTTCTTGTTCTTGGTTGTTTCCTTTGCTGTGAAAAATAATTTTTTAGTTTGATACTATGCCTTTTACTGATTATTGATTTTACTTCTTGAACTTTAGGAGTCTTGTTGAGGAATTTGCTTCCTAAACTGACATGATGGAGATTTAGGCCTACATTTTTCTTCTGGTAGGTACAGAGTCTCTGATCTAATACTTAGGTCCTTAATCCACTTTGAGTTGAGATTTGTGCATGGTAATAGATAGGGGTTTAATTTCATTTTTTTATGTATGGATTTCCAGTTTTACCAGCACCGTTTGTTGAAGGGGTTATCATTTCTCCAATGTATGTTTATGGCATCTTTGTCTAGTATGAGATAACTGTACTTATGTGGGTTTGACCTCTGTCTTCCATTCTGTACCATTGGTCTTCATGTCTGATTTGGTGCCAATACCATGCCATTTTTGTTACTATGGCTCTGTAGCATAAATTAAGGTCTGGTATTCTGATGCCTCCTGCTTCAATTTTTCTCACTGAGGACTGTTTTGGCTATTCTGGGCTTCTTATTTTTCCAAATAAATTTTATGACTATTTCTATAAATAACATCAAAATCTTAATAGGAATTATATTAAATCTGTACAGTGCTGGGGTAGTATGGCCATTTTGACAATATTAAATCTGCTATCCATGTACATGGGAGATTTTTCCATCTTCTAAGGTGTTCTTCAAATTCTTTCTGAACCTGATCTGCTCTAGGTTCTCATCTGTTTGTTGGCCTTGGGTTTGGGAATTCCCTCTGGTGGTCTGTTTTGTTTGTATCTGCTACTGCCCCTTTTAAAACATGGCCAGTACTACATTAATTGTATAGGTAGTTACTTGGGAGAGATTTTGACTGGTCAATTTAAAGGTTCCCCTCTGTTGACCATGGTTTGGGGGCTCCTTTCTGGTTGTCTCTTTCTTTTTTGTGCAATCTTGCAATTGGAGTTGATCTGTAAGTTGAAGATACCTATAGGTATAGGCCTGTGTAAGGTAATGTTTTTGCTGTAGCAATCTGGCTTTTGAATAGCTTTCTCGATTATTAAACGATCTTGCAGTTGGAGTTGGTCTGCCAAAGGTACAGTAAGTGGAAGACATTTGTATGTGCAGTTCTGCCTGTTTTAAAGCTTCCTGTCTGTCAACCCTAGTTTTGGTAATCCTCTCCTCTCTGTTTTTTGTATCTGTTACTGGCCCTTTAAGACTTTGACCATGCTGCATTGATCTTGCTGGTAGTCTCTTGAGCAGAGAGATCTTGGCTGCATGGGACACTATAGGTGTTGGTCTAAGAGAAAGACAGTTTACTGTAACACAGTCTGGCCCTTGAATGGTTTTTCAGGATTATTATACAATATTGGAGTTCAGTTGTCCTGTTAGGGGTAAAGTATATAAAGGAGAATCTGTATGTACAGGCATTTATGCAGTTGCATTAGATAAGGGGTCTGAATAGTCAGGAATTAATCTGAAGGTAGCAAAAGGCACTGTCTCTGGTGTGCCAGGAGAGCAGGACACTAGAAGAGAGGGTTAAAAAAAGATTTAAATCTTTAAACCCGGTGCTGGCACTTCCAGCACTGTTCCTCAGCCCGGCCCCGGGCAGCCTCATATCACCCCGCTGTGGGTCACACCAATCCTGAACTGGAAAAACAGCCCCAGAAAAGCTGCCTGGGTTGTAGAGAAATGGCCAAAGAGGACCTGGCCTCTGCCCTGCCTTCCAGCCCCTTTTGTCCATAGGGAGTGGAGGCTGCTGGACACAAAGGATGTGGCAGTAGGTTCCACCACTGTTCGTTTATGACCTGGGGACATGAATAGTCTCCCCTTTGAAGATCTAATGGGACACCCCATTTGGCCAGGGGATATCTACCACTGGGGCAAAGCAATTCTTGCTGTAACAGTATCCCATCAAACTAAATCCATGGGGAGACTGGAAGAATAAAGAACTTCACCCCCAAAAGAAAAATACAGACAGCCTGTGTTTTGTAGGCAGCCTCTGCAAAAGGGATTTTCAGGGAAGCCTAAAGAAAATGTTGGAAAGGGCCTCCTTGATTGCATTTCAATATGCCTAGTATAAGGAAAAGGCCCCAAAGTAGGCTCTGGGTACACCTGACGGTGGGTAACTCACTTAAAGTTGATGGCGTTGTGATAATGATAAGGAAGACAGATCAGGCTGAAATATCCTGTGTTCCAACTCCTTACATGCAATCGGGGAGAAAAAAAGATCAAAGCCCAGTTTTTGTATATGCCAGACTGTCCAACCCTCTCCTAGGGTAAAATTTGTTGTGTAAATGAAATACACAGATAACATTCATAAGGATTCATAAGGATTTAGAATGTAGATTGAAGAAAAGGTCCAAATCTAGAGAAGACAAAAGAAAGTTATAGGTATGAAAGTATATTTTAGTACAGAAAATTAGAAAGTTAAATGTTTCTGGATGAGAAAGTATTTTTTCTGGTAAAGTAATATTTTTGTGCTAAAGTTCAAGATGAAAGAAGACAAAACTAAGGATGTATACAAGTTGTGAATGTTTAAGTAAGTCACAGAAGGTTTGCGGAAGGCAAATCTCTAAAAAGTTTGTGAATAAATTGGTTGCATTAAAGTCTAAATAATTTTGTATAATTATCACAAAATTATTTAGACTTTAATGTACTGATATGAAGCAAAGTTGAAACATTGATGTGCTCTTATCTATCAAGATTTTTTTTTATATCAGTTAAGTTTTTTTACTTAGGGGAAACTAATTATTAAAGGAATTAGCGTTTGTACCTGTTTTAAAGTATTCTAAGCGATTACTTTGTGACTGGTTAAATAAACAACTTATTTTTTATAACAATATAGCTGACACTTTAAATATATAGACTTAGTACTAAAAAAAATGAGTGACTGGGCCACAAAAGAGACACAGTGGAAACTTGAATGCTATTATTTCATAAAAGAGGTCAATCTGAAAATGCTACATCTCATATGATTTCCACTGCATGATATTCTGGTAATGGTAGGGCTGTGGAGACAGTAACATGACCCATGGTTGTCAAGGATTAGAAGGGAGGGAGGGATGAATAATTGGACCCCACTATTTTGGGGGATGTGAAACCATTTTGTGTGATACCATAATGGTAGATACATGACATTGTATATTTGCTCAATTCCATAGAATGTACACCATTAGAAGTGAGCCCTAGTGTATACTGTGAACTTTCTGTGATTATGAGTGTCAAAGAAGGTTTACTAACTATAACAAATATACAACCATGATAGAGGATTTTGTTGAGGGGGAAGACTATGCATGTGTGGGGGTAGAGCATATATGGGGAAATCTCTATATCTGCCCTCAATTTACTGTGAACTTAAATATTTTATAAAAAGAAAATGTACTTAACAAAGTAAAATAAAGCTTTTTGAAATTAAAGAAATGTGGCAGAAAGGTTTAAAGTGAAAATAAGTTTTAAACTATGAGTTTAGATTTGTTTTTATACATTTCTCAATCCTGGATGTTGGCTATCTCAAGTATCAGGACTTTCTGCAACTATCTTAGGTCCTAACTTTTTATAACATTTATAATTCATTTATAACAAAGTCTGTGTTTCAGCTTCCTTCCTCCTACAGGCTGGTCGGATGTTCTAAGAAATAGATCTAATTTTTAAGTAAAGAAGTTCTACATTTAAAATCTCACAGCAACTACAGAGGAGACATCAATATGAACTCAAATTTAGCTCCACATTAGCATAGATGGCTACATAAATAAATGTTTATAGATAATGTGTACACAAGGATTAGTGTGCATTCATTTCCCTGCTCTCTCAGCTGAGAGGCCTAGGAGAAGCTACCCCAGTAGTAATGAACACACTTAGTGCTCGGGTCTTGGTCTCTAACACCTTTCTTCAGTAAAAGAATCAGGGATCCTTGAGGAAATGGTGGAGCCTAGGAGTGGACCAGGAAGTACATAAGATGAACCGGAGCAGTCCACAGTTACAGAAAGAAAGGGAGATTTTTTTTTTTCAAAGCTCCAGTTTTGGAGGAGAGGGAGTCAAAGGAAAAATAGAATCCAACTGAAAGAACTTCTAATTGTCAAAACTGGAAGAATCTGAGTAACAAGATGAAATGATATGAAGTATAATCAAAGTATAAAACAAAATGTTTACGAGTCCATACTAGTATAAATAAATAATTGAATAAATCAATACATGAGGGAGAATGACACATCTCCCCTGAAGAATAATTCCAGGTAATTTAAATAGGTACTTCATTCTCAAGGAGGTAGCCCACTTTCTGAGTGTGAGCTGCACACAGTGACACTTGACCATTTTGTGTGATACCATAAGCTTCCCAGTGGAGACACTTGACCACCCACTGTGTCACCAGGGGAGGGTCAATGACAACAATGATAAGTTACATTAATTGCATATGTCCTTGTTGTAGTGTGATGAAAGGGGAAGTTTACTTCTGTGATCTCCCTCTCCAAAGTCCACAGTCCCAGTCCAATCATGAGATCAACATCAGACAAATCCCAGTTGAGACACCTTCTACAAAACACTTGATGGGGGCTCCTCAAAACCGTCAACGTCATCAAAAACAAGGAATATGAGAATCAATCAAAGCTAAGAGGAGTTTAAAGAGACATAATCACAAAAGTCCTATTTTATCCTAGATGAGCTCTTGGAATGGAAAAAAGACATTAGGTAAAAACCAAGTATGGGTTTTAGTTAATAATAATGTGTCACTATTGGTTCATTAATTGTGACAAATGCAGATAATGGGGAAATTGTGTGAAATATCTGGAAGCTTCGTGTACTATATTATTAATTTTTCTGTTAGTCTAATACTATTTTAAATCAAGAAACATTTATTAAAAAGAAAAAAATACCCAAGCCTTCTTGGAGTCTTCCAAGTATAGTCTTCTGAGGTGGGTGGTGGCATTGAGTGTCTTTGCACATTTCCAAGCATGTTAAGTGGTTATGAATGAAAGGGATTGAGAATGAATGTTGCTCTGACTTCCCAGGTTAAAGAATGTCCACCTCCAGAGGGAGCCAGGGGCCTCTACTCCTGTGTGCCCAGGTGTGTATGTCCATATATGTCCCATGATTGTTTCTATGCAGGAAAATAATCAATTTAATCAAAGGCAAGGATTTCACCCTGCCTACAGACTTGAGAGAGAATCTATTTATAAATGTGTGATATACATGCGTGCATGCAAGCGTGCATGCACACACACACACATACACACACACACCAGATATGAATGACTTGGGTGCAGCTCCTTCACTCAGAGCACCTGCTGTCCAAGAAGTAGATTTTTTTTTTTCAAAGAGGATCCTAGAATTCCTGGGAGTAAGTGCCCATCAGGGCCAAGGCACATTCCTGCAGCCCTAGAGTTTTCCTTTAAACTGTCTTGTCACCACCACAGATGGGTGATTGCGCCAGTCTTTTTACAATTCTTTCTATACCAGAAAACACCATTCCCTGGATGCCTACCCTGCGTCCTGCCCCCTGCCAGCCCCCATTCTGCTTTGTTCTTATTTTCAAGGCCCCAGGCATTACCTCAGAATAAACTAAAATCTCTTCAAATTGGATCCTTGAATAATTCCAGAGGGGAGAGTTTCTTTGTAAATTCTGTTTGCTTATGGATTCTGTATAGTGTTTGCAAATTCCGCAGGCCCGGAAAGCCTCCAGACTGATTTAAATCCCTTTTCCAATTACCCAGCACCATCAAAGATGTCACAGGCTTGAAGCAAAAATCCAGAAGGATTGTTTTCTACAGAGTGTGTGTAAAAGTCCAGAGTTTTTAACAAAGCATGTTGCTTGCAGGATAAGGTCACCTGGACACCGAGATGTGTAGCTCCTGGAAGTCAGTCTTGTCCTATTGGCTCCAGAAAAATCAGAGCATGAGGAGGTGGGCCCAGCCACTGGCAAGTGGTCAAGTCTTTCCCAGCATGTGGAAGATTTTGAACAAATTGAAAAAGAACATTTTAGAGCTATGCCACCCACATTCAGCTTGGAAGCTCCCAAGAGCTGCAGAGACGCTATGGCTGCAAGCAGGTTGTTAACAGTTGGCTCTCCCACTGCCCAAAAGGTCTTGCATGTGAGAAATCTACAGGTCTGATTGGCCAGCGGCTGGATTTTTCTCCTTTTTTTTTTAAGAAGAATCAGGTGGGTGATTGATGAATATTAGGGTGGGGATTCTTTGTTAGCTCATCTCAGAGCCCTGGGGCTTTGGGGATTCTCACGTGGGAAGGGGAATCTTGGTCACCATTGAAAGGTCCTTTTGTGGCTTCTTGGAGCTGTCTCACTTCAAAGAGGATGAAGCCTCAGAGCATTTCTCCCCAGGAAAACTCACTTTCCCCTCCCTGGAAGAAAGAATGGTCCTATGCCCTAAAGTGCATGTCTTATTAAAGAAGTAAACCAGCTACAGCATGCAGCCTTCAGAGGCTCATAATGCATGTGCATTCATGTTCCTTACTCTTTACATAGGGGATGCTCATAGGGACCTTTCATATGCTCCTCATCCCCACCCCCAAGGCATTTCTTGGCTGAAGCTGGTGGCACTGTCAACAGATTGGGAGATCCATGGCATTGGTAGCCTGGTCCTCTGCTGTGTTGCCTATGCTGATTTCCAGATCTCTCTGATCAGGGGACTTAGAACCTCTTCCTGTTACATTCTCATTCAATTTCTGATTTGAGATTATATGCAGCATATCTTCCATGAGCAAGAACTGATGCCACAAAGTTCTTCTGAGTCGACTACAGGGACTTTCCACTGCAGGGACCTTATTTTGGGGGGAGGATATTGTCTCTCCTTCCTTTCATCCTGATCTTGGCACTGTATAATAGCCCCCGCCCCTTCTTTATGGGAGACACATTCCAAGGCCCCCATGTGGATACTAGAGACCATGGATAGTATCAGACCCTAATACAAGCACTGTGATAGCAGTCTCAAAATCAGGATGGTTTTTTAAATTAATTTTTTATTTATATATGACAGCAGAATGCATTACAGTAATGATCATCACATTTCATCATCTTTAATAACCCTCTTCACCTCCTACCTCACCCTATCTAGAGTTCATCTATTCCCTCACGCTCCCCCTCCCTACCCCACTATGAATCGGTCTCCTTATATCAGAGAAAACATTCAGCATTTGTTTTTGGGGGGATTGGCTAACTTCGCTTAATATTATCTTCTCTAACTCCATCCATTTACCTGCAAATGTCATGATTTTATTCTCTTTTATTGCTGAGTACTATTCCACTGTGTATATATGCCACATTTTGTATTCATTCATATATTGAAGGGCATCCAGGTTGGTCCCACAGTTTAGCTATTGTGAATTGGGCTGCTATAAACATTGATGTGGCTGTGTCCCTATAGTATGCTGTTTTTAAGTCCTTTGGGTATAGACCAAGGAGAGGGATAGCTGGGTCAAAAGATGGCTTCATTCCCAATTTTCCAAGGAATCTCCATACTGCTTTCCATATTGGCTGCACCAATTTGCAGCCCACCAACAGTGTATGAATGTGCCTTTTCCCCCTCATCCTCACCAACATTTATTGTTCTTTGTATTCTTAATAGCTGCCATTCTGACTGGAGTGAGATGAAATCTTAGAGTAGTTTTGATTTGCATTTCTCTAATTGCTAGAGATGATGAACATTTTTTCATGTGTTTGTTGATTGATTGTATATCATCTTCTGAGAAGTGTCTCTTCAGGTCCCTGGCCCATTAATTGATTGGGTTATTTGTTTTTTTGGTGCTTAGCTTTTTGAGTTATTTATAAATCCTAGAGATTAGTGCTCTATTTGATATGTGAGGGGTAAAGATTTGCTCCCAAGATGTAGGCTCTCTATCCACCTCACAGATTGTTTCTTTCACTGAGAAGAATTTTTTTTAGTCCATCCCATTTATTGATTCTATTCTTGATTTTAATTCTTGTGCCAAATGAGTCTTATTAAGAAAATTGGGGCCGGGCTGGGGATGTGGCTCAAGCGGTAGCGCGCTCGCCTGGCATTCGTGCGGCCCAGGTGCGATCCTCAGCACCACATACAAACAAAGATGTTGTGTCTGCCAAAAACTAAAAAAAAATAAATATTTAAAAAATAAAAAAAAGAAAATTGGGGCCTAATCCCACATGCTGGAGATTGGGGCCTACTTTTTCTTCTATTAGATGCAGGGTCTCTGGTTTAATTCCTAGACCCTTGATCCATTTTGAGTTGAGTTTTGTGCATGATGAGAGATAGGTTTAATTTCGTTTTGTTGCATATGGATTTCCAGTTTTCCCAGCACCATTTGTTGAAGAGGCTATCTTTTCTCCAATGCATGTTTTTGGCACCTTTGTCTAATATAAGATAGTTGTAATTTTGTGGGTTAGTCTCTGTGTCCTCTATTCTGTACCATTGGTCTACCAGTCTGTTTTGGTGCCAATACCATGCTGTTTTTGTTACTATTGTTCTGTAGTATAGTTTAAGGTCTGGTATAGTGATGCCACTTGCTTCACTCTTCCTGCTAAGGATTGCTTTAGCTATCCTGGGTCTCTTATTTTTCAAGATGGCTTTAAAACAACTAACAGGTAGGTAGTATATACAGCATGGATACGCAAGACAAGGGAATGATTTATATCCCAGTGGGATGGATCAAGATTGGATGAGATTTCATTACTCGACTCAGACAGGAGCACAATTTAGAACTTATGAATTGCTCATGTCTGTATTTTTCCATTTCATGTTTTCTGACTTCTGTTTGAGATAGCAGATCATCTATGGAAATTTGGTAAACTATGGGAAGCCAAATTATGAATAAAGAAAACTAATGTAATATATCATCTGGCCTCTTCTGTGCCTTCTATCCACCAAGAATAGATCCCCCATTCCCAAGGGGCCTATCTCTACTCTGGTCTTGTGTGGTTAGTGACAAACTCAATCAAGTAAATGCTTCCTTGGTCTGAAAACTAAAACCTCTTATTCCTTTTGTTCCAGGCACATGGGAGAACTACTAGCTCTATTTGTGGCTCATTGTAGGGGATGCAGCCTTGTCGCTGAATCATTTTCACAAATAAGATCTGCCAAAATTCAGAATGACAACTTTTTCTATTAGGAGTTGACAAAATGGAACCCCATAGGCTTTATGTTACGTTGTGTGAATGAATCTCTCCTGGTTGTGGGTGGTGACAGACAAATCAACTGGAACCCCAATGATGTGTGTATGGAAATCCCAAGTCCCTGGAACCCTTTATGGAAAAGGGTGTATTACTTGAATGTTTCTTTGTATTTGAACCAGTGGATGTGCTCAGCTCTGCTGGATGAAAGACTTAGGAGAACACTGTTCAGAATCCCTAGTTCAGCTCCTCAGGTGATGTAGGTTCCCAAGGCTTGGAGCTACATCTACCTGGCTTTTCTCACTGGTCTCTGAAAAACGAAACATGACCACCAAGTGTTCCATGAATGGAAGCCGTCTCTCTTGCTGCCATTGCCATAGTACTGTCTGGCTTGAATAAGCACTGGGGTTTCTGAGAAGAGAGGTTTTGCTTTAGATTTGAGATGCCCAGGAAGGTTCCTGAGAAGCAAAAAATTGACTTGTGCTTTGAAGAGTGATATTCGAAGGATCCGAAGGGACTCTCAGGAATTGTTCTAAAACATGGTACTGCAGCATCATGAACATGGGCTTCCTTTCTCTTCCACCCTTCCATGTTTTGGAAATGAAAGACCACCTCAAATGGTGTGCACCTCTACCCTTCTCCCAATGATAACATCTGTCCCTGACCTCACTCAGGTATTTAGTTGATGATACTAATTAAGTCTTCCAAGTAAAGGACTAATAGTAAGGGGAACTTCGTATGCCATCTGAGTGATAAAACTTCTTCCAGTCAGTGTAGTTTTTTCTCTTAGATTTCTTCTACTGTTAGTGGGTTTTGCCTCGTCACTATTACCATGACTTCAGTTTGGGTTTTATTAAATTTTAGAAATAATCACTTTAGAAACATGTTTTTCCTCTGTGACCAAATCATGTCCTGTGAGCAAGATGGAAGAAAGTGTGTGTGTGTGTGTGTGTGTGTGTGTGTGTGTGTACGTACAGGAGTGAGGGAACATTGGTAGAAGTGGTGAGAAATTCATGAAGCCATTGGGAAATAATGAGTAAAATTCCTGGAACTATGGCTGCACTGATTTAATACTTACTAAATAAGATAGGTCAGTCACAGGTGTGCATTAAGTTATGTGAGTCCTGCCTATTTTCTGCATCAATATCTTCCCTTCATTCTAATAGACTCAGATTATCTTATTTCCCCTCCCTTTCTTCCAATTAGAGCCTGTGCCTAAAATCTTTATCCATCCTACGATGTAAGCGATAGACGGCAGGTCATTCAAGGACTGCTTGTAAGGTTCTTTTCTACTTTAATTAGGTTATACTCAGACAATAAGCTCGGTGGTTACAATTTGTGAAATACCAATTATAGGATGATTGGTGTGGAAGGGTTTTTAAGTAGAGGCCTTTGGGGGATCCTACAGAATACCAATGATGGCATACCTGATCCACCTAAAGATTAGGCCAACTTTTACATGAAGGGATTTAGTGAAAGGTGAACATAAAGGTGAAAAATTATACTTGAACATAATAGTTCAGCACACTGAAAAACTGGTGCTCCTGAATTGGGTGAATATTTCCTCCCTTTTCTTTTTGCTGCTTAACTACAGTTATTTAAAATTCAGAATCTCCTCGTAAAGGTTTAATAGATTTGGACGCAGGCAACAGATTATCTGTTCTAATCAGTCAGTCCTCCAACATTTCTTGAGGGTCTATACAGGAAAAGCATTTTTCTGTTAACACTACAGGATACACAATAAACACATGGCTACCTTTTCTGACATGGTTCTTCAATGATCAGAAGTAATTTATGTAAAGCTCTCAGTACTTAGTACAAAAGAAATACCCAATGAGTCGTTGCTATGGTGGATGTTTTATTACCATCATTACAGCTCAAACATTCCCTGGGTGCTTGGCTTTGAATGAGTTAATCAACCACTCCCAGCCTCAGTTTCCTCTTTCAGGAGGGAATGGAGATGATACGGCAGGTCTCATTTTATAAATCTGTTGTGAGTCTTAGATCACATAAAACTGCTTTGAAACTCTGAATCAGCAAACAGATTGAAAGAGCTGTCATTTGTTGGTTCAGTGGACAAGAGTTGAGTTCCAAACAGGTGTTCTTGCCAGCTCTCTGGTACCTGGAACAGGCTTCAGAAGAGGTCTTGGGCCATATCTACTGAATTGGCTGCCAGGGGTATAAGTCCAATTCTTTGTTGAATTGGGTGTACAGGTGATTATGTCATCCATTTGATCATTCATTCAACATTGATTTCTTGGTAGATTCATGAGGGGGGGGGGAGGTATATGGATAAGGGATTACTGAGTCCCAATGAGCTTCTGAGGTGACTCAGGCCTCTGACCTTGGACTTTAGCTGCTGCCTTCCAAGAACCATGGGGCAGGGCTATTGGAGATGCCACAGAGAACCTCTGCAGGACCCTTGGAAGGGTTAATGGTTTGTTGAGTTCTTGGCTCTATGATAACAGTTATGGAACACTATGTGGAAGGTTGTTGCATAATGAGCCTTTAGTTGACTAATAGGAAGACATTTTTATAATCTATCTAAGGGAATTGAACTCCCTTATTAAAACAAACTGCAGACTCTCTGAAGTCTTAGTCCTCGCTTGTTTTAGACTGCCCAGGTAAGGCAAGGGATTTGGGCCAAGTGCATCTCCTATACTCCTCCTAAGTGTTATATGTCCCATGGGTTTGCTCTCTTTAATTACTGTGCCACCATTGCTTTGGCCTTCTTTCTAAAACTCTGTCCCAGCAGGGAACAAAAGTTTTCTGAGTTCTTGAATTTTCGGGACTAGAATTTTCTACAAGACTTAATACCATAGAGGTTTACAAAAAAGGAGAAAATAAAGAAATTGTCAAACACATAGCATGGTTTTTAATGGTTTCATCTACTGTCATTTGCAACACATTCTCCTGCGATGTGAGCCAAGAGGTATATATTCTTAACCCAAGTATAAAACAATTTTTTTCAAAATGCCCCAGCTTCCAACTTTCCAACCCTCCCATTCCCTGTTGATTGTACCTTAGTCACTTTATATATTGACACTTTATGTATTTTGAACCCAAGCCAATAAACAGTTTTGAAAGATCCTCCACGTAGCAGTTATCTTAGCCTGAGGTGCAGACCTTGGCCCCACTGACTGGCAGCTCTGTAATGCTGTCTGATAAATGACCTCACACTTGTCACACTTCTGCACAGTGGCCTTTTCTCTATGACAGGTCCTGGCATTTAGATGAAAAAAAAAAAGTGAATTCAATGCAAGCATCTGCACAGGGATGGTGATAACCAGTATGGTGACCTTGAAAAGACACCACTTGGGTCTGCGTCGGGGGCAACGCCACTATGGTCTGGATCTGCTGTCATGCTCGCTTGAGACCACATTCCCTGAGGGCTGTTCTCAGCCAGACTGAGTGCACCAATAGCCACTTATAAGGCAGGTTCATTCTGGTGACACTCAGGAGACCTCCTCTAGGTAACTTAACTAGAGAACCCACCAAACCTAACCTAGAACCGAGTTGCAGTCCTAGACTCCTGCTGCCCAATTTTCTGCTCTGTTTCCCTTTCCATAGTTATCAAACCTTCACTGTGGTCTGAAGATGTTTCGTAACTCTCTGGAAGCCTCCCCCAGTAAATCTTCTGAACATCTAATCTCCTTCTGACATTTGCTTCTCAGCAGACGCAGACTAACAGCCAGGAACCCAGGGGCTGTTTGGTTTCAAATTGGAGCTGCATTTCCCAGTGTAACCCGTGTAAATTTGGAGATCCATGTGTTTCAGCCCTCTGGACATCTGCCGCCTCTGGGTGGTCCCTGTGGCTCAGAGCACCACCTTTGAGCTGGCTGCATCGAAGCAGAGTGGAATCTGCTTTCTTCTCTCAGGGCTTTTCCCTCTATGTTCTATGACAGCTGTGTCACAGGAGAGGACATTAATACTTAGCAGCTTCCAGACTGGGAGGCTGACTTTTCAGGAATACAGCCAAAGCAACCCACCTGGGCCTGTCTATACTGTATTTTCCAAACCATTCCGTGACTTCTTTGGCAATCTAAGTGGTCAGAAGGTGCTGACAGTGGAAAAACAAACAAAAAACAAAAGAAAACCAGAAACACCTTATTTTGGAAATTTTGAAAAAGGTGGAAGTGCCATCACTGGCCCAGTCAACAATATGCTGATTGTTTGAGAAAGAAATTAAAAAAAAAAAAACAAACATCTGCCTGTATCCATAGTTGCATTGGAGAGGACTACACAGGCAAAGTGTGAGCTAAGGAAACTAAGAATGTCATGGTACCAAATGATTGCCAAGAGTCCAGTTTCCATAAGTCTCTGCAGAATTTTGCAATACAAACAATAAAGAAGCATTTAATTAGGGCATCAGGATATTTTTGTTGTCTTATAATTTTGCATGGATTTTATTTTGTAACATGCCCACCGTCCCTATGCAGTTAGAAAACTCCTGATCCACTATGTGTTCTCAAATGTTTACCATTTCATCTCTGAGGAATGGACCCTGATTTGCAGTGCTTGCTGGTCTCCATGGCCAATCTCAGGCTCTCAGTATGATTTGACTGAACATGTTTTTGAGAAGAGATGCATATACTTGGCTCCCGTGAGCAGTGGGGAGAAGCACCCCTCTTGTCCTAACTTCCCCTACACTTCTCTACTACACAACAGGCAAGAAAATCTCTGGGAGTAAGAAGACTAACTTTGAAAAATGTTATCTCAAGGAATCCTTGTCAAATTAGGATTCAGTTATGTTAAGGATTAAGTTATGCTTACCCAAATCCCTGATTTCTTCAGATTTTTTTTTTTTTTTGTAAATAATTTGTCCTATACTTTGGATCTGGAATGGGTTGACAGGTTGGTCCCCCACATGTGGCATGATTGGGAGGCAGTAGAACACTTAGGAGGTGGGTCCTGGTGGAGGATCACAGGGGGTGTGCCCTTGAAGGGGACAGTGGGACCCTGGCTCTTTGTCTTTGCATTCTGTCATAAGGTGAGCAGCCTCCTCTGCCACACATTCCTTCCATGACACACTGTGCCACCACAGGCATAAAGAACAGGGCCAGACAACCATGAACTTAAGCTTCTGAAACCATGAGCCAAAAAAGTCTTTTTCCTTTAAGTTGTTTATCTTGGGTATTTTGTCACGTGAAGGAATGCTGACTAACACAATATGCTTTATTCCTTAGTGTAAAACACCTATGAACAAAAGAAAATTATTATAATGACTATTAGAAAGGTAATCAGAGGAAAAATGCCTTTATCTTCCTAAAAATAAAAAATACAATGTGGCTTCTCTGCCAGGAAGAAATTGTTTCCAGGTCCAAGTACTTGGGCAAATCAGGTTTGGAGATCAACTTCACACTTAACTTACCAGCCCAATAATAGCTAATAGATTTGAAACGATTCTTATTGGGACTATGAACCACTAAAAAGAGTTGGTAAACACTCTCATTCTTGCTACAGAAAAAAAATGCATTTACACTTTAAAGTGTGCCTATAATTACAGGGAGATCATGGGATCCCCTTTCTCGCCTCTCTAGTTTATTCATAAGCCCTAAATCAAGAACATCTAAAGTGATTCTATAGAACTCTTTTCTCTATACTTGCTATGATTTAAACATGTCCTCCAAAAATTCATGTGTTGGCACTAAATCCCCTGTTTTATATATTAATGGTATTGAGAAATGTAGCCTCTGGGAGATAATTAGGATGATAGGAGATCATAGGACAGGGTCAACATTACGGTATTAGTGGATTTTTGTAACAAGAGGAAGAGAGACTTGAGCTAACATGCTCACCCTGTCTCACCATGTGGGTACCCTCTGCCATGTCATGACCCAGCAAGAAGGCTCTCATCAGATGCTGAGCAGATACTGGAACCATGCTTTGGACCTCCCAGCCTCCAGAACCAAGTGCGAAATTAACTTGTCTTGTTTATAAATTACCCAGCTCATATTATTCTGGTATAGCAACAGAAAAATTGATGAAAAAAATACCTAAAAGTTTCCAGATCTAAGCTGGTAGACCTCAAGAGAGTTTTGCATAGGAAATGCAATTGCTCTGTATGTGAAAACATTTCTTGTAAGATTTATTCAGACCAAATCTGTGGAATCCCACAAAGAGGTATTATTTTTTAAAAACCCTAATATTATATTCTTCAGTGGCATTTCTGTACACAGAGGTCTCTGACTTCTCTTAGGATTCTGTAAACTGTCCGAGTAATTAACATGCACCGGGGTTACCATATTTTAGCATTGCTTATTTCACAAGGGTGAGTGCTGATTAATGAGCTGACATACGTTGAAGTGTCAGGAGTGGCAATGGGGAGGGAGAGAGAGCTGGGAGAGGTGCAGAGAGATGAGGTCCTTGGGTGAGATGGGCTGGAAAGTATAAAGTAGTCTCATTAAAAATGCATGTGGTAGAGCAAGAAACCTCTAAGTGGCCTCATTTTTGTTCCCTTCTAAAAGATTTCCTACTCTGGCAGGCCTCCGATGGGTGTATTAGGTAACTTTCTCTTTTCTGTTCCAAGCACTCTTCCATTTCTTTTAATTTCTGCAGCAATCGTCATCACTGTTCAGGGGTTCCTGTGCCACGATTTCACTGAAACAAACTTCCATGAAAGAAAGAGCATTAGCTTAGCATTAGCATTAACTTCTAAAAGTTGTCCCAATGGTCCCAGTTTTCTTCAGTACTGAATGGGACAAATTCTGTCACATTGATCTTTAGGGATCAATAGGTGATCAATTGATCATTTTTTTTCCCATTGGTCGTCACGGGTATTTGGTTTTGTAGGGATTTTAAATTATTTGTTAATTTTGTTTTTAACTTGTGAAAATGTTTATGTGAGCTTTCCAAAGAGCCTCATATTAAAAGAAAACTTGTCTTCTTGATTCAATCCAGATCAGATGCCTTCTATGTGCTAAGCAGAGAACCTGGCGCCAGGGCTGAATGTCTGGTGAAAATAGACATGATTCCTGCCACCAGAAGCATAGTGGAGACTGTTTATAGAGAGAGCACACAAATAAATCACACCTGAAATACTTGTGCAAAGACGAGGCATGAGGCGCTATGAAAACCTGTCATGCAGGACTTGGTGAGGGAGGATATGCTGCAGTCCTAAAGTGAAAGGGAAGCAGCCAGGAACGTGAGCAGGTGGGGACATCTAAGCAGAGCAAACTTGTGCTCAAGGGAACCGTAGTGATGGGAGAACAAAATGTACAAGGATCAGAAAAAGACGATGACTGCTCAATGTGAATTAAAGAATAGGAATAACTAGAGAGTGAAAATGATGAACGTGAAATCTGGGATTGTTGTTATTTTTTAAAATATTTTAAGGTGCAGTTGGACACAATACCTTTATTTTTATTTATTTATTTTTATGTGGTGCAGAGGATCGGACCCAGGGCCTCCCATGTGCTAGGCGAGCGTTCTACCACTGAGCCACAACCCCAGCCCAGATTGTTGTTATGGTAGGTAGGTGAGGAATACCAGAGAGGTATGTGATCTGGGAGGTGAGCACTGGGGACTGAAACTACCTTGTAATACAAATGTTCCCCTTTATTCTCAGGGGACTGGTTCGAGGATTTCTCCAGAATACCAAAGAGGATGCTCATGTTCCTTATATAAAATGGCAGAGTGTTTGCATAGAACCTACACATCACCTCTTCTATGCTTTAAATCTTCTCTAAATGACTTATAATATAAAGTAAATTTTATGTAAATGTCTGCTATACTGAATTGTTTAAGGAATAATGACGAGAAATAAAGTATGTACACGTTCAGTACACATGATATTTTTTCCCCAAATATCTTTCCATCTGAGATTGGTTGATTTCTTGAATGTGGAGCCCACGAATACAGAGAGCCAACTGTACCTTTTTCTGTTTTTTAAACTGGTTAGTGTTTGTGTTAGCTTTTTGTGGTTGTGACCAAAATACCTGACAAGAACAACTTAGAGGAAGGAAAAGTTTATTTTGGCTCAGAGTTTCCAGAGGTTCCGTCCGTGGCTGGCTGATTCCATTGCTCCAGGTCAGAGGAGAGGCAGAACCTCACGGCAGAAAGACCCAGTGCAGCAAAGCTTCTCAGTCCAGGGCAGCCAGGAAGCAGAGAGAGCGTGTGAGGAGCCAGAGACACAAGATACAATCCCTCCTCCAGCCGCACCCCTCCTGCCTGCAGCTACCACCCAGCAGAGAGTTGTCCTTTCAAATTACTAGTCCATCAAATGGTTTTATCTGCCAGTTAGTTATAACTCTCATGATCTAATCATTGAACCTTCGAATGCTGCTACATTCTATCATATGAGCTTTTGGGAGAACACCTCATATCCAAACCATAGCAGTGGGTACATAAAAGTTCATTATAATATTGTTCATTTTTTTATATATCCAAAATATTTAATATGATTTTTTTTCTAAAATAAGGCCAATGAGCCTGAAAGGAAAAGAGAAGAGGAAAGAGGCAGAGAAATGAAGCTGTAGGTCACTTCCTCTGAGTCACCTTCATCTTCATCCTTCTCCTCATAACCAGTTTCCTAATCTTTTTTGCATAAATTCATCTCCTCGGTTCCTCTGGCTGCACACGTAGGGTTTTTCCAGTGTTGGTGACATTCACATTCTCAACACAGCCACTTCTATAAATCCATTTACATTCCATTTGAATTTCATTTCTAGCATTATCACTTTTCCCATCTCTCCTATAACTTTTCTCTTTGTTGGCAAAGTCCCTCTTTTGAATATTCTTTTTTTGTGTGTGATGGGGGCAGGGATGTCATATTGGTTGATGATGACTTCCTCCTGGAAGACAAGGAGGCAGTGCAACTACATCATTGGCTGTCTGTGCAGAAATCAAAACAGAGGAGCAGTGGCCAGCCATAGACAGACTTTGCAGGCGGTGATGTGGTTGGTCAATGACCATGATGCACATCTGTTATCTACACTGTGATTGTGGGCCAAAGACCAAGCAGTAGAGTTTGTACTTTCTGCTACTGCACACCATTAATATACTATAGTAACTGAAATTGGAACCATGTTTTTGAAGGACTGGTGTTATTTAATGGAATTGTGGTACCATGCATATGGGAACTCTGCAAAGTGCAGACTGCTTGAATCTATATGTGAGCCAGAAAGAATCTTTCAGGTTGGAGAATGTGGAGCAGAGAAGAAAGCAGAGTTTTAAGAAAAATGAAACACAGCACAGCTTAGATGGTAAGGAGGGGAAAATTTGGAATCTAGAATTCCAAGAAGTGAAATGCAATATTGGGAATCGTAGCAGATATCTGTTTAAAGAATACAGAAAGTTGGGGGGTGGAAAGGCAAAGATAATGGACACTGACTAAAGGAAGAAAACTCTCAAGGGAAAAATCAGAGGAGAACCAACACCGGCTACTCTTGCCTTAACATTTTGCTATGCTGGTCAAGTGACCATTAATAATTACATGGAGAATATCTGATTCATTTCTTTTTTCTATTTCTTGTATGTGATGTTTTCTTTTGTGTTTCAAAAGAAGAGATTATTATTATAAGGGCAAAGGTATCAAAAACATACATTTGAGAAAAGATAGCCTCTTCAACAAATGGTGCTGGGAAAACTGGAAATCCACAGGTAGTAAAGTGAAATTAAACTTCTACCTCTCACCCTTCACAAAACTCAACTCAAAGTGGATCGAGGACTTAGGCATTAGACCTGAGACCCTGTACCTAATATAAGAAAAAAATAGCTTAGGAACTGACTTCCTCAATAAGACTCCTAAAGTGCAAGAAGTAAAATCAAGAATCAACAAATGTGATGGACGTCATTATCCAAAGTACATGTATGAAAACACTAATTGGTGTGAATATGCTTTGTATATAACCAGAGATATGAAAAATTGTGCTCTATATGTGCAATATGAACTGTAATGCTTCCACTGTCATATATAAATTATAAAATTAATTTAAAAAAGAATCACCAAATGGGATGGAATCAAACTAAAAGGCTTCTTCACAGCAAGAGATTATTATAAAAATATGATGATCATCAAGCAGTTGTGGGTGAGTGGCCACTTAGATACTTGCACATATTTGTACACGAGGCTTATGTTCACAACTTTCCCCTTGCAGTGCAAGCTTGCCATACGTAGTCATTCCCATGTTGCTACCAAGAGCTTGGGATTCACTGTGGGATGTGATGGACAACATCTGGATGAGAGTCAGTGAAGGGGTTTGGAAGATGTTAAAGAGAATTGAGAGTGCACAAGGAACACTTTGCCCTACCCATGAAGTGAGCTCTCAAGTGATCCTCTGTAAATACAGAAATATGGGGTTTTTTTCATCTTTTTCTTTTCAGATAGTGTAGATGAGTCAAATTCCCTTATAAGCTCCTCTGGGATTGAAAAAGAGAATATTGCTTAGAGGTCTCCATGTGTACTTCTCAAAGGGCTCACATCAAATGACACAATATTTTGAGAATGAAGTTAAAACTGTGTCCTGAGCAATCAGACTAAATCCAAAGCCAGCCTCTGAATGCGTTCAGTATTTATGAAAACAAATGCCCCCCTACAAATGAAAGATCCAGGATTGGAACTTCTTGGAAATTGCTGTTGCTTAGATATAAAGCCACCTTAATATTTCACTATGGAGAAAGTCCCTACAGATCTCAGGTTAGTGTCTTAAAAAGGGGGGGTGCTGATAAATTTGGGGAACTGTCATCTCATTGGGTATAAAACATGATTTCTAATTTTATTATTTTGACTTCCTAAATATTCAGCCTAATGGTACAGTACACTTCATAAATCTGAGAATGTTTTTAGATTTAAAAGTAAAATGGATTCAGTTCTGGGTTTCTGCACAATCCTTGGGAGTACATTGAAACATCTTGAGAGTTTTCAGAGTGGAGCTTCTTTTCATGAACTCATCAGCCTTTGGAATAATTTTAGGATTTTGAACTGTGAATATTCCTATTCCTGGGGGGAGGGGGGAGCGGGAGCAGGATTTAATAATATTATTATATTTTTTTTCTTTAGGGTACCATGGATTAAACTCAGGAGCACTCAACCATTGAGCCATATCCCCAGCCCTATTTTGTATTTTATTTAGAGACAGGATCTCACTGAGTTGCTTAGCGCCTCACCATTGCTGAGGCTGGTTTTGAACTTTTGATCCTCCTGCCTCAGCCTCCAAAGCCGCTAGATTACAGGTATGTGTCACCGCACCCAGCTATTATTTTAATTATAAAGAAAAATAAAATTAAATTCTAAGGTTTTCCCCCATTAACATAATGAAAATGGAAACCCTGTAATGTGGGGAGTGTATATTTCAGTTATCATTTAGAAGCTTTGTCTACACTTGTTGATATTTTATGCTAAGTAAACATGAGCCCTCTCCTTAACAACACAACAAATTTCCCCACTTTTTGAGAAGCCTAAAACAGAGCCAATCTTTAAAGTAGACAATGAGGGGTAACTTGAGAATTATATTTGTGGTTTTAGATGGAGATTTTATAGTGATTTCAATTTGGGAGTCTCTTTCTGAAAAGCAACCCGAATGCTGCTATGGTGACAGAAAGATAATAACGCATATTTTACAAAGAAATATGTATTAAGATTTTTATTTTGCCTAATATTCATAAGAGTATGTTGGAATTATTATCATTATGATTACCATATTACTGATAAGAGAGTGAAATTTGAGATATGAAATGTATTTTTCATTGGGATTATCTGCTTTCTGTAATAGCAAGGAAGACAATGTGAAAAAAACTCTCCTATTGAGTCAAGAGAAAAAAATAGATGAAATAGAAAAAAATATTCTTAAAACTTTTGCTGTGAGGGTTTTTGCTGATGCAGAGAAAACAACTGAAAAACGGAAGTTTTGGCAAACAAATTGGGCAAGGAGATAGAAGTCAAAGTCCACCCAGAATGAGTGTCTGATATACCCTCACTCACATTTAAAGCTAAGACTCAAAGGTCTTCAGTTTTTATCAAGAGTGAACCACACCCTGACTTACAGCCAGGGGCTGTGTGTGGGGAATCTCAAGACTCAACTGGGACCCCAGTGGTCTTATACCAAGGTTGCCCTCACAACTGGCAGAAGCAAATAAGCCTTGTCTCTATAGGAAGGTACCACATCCTAGGCCTTATACCTACAAGTTTTTATAAAATATCATGGTCAAAGATAGGAAGGTACACAAGGAAATATAACACCAGGATTAACCAATCAGAATAAATAACAGAAAAGAGAAAGAACCCACAGTAGCTTCAGATATTAGAATGATCAGATACAGATCATAAAGCAACACATAAGTTTTTTCTTCTTTTGTGTGAAATTTCATTTGCTAATGTTTTGCCTATACTTTTCGCATTTATGTTTATTATCCTCATTGAATTTTGGTATCAAGGTTTTTCTATAATCATAAAAGTACTTGGTAAATAAGCTCCTATTTTTCTTATCTAAAGAATTTGAGAAATTTTTAAGTATTTTATTTTATTTGAATATTTTGCAGATCCATCTAAGCTAAAGAAACAACTGTCTTTTGGGGAAGAATATAGATGACTCATTGATAGTTATAGTACTATTTATTCATTTTGTTTCTTCTTGAATCAATTTTAAGAGAGGATCTTTTCCTAGGATTATTCTTTTTCAGTGCTGGGGTTCCAACATAGGGCCTCATACCTGCTAGGCAAGTGTTTTACCACTAAGCTACTGTTTTACTCAACTTTTTCACTGCTATGATCAGAAGACATAACAGGAACAACATAAAGAAGAAAAGTTCACTTGGGGCTGATGGTTTCAGAGATCTCAGTCCGTAGATGGTTGACTCCATTGCTCTGGGCCCGAGGTAAGGCAGACCAACATGGTGGAAGGACATGGAGAAGGAAAGCAGCTCAGGACAGGGCAATCAAGAAGCAGAGAGAGCTCACTCCCCAGGGACAAAATTTTTAAAAACCCAAAGGCACAACCCCAGTGATCTACTTCCTCCAGCTATAACCTACTTATCTATAGTTATCACCCAGTTAATTTCTATCAGTGGATTGATCCAGTGATTAGGTTACAATTCCCATAATTTAATCACGTCATCTCTGAACATTTTTGCATTGACTTACACAGGAGTTTTGGTGTAGACTCTTCATATCCAAACCATAACAGCTATATCCCTGGACCATTTTCTAGGAATTTGTCTATTTTCTTTGAATTTTCAAATAACATAAGTTGTCAAGACTATTTTCGTATGTCAAACATCTGCAGAATACCTAATGATGCTCATTCATTTGTAATATTGATTATCTCAATCTTCATTGATAAACCAATTAGGTCAGTGTTGTTATTATCATCACTCTATAAATGAATGAAGTGAGGCAGGGACAAAAATAATCACCTGTCTTCTAAGGGATGAACCATAGATTTGGATCCAAGCAGGCAGTCTTCGTTTTCTGGTCTCTCCCTCCTAATAATGATGAAGATGGTACATCAAAGACCTGAGAAACTACAGCCTTTATATAATTTCATGTTTTCAATCACTGTTCTGTAAAATGTTAACTTGGCGAGTTAAAATATGGATCTAAAAAGAGATCAAAGTTCCAAAACCTGGCAAATTTAACAACTTCTTTAGAATAAGACTATAGCAGTGAGATAGCCTTGCTAGATTAAAATTTCGGGCTTCTGTTTACAACAGGACCAGGCTTCTGTTTATGAGAAGAATGTGGGTTCTATAAACCCAGATTTACTCCTGGAATCAACAAGCAATCTATCTCCACTGCTAACACCTTGGGCCAAGCCACCAACATGGCTTATCTGGGCTAATGCGATACGTTACACTTGCTTCCCCTTTGATCAGGTTTCCAGGGAGAAGTCACTATTTTACCTTAAAAAAAAACAAAAAAATATGTCATATCATGCTCTTAATTATAAACCTTCTTTTGGGGATATTTTAAAGTTTATTATAATGTTGTTTTGTTTTGTTTTGTTTTTTTGCTTTTATTACTAAGGAAACAATCTTTGCCATGAACTGCTCAAGACACCCAGCCCTTGAAGAGATAGAGGATTAATTACCAAAGGACCTAGTAGATTGAGGAAGTGAGAGAAGGGGAAGGAAGCCATGGTGGTCTACATCAATGAGCAGTTATCAGGTGAGCAGCTGAGGCTCCGTCCAACTGAAGGGCTTCTGGGACACTGTATATAATCTGCTTCAGGGTTGTCCTAGCTGTGGATGACGTGGGTCTGTTATTTAGCCACTCCCTCTTGACTGAGGTTGGTTGAGGTCTTTGGGGAAGGAATTAACATCCCGGTACTTCAGGCAAGTCCTGTGCACAGGCACAGTGTTTGGGGATGCCCTCAGAAAGACAACCATGGGTTTTTGCAGCAAAAGCCACCTGCATGTAAGGCAGCAGTGGAGGTCAGAGAATACAGGGAAGCATCCATACTTGTAAGGTTTTGATTCACTTCTCTTCTATCCTAAGTTTGCTCTGACAGTTGATTCTTCAGTGACAGTGGGTCATAATTTTTTTTTAAACCCAACAAAACAAAACTCTGTAGGATGGTTAATGGGACGAGCCATAGTCCTTGATGGTCCCAAGGACGTAATAGATGCTCATCTCCCTCTTCTGCTATCCACTATAGATGACCTCTGTGCTTTTTGGCACTTCTGCTTTGATGGGTTGCTTGTGCAAGGGTAACCCAGACATTTGCCTTGAGCAGACTGAGCCACGGGTTGCTGTTTTCATCCTGCCATGATTGATACGATGGTCTGTGCATCATTATCACTGGGCTCAGAAGCGCACACACACACACAGAAAGCCTTGATTTCCTGCCATATTTTTTCCTGCCCCTCCTCCAGCAGCACCCAGGTATCCTAATGATAATAGGGATGGTTATTCCTACCAATAAAACAATCTTTTCTCTTTTTTTCCTGCTTATATATTGACATGAGGAGCCCAAATAAACAGGTGGAGACCATAACTTTTGATTTAAAGGGTTTTTGGAATTCTTCCTGTAACTCTTGGTCCCTGGCCTTGAGCATCAGAACTTCTAATCAAGATGTATATAAAATTTCAGGATAGGATACACACATTTCTCTAGTCAGTTTCCTGACATTATGGGAAAGGCCGTTCCATACTAACCTCTTAGTTCCTGGACCCACATGGGCTAGCTCTCATGAATTATGCATCATAGAATGGTGAAAGCTTAGACTGTAAATGACCGTGCTCCATTCTAATTCTGTGGAGTGTCTCTGCTCTGCCAAGTGAATGCCTCAGCTGTGCCTTAGAAGACCAAACAACATCCAGTCAGCCTGATAGCTCCTGAGTGGAGGAACTATGGGGTGTAGGGAACAGACGATGGATTTCACAGTCATGTGCCCATCATCACATTTATTTTGCTGCTTCTGACTGAGTGATTGAGCTGCAGGCCCTGACTGAAAGACTCACATAGACTGTGCCCATTCGCACAGGCTCTTCCAATGTGTCTTTCCCAAACTACTCTGTCTTTGATTTTTTAAATCTTGAACTTCTGGACCTCTGATCGAGTCTAGGCATTCATCAGTGTTCAAGAGACCTTACCTACGACCACTTCTTCCACTCAAGAGCGGAGATCACAATGTCCCTGTCTACTGGGAGGATTTCTCCTCTGATGTCAGAGCAACGCCTGAGTAAGGTTGTGGTTTGTAAGAAACTCACCTCTTCAGCTCAGGTAGCTGTGGTAAGGGAAAGGCAATGGAGATGTGTAGCAATGGTGTCCAGAACACCTGTTTTGGTAACTTACTTACGCTTTCCAGAACTGCTTGGGCCCAATTCCAAGTGTGCAGGTTTAATAGGATGATGGATTATAGCTGAGCCTTGAAAATGCTATCACTTGTTGGCTGGAAGGATGACACCCTGTTCATGATGGGAAGCTTCTGTCACATAATTTCTTGGTTGTTCCTTATCCCACACTCAATCTCTACCAGGGCCTCACTGGGCAAGTCAGAAATAGCAGTGAAAAATCTTTCAACAAAGAAAATCCCAGGACCAGATGGATTCTCAGCCAAGTTCTACCAGACCTTTAAAGAAGAACTAAGTCTAAAGTTCCTTAAATTATTCTATGAAATAGAAAGGACGGGAATATTCCCAAATTCATTCTACGAAACCAGTATGACCCTCATACTAAACCCAGACAAAGTCACATTAAGGAAAGAAAACTACAGACCTATATCCCTGATGAACACAGACACAAAAATCCTTAATAAAATATTTATTAACTGCATTCAAAAACACATGAAGAAGATAGTACACCATGATCAAATGGGTTTCATTCCAGGGATACAAAGTTGGTTCAACATCTACAAATCAATAAATGTAATTCACCACATAAATAGAATTAAGGACAAGAATCACAGGAGCATCTCAATAAATGGAAAAAAAATGCCTTTGATAAAAACCATCACCATTCATGTTAAAAATGCTGAGAAAACTAGGGATAAAAGAACCCTACCTCAACATTGTAAAGGCTATTTACAGCAAACTCTTGGGTGTACACTGTGTCTCTACTACTGAGATTAACAAACCTGAGATTCCACAGAGTCCTTTTATACCATAGGTTTTTTGAGCACTAGATCTGCTGAATCATATGGCCAAACTAGTAAAGATTCTCATACTAAAGAGTCATTTCTTGGTCTGGGTCCATTAAAAACTTGCAGCTGTCTGAATAATCCTATGAATTGATAAGAGCAAGATTCCCAAGTGTGATGTAGAACAACTCCAAATTCCAAAGGTGCTTGTCAGATATTATATCTCTTAGAGGTAGGAGGTACAAAGTATAATAGCATGCCATTTACCTTGGATGGGATGCCCTGGCATGCTCAGAATTTACAGTTTCACAAGCTTTACTAAATATTTACAGGATATCTATAGATTTTTTTCTTACCTTCTGGTCTGAACAAGTCTTATCAAAGCTTAGGGACTACCTTCCATTTCCCAGTCCATAGGTCTGATTAATGTGATGCCATCAATATAATAAACCAGCATGATTCTATGTAAGTGTCAAGATGATAAAAATTCCTTTGGATTAAAGTATGACAAAGATCAGAAAGGGTAGAGATGGAAAATGTGTAAAAGTGTTTATCCCTGGTTATTGTGAAGTATCTTTGATCCATCTTGATTAGGCACAGAAAAGAATGCATTTGCCAAATAAGTATCAAAGTACCAATGAGAAGAGGCTGCACTGATCTAGTTCTAAGTCTAGGAGAAATATCATATCCACACAACTGTAATTTGAACCATAACTTGGTTAAATTTCTGAAATCCCCCTACCAGCTACCATGATCCATCTTGTCTTTGCAAAAGCCATATGGTTGAATTAAATGAGGTTATAATAAGAATCACCACCTCTGCATGTTTTAAATCTTTGAGGGTGGCACTAATCTCAGACATTCTCTCCTTACTGCAATCTCACTTCTGATCTGTTATCATGGTTGGGGAAGAGGGCAGTTTCAAGGACATCCTCTTGGTCCTATCTACAAATGTATAGCTAGCTCTTACTCCATCAGGAACCAACATAAAAACTCTGTCAGATGCAAGTAATATCTGTCCCTATTATGCAATCTGAAACCAAGGAAATGACCAGAGATCGTACATAGATCCATCAGAGTCACTGTGAGATGAGCTTCAATCAGGACTCTACTTATCTCCAGGCATCTGTGAATCCTGACTCTAACAAGGTGCCATGATGCTGTCTGGGGCTTCAGAGCATCCATGTCAACTCAAAATATCTGGGAATTCCTCTCTCCCCAGTTTATATTTACTCTGATAAATAGTTTCCGGCCTTTGGGGGAAGAATTGTGACAAGAACTACTGATATTCTTGCTGTTTTATGGCTGTTTCTTTTTCTCAAAGAGACGGTTCTTGAATCAGTGGGCCCTGGTCTAGAACCCTCAATATGTATTCCTAGACATATATTTTTCTGGTTCCTGCTCTTACTTATTTTCCAGATCCTACAACTCTCTAGATAAATAATATCTTCCTTTCAAGAGAAGGGTCAATCCTTTGCACCTGTTCTGTGCAGTTAACCTTGGTCATGGGTCAAGAAACAATGACAGAGGGGGCCAGATCTTGAGGAGAACATTCTCCTCAGATAAGGTGTGTGTACGTTCTCTGATAATGAGAGGCTGTTCTCCCATAACAAGGGGAAAACAAACACGTGTGCATATTCGGGTAAGTCAAGAAGACTTCAGGCACTCAAGTGCCTCTGTCCACCCCACATTCCACACCTCAGGTCTCATGTTCCACCCCTTCTATCTCAAGACCCTTAAATTAATGTAGGAAACTTAGAACTCTACCACAATTACAATCAAATAGTGTGCCTGACTCCTGAGTGCAGTCTGTCCCCAGACTACAGGAGATGGGGTTGCCTCCAAACATCACTTGTACACCTCATGCCAGACTCCGATGGCTGTCATTTTATTCTTTCAGGATTTCTGTGGTCATTGATAACAGACCAGCAATTCTACAGTCCTTCCTGCCTGTCATTATTGCCTCCATATGTTTCTAGAACGAAAGCTACTTGCAGAAGCCAATGTATCTTCTTCCACCTGGGCCCCAGCCCAACCCTCAAAAAAGTTAGAGTCTTAGTATTTGGGATGCTTCATGCCACCAGATTGGTAAGCAAGACGATTCTAGAATCTCATCCTGAGGATCTTCCTAGGAGCTTTCTATTTCCAAAAGTTTTTGATAGGTATAAAAATGAGCATTTGCTGCATTTTCAATCACCGCAAAACTTGATGGCTTTGAAACATAACCTTTTTTTTTTCCATTCATGATTATGTAGGTCAGCAACTTAGGCTCAGGCTCAGCTTAGTATAATACAAAACGAGACATATGGGAGACCATAAATATTTGTTGAATGAATAAATCAATGGACAAATGAAAGAAAATAGCCTACTGGTGTCTTCTTCATTGATAGGATACCTGCCTTGATTCTGTCAGCCTTGGTCCTTGCCTAGAAGTGATGGCAAATCCCTTTTATATACACACTGTAGCGTCAACCACTTCTTCTAATTAGAAAATTTGACTTTTCATGTTGGGAGCTTGGCAAAAGCAGTTTCAATGGAGTGGTGGCAACTAAGGCCTGTCTGAAGTAGGTAAAAGGAAATGATCAGAGGGTTTTGCCATCTACTGCAGCAGCTTATCCCATCAGTCCTATCCAGTTAGCCTTGTAGCTCAAATACCACCTGTTTCTTGTTCCCATTCCAAACTCTCTCCAACAAATCCTTAATAAACCACTTGAATTCTTGCCTAAATGAGAACAAATTCAATAATCGGATTGATTGATCGCCTGTTTTTTTTTTCTTTTCCTAGTTACTATGTTGGGTAGCCTTCCTTAGCAGCAGTTTCGAATGCTTGTCTCTCAAGGGTGGTAGTACAAAAGGGAAAGCCAATCTCTCTCTTCCAGCTAGTTTGCCTGTGAACTCTCTGTGGGCGTGTGACATTACAAAAATAGAAGTGGGAGAGCAGTACTCTCAGTTACTTAGGATTGCAACAGAGTGCAACGTGAAATTTGCTTTTGCAGCTGTTCTTTACAAAATGGATCCCATTCAAATCATGAGTGTTTTTCTTTTCCATTTCTTCTCCCCCACCCCCAATCCATATTAAACTCCATATAACAAGGTCGAGCGTTTTGGCATTGGTGAATTTGGCTGGAACCCTGGCCAGGATTTGCTAGTGTGTGAGCAGGTGCCTTTCCTCCTGTTGAGAGTCCGATCAATTACAGGGGCTAAAATTAATAGGATGTTGGAATGATTTGGCGTTTATTTATGGATATTATTTTGATTTTAAAGTCCAATATTTTCCAATTTAATGCATGTTTGAAGTGGTTCCCTGGTGGTTCTGTGGAATTTAGCTTTTGATGATAATGGAGGAATCAGTATTTGTGATCAGTTCAGGATCCAGCAGAATTGATGTCAAACATTTATTAGGGTTTAATGTTTAAATCTAAAAAGATTATTGAAATTAGTTTGCCTAACTAATGTGATAGCCAATAAGCTAGTAACCACATATGAAAATCTGGATGTAATATTTTCTGCATCCTGGAGATTAATGCTATTAATTATTGTTTGTCTAAGTGTGGATTATAAATATTACCAAATGCTTCCTTTTCAGATTCTGGGCAGTAAACTCTATTAGGAAAACAAAATCGACAGTAAATGCTTATTGGATATACAGTCTTTTTGTCCAATATACACGTTTTGGAACATGTATTATGGTTTCTCAAATGTTTGAATATTGGATAAAGGAGGGAGTTTGGTTTAAGTAGAGAATGCGACCTTGGATTCAAGTCCCATTTTCCCCCACTGACCAACTATGTGCTCTTGGACAAGTAATCTTCCATTTTTAGGAAATTTTAGTTTGCTTATTCTTAATCAGGGTGTTATCTAAATCTCTTTCCTCTACACCGCTCAGGATTACTGTGAACTGAGAGGAGAAAGTGTATCCCATTCAACTTTCAGCCACAGCATTGCTATAAATGTTACCCTATTGTTTGATGCAAATACCCTGTGTCGGATGAACATAAAGACACCTTGTAAACAGTCACAATGTACCTGCCCAATGCAATTGCTTCAGATGTTTAATGGTCTAGGTCCTTCCTGGTTTATCTCCTCCTTTTCTTTTTCCACCTCCTCCTCTTCTTCCCCTTCTTGTTTCTCCTCCTTCTTAACTTACTTCAGTTACCACTCTTCCTCCTCCTCTTTTCCTCCTGCTGCTTCTTGTTCTCATAGAAAGGAAAAGAGTGTTTTTCCAGAGAAGCCTAAGGGTTTGTTCCCTGACACCGGACACTAGTGAAATCCATAGCTGATACAACCCTTTCTCTCTCAGCTGACTCTCTGAACTGTTTGTACATTCCCTCATTCATTTTCACTCCCCAGATATTTCGGAACATCTCCAAGGTGTAGAGTTGGCTCATTGGCTGATGGTAAGTGATTGAGACGTGGCCCACATTTATGAACAGGTTTGTTTTAGAGACAAACAGCTTTGGCAGTGTACCAGGGACTGGCTATTTCATCACACTAGAAAATGCGCGGTAGGATTCCTTTCCCAATCCACAGGTCCTGCAATACCGGGGAATTAGGAGAAAGGAGTCATTTTTTTTTCTGTTTCTATTGGAAATGGTCCTATCAGAAAGGCAAGAGACTGCATAGTAATTATCTAGAGGGTAGACTGTTCTCGTCCTACGGGGTATGTGTTGCTATGGAGGCCAAGGGGCACTAGCATGGTGGCTGGATGCCAAGGAGGGGGAAAGAATAAAATTTGTATTTGTTTTGTTCATGAGACACTGAGATATGATTGAATCTTTGTAGAAACATTTTTTGGTATGTTGGTAATAAATACTTTTTCTTTTTTTATTTTTCAAATATCTTCATCTATACACAAACACAAATTCAGAAATGCCTTCAGAGGTACTACAGGTCCTGTGGAACACATTGCCTTTGGGATTCTTAGAACTGGGAGTAATGAGTCAGGGAATTTAACAAGAGAATAGAAGGGATTATTTTCTAATGTTGAAGATAATAACAACAGTGAAAGCAAGTAATGGCAGATCTGAGCTGATTTCTATGTGCCAAGGGCTGTGCTAATTGCTTGATATGCATTCTATCTTTTAGGTCTCAGAACAAACACATGAGGAGGACTAAGAGTATATGAGAATGAGGTCCAGCAAGGTTAAGAAAGTTGCCTGAAATAAAGTAGTTGATGAGAAACAAAGCTGAAATGCAAGCCTGTGTCTGCTGAATCCTAAAACTCAAACATTTAATCATTACATTATTGGATTACTCTCTTTACATCACTATAATGAAATACCTGACAGAGGTTACTTATAAAGAAAAGGAGTTTCATTTAACTCACAGTTTTGGTGGTTCAAGGGCATGGCACTTGGCATCAACTCAGCTCTCTGTTAAGGGCCCATGGCACGTGGTAGATGGCAATGAAAGGAATACATTTGAGGGCAGTCATCTCTGGAGCCAGAAAGAGGAGAGAGGTGGGTGAAGTCAACCTACTCCTTTTATAACAGGAGACCTACCTTCCAAGATAAAGTCCCCAGGGATGTAAGGACTGCCCACTTGTACCCAACTCTTAAAGATTTCAGAGCACCTCCTGCTATCCTGGGACCAAGCTTCCAATCACATAAACCTGTGGGGGGGAACAGAATTAAATAAAATCCAAACAATAGCCCTTTTATTACATTCATTGAGATCTTGGATACCCCAGTTAGTCCCAAAGAATTGCATGTTACTTATTTATTAATGATATTTGATTTTGCTACTTGGTTGCATATCCAAATGCAGAATTCAAGTGTGTAATAAAGGAATATCATAATAAAGGAATATGTGAGGAAAGATACTGATCTCTGGTTCCTTCCCTGAATCTTATTTCTGGCCATCACCAGGCTAGCAACTCTTAAGAGGATGTGTCATTCTGCTGGGGGAATAAAATTATTGTGGTCATAATGTGTTTGCAGGATATCAGAGAAAGTAGAAAATGTGTACACTGGGGTTGAATCCAGAACTCCATTCATTTAACTGTTTAAGAAATATGTATTGAAAATCTACAGAGTATTGAAGATCTAGCAATGAAGGATTCAGCCTCCATCATGAATGGAATTATAGAGAGAAATAGATCAGAAAATTAGTGTTACACAGATTCAGGGTGGTGGAATAGAGGCATCCTCTGGGTGCCATTAGTATAACAAGGAGGATCATATATGCTATGATACATACTCTCATCCTTTACTCCAGGCTCCTCAGTGTGTACCACATGGTAAGTTGCCCAGGTCTTATCACCTGTGCACCTCTCCCATAGCCAAGTTGAATTCTTTCCTTCTCTCAGTGAGCCTTTGCCCTAAATAGCCAGACCAGCTTTCATGGTGCCAAGTTACTGGGTATGAAGCTTGCATATAGCAGAGTATTATAATTGACTGATACTTGTCTCCACTCTTCAAGTTCTCCAAGTCCTGTAGTTGGCCTAGCATAGGAAGGAAATATTAAATACATTGTTGAGAGAAATACTGGCCATGCTGAATTTCACCCCTAAGATAGGCATGGAGAAAAGCCTCATATATTGATTTTGCTTAATTTTGTAAACAGATATCAGAAATTCTAGATGAAAAGGAAAGGAAACATGGTCCCTGCCTTCACAGAGCATCCAATATGAGTCCTGGATTAGATTGTCCCTACCAGTGGGTAAGGTTTGCAAACAACTGACCTTTGGATGTCACAATTATCCCCAAGTGATTAAAAAATCAGAATATATAGTCATTCCTGGAACCAAACATACCACGAGTAGATAGATAATCATCCTCTGTATGTGCAGTCCCAAACACATGTACTACTGCCAAGCTGGGCCCCAGCTAACTCCTAGAAAAGAGACTCACTGATGATTGAGGAAGTCCACTGGGCTTCGGTCTAGTCCCTTTTAGGGATATATACATTTTAAGTGTCCCAAGGGATTTTTGTAAAAGTTTTTAGGAGCCAAAGAATGAAGCTATGGTGCTGTAATTATATCTACACATTTGAACTTCTAGTTGGGAAATAACCTTTGAAGTCATGCTGCCCTCAAAGGCTTCCCAGCTCACAATTGATGGAGCACAGGACTTGGGTGACCCAAACAAAAGCTCATGTCTTTCTGGAGCCTCATGGGAGCTGGGTTCTAGGAGAGGAGGGATTTCGTGTCCTTGTTTGGAAGAAAATTCTCCAGAATAGCATATGTAGTCAAAGAAAGTCTTCAGAGGGAGCTTACTCTACAGGGAGAGGGGGTGTCACTCCACTTCTGATTTCCTGACCCTGGGCCAGCAGCAAATCTCAGAACTGTTTATCTCCCTGTTTTGTGACAAGGTGTGTATTTCCCTCTCTTTGCAGCTACAGCACAGTGAACTCTCTGCAGCAAAGTGAGGACAGCCCTCCCCTGAGCCCTCCCTGAAGGCTCCCTAGGCCTCTCTTCTCAATGCAGGAGGTGGTCTGGGAGACTCAGTGTGGTTGGGAGCAGCTCACTGCCTCATGAGCTGCCTCTGCTCCACACACACTGGCTCCAAGGAGATGGTTTATGATGGTGCTATGAAGATATAAAATTCTCAGAGGTGCCAAGGAGTTGAAGAAAGCTGGTAAGAGAATAAGGGGGTTGCCTTTGAGGGTCACCTGTGGAGTTTGCAGGACTGCGGAATTGGAGCAGGGCAGGAATTGGGGATTCCTTGATAACTAGACAAGGAGAGAGCCCCAAGATCACCCAAACCCAAAGCCTTACAATTACTGAGGTGAACATGAAGGTCTTGTTGGAAATTGGCTGGTGCAAATTTTAAAGTATGAGAATTACAATTTAATATTCTTTTAACTAGGTTACTATCCTATAAAGCAATAGGTACCCCAGGAGACAAAGAATTTCCTCTCATTGTTAATGTGAATAGGAACTAAATGTCACCCACAGAAGAGTCCATAACACCACTACCCAATAGAAATCTGTGAGCTGTGTATATGATTTTCCAATTTCTAGAAATCCCATTAAAAATAAAGAGATGAAGTTAGTTTTAATAATGTATTTTACTTAACAAAATGGATCCAAGATATTATCATTTCAACATGTAATTAATATTCAACATAAAAAATTATTAATGAAATGTTTTATTTTCTGTGATCTTGAAATCCAATGTGTTTTTTTATACTTAGGGCATGTCTCAATTCAGATGAGCCACATTTCAAATGCTTAATATCCGGAGTCCTATACCAGAGGAAATGTGGGACTAGATGATTTTTAAAAATATGTTTAGTTGTAGATAGACACAATACCTTTAATTAATTAATTGATTGATTTTTATGTGGTGCTGAGGATCGAACTCAGTGCCTCACACATGCTGGGCAAGCACTCTACACTGAGCTACAGCCCCAGTCCAGGGCTAGATGATTTTTAATGTCATTTTATTCATTGCAAATGGACTGATCTCTACTTAGTCAACAAATATTTATTAAGCATCTACTCTATGTCATCACCACACTAAGCACCTCAATAATGATGGCCAAGCTGAGAGGCTTCAGAATGCCTTAATGATTAAAGGAGACTCCACTCTGAAAAGAGCTGGTTTATAGCCTTTTATCTATTTTTTTTTTTTAACTGATGAGGAGAGAAGAGTAAGAAAGATGCTCAGACGGACCAGTGCTGAACCACAGGGGACACATCCATTTTTGGAGAGAAGTAACCTTGAATTGGATTCCACACACCAAGATTTACTGCTTACCATGTGAATAGTGCTATGTTAGATATGGTATTTGGGTGTAAAAGACAGTCACTGTTGTGGGGACAGATGAGGCAAGGCACCGAAGATAGCAGGAAACAGTTTTATTTGGCTACAGCCAGGTTCAAAAGGCACAGCTTTTGCTGTAATCAATCAATCCCCTGAACCCCGAGTTCAGGGAGTTTCAGAATTTTATACCCAGCATGTAAGGGGAGGGGCTCAGAAGTTCACAGTCTGTAGAAGTTCACATACAAGCAGTTTTTTTTTTTCCCTTGCACTGTCTGGGCAAGTTAACCCTTGAAAGATAACATCTGAGAAGGGGAGAGCTTCTTCTCCCCTTTCTTTCCTCCCCCTGCCAGCTGTTACCATGGAGCCCAATTAGTAACTTCTCTTACCTTAGAAATGTAGACATCTCTGTGAATCCCCAGCTCACAGAAATGTACACATTTCTACAAACTACTCTACTGGATACATGTTTGTGAAAAACTAGTAAGGGGGTGTCCAGCACCTGGAGTGCTGATTTCTTCCAGCCAGTGGCCAAGTAAAACAGGGCAACACAAAGATAGGAAGTTTATCTACATTGAACTCGTTTGTAGAGACTCTTTTGATGACAGTCCTAAAATCAGCCACGGTGAAGGTTTCTGGAGAAGCCCAGTTATGACTTTTCTGTGGAGAAGGGGGTGCCACTACATCACAACCACTGCTCTCACAGAACTTACCATTTAAACATTAGTGAAAAGATGGGGACATCTCAGAGGCAGAAGAGAGTCCAAAGGCCACACATTTCTACCTCAGTATTACAGTCAATGCAGCACGGCTCCAGGATGACCCCACCAGGGGAAGTGCTAAGTCAGAAATTCCCTGGATAGCTCTCAGAGATGTGAGGACAGACCCATCCCCTCCCCGCATGCTATATCCTCACACAGCAAATATGGATTTCCAAGTCCTCACTACAGTGCCCCTCCCTCCTGGGAGAACTCTGTCGATGCCTGTCCTAAAGCATACTCCCGAGCTCTGGCTCTGGTCTATCTAGTCAGTAAACAAAAGAAGATGATTATCTGGCATCGAACACTCATGTGTGAGGCATTTGCTCTACTAGATGCTTTATGGTAACTCAATCAATTATTATCTCATTAATCAAGGAGGAAAATCAGACTCCCTTCTATAACCTGGACTTATCTTAACATACCCCAACTTCACTCACAAATTTTCCTTTTTAAACTCATAACTATCTTACATTGCTCTATGTATTTTATTTTATCATGGTGAGAACTCTTAATAGGAGATCTGCTTCCTTAACAAATTTTTGGCATGCTGCACGTTATAGTTGAGTGTAGGTACCATGTTGAATGCCAGATCTCTAGAGCTTATTCATCTTGTTGGACTGAAACTTCATGATTGTTGATTTGTAATTTGCCCTTCCTCCTCCCCTTGGTTCTGCCAACCACCATTCCACTAGTTAATTCTATGAATTTGACTCTTCTTAGATACATCAGTGGAAATTTGTCTTTATGTTCCCAAGGTTCATCCATGCTCTTGTATATTACAGAATTCCCTTGTTTGTCAAAGCTGAATAGTATTCCATTATACATAGATATTACATTTTCTTTGTGTATTTATCTGTTTGTGGACATTTTATGTTGTTTCCATATCTTGGCTATTGTGAAGATTAATGTAAAGAAGAGCTAATATCTCTTCAAAATTCTAATTTCAAATTCTGTAAAGAAGAGCTAATATCTCTTCAAAATTCTAATTTCAATTCTTTTGGACAACTACCCCAAAGAGGGATTGCTGCATCACGCTAAGATGATTATATTTTTAGTCTTTCGAGGAACTGTCACACTATTTCCTATATGCCCTATCTTGCATTCCCACAAGCAGTATGGAAGGGTTCCAATTTCTTTACATCCCTTGCCTCTGTCTCCTCAATAAATGGTACTGGGAAAGCTGCAAAAGAATGAAACTGGGATCAGTATCTCATATCATACACAAAAATCAATGTGAAATGCATTAAAGACTTAAACATAAGGCCTGCAATTATAAAACCCCTAAAAAGAATCTTAGGGGAGATTCATGGCATTAGTCTCAGCCAGGGCTTCATGGGTAGGACACCAGAAGCGCAGAGAGCAAAAATGGACACAAGCAGGAACTACATCAAACGGACAGTCTTCTGCAAAGCAGAGAACAGCAGCCTGAGGAGGAAGCCAGTGGAATGGGAGAAAATATTTGCCAGCCCTGTATCGTATGAGGGGCTAATCTGCAAAATCTATAAGGAACTCCTACAACTCAATAGGAAAAAACTAGCAACCTGATTTCAAGTGGGCTAGGAAGTACTTGAAAAGATGATTCTCCAAGGAAGACATACAAATGGGTGACAATTATATTTTTAAAAAAATCACTGATCATCAGAGAAATGTAAATCAAAACCATGAAATAATAGCTCATGCCTGTCAGGGTAGGTGACTAGTATTTTTTAAAAAAGGCATCTTCTGGGCTGGGGATGTGGCTCAAGCAGTAGCGCGCTCGCCTGGCATGCGTGCGGCCCGGGTTCGATCCTCAGCACCACATACCAACAAAGATGTTGTGTCCGCCGAGAACTAAAAAATAAATATTAAAAATTCTCTCTCTCTATCTCTCTCTCCTCTCTCACTCTCTCTTTAAAAAAAAAGGCATCTTCTATTGCTCATAACTCACTACCCTTTTCCCCAATCCTACATCAGGATATTGTTTTGGAGGCACCAAACATGACCATTTTGCTCCTGGTTCATCTTTCAGTCTGTTGATTTTGTACTGCCCTCATTGTGTGATCCATCACCTTAGGTAATGTTCTCAGCTTCCCAAAATGTGATATCATGCTGTCACGGTCCTTATCTGAGACACTATTAAGTTTTAATAGAGCAGTATTCAAATATACTCCAAACTAGAGGGTTCTAAAGACCAGGTACACAAACAAAGTGGTGGAAATCAGGATACAGTTTCAAAGAGGAGCCAGGTGGTTGGCAATGCCAAAGGAAATGAGGTCAAGCCGTGAGGTTCCCAGGAAGGGCCCAAAGAGTCATTTCATCAGCATGTGGGGTGCAGAAGCCAAACTGTGGGGTGTCAAGGCAAGAACAGGCAGAGAAGAAGTAACAGTGACCTTAATGCACCGAAGTCTTCCCTAAAAGGGAGCTCACCCCATTAACTCTGACTTCCTGCCATGAATGAGAATAGGTTTGAGAAAGAATCTAATACTTTAAGTGCTTCAAGTTCTTTGAAGGAATTTCTCCTAAATTTAAAGTGCTCCCAGGTAATAAAAACAGTGTTATTTTTCATCATCAATTTTGTTCTTGTTACAAGGAACCCATTCAAAAGAGAAATGAAAGAGACTGAAGGGGCAAGGTAAACTCAATTATCTTCATTCTGGGTAGGTTGTTCTAGAAGGGGCTCTCCTTTGTAATAGAAGAGCAAGCATTTTTTTTTTTTTTCGGAATCTAATTTCTTATTTGCTGGCTTGCTACTATTCAGCTTACTCATAGTTTTTTATCCATGGAGAGAAAAAGCAGCAAAACAAAGAACAGGAAATTTCACCACCTGCAGGAACTGTCGAAATGGTTGTTCTGGGAAGAAACTCTGTATTCACTCTAACCACAATCCCAGTCTTGCAACTTCATTTCCTTTGTAGAATGAGTATCTAGAAAAGAACTGGGTTTTAAATATCAGCCCTTCCAGAAACAACGCAAGAAAGCAAGTGGATTATTAAAAGAACACGTTGGACTCTTAGCTAAGAACTGTGCCTGTTGTAGTTCATTTAAGTCGTATCACCCCGTGAGGGCCACGTGTTTATTACCCTTACTTTACAGATGAGAAAATTAGTGAGAGAGCTGGAAAGAGACAGAGCCAAACAGTGGACACCAGAGCCCCACTTGTAAATTAATGTTACGTGGTCTTCACTGCACACATCATGCATCTAAGTATGGAAAGGACATCCTCCCTCAGTGTCTAATCAGTAAAGGAAAAATGAACGAGGGAATGTCAGGAACAGGGAAGCATTTGGAGAAGCAGAAGCAGAAGAAGGCTTAGAAATTCCATAAGTTGTATTTATCACAGGAGCAAATTGCCCTAGTGAAATGATGGCTATAAAAAATCAAAACAAGAAAAAAAAATCCCAGCAGTTACATTATTATTGCAAATCCTTATGACAGCAACAATACAAATCAAACCTATCATGCAACCGGAAGTCTGTCGTTATTAGACCAATTCCAAGTGTTTGGTAAGAGGAAGGGTCGGAAGGACACAAAGCAGTTGCACTTCACAGTCAAGGTCATAAATGGGATGGTTAGACCAATGCTGTCTGGATGTGGAGGTGAGGAAATGCTTTTGTCTGTTCTTCCAACATGGTAGCTCCCAGTCATGTGTGATCATTGAGTAGTTGGAATGTGGCTTTCAGGACTGAAGAACTGAGTGTTCATTTTATTTGATTCTAATTAACTTGAATTAATTGCTACTGTATTGGACAGTTCAGATCCTTGAATTCAATCATCTTTTCCCAGAATTATGTTGTCAAAAAATCACCATCAATAAGCAAAACCATGATGAGTTAATTTAGCATCAGACCTGAGCTTGATGCCCTAGGGTTTTCACCTTCTTTCTAAAAGGTTGTAGTAGGATTGTCTACACATAATACCCCATCTAAATATTAACAGAAATAGGGAAAGCGATGATTTCTGGCTACTTGAACATTATCTGAAATTTAAAAAAGGAAGTAAGTCACTGAGTTGGCTGGTTTTAGGAGAGATCCTGAAAGCCAAGGGGCTATTGACCCCCTCTACCCCTGCCCAAATCAGTGAGTAGTTGATATCATTTCACTGAAAACAACTCACATCTGAAAAGAAGTGAGCTTGCAAATTCAGAGCCTCAGCTAACAGGTCAGACTGTGGAGTGATAAAAGGAGCTGTCACTCCTACTGCTTTTGAAGAATCTCAAAAAAGCAGCTTATGAGCCAAAAAAAAAAAAAAAAAGATGCACCAGAAAGAAAGAAAGAGCAAGATTTGTGCTACTGCATTTCCTCCTTAACAGTTATACCTGCAGCTGGGTGTGGTGGCACACACCTGGCGTCCCAGAGACTCAGGAGGCTGAAGCAGGAAGATCACAAGTTCAAAGCCAACCTCAGCAATTTGGAGAGGCACTAAGCAACTTAGCCAGACACTGGGCTGGGGAGGTAGTTCAGTAGTTAAGTATACCCCTGGGTTCAATCCCCAGTATGCCCCCCCCCAAAAAAAGTTGTACCTTGGCAGCCCTGTGCACCTGAGAAACACATGTCTTTTTCTTCTTGGAGGTAAATGTATGAATTCAAGGAGGTTATGGCTGTGGGTGTCTATTTTCCAAAACATTTGAGCATCTTGCTCAAGCCATGTTTTTTTCAGGCTCCTTAACTCTCTTCCATCTCCATTTAAGAAACTAAAAGTACATCTTTGGCCCAAGTTCAGAGCTAGTTATGACCTAAGCATGACAGCTCTCCTGCAAACCCATCCATTTTGAGGGATGCCTACTGGAGAATACACGAGACTGTCACACATGAGTACCCCAAGGACTATCTCGTAGAAAGGGGTTAAGAATGAGACAATGAGGAAGTGGAAGACCTGGCACTCCTGCTGGATCCAGGGGATTTGGGCCACAGTAACCAAAGAAAATAGAGGCCCAACAGAGGCACTTGGGAAAGAGAATTGGTATTTGTGTGCATTGCATTACACAGGTATGGGACTTGGCAGACTCAACATAGAGGTATCCATTTCTTTGTAGTGGTTCTTTGCAATCTACCTTTGACAGACTTTGGCCCCCATCTAATTCTAATGAGAAAACTGTCCTAGAAGACTCTTCAGTAGCAGAGAGATAACTCAGGACTTGCGGAGAGCTGGAGGCATGGTTATATTGGTGATGCCTTCCCAGGGCATAGGCTGCTACTACAGGAAAGTCAAGTTTGCACACACTTGTTTCACACGTGTGTTTTGCACAAACCCCTGGTACATCTGGATTTTCAAATACAGTGGCCCCCTTATCTGTGGTTTTGCTTTCCGTAGTTTCAGTTAACTGCCGTCAGCTATGGTCCAAAGTATGGCTATACTGCAATGAGGAATTACAATCTTTTGAGAGACCACAATCATAGGGCATTTATTACAGTATTTTGTTGAAATTGTTCTACTTTATTATTAGCTGTTGCTGTTAATCTCATACTGCACCTAACTTATAAATTAAACTTTACCAGGAGCATACATGTACAAGAAGAGCCTATTTCTATGTGCATATATGAGATATATCGTTCAGTATTATCTGCAATTTCAGGGACCATCTGGGGGTATATTAAAATACGTTCCCAAGAGTAAAATTCTACAAATTCGAGGGCTCAAGGAATTTTGCCAGAAGTAGCCAAAACCAGGTGGACAAAATGCAATTTGGGGATTCTGATGCGATAGAGAAGGCTGAGGTGCTGTATGCTATTAGTAGCACTGCCCTGCCCCAAAACTGCCTGAAACTGTGGCCAATGGTGGATTTCTTAAGACCGACAAACTTCCCTTTGTGACATCATTGTTCTGTCTTCCTTCTACATGACTCAGACCCCAGGGAGCCCGACCAAGTGGAGGGGGATCTGCATTTGAGAGCGTGGGGAAGGGAATTTGGGAGCATGTAAACCTGGGACCCAAGAATTAGGGGGAAAAGGTGATAAGAAACATAAAGACATTGGTGACCAATTTTTCCTAGGTTTGCTTTAGGCTGGCACGGCTGCTTAAACCGTGACTGTTGGTGATACCCAAGCTCAGGACCGGTATTTCCAGGCACTTTGTGGTTGTTCTATGCTGGTGTCATACATGCATCTCAAAATCACTGTCACATCCTAAACTGAACTTGGACTCCTTCCCAGCATCCCAGCTCAGCGAACGCCACTCCAACAACTGGCCACATGAACCTCAACATTGCCTGCAACTTCTCCCTTATCCTCATTGCTTCCTAAGTTAGTCACCAAGTCCTGGTTTTCTATACACCCTATAATGTCTCTTGGATTTTTCTCCTACTCCATTTGCTATTTGCACTTCTATAGCTACTGCTCTAGTTCAGATCATCATTACCTCTTGCCTACACAAAGGCAAGAGTCACCCTTGGGTTTCTGTACGGCTGGTGCATCCTACACAATGGCAACAGAGGGCTTGCCTGCTGGAAAATAATAGCTCTGATAATGTTCTGATTTAACACTTGCTGTTTCTTTCTTGCATACAGAATAAAACATACTCCCTAACCTGGACTTTCAGATGCTTCCTGTTAGGAGCTGAATTCTGTTGTGTGTCACCTGACCTCCAGATTCCTTTGTGGAAGGTCTGACCCCCAGTGTCTCTGTATGTGATTTAGAGATATGGGGCTTTAGAGAGGTGCTTAAGTTAAAGTGAGATCATTAGGGTGGACCTCAATCCAACCTGGGCTGGTGTCCTTATAAGAAGAGGAAATTTGGACACCCAGAGAGACTCTGGGGATATATGTAGTGAGAAGATCACATGACAAAACAGCCAGAAGATGACTGTGTTCAAACAAAGGGGAGACCTCAGGAGAAACTAATCTGCTGATACTTTGATTGTAGACTTATAGACTCTAGAATTGTGAGAAAATAAGCCTGTTTTTAAGCTACCTAGCCTGCACAATGTGTTACTGCAGCCTAGTAAGCAAATAAACTTGCCAATTACTCCCCATCTGTGTGTTCTAACTAATCTGCTAGCACTTTCCCTCACTTGCCCATGAGCTCTCATATGATTTATGGTCTCTGCCTTCTGTGGTGATCATTCTGCCTTGATAGCTCTCCCACTAAGCCTGCGCATGGATCCAGCTCATATCCTACATCCTCCAAGGAGATTGAAAAGGAAAACTGAAAAAGTTCCCAGGGCCCATGCTGCTGGTGTCTCTTTGGGGAACTTGGTAGATGTGTCTTACTGGCACTCTAAGTGAATCAAGACCTGGCTTGACGGCAAGCCTAATCGCCTACAAACACAATTCCCTTCAGGAAAGTGGAACTGGCTGCAAACTTGAGACTTTATGGAGCGATAGTAAAAGCACTCCATCAAAGGCATTCCAAAGCAATCCCTAGTTTTTCAGGAGCAAAGACATACCAGCAAAAATGCAAAGGCTCTGTAAATGAAGCTGTAGGTAAAGTAACAGATACAGATATGATGTAGCAGACACAGCACAGGATGACCTTTTTTTTTTTTTAACATTGTTGCTTCAATACTTTACTAGCTTAAAAAAAAAAAAAGATGATTGAATACACCATCCCATAAGGATGGATCTCTCTTTCTCTCTACTGGTACTGCCTACCTAAATCCATCCTCCTTTAAAAAAAATATGCATTTCTCAGCTTCTTTCTAGGTTAGGGTCACCTTTGCACATCTGGCCAGTGAGATGTTAGCAGAGTCATTGGGAAATACAAGAAGAATGCCCCCCCAACATGAACTGCAGATTCAACCAACATTTATTTACCTGCCTTTCAGTCTCTTTCTCCTCCCTTCTTCTTTCTCCCTGGAGTAGATACAGTGGCCAGAGCAGCCATCTTGAAACCACAGGGGCCAGTTGAGATTGTTGCAGATCTTAAATATTCTCACCGTATAGAAGTAAGTGTGTGAGGTGGTAAGTATACCAATCAGCTTGACTTAATCATTTCATAATGTATGCAGTTATGCCCTGCATGACAACATCCTGGTAAATGACAAATTGCGTATATGACAGTGGTCCTGTAAGATTATAAGAAAGATGAATGTTCCTATTGCCAGGTGACATCGTAGCCATGGTGATGTCAGAGAGCAATGCTTTAGTCCTGTGTTTACAGTAATGTTAATGTCAACAAAACTTCTGTACTTCCAGTTACATAAAACTATAGTCCATAGCATTGTGTATTGTACATAATACTTGATAAATAACCATGTTTTTTGGTTTATGCATTTACTATGCTACATTTTTCTCTATTATAATTTTTAATGTTGTCTTAGAGTGAGCTCCTTCTGTTTATAAAAAAGTTTGGTGTAAAACATTACAATGAAATATTCCTGTAACAGCCACATACATCTCATATTTACCATGTCTTTCGATTGCATTTAGAATTCACACTGATGACTTAATTATTCCAGCTTTGTGTAAGTGCATGCTATGATCTTTGCACATTGATCAAAATACCTAACAATGCATTTCTTTTTTTTTTCACTGATTTTTTATTGATTATTTAAAGCATTACATAGCTCATGATATATCATCTTTCATACATTTGACTCAAATTGTGTTTTGAACTCCCATTTTCACCCCAAATACAGATTGCAGAATCACATCTGTTACATATTCACATTTTTACATAATGCCATATTAGTGACTGTTGTATTCTGCTACCTTTCCTATCCCCTACTATCCCCCCTCCCATCCCCTCCCATCTTCCCTCTCTACCTCCCCTGCTGTTGTTCAATTCTCTCCCTTTTTTTCCCTCCCCCTTGCCCCTCATGACCTCTTATAATTTTATGTATCATTGAAGGTCTCCTACCATTTCCATATGCTTTCCCTTCTCTCTCCGTTTCTCTCCCCCCCCATTCGTCTTTGTTTACTGTAGTCTTTTCCTCATGCTCTTCCTTCCTGTTCTGTTCTTAGTTGCTCTCTTTATATCAAAGCAGACATTTGGCATTTGTTTTTTAGGGCTTGGCTAGCTTCGCTTAGCATAATCTGCTCTAATGCCATCCATTTCCCTGCAAATTCTATGATTTTGTCATTTCTTAGTGCTGCATAATACTCCATTGTGTATAGATGCCACATTTTTTTATCCATTCATCTATTGAGGGGCATCTAGGTTGGTTCCACAGTCTAGCTATTGTGAATTGTGCCGCTATAATCATTGATGCAGCCGTATCCCTATAGTGCGCTCTTTTAAGGTCCTCAGGGAATAGTCCAAGAAGTGCGATAGCTGGGTCAAATGGTGGATCCATTCCCAGCTTTCCCAGGAATCTCCATACTGCTTTCCAAATTGGCCTCACCATTTTGCAGTCCCACCAGCAGTGTACAAGTGTACCCTTTTCCCCACATCCCCGCCAACACTTATTGTTGTTTGACTTCATAATGGCTGCCAATCTTACTGGAGTGAGATGGTATCTTAGGGTAGTTTTGATTTGCATTTCTCTGATTGCTAGAGATGGTGAGCATTTTTTCATGTACTTGTTGATTTATTGTATGTCCTCCTCTGAGAAGTGTCTGTTCAGGTCCTTGGCCCATTTGTTGATTGGGTTATTTGTTATCTTATTGTTTAATTTTTTAAGTTCTTTGTACATTCTGGATATTAGGGCTCTATCTGAGGTGTGGGGGGTAAAAATTTGTTCCCAGGATGTAGGCTCCCTATTTACCTCTTTTATTGTTTCTCTTGCTGAGAAAAAACTTTTTAGTTTAAGTAAGTCCCATTTGTTTATTCTTGTTATTAACTCTTGTGCTATGGGTGTCCTATTAAGGAATTTGGAGCCTGACCCCACAATATGTAGATAGTAGCCAACTTTTTCTTCTATCAGACGCAGTGTCTCTGATTTGATATCTAGCTCCCTGATCCATTTTTAGTTAATTTTTGTGGATGGTGAGAGAAAGGGATTCAATTTCATTTTGTTGCATATGGATTTCCAATTTTCCCAGCACCATTTGTTGAAGATGCTATCCTTCTTCCATTGCATGCTTTTAGCCCCTTTATCAAATATAAGATAGTTGTAACTTTGTGGATTAGTCTCTGTGTCCTCTATTCTGTACCATTGGTCCACCTGCCTGTTTTGGTACCAGTACCATGCTGTTTTTGTTACTATTGCTTTGTAGTACAGTTTGACCTCTGGTATCACTATACCTCCAGATTCACACTTCCTGCTTAGAATTGCTTTTGCTATTCTGGGTCTTTTGTTTTTCCATATGAATTTCATGATTGCTTTGTCTATTTCTACAAGAAATGCCTTGGGATTTTGATTGGCATCGCATTAAACCTGTAGAGAACTTTGGGTAATATCGCCATTTTGATGATGTTAGTTCTGCCTATCCATGAACAGGGTACATTTTTCCATCTTCTGAGATCTTCTTCTATCTCTCTCTTTAGGGTTCTGTGGTTTTCATTGTATAAATCTTTCACCTCTTTTGTTAGGTTGATTCCCAAGTATCTTATTTTCTTTGAGGATATTGTGAATGGAGTGGTTTTCCTTATTTTCATTTCAGAGGTTTTGTTGCTGATATACAGGAATGCCTTTGATTTATGCGTGTTGATTTTATAACCTGCCACTTTGCTGAATTCATTTATTAACTCTAGCAGCTTCTTTGTAGACTATTTTGGGTCTGTTAAGTATATTATCATGTCATCCGCAAATAGCAATAATTTAATTTCTTCTTTTCCTATTTTTATGCCTTTAATTTCTTTTGTCTGTCTAATTGCTCTGGCTAGTACTTCGAGAACTAAATTGAATAGAAGTGGTGATAGAGTGCATCCCTGTCTTGTTCCAGATTTTAGAGGAAATGCCTTCAGTTTTTCTCTGTTTAGGATGATGCTAGCCTGAGGTTTAGCATATATAGCTTTTACAATGTTGAGGTAAGTTCCTGTTATCCCTAGTTTTTCTAGTGTTTTGAACATAAAGGGATGCTGTACTTTGTCAAATGCTTTTTCTGCATCCATCGAGATGATCATATGGTTCTTGTCTTTAAGTCTATTGATGTGGTGAATAGCATTTATTGATTTCCGTATATTGAACCAGCCTTGCATCCCAGGAATGAATCCTACTTGATCATGGTGCACAAGTTTTCTGATATGTTTTTGTATTCGATTCGCCAGAATTTTATTGAGAATTTTTGCATCCAAGTTCATTAGAGATATTGGTCTGTAGTTTTCTTTCTTTGAAGTATCTTTGTCTGGTTTTGGGATCAAAGTGATGTTGGCCTCATAGAATGAATTTGGAAGAGCTCCTTCTTTTTCTATTTCTTGAAATAGCTTGAAAAGTATTGGTATTAATTCTTCTTTGAAGTTTTTGTAGAACTCCGCTGTATACCCATCTGTTCCAGGGCTTTTCTTGGTTGGTAGTCTTTTGATGGCTTCTTCTATTTCTTCCTTTGTTATTGGTCTGTTTAAATTGTGTGTGTCTTCCTGTCTCAATCTGGGCAAATCATATGCCTTAAAAAATTTATCGATATCTTCACTATCTTCTATTTTATTGGAATATAGGGTTTCAAAATACTTTCTAATTATCTTCTGTATTTCTGTAGTGTCTGTTGTGATATTGCCTTTTTCATCCTGTATGTTAGTAATTTGAGTTCTCTCTCTTCTTCTTTTCATTAGCATGGCTAAGGGCTTGTCTATCTTATTTATTTTTTCAAAGAACCAACTTTTAGTTTTATCAATTTTTTCAATGGTTTCTTTTGTTTCAATTTCGTTGATTTCTGCTCTAATTTTAATTATTTCTTGGCTTCTACTACATTTGCTGTTGTTTTGCTCTTCCTTTTCTAGGTTTTTGAGGTGTTGTGTGAGTTCATTTATTTGTTGGTTTTTTCTTTTTTTGAGGTAAGAACTCCAAGAAATGAATTTCCCTCTTAAAACTGCTTTCATTGTGTCCCATAGATTCCGGTATGTTGTGTCTGTATTATCATTTGACTCTAAGAATTTTTTCATCTCCTCCTTTATGTCTTCTATAACCCATTGATCATTCAATAACATATTGTTCATTTTCCATGTGATGTAGGATTTTTCCTCCTTCTTTTATCATTGATTTCCAATTTCATTCCATTATGATCAGATATGGTGCATGGTATTATCTCCACGCCTTTATATTTACTAAGAGTTGCCTTATGGCATAATATATGGTCTATCTTTGAGTAGGATCCATGTGCTGCTGAGAAGAACGTGTATCCACTTGATGATGGTTGATATATTCTATATATGTCGGTGAAGTCTAGGTTATTGATTGTGCTGTTGAGTTCTATAGTTTCTTTATTCAGATTTTGTCTAGAGGATCTGTCTAATGGCGAGAGCGGTGTGTTGAAGTCACCCATAATTATTGTGTTGTGGTCTATTTGACTCTTGAACTTGAGGAGAGTTTGTTTTATGAATGTTGCAGCTCCATTGTTTGGTGCATACAAATTGATGATTGTTATGTCTTGTTGGTGGATGGTTCCTTTTAACAGTATATAGTGTCCTTCTTTATCCTTCTTGATTAACTTAGGTTTAAAGTTGATTTTATTCGATATGAGTATGGCCACTCCTGCTTGCTTCCGAGGGCCATGTGAGTGGTATGATTTTTCCCAACCTTTTACCTTCAGCCTGTGTATGTCTTTTCCTATCATATGAGTCTCCTGAAGGCAGCATATTGTTGGGTTTGTTTTTTTGATCCAGGTTACTAGCCTATGTCTCTTGATTGGTGAGTTTAGGCCATTAACATTTAAGGTTACAATTGAGATATGATTTGTACTTCCAGTCATGCTTCTTTCTTTATTTATTTTAGTTTGGCTAGTTTTACTTTTTGGTTACTTTCCTCCCCCTTTACTGAGATACCTCCTGCTGTTAGTTTTGGGCACTATTTTTAAATTCCTCTTCTTGTAGTGTTTTGCTCAAAATGCTTTGCAGAGCTGGTTTTCTTGCTGCAAATTCTTTTAGCTTTTGTTTATCGTGAAAGATTTTAATTTCATTGTCAAATTTGAAGCTCAATTTTGCTGGATACAGTATTCTTGGTTGGAATCCATTATTTTTCAGTGTTTGAAATACATTGTTCCAGGATCTTCTCACTTTCAAAGTCTGTGATGAGAAATCGGTCGTTAACCTAATTGGTTTACCCCTGAATGTAATCTGCCTCTTTTCTCTCGTAGCTTTTAATATTCTCTCCTTGTTCTGTACGTTGGCTATCTTCATAATTATATGTCTTGGAGTTGGTCTATTATGGTTTTGAATGTTTGGGGTCCTGTAGGCTTCCAGGATTTGGCAATCCATTCCATCTTTCATCTCTGGGAAGTTTTCTAGAATTATTTCATTTAATATGCTGTCCATTCCTTTGGTTTGAATCTCTGTGCCTTCTTCTATCCCTATGACTCTCAAATTTGGTTTTTTCATGACATCCCATATCTCTTGAATAGATTGCTCGTGGGATTTAAGCATCTTTTCTGTGTTGACTATATTCTTTTCAAGTTGATATACCTTGTCTTCATTATCTGATGTTCTGACTTCTACTTGATCAAGTCTATTTGTAATATTCTCGTTTGAGTTTTTAATTTGGTTTATAGTTTCCTGCAATTCTAGGATTATTGTTTGATTTTTTTTTAAGATCTCTATCTCCTGGTAGAGCTCGTTCTTTGCCATTTGAATTTGTTTGTTTAATTCATTTTCAAAATATACTTTTATTTCTTGGACTTGCTATCTCATGTCTTCTCTAATATTCCTTTCCATTCGAGTTAGGTATGCCTTGAGTTCTTTCCCTATCCCTGTTTCTGATGTTTCTATGTCCTCCTGTAGAATTGAGTTGTCTTGCATTGTTTGTAATCTTTTTTTCCCTTGTTTTCTCATGTTGTCCACATTACTTTCCAGCTCTATTTGATTGTCGTGTTTCTGTTCTCTTCTATAGATTTGTTTTGTTTCTGTATTACTCTGATATCTCTCCTTTGTGTTGTTAACGTGGATTCCGCTGGGAAGGAATTCCGACGTCCGAGCTCCAGTGACGACACTACTCTGCCATGACGGGCCACAGTCTCCTTGCCGGGGTGTCCTAATGGGGGGGTGTGACTGGACTGTTTCTGTTTGGTTTCAGCTCCCGGTCGCGGCAGGCAGGCGGTCTCCAGCCGCCCAGTATCATAGGCCACGGGCAGGTGATCAGTCGCCAGCGGGTGGGCGTTCTCCTACCGCCCAGTTACGCGGGCAGTGGGTGAACTGTCGCCGGCAGACCTGCAGTTTACAGCCGCCTAGTCGCGAGGGCCTTGCCTCTAGTCCCCTGGTTTCTCCTGCTAGTCTTGGTTTCTCCTGCTAGACCAGATTTCCCCTGAGTGATGGTTCTTGGCAGTTCAAACTGTACTCTGGGCCTGCCGTTTGTTGGGTGTGGAGGGTGGCTATTGGGAACCCCGGCACTCTATTGTTTTGTTTCCCTTGTGGGGGATAGAACTGTACCGCTTCCTTCCCCGTCTGAAATCCCGTACTCAGCCCGGGGGTCAGTGCGGGCTTGGCTGGTGGGATTCCACTGTGTCGCAGCCACTTATCTCCCTGCTTGCTAGTTAATCCCTTCTCTGCAGCGCCACGCCTTCTGTAGCCACGGGGCAGGCCGCGCGAATCAGACAGCCTGGATCTCCGGGGTCACACAGTTGGCTTTTGGGATCCCCAGCACTCTATGGTTTTGATTTTTTCTGCTTGCCCCTCCCCCAGCGCTGGCTAGACAGGTTTTATTTTGGCTGCTGATGGGAGGGGGGGTTGAAGGTCAGGTGCCTCTAGTTTCCCCTTAGTCTTTATGCAGGCTCACTCTGATACTCCCTCCCCTGGAAAGTCTAGGAGAGATTTTATGCGAAATCCCCCTATGTATGGGGGCTGAGCTGAGTGACACACACCTGTTTTGTTGTTGCAATCTGTTGGAGAGTGGCGGTAGATACTTCAGCTCTCCAAGATGGTGGCTGCTGATTGCCTTAGTGGAGTGTCCCTTGTGGGGGATGGGACTGTACCGCTTCCTTCCCCGTCTGAAATCCCGAACTCAGCCCGGGGGTCAGTGCGGGCTTGGCTGGCGGGATTCCACCGTGTCACAGCCACTTATCTCCCTGCTTACTAGTTAGTCCCTTCTCTGCGGCGCCACGCCTTCTGTAGCCGCGGGGCAGGCCACGCGAATCAGACAGCCTGGATCTCCGGGGTCACACCAACAATGTATTTCTTGGAACATGTCTCTACCATCAAGCAGCACATTATTGACATATATCAAAACATCATGCCATGCTCTATAATACATACAATTTTATTTGTTTATTATTCCTTAATAAAGCTGGGGAAGTGGCTGTTGCAGAAACTTTGATGCTGACTTCTTCAAAGCCTTGATGAACCCACCAGCTGCCATATACTTCTGGAATTCTTGATGTATGAGTTTGTTCGAGCGACTTTTTAACTGAATCTCCATTATTGTCAATAATGTGCAATTCCTCAAAGACACATAGACTTGTTTCCTGAGTGTATCACTGTCTGGTCACATTGGGGCTCCTTACATGTGTGCATCATCCTCCCCTTGGCTGTTCTCAGAGGGCAGAAGGCCCTGACTTTATTTATTCTGAATCTCCCACCACTTCTAGCATATAGAAAGTACTCAGTAAATACTTGTGGGATTCTCTGAGTCTTTTAGGTCCCATTTCAGCCATGTCTTCTCCAGCCTGTGGTTTGTCTAATGCAGATTTCAAGATAAGAAAATGAAGATAGGCCATGCACTTGTGGTTAAAAGTCAGCCCCTAGTCCACAGTTGCATGATTTATCTTGGTATCCAAATTGAAGGTATTCCACTTGTACCTTTTGGGTCCAAGTCTGGCTCTTCCACACAAAACAAAACAAAGCAAAACAAAAAGAACCCTTCACTTCCTGCCATATTGCTTATATAGGTGGGGTGAGAGCATCCTCATGGATCTTTCTAGATACAGACAAGACACTGTAACATAGTTACAGAAATGATCTTTACCTTTGTATTATTTTTCCAGGGCTGCAACAAGAAAATACCACAGATTGAGTACTTAAACTACATAAATTTATTTCTCACATTTTTGGAGATTGGAAGCCCAGGATCGAGGGGTCAGCATGGTTGGTCCCCCCTGAGGCCTCTCTCCTTGCCTTGCAGACAGCCGCCCTTGCTCTGTCTCCTCCTGTAGTCTTTCCTCTTTGCATATACATCCCTGGTGTCTCCCTCTCTTCTTTTAAGAATTCCAGTCCTATTAAATTACAGATTTATTCTAAAGGCCCAATTTTAAATTAGCCATCTCTTTAAAGGCCATTTCTTCAAATAAGGTGTCATTCTTGGATATTGAGACTTAGGACTTCAACATATGAGCTTTGAGGGGACACAACCCATAACAACCTTCATATGTGACTTGTGTGTGTGTGTGTGTGTGTGTGTGTGTGTGTGTACTGATTGATATAGAACGTTATTAGAATTCAAGGGACATTGAAGAATTCCAAATCCCAAACCCCCACTACGGAGGTAAAGAGATGTGATCCAGCAGTTCCAGTGGCCTGAAACCTGTTAAGTTCCCCCTATACAGCATTTCATTAAGAAATAAAGATGGATGGGAGGGTAAGGGGAATTATTAAGGAGTAAAATTGATCAAATAATGTCATAAGCATATACCAGTGTACCACAAGGAAACCTACCATGCCATATAATTACTATGCAGCAATTTTATAAAAAAAAAAAAAAGAAAGATGAGGACATAGCTGGAGGAAATTGCATTGAAATGACAAGGACACAGTAATTTATTAAATCTCCATCCAATGTCCAAGACAGTATTATTTTTAAAGCTGTTTCTAGAGGAACCTTAGAAAAATAAATAAATAAATAAAGGAACATTAGTCTTGGGGACTATAGATAGGCACTTTATGATAGAAAGATTTTGTGGTCAAATTTTTGGTAAGAAAGAAGGCAGAAGGAAAAAGAAGGAAGGGAGGGAGGGAAGGAGGGAGGGGAATTCATAGCTCATTCTTATTTAAACTTGCTTAAACCACAGAAAGGCATGTCCTGTAGATAAGGTACTGTCTTTTTCAGGGGCAGCCCCTGCAGTGAAATAGCTGCATAGGTAGCATTTACACCTGTGATTCCTGTTTTATAAGGGAAATAAATTTGCCTGTTATGTGAGAAACAGTGGAAAATGCAGTTTTTACTGCATGCCAAGATCTCACCTTGAAGTCACGGAGGATAATGGCTAATGAAGCTTTGGAGTGGGAGAGGCTGAGCCAGGGCGGTGTTCTCCTGATGAGCTGGCTGGGAAACAGCTGCGCGGGATGGCAGGTCGCTGGAGCTGGATGGTTTGTTAAACTGGAGGTTATGAGACAGGGGCTGCCTTCAGCTGTGGACCCCGAATGCAGCTTGTGTGGGTCGGTCTGCCTGTGTGAAGGTGACGGAACATGGATAATGTGGCCCTTGGTGGCCATGGAGAGAAGGCAAAGTGAGCCCAGCAACGTTTATGCATGCTTCCTTGAAGAAAGCCATGATCTTGGTTTGACAACTGCCCTGAAGCCATCTGATTTTTTTAAAAAAAAACATCAGATTTTCAAAACTTATCCTCCCAAAATCTGTTTGCTCACTCCACCAACATTTGACTGAATGATTGTTGCAGAGCATAACAAGAGTAAATACTCTGAAAACCCCCAAATAAACATATTGCATACTGAGTGTATATGTGAATTTTAAATATTTTAATATTCAAACTTAAAATATTTGATTTCTCATGATTAAAATTGGAAATAGCCTTATTACTAAAGTCTCCTGTTTTGTTTCTACATGAAAAAAAGTCTTAGAACTGAGTTGAGGGAGCATAGGGTGGATATTGCCTGCTTTCTATGATGTCATTTCTTCACTTACTCACATAAAAATATCTCCTCAGAATCTTTTGGGTACCACTGTGTTGGAGGGAATGTGACCTGTAACACTTGGTTCCGAGGAGACTGAGGAATTACAACTAAGATGAAGATGTGTTGGTCACCCCAGTTAGAGTCAGAGAGTCAACGATAAATAAAATATGGTTGAATAGCAGCATGTTATTGCCTTAGGAGAAGCATTCGGGAACTCTCTGTTTACATGAAGGAACAGAAAAGAGTCTGTGCATTTGACAAATTCCAAGTTCTTTTGACTTCCATCTAAAAAATCCTTGAGTTGGTTGGTTTTATTTTTAAAGCCATCTTCCAGAACTATTTGTTTGTGGGTGAATATAGGAATGATATTTTTTAAAACAGAACTAGTATAATGGTTTAGGGTTATTGGTGGGGGAAGAAACAGGAGGGAAAAAGAGAGAACACACATTGGTAGGCAGAGTTTATGGGAGCCAGCCTACAGTTTTACTTCCCACACCTGCTCTTGGGAAAACATCAGCATGAACAGACAATTTAGTATTGCTGAACTCCAGGAACCTATGGTGTGATAGAAATCAAACCAGAGTGCGGCTTCCCCATCTTTAACCATTTCAGTCACACATAGTTCCAGGGCTCTTCTGTTTCGTTCAGCATCCAGATTAACTTCTGGCACATGATAGGTGTTCAGTAAATGTGAGTTGGTCAAAGAAGTGAAAAAGAATGAATCCCATGATTGTATAATTGATGACTGTTTTATGTTAAACCCACACACCTAACCTCACAGAACTCAGGGTTTACTGAAATAGCTACTTTTTACTTTCCCACAGTTAGCAACATATTTTAATTCATACACATGTCACAAAGCTTGCTTTCTGTTGCATCTGGTTGTCTCAGACTTAAGCAGGTTTATTCCTTAATCTGAGTTTGCCTAAAAGCAGGCGCAGTCTTTGGAATAATGATGCTTATGGTTTTCATACGCCAAAGAGAAATAGGTCTGCCAGGAGAAAGAGTTACTTCCCCAGACACATCAATCTATCGCAGTGTGTGTGTGCCCATGAAGACCATAGTCACATACATTACAGGTCAGAGCCTGCTAAAGGGGTGCAGTATGTAATGGTGTCATCATATACCCGTTAGGTTTGGGAAATGAAAGGGAGAGATTACACTGGTCCAAGGGTCACCGTTGCAACATTGTGACTGGTGCCCATTCTACCAACTCAATCTAGTCCACTTTGACTGACCTTCATCTCCACTTCCGGTTCCTTAAGCTCCCCCATATATTCTGACCCCTTCCCTAAAGACCATTCCCTCAAGATGGGTTTAGGAACCCTGCAAAAGAACTTCCTGAGGCCTTTTTTTTTGTTTCTATTTTCTTTTGAAATGCAGATTCCAGAATCCCCATCCCTAGATCAATTGTGCTGCTTATTCTGTTTGCCTTTTTGGTCACTGGTCCTTGTTGACTGGGTCCTTGGGTCCTTTGCTTTTTCTGTGGGTTTTCAGTGACTGGGAGGCCCAGTCGGAGACTCTAGAACAGGAGAGGAGAGAGTTAGCTTATTTCTCCCAGCTCCCTCGCTGCAGCCCACCTCCACAGTAGCTCAGCTCCAACCCTGCTCCTGCTGAGTGGCTCCTCCTCCATGGTCCAGCTAGCACTGGGCTTGGGAAAGACAATCCAGCCAGGGAAAGTGATGGTAGGTTCTGTGCTGTGAACTATGGAAGAATAACACAGGACTAGTGAGTGGGAGGAGGATGTCGAAACACCTTCTCCTGCGTGTACAGAGTCCACTGTTAATGTGAACTATCATGTCCCGATGGGTCTCACTTACAACAATGAAATAAACTGCAATAGAATGTGCCATCTGGGAACACTGAACTGCACGGAGAGAGTAGTGGGCTCAGTCCTCCTCACCCCCACCCTCCTCACTCAAATGTGAGTGTGAAATACCTGTTTACTCAGTGTTGATCATGTCATGCATTTTGAAACACCTGATTTTAAGGAAGCTCCTAGTGCCACATTTATTGCAGGGCAGTACCAATCCTTCACCTTTCCTGTTGTACAATGCATTTTAGGAAAACTGATATTCAAGTGATATTGCCAAGGCCATATTTCAAGGACTGTGGTGTATCTTGACTTGGCTTTGCTAGATCTTGGCTCCAGGCTCCCTCTATTAGCACATGGAGCCCATAGCCAATGTTTCCACCATATGCACAATTTCCCTGCAAGCTGTGCTTCTGCAAGAGAGGCTGCTAGAAATCCCACTTGTGAGGATTAAGGAAGATAATGTATGGAAAGTAGGTGCCCAGGAAATGTTTGTGTTCTTAGAAAGGGCCCAGCTAATGTGAACTGGCAGGGATGGGGAGATCTTGGAGTTGAATGTCACCTCCACGCTGTTCCCTTTCCTCAGCCCGTTTCCTGATTTGGAGCAGGTGGTGATGGCAAGTTAAGGAGGTTTGTTCCACCCCCATCTGGATGTGTTTCATGTTTGGGTCATACTGGAGAATCAGACAAGTGTCTGTAAAGCTGCCTTGTTTCAATGCTCCAGCAACCACGAGGACTAATTGCTGTGTTAACAAAAACTAGAATGTATTCAGACTTGCCAGATCGATGGACATATTCAATTTTCTGCATGCACAGCTCAGCTCTGTCCCTGTTGCTGCAGGTGCATTCCAAAGAGACACTGAGCTGGGTAAACCTCCAGATGGCTACGAGTCCCCTTGCAGCTTGGGATACGCCTCCTGCAGGGGAGAGCCCCGCGGGCTGATGACAGCCACGTGGCCTCTGTCTATTGACTTCTTGAACACCTCTCCTAGGACCCTCTGCCTATAGGGGGTCTAATTTGTTTTCTAAACTCAAAATAGATATAGTATAAGTGAAGTAAATCCTGTGAGGCTCTGTGAAAATCCAGTTGTGTTCTTGGTGGATGACTAAAGGAAACAACACACATTCAGCTGCCTAAGCAACATCTCTACTTCACGCTTAATAGATCTTCCATATCCATACGTCGGCGTCCATAACCAACATGTTGATCTTACTCCATGGCCTACTTTAGACTTTTTCAACCCAGTTCATGGCATCGACCTCTACTTATCCAGATTGAAAACAAAAACAAAATGTCCTAGAGTAATTCTGAACTCCTTTCCCTCCCACTTCACATCCAAAGAGCAGCAAGTTCTCCAGCCTCACTACTACCACCCCGATCCAAGTTACCAGAATCTTTCACCTGAGTTATTTCAACAGTCCCCAAATGCCTCCTTATTCCCCTCTTCTCCCTGTTCAATCTGTTTACTAAACCCCAGCCAGACGGATGACTCTGAAACCTGAGTCAGATCAGGTTACTTCTCTGTGCAAACCTCCTACAATGGCGTCTTACTTAGAAGAGATCCAAAGTCCTTCTCAGGGGCCACAAGACTTTATATGATCTCTGCTCTTTGCTACCTGACCTTATTTTCTCTGCTACAACTATATTCACTTCTTCAGAGCCACTTGAAGATGTCACGTGCCCTCCTATTTCAAGGCCTTTGCAGTAGGACCTTCAGCCTGGATGCTGTTCCCCCAGATATCCACAACCCGGTTCCTGCTCTTTATTCAGTCTCAGTCAAAGCTATCTTTCCTGAATGGTCCTTGCTCATTACTCTAGATAAAAGAGGATCCCGACCATTGCTTTCTGTCTGCTCACCCTCTTACCCTGCTGTTTTTCTTCTTGACAATGGTAACCACCAGCTGATGGTTGAATGATATGTGTGGATGTGTGTGTGTGTGTGTGTGTGTGTGTGTGTGTGTGTTTACATGCAGTCTTTTCTCCCAATTTATTCCCTCTGGAATGTGAACCTCTTAAGAGAATTGTTCTTTATTGCATATGCTATTGTTAAAAATCTGCATGTTGCCAGGGATGGCGGAGCACACCTGTGATCCCAGAGGCTCTAGAGGCTGAGGCAGGAGGATCACAAGTTCAAAACCAGCCTCAGCAACTTAGCGAGGCCCTAAGCAATTTAGTGAGACCCTGTCTCAAAAATAAAAAAAAAATAAGAAAGGTTTGGGGATGTGTCGGTGGTTGAGCGGCCCTGGGTTCAATCCCAGTACAAAATTAAAAAAAAAAAAATCTGCATATTGGTAAAAATCCTAGAGGACAAGTTGTCACTAATATGGGTGTTGGCAATTTCTGTCACAAGGAAATAAAAATGTCACTGTTGATTTCAGCATCCCCTGACAATGGTGGGCTAGGTATGGCCCTCTGCATTCAGACCAGTCTTGGAGCAGTTTGATGCACACCATCAGAGAAGCAGTGTAAGTGCTGAGCGCTGACAAGAGTTGGTTGGGTGTGGCCAACGGCAGGAATGATCCTAAGGAAAATGGGATGGGGAAAGAACACTGTGTCTCTCGGAGCAAAAGAACTAGCATTCAGAATATAAATGAGACAATCCCTAGGGAAGCCCAGAATCTTTCCCCAAGTGATGAGACCCCCAGAGTAGGATTCATGACTGTTTTACTCACAGCTGTGACTCATATGTATGAGTAGCTCAACAGAGGCTTGTTGAATCTATGTCTATCTGAAAAGTTTGAGAATGACTAAAAGTTTAAAAGAAGGAAAAAGTGGAGACCCAGGAATATTAACTTAGGATTGTTGAAATCCTGTTTTTATCCTTCAACAGATTTGGCTAGGGCACTGTCTTAATCCATTTTCTGTTGCTTTAGCAAAATATCTGAGACTGAGTAACTTATAAGGAAAAGAGATTTACCTTGGCTCATGGTGCTGGAGGCTGGGAAGTCCAACAGCATGAATCCAGCATCTTTTTAACGTCCAGCAGGGCCTTGTATTGCTTTATATCATGGAAGAAGTTGAAAGGATAAGTGGGTGCATTCAGAAGGGGCTAAACATGAGCTGTGGGCTTGCTTTGTGAGAGCCTGTTCTTACAGTAATAATCCAGTCCCACGAAAGGGAGAAGTGTTTCACTATTGTCAGCATCAACAGATTCCTACAAGAAAGGCATTCATCCAAACTCTTCCCAAGCCCCACCTCCCAGCACTGCCACACTGAGGAACTGAGGTTCCAACACAGGAACTTTGGGGGAACACTCTCACACCAAAGCAGGCATATAGGTACACAAGGAGTATACCTACACAACATCCTATGTAACGTCTCTCCCCTAGTGAAACTATGAATTGTGCGATTCACAACCTGGTGCTACAGTTTGTGGATCTGCCTTCACAACTCAGATTTAGGGGTCCTCGCCCATGAAACCAAGAGTTCTTGAAATCATATTTTTCTTCCTTTTTCTGCTATTGCCATCCCTGGGTTTTGCTGGCAGTGAAATGGGAATACCCAACCCCCTTTCTTTAAACACAGAAATATTCTGGTGTTCACTGGGTTAGTAGCTGATTCATACCACAGGAAATCTGGGAATCGTAGATAGGACCAGATGGTTAATTCTCAACTCTCTCAAATTAACTCCTTCCCCTTTTCTACTATTCCATCTTCTACTATTTATTGTCAACTCTGTGCCAAGCACTGTGTCCCATATTGGGACTATGATGATGAAAGATATGTAATTTGTTTTAAATTTTTTTTGATAAGCAAAAGCAAAACACTAAACCAGGATGCTTGGGGAAAAAAAAAACCCAAATTATTGTTTAGCTTAGATTCTGAAATTTCTATCTTCTGTTAGCTTGTGTGTGTCTGCAGCTGGAGACTGGTATGTGAATAAGAGTTGTGAATGTAAAGGGAAGAAGATCCTCTAAAGAGGGTCCCCTCTAGAAGCTGGATCAAAAAGACTATGATTCATTCAATCGAGAAGCTGGACTTTTGAAGAGCTATGAAAGTGCTTTTGAGATTTGTCTATTACCATTCAAAACTTGGTATGTGTTATTCCACATAAGTGTTATGCAATGATTTGAAAATGAATACCACATTGAAATATGTCATAACAGTGCCTTGTACCACTGAGCTCTACCTCTGTGAGTAGAGGTTACCCAAAAGACCACATTGCGTGGTCGAGAGCCCACAGACTAGACTGTACGTACAACTAGGTTGAGTTTTTCTGCTATTTTCAGAACTTGCTATTCAAAGCACTGCTTGTGTCGGCCGGGGCTGCCATACTTCCATGATTTATTTCCCATGTTTGCTTTTTATGTTGTGTTTTTACTATTTATAGCATGCTATTTTTTAAAATGGTATTTGTGTTCAAGGTGGCATCTCCATTAGGGTATTTTGGAGGACACAATATTTTTAATTCTAAATTACAATAACCATGATGTTGATCCAGCATGCTTTTGACAGCTTTCCATAGCTATGGAATCCTGGGCCAGTTTTTAACATTTTGTCTTAGAGATGGCTGAATCAACCATTTTCCAAACCAAAATTAAGCTGAGCATCTGTAAGATATGAGATGAAATTAAAGCCCTAGAAGTATATGAGAAAATCCAGAGGGTGTCATTGTTCAAGATTTAGTTCAAAAGATACCAGGCAATGGCACCCATATGCAGGCCTTGGAGATGGCTGCTGTTTCAAGTTTCATTTTTTTCTGAGGGACTCAGAGCCTCACATTGGGCCTGCACCATACGAGACAGGTCCAGAGCTCCTGCATTCCACTGTCTTCATCAGTGTAACAAAACTATTTCTAGAGGATCAGCTTATTGGAGCATGGCTATAAGTCTCCCGTTACACAGACCCTGACTAGGCAGGGATGAAGCCTTCAAAGACACTTGAGACTATTTTTTTCCTAAATAGTTTAGAGTTAAATAACCATGATTTACAGTTAGTTATATAGAAATATTTAGGCAATAATGTTCATTTATGTTTTCATCCTATAATATTCAATATGTGTTCAATGAATTATAGAAAAGTCTAACTTACCAGAACCACTCTCTTAATACTATCTCTGTGTTTGCAGTATCATTTCCATATAATTTCCATGCTATGGGTATTTGAAATTTCCTGGAGCGTGTGGGGTGGAGGTCATTGTACATGGTTTCCTGAGTCCCATTTAATATTGTACAATGACCTCAATCTAACATGTTCTCAACGAATTGCTGACCTTTCTGCTTATGATATCCTCAATCTGCTTACAAATATTTTCCTAAGTGCTGGACTGATTGGAGATACATATGCAGTGGCATAAAAGAGTTGAGAATATGCAGAATTTAGGATTCTTTCTATTGTAAAACCCTATTACCGCTGCATTCAAAAGACAGATATGTCAACCTATAGGTAAAGCCATATCAGTTGGCAAACCTTGGGTCAAAAATATACACTTTCGAATAGCATGATTTTCTCACTCAAAACATAATGCAGGGGCAGGGGTTATAGCTCAGTGGGAGAGTGCCAGCCTAGCAGGTGTGAGGCACTGGGTTTGATCCTCAGCACCACATAAAAATAAATAAAGGTATTGTGTCCCATCTACCAACTAAAAAAATATTTTAAAAAACATAATGTAGCTTCACTTTGTATCCTTTTCAATGATTTACATAGCTTTCCATTATAGGTATGTACCATAATTTATTTCAACGAGTCCAATTAATTGACTTTTGGGTTGTTTCCCTTTTTGTAATTTGTAAATATGAAATAATTAATATCCATGGAAACATTCTTATTTGAACAAACATTTCTATAGAATAAATTCCTGGAAGATGAATTTTTCTTCCAGAGAAATGTGCATTTAAGCTATGATAGGTGTTGCTAAAAATTACTTGTTTCTACATTCTTGCCAACTCTCACAGCATTTTTAATATTTGCCCATTTAATGTGCCAAAAATCATCTTTTTGTTTTAGTTTTTTTATTTGGTCATTAAAAAGTTGAATTTTTAATACATTTACTAGTCACTTTTATTTCTTCATTCAAAAACTATCTTTCATGCCAGATATAGTGGCGCATGCCTGTAATCCCAGCGGCTCTGGAGGCTGAGGCAGGAGGATCGCAAGTTCAAAGCCAGCCTCAGCAAAAGTGAGGTGCTATGCAACTCAGTGAGACCCTGTCTCTAAATAAAATACAAAACAGGGCTGGGGATGTGGCTCACTGTTTGAGTGCCCCTGAGTTCAATCTCTGGAATCCCCTCTCACCCCTAAAAAAAAAGAAAAAAAAACTATTCATGAATTTGTTTCATGATTCTATTGGATTGCTTTAATCTCATTGTTGGACATAGAAAAATCTTATCACGTATGCTGTAATAATTTTTATGCTGATCAAATATTGATTACAATGAAGCCTTTTTCTGTTATACTCTATTATTAAAGTCACCTGCATTAAGAGACACAAATATCTTCTGTAGAGGAACAGGATTCATGAGATATCTATATGTCTCTCTATATGTACTATAATTTCTTTTAACCAGTCCCATTAATTGACACTTGGAGATTATATAAGTAAATATATATCCATCATGGGTTTATTAGATTATTTTATAGGATCAGAAACTACAGGGCTGGGGATGTGGCTCAAGCGGTAGCGCGCTCGCCTGGCATGCGTGCGGCCCGGGTTCGATCCTCAGCACCACATACAAACAAGGATGTTGTGTCCACCGATAACTAAAAAATAAATATTAAAAAAAAATTCTCTCTCTCTCTCCTCTCTCACTCTATCTAAAAAAAAAAAAAGAAAAAGAAAAAAGAAACTACATAGTTCCACAGTGGCTGTCTCTGTCTGCAAGCTAAATTGCTGGAGGAACCTGTAGCTGCTCAATCTAAAAAGCCGGAGCCTCAGAAGGATTGAGACCAATGTCGCAGCCCTGGTCTGGGACTGAAGGCCTGGAAACTGCATGGAGAATTTCTGGCTAGAGTTTGCTTAGGAACAATGAAGGTGCTGGAGTCTGATGTCCTCAGGTGACTGCAGCCACAATCCAAGCACCTGCTCAGGAATAATGGAGCTTGCATCTGCTACAGCTTCCTCTTCCTTCTTCTCCTTTTATCCATTCCAGCCGTCAGACTATAGGACTGTGCCACCCACGTTCAGCCACATTCAGGGCACTCAGTTTGCTGTCCCACATGCCCATCATTTCTGGAAACACCCCACTGACACACCCAGAGGTCTCTTAATCATAGTTATCTCTTAATCCAATCAAGCTGACAATCTAGATTAACCATCACAAATCTACCCTTTATCAATTTGGTACTCAAACATATCTCTTTAGATCACAGTTACTCTCCAAATAAACACAATAACAAGGTCATAATTAGACATAATATGATATGACTATCTTTTGTACAGCCAAAACCATACTAATTCCTTCCCTAGAATGGGAGACAAAGTTTTTTGAGGGATGCTTAGTCTTCTGAACTCCCACAACTTAAATGTAGATTTAACATCACTTTAAGTACTGACATTAAGTCAATCAATATTTTGCTACATGATAAAGGACAAAAAGAGAAATGTAAGCAAACATATGTACTTATTACATGTGCATATATGCATAAACATATTCCTAATGTATTCCTAATAAATATATCCTAATACTCATGGCAATTAAAATCCTCATTTCAAAATAGACATTATTATTGCTGTATGTATATAAGTGACTGCATGACCAATGTGATTCTGCAACCTGTATACTCAGAAAAATGAGAAATTATACCCCATCTGATTCAAATGTATGATATGTCAAGATCATTGTACTGTCGTGTGTATCTAATTAAAACAAATAAAAAAAATTAAAAATCCTCATTTCAGTAACTAGTCATGTGCCCATAGTCATTATTTATGACTACCTGCTTGCACGACCCATTCTGTATTCCTCCTGCCTTCACCAAACACCTCAATAGGTCTTGGTTCTTTACCTGGAGGAGAGATCCAGACCCTCATTCCTAAAGGGTCTGAGACATTTGTCATCCTGCCTGGATGGGGTTGTTGTAGTTTCCCGTTGACCTTAATAACAGGACATGGTAATACCAAGAGACACCCTAAGGGATCTCCTACACTGCAGGTGTACCCTTCCTTACCTCCATTGTGGAGTAATAGTCCAATCTCCCCTGGGTAATCTGGATCCCACATTAACTCCATCCTTAGCCTATTGACTCAGAGGCATGAGGACCTAAGGAGCCCAATGTGGCCAGAGAGAGTCTTAAATTTCAATTCAATAGAATCACTGATGTGCCTCCTGGTAGAAGCTTTCCCCACTCTGGAGCTAAGACTTCTAAGCCAGCAGAACATAAGGTTGCGGGAACAGGAAGCAAACATTTTGGTACTAGGTCACTAGAGGTAATTTTGAGTGTTACCATTCCTGTTTCCACCCCTTGATTCTCAGGCTCATGAACCCTACCTGTAGAAGAAATGATAGAGTAGATGCTAACTCAGTTCCTCTGGAGATGGTGGCTAAGGCATTCTCCAAGTCCACTGGTGGTAGTGTGGGCAGAAGCATTACAGGCAGGCAAGGCAAATCCATACCCAGAATAACGTTTATTCCAGTTAAGGACAAACTGCTGCCCCTCTCACAGTGCAAGTGGTCCAAAATAGACAACCTGCCACCAGGAGTTGCTGGCTAGTCTCCCAGGGAATGACGCCATATCGGGGAAAATTTATCAAATATATTTATTTTAACATCATTATCAAAAAGAAGCAACATATATCGCCTAAATAAAGAGCAACAAATGTAAAGAACATTTTTGTTAAGTGTGTGAGACTGTACAAAGCTACGGAAATATCCATAAAGATAAAACATTCAATTTTTCCAGAAGATTCTTTTTATTCTTTTTAGTTATACAAGACAGTAGAATCCATTTTGACATAATTATAAAAACATGGATATATCTTGTTCTAATTTAGTTCCCAATACTTCTCCTTCCCCTTCCCTCCCCCATCCCCTGCTTCCTTCCCTCTACTGATATTTCTGCTTTTTACCCATAGTTTTTTTTATTATTATTATTTTCTGTGGATGTGCACGATGCTGAGATTCACTGTGGTATATCCATATAGGTACATAGTAAAGTTAAGTCAGATTCATTCCACTGTCTGCTTTTCCCTTCTCCCCTCCCTTACCTCCATTATCCTTTGTCTACTCTACTGAACTTCTATTCTTTTTTTAAATCCACCCTCTCCCATATTGTGGGTTTGCATACACATATTAGGGAAAACATTTGACGTTTGGTTTTTGAGATGGCTTATTTCACTTAGCATGACAGTCTCCACATTCATCCATTTACCAGAAAATGTCATAAAGTCATTCTTCTTTCTGGCTGAGTAATAATACCTTGTGTATATATACCACATTTTCTTTATCCATTCATCTGTTGAAGATTCTTGAAGACTAGATATTCTTGGAGGCCAAAAAAGTCTTGTACCACTAAAGAAGACACTTTTGTCATGATAGAAAGACCTGTATATAGTGGCTTAAAGCACAGCATTGTAAACCCCAGCAATGGTGGCACAAGTTGCAGATGGAACATGGGTCTTTCAGACAATCATCATTCATCAGGCATGTGACCCACTCTCCCAGACCATCCACTTCCTCATCTGTAAAACTCACATAATTATATCTAACCTCTGGCATTACTGTGATTATTAAATGATGGTTGATATACATACATGACATATGTTCAACAAACACTCCCATTCCCAACTCTACAAGTTATCTCATTAGAAAATCCTACCTGGACCTACTCCATTATGGTATGAACATTTAAAATGTAAAATCCAAAGTCAAAAGATATAAAGATTCAGCTTTTTCCTGAAACACTCAATTGCTGAAATTTCTCACTCACAGGTAAATCAATATTTCTATAAGGAAGCTGAAACTATGTTCTCACAGTCTCTGTGCATTTTAGATATTTAACATTATTGTTGAAAATGATGTTTACTAGGGAAAGGGCATGCTACATCACAAGTATTCAAGCAAAATCAGGGTCTGGCCAAGGCCCAGAAAATGGATCAGGAAGCTTTTGTGGACTTGACCTTGCTGGTCTACCTGTGCAAAGAGGATCTCAAATATTTGGAGGTAGTAATTTCTCAGGGGTTAAAAAAGGGACCTGTGATTAAACGTGTTCATAGTTTGTATTCTTGGTATCATGTGATGAAAATGCACTTGACCTTTGCTGTCTGTCTCCCCAAACACCACAGCTTCTGTTCAATCAGGAGGAAAACACTGGGCTTTTTAATGTTTTTCATCCCAATTGAGAGACTCTACACAGTAACTGACCCATTTTTCTCAAAAGTTGAGGATCAATGTACACTAAGAAAAATCTAATAAACTGTCACAACCCACAGGAGCTCCGAAAGATACAATGGCTGGGTTTGGCCGCCCACACTTGAAATTCCAGCAGCTGGGGAGGATGAGGCAGGAGGATCCCAAGTTCAAAGCTAGATTCGGCCACTTAACAAGGCCCTAAACAACTTAGTGAGACCCTGTGTCAAAATAAAAAATGAAAAGGGCTGGGCATGTGGCTCAGTGGTTAAGTGCCCCTGGGTTCAATCCCTGGTACCAAAAGCAACAACAACAAAATGCACAATGACAACATGTGATGTGGCTTCCTGTATGGGATCCAGGAGCAGAAACAAGGCAGTGAACACAAACTAGGAATCTGCATAAGTGTGGGCTGTAGCTAATGTTGGTGTCCACTGTTGACTCATTAATTGGAATAAATGAAGTAGATCAATGTTTGGTGTCAAGAACTGGAAAAATGGGGTATATGGGAAAACTCTTTTGTGATGCTTTCACAATTTTTCTTTAAACATAAAACTATTCTAAAATTTAAAGTTGTTTTTTAAAAAAATAAAAAACAAAAACGACTCCTTCACTCACAGTCTATTGTATTTCCACTTCCTACCCCAAAAAACAAAAACAAAAAACATTAAAACTTCTCCAATGTGCCTAGGAAAATAGCATGCTTTCAACAAGGTGAAAAGCCCCACCTCGCAGCCAACATTCAATTTTCCCAGGATGTGTCTCAGACACTGATCTCTTCTCCCCATCTGGGTTGTCCGCTGCTTGTTGGGCTGTTGTCAATTCAAGTTACTAGGAAATGTTCAAAAAATACTTACTGATGGGTGGACGGGTGTGATAATTAGGTCTTTGCTAAGCGAATTCTCAATTCGGGCCCTATTAGAGTCCTTGTCATAATGTGACCTTATTCTACAAGAAGCCAGTCTGCAGACAAAGCTCTGGGGAGAGTGCAGGGGGGCAGCCTGCTCCTGCCCACACAGCCAGCCTTGTGTTGAGAGTACCATGGTAGCCCCGGCTCTGCTGGCTCACAGACTCTGGTTGGGTATGACATGCTCTTGAGCAGAACCATTGCAGGCAGAAACCACAGATCCAACATTTAAAAACAAACAAACAAAACTCCCTTAGCCAGATAACATGCTGGGAGCCTGCCGCATTTTATTTAAATTAATGAACCAAAGTATTTATCTGACTGAGTAATTGGCTAATGTAAATTTCATATTCAAATGAATGCACATTCCAAGCCAATTTGGCATGCATTCCATCTAAAGACCCCAGAGTACTGTATTATTTGTACAGTATCTGAAATAGAGATATATCCCGTTCATATCTTATGTGTGAGTGTGTGTGCATGTGTGTGTGTGTGTGTGTGTGTGTGACATAGAGAGCACATACTGTAGGATGTGTACGTGTGTGCACATGTTTGGGTATGATATTGGTTACTAACACAGTTGAGCTAGAGGAAGAAAAAGGTGAAATATATTTAGTGATTTTTTAAAATCACTTTTAAATGAAATTGTTGCTTAAGGTTTTCTTTTATGTTGATAATGAAAAATGGTGGGGGTGACAAATGAGTCCTGACTTTTCAGGTCCCCAGGATGGTAACAGAAGGAGCCCAGCAGGTCTGCCCACTCCTGTTGTTAATTAAAGTATTTTCACGTTCTCCAGGGTGTAATGCACCCCGGGCGCTGAGCCCCAGAGAGACTTGTGCAGTCTAATGATCACACATTTAAATAAACTCAGTTGGGGACCACTGGGGGAAAGAATAGATCCCTTCCCCACCTCATTAGGGCTGCCATGCTCTGCAGATGTCTGCCATGCACTGGCTCCATTTCTTATGAATAATGAACACTCTCAGGCTCCCAGTTGCTGGTGGCTCTAGGTAAGGTAGACAGCTCCTCGCCCAGCTGAGACCTGCATTGGGCAGGGAGTGTCATTCACAGTTCAGAGTTGGTTTACTTGAATTCACCAAGTAGGTCTTGCCAAAACAGATTTCCTTGGATTAGTTACACCCCTTTGTCTGGACTACACTGAGATTCTCATTTGTCAGCACTGTTAACAAATTTGTCTGTGTAGGAAAGGTGGAGGGATTTCCAGAGCTGAATTTGAGATGTCAGAGATTGAATGTGCATGTACCAACATCAGCGAGAGCATGAAACACAGCATATATTTTAAATAGTCAACATCCTTCCAAACCGTGCACCTAAATTGTATAAATCTCCTGAATACTTGGAATTTCACTTGAGAGAAAGCAGGGGCAATTTTACTACAGAAGTATATAGAAGTATATAGTTTTTAAAAAAGGGTGGGAATTAAGAGGACATAAACATAAATAATACCAAGATTTTGACATTTGGAGATGTTGGTAGAAGATTTGGTATCCTATTTCAGTTATGAGAACACAATACAATATACATCAGCAAGACTTAACAACCTACATTTTATTGCACATTGTATTTCCCAAAGTGATATGGTATATGCCAACCACAATTGATCCTTCCAACAGCCTATATGAAAGATAAAGTCACTTGTTTTTCTAGATGTGTCACTTGGAGCATGTTCCATAACCTGCCTGGACTTCCATTTCCCCATCTGAAAAGTTGGGGTAAGACAGGCAGCGGCAGTGTTGTTGTTGTTGTTTTGGAAGTTTCAATGGGCTTAAGAAGGGCTTAGAATAGTGTACCCAGGAATAAGGTATATGTGTATCTGTCAATTGAATCCAAGATATTCAGAGACATGAATGTACACATTATATATATGTTACATATGTACATAGATATAGACTTTATACATGCAATAGTCTCTCTCATTACACTGGGTCATGGGTTTCAAGTATATATATATATATATATATATACACATATATATATATACACACACATATATGTAATATCTAGTATGTATAATATGTACATTAAAGTTTATATTTTTACTATAATTACATTAAACAAAATACATTAATTGAAATGTATTTTCCATACTAACTGATCTGTCTTATATTGCATTAAACAATATACTACATTTAGACACTCATAAGGGTCTGTTTTTAAGTGACATCCAGAAGCCAGGGTAAGAGGGGAGAGTCCTGCATCCTTCAGGTCTCTGGGCTCCCTAACCGCCCCCATGAAGACGCACTTCTAAGCCCAGGAGGGGTGTGTGTGTGTGTGTGTGTGTGTGTGTGTGTTCGTGTGTGGTGGAGGGACCTGTGTGCTATGCACGGTGTGGTGTGTATAGCGGCCGTGGTGTGTGGGGCACATGTGTGGTATGTGAGGGTGGCATATGTGCATGGCAAGTCCAGTGTAAAACGGGCATATGTGGGGCGTATGTGTGTTTCCTTTGTAGGAATTTCAGTGCTTTTCTTATTTGCCTGCACTTGGCCTTGCCTGATGAGGTTTGAGTTTTTAAAGGCACCTCCCATGTTCCTCTTAAGCACCAGGTGGGATCAGGAGACCATTGCCGCATCTTCTCCTGTTGGGAAGTCCCCGCCCCCCACCCCAGCAGGCTTTGGAGTGTTTGTCAGTAAGTCTGCGTCTGTCCTAATGCTGGCTCTGCACAGTGGCCCAGGGTTGGGTTAGAACAGCAGTCAGGACTCTCTCAAAGCAAATAGGACCCACAGTCAAGAGCTCTGCTGGGAGCTATCAGAGCAATTGCAAGGTCCTGAGTGTCCCGCACATTGTAGCAGCAGAACTGAACCCCTGCCTCCCCACAGAAGGCCTCAGCAGCTGGGGTTGTCCTAAATGGAAGTAAATGGCTTCCTCTGCAACCTGGAGAAAAGCTCCTCCTATCAATCAATGACAGCAGAAGCAAGCTGAACTATTCCTTCTTAAAGGCAGGAAAAGCTTGCTCCAGGAGAGCTGGTGAGGACAGTTCTGAGTCTGTCATTTAAGTGCTGAGCATTTACTGATTTAAATTGAAACACGACCTGAGGATAGGAGTGGGCTCTCAGCTGCAACCTCGTGTGACAGACACTGCCAACTCATGGGTATATCCACATAGACGTGGAGCATTCTCAGGTGGTCCACCTTCTGCCCTCTGTATGTCCCCGAGTCTCCCTCCTCCCTGTCACCTCCCTGGAAGTTGAGCCAGAACCATTCCTCACTGTCCCCTTCTTTCACAAGTGGGTGGTGTCACCCCCATCTGACGTGGGGACATTGCACCCCTTCCTCTTGTAAGTACCACTTCAGGGATTCTCTTTGTAGGGCTCTCACTTCTTGTCAGGGACTTGATCGGGTTGAAAACACACACTGACAGCATTTGGGAAAATCCCTTGGGCTACAGCCACCTCTGCACCCGTTTTCTTAGGACAGATGGTATTTTGTGACAGCTGCCAGATTTACCAAGACCTTCAGAGTCTCAGGAAAGCTTCAAGTAACAGCACAAAGCTTACCAGAAGAGGGGCAGTGTCACAAGTTTCAGTTCTCTTTTCATTTAACTGCAGATCCTTCAATTTGGTGCTGCATGTCCCTCCTGTGCCCCGTCGATTTCTATCCACATGCTCTTAGAGGAAGGGTTTTGAAAAATTTCAAGAATGTTGTCTTACTGGGAGTCATTTCCCTTGTCATGTTGACTGTACATTTCCACTTTGGCTACTTGATATGCTGTTCTCAAAATGCATGCTAGTAGGTTTTTATTATTTATTATTATTTTTTTAATTTCTGGCATGAATGCATCTCTTTTTCTCCATTTTTTTCCTCCGAATAAAAATCATTCCAACGTATCCTCCAGTTTGCCTCTTGCCTGTGTCACATACTGTTAGAAATGACCATCTTTTCTTACTCTGTCCATTGATTCTTCCTGAACAGACTCCACTTAGAACCTTGGTAGACCATGTGTCTGTTTTGGTATTGCGTTGCTATAACAAAATATGTGGAAACTGAGAACTTCATGAAGATAAGATGATTGTTCAGCTCACAGTTCTGAAGGATGGCAGCATTTACTTCTGGTGGAGACCTCATAGTGAAGAGCTTGTGTGAGAGAGAAGTCATTTGTTGGAGATGAAGAACAAGACTGGGGAGGGGCCAGTAAGCCTCTGACATTGCCTCTTTTCCCTTAAGCTACAGATGATAAGGTCGGCTGTGGACAACGGCCCTCAAGCTCTACTACGTGTGTCATCATGGCCAAGTGGAGTCTTTTCACAAGTGTCTGAGTGGGACCCACCCTGTGTGAGCTGAGATCTCACAAGCACCGGCAGTTGAAGTAAAAACTCCACCTACAGTGTCATTTCGACTTGAGAATTGGGGAAGCCATTTGGAATCACATGTGAGGCTAGTAGGTAGAGGAAACCATTAACAGTGAGATAAATGAAGGTAGAGGTGAAGGAGGTTATGTGGCTCCTGAGAGTAAGAATGAGGGGCGTCAATCCCAGATGTTTCTATTCTAGTCCAAGTGAGTCCAGGGTGTTTTGTTCTCATTAATGTGTTGATCCACAGTATCCTCAATATAGGTTTTCCTCTTAGGTGTGGTTTTTATGCTTTTACAACAAAGTTTTCAAGAACATGTACTTCATGACATGCCATACTTGTATTTTAGTATCTATTATTTCCCTCATCTAAAAAGCCCTAATTTTTAACCAGCCCACTATCCAGCTCACAGATTGAATTTAGTATTTTTTTTCCCTGTAGCTGCTAGTGGTCAGCGGACTGTACTAGTTTAACAAAGACTTTCTTTTATATGACCACATTACAAATATTAAAGTCAGGCCATTAACATGGAGACAATTCTAATCTTCGGACCTTATTCCTGTTTTGACAATGGTCCCCGAAGAGTGCTTTATAATGAAAGTCCCAAATGCTACATGATTGCACTCAGTTTTCTTTCTTTTTAGTCTCTTCTGAAGGCTGATATGATTCCATCTTTGCTTGATTTTTATGACCTTGACATTTTTGAAGGACAGGCTAGATATTCTGCAAAATGTCCTTCCCTTTGGGTTTTTTGATGTTTCCCCACAATAAGAACCAGGCTGTGCCCGTGGGGCAGCAATGTGAGAGCAAAGTCATGTTTTGTGCGGTGCCACAGGGGCCAGCTCGGGTTGGTTTGCCCCCGTTGACTAGACTTGCTCTGAGAGCTCGGTTAAGGAACTAAATGCCAGTTTTTGCTGCCGCATTGCTACTTTTTTCCCAGTTTCATTCTTTCAGAACGACTGTTATTGGAGGCTTCTCTGGGCGGCTGTTCCTTACTGAGACGGACGGATAATAAAGAAAGGATGGTGCAGATTTCGCTGGCTCTCTGAGGTTTTCCTGGCTCATCATGATGGAGCTGCGGCTCTCATTTAAAGACCTTGATGACTTAAATAGTTCCTTTCAATGTTGTGATGGCGGAAAAAAAATCAAGGGGCAAACAGACCCTTGCCACAAAGCTGCTTATTTTTTACATAAAACACCCTGAACTGTGTACTAAGTTAAAGCAACACAGATGCATAGAAATAGAAGAGGATACGTCCATAGCCCGATGATCCAAATTAGGAATCTAGACTGTCTTCACTTCTTTAGTGTCTTTAACTATCAAGGAGGCTCTTGATGCAAGATTAGCTGGTGGGTGCAGAAAGAGTTGAGGGTTAATACAATGCTCAGTAATGAAATAAGGTTCTTAAAACTCTATTCCAGCTCTCTGGAAGCTCTGGGCCTTTTAAAACCTAAATCCCTTGAAGGTAAAAGAACTTTATTAATCTCTGTACTCCTAAATAAATAAATAAATAAATAAAATGGGTAACTCTTGTGATGAGAATGGACAGATCCCACACAGGCAGTTGTTTTCGTTTTTCAAGTTGTCATCAAAGTCAGAGTGGAGAAAGAGGCAAATACACGGCTCCATTTCTAATCCATCAGGTCTGCCACCTGTGGTTAGGCCTGGGCTCCAATGATGAAATGCTTAGGGCCGTTCTGTTCCGCAGACCTGTTCCAGGTCCACACTGGGTACAGCCTTTTGTAGCTTTCAGCATTTTCAGGCTGCCCAATTGTCGGAAGATGATGAGAGGTTAAAAAGTTCAGTAAACATGCCAATTCAGGCAATTTCATAAGCCTAACCGAGGCCAGTACAAAGAATCCATTGTCAGAAACAATAGGCTGTTGTAATCCATGTGGAGCAAGAACCAGGCAAGAACACTGATTATTAAACTACCACCGTGTCACGGTGAGGGGAATTTTGAATCATTTTTGAGAATGCATCTACTCACCAATGTCAAAATTATTTCCCTGAAATGTTCTTGCAAAATTTATATAGACTTTTGATCGGCGTCTTTCAAAAAAGCATGTTAAGTTGCCCAACATTAAAATCATCTCTTTATAGTCTTTTCAACATCAAAACCATTTTTAAAAAGGATGATTGGATACCACTCACATGGACTGCAGAAGCAAGCAGGGGTTTGCATCCTCGTATCAAATAAAGTAGACTTCAAGCCAAAGTTAATCAAAAGGGATAAAGATGGACATTGCTTACTGATCAAGGGAACCATACACCAGCAAGACATAACAACCATAAGTATATATGCCCCAAACAATGGTGCAGCTATGTTCATCCAACAAACTCTTCTCAAGTTCAAGAGTCAAATTGACCACAACACAATAATCTTGGGTGACTTTAACACTTCTCTTACCCTAGATAGATCTTCTGAACAAAAGTTGAATAAAGAAACTATATGTCAATCAATAACTTAGAATTAACTGACATATATAGAATATTTCACCTGTATCAAGTGGATACACTTTCTTCTCAGCAGCACATGGATCCTTCTCTAAAATAGACCATATAATATGCCACAAAGCAACTCATATACTGCTGGTGGGACTGCAAGTTGGTGCAGCCAATATGGAAAGCAGTATGGAGATTCCTTGGAAATCTGGGAATGGAACCACCATTTGACCCAATTATCCCTCTCCTTGGTCTATACCCAAAGGACTTAAAAACAGCACACCCACATCAATGTTTATAGGAGAACAATTCACAATACCTAAACCTAGATGCCCTTCAGTCGGTGAATGGATTAAAAAAATGGCATATATACACAATGGAATATTACTCAGCAATAAAAGAGAATAAAATCATGGCATTTGTAGGTAAATAGATGGTGTTGGAGAAGATAATGCTAAGTGAAGTTAGCCAATACCCCCCCCAAAAAAAACAAATGCTGAATGTTTTCTCTAATATAAGGAGCCTGATTCATAGTGGGGTAGGGAGGGGAAACATGGGAGAAATAGATGAATTCTAGATAGGGAAGAGGGGTGGGAGGGAAAGGGAGGGGGCAGGGGGTTAGCAAGGATGGTGGAAGGTGATAGACATCATTTTACAAAGTACATGTATAGAGACACGAATTGGTGTCAACATAACTTTATATACAGCCAGAGATATGAAAAATTGTGCTGTATGGGTGTAATAAAAATTGTAATGCATTCTGCTATCTTTTATTCTTTAAAAAATCAATAAAAAAGAAAATCTAGAGATATAAGAAAGTAAATAATAAATGTAAAATATAGGGAAAAAATCAACTGAATAATTATCTGAATAAAAAAACTTGAAGTGATCACTTATAAGAAGTGTCCAGAAATCAGCCTACATTGTATAACTAATAACCAATCTAGCTTGTAAAGAGAAATAAAAATTTATGACAAGAATATACACTATGAAATCCTGATGAATAAACTTAATAATAAATCATTCTCAAAAAGTATAAAACTAGCCAGGCATAGTGGCATACGTCTCAGACGCCAGCTACTCAGGAGGCTGAGGCAGGAGGACTGCAAGTTTGAGGCCAGCTTCAGCAACTTAGCTAGACCCTATCTCAAAATTAGAAGGGGCAGTTGGGAGGGGCTGCAGATGGAGCTCAGTGAGAAATAAGTTTTCTCTCTGATCCTGCACTTTCAGTATCTATCCCAGGTGGGGAAAGTGCCTTATGATGCAACTTTAAACACGCAGTGGAACACCCAACCCATAATGGATACTCAACAAGTACTGGTTATATAGAGGTATTAATTTCACTTTTAGAAATGTGTATCCAAAAGTTAAAAAAAAAATCTTTTTCTCTAATACTGAACTCATGAGCCCCAGTTTTTACGGATGCGGGGGGGGGGGGGGGGGAGAAGAAAGCCCAACCAATTCAAATTGAGCTGGAGAGATCCAAATTAAACTCCATCTATTTTGAGAGGATTTCCAGTGGATTTGCAGTTTCACCCTCTTCCTTCATCTTCCTCTCTTCCCAAGGATGAGGCTTATTCATCCTCTGGGTTTCAGAGAATCCCCTCCTCTGTGATCATGGGGCCATATCTCAGGCCTCCCTGACATGTGTGATCCCTGTGGGTCTCTGGTCATTGGTACCATCTCTCAGCTGGAGAGGAGAGGAGAAGACACTAGTTCTGACTAACTCTGCATTGTTCTATCCTCTCCTCTCCTCTCCTTCTCTCCTCTCCTCTTCTCAACTTTTCCCCCATGTGGTTGATGGGGTGCCACCATGCTGAGTGAGTCTTTATTTTAAGTGGGGCCCAGGAAAAGAGAAAGAGAAATGGCATCTGACCTCTAGTCTCTGGAGGAAGGGCTTGTTCTCCACCTCTGGTCTTGCCTCTTCTGCACACTTCTTTCTCCTATCACAGAAGTGACACACTTTAAAGGACAATCCCATGGTGTGGTCCTAGGGAACAAGCCATAGGTTACTCACTCTGCTTCCAATCTCAGCCTCAGGACAATGATGTAAAAGTAGTTTTTAAGGTTGATCTCTTAACCAGCTTTAGTTCCCCAGGATAGAAAATCCAACCCAAGCTTTAGCTGTGCAGATGTATGTTTTCATAGATTGTTCTTGGTTTTCTGAATGACAAAAGGCTCTGGAAATTTCCATCCTGACCATTTCTGCACTGGCATGTGAAAGACAACCCACAAGCCCACAGGCTCCATGTTGTGACAGAGGATTCCTTGTTTAGTTAGATATGGAAGCAGAGATCTGCTTGGAACCTCAGTTTCTAGGTACAGAAATCTAGGGTCCTCTTTATGTGATGTATAAAACTTTCTGTAGTTCTAAATATTGCAATCCGATTTTCACATGAAATGGAGCAATGACTAGATGATAATATTCTAGATAATCTTATACAACCATCAAGTTCAGCAGTTTTAATTTTACCAGTTTCTAGTGTAGTGATTCCTGGAGGAGTAAATTCCTCACCTTGGGGATGCTGCATGCTTCCTTCAACTGATGAACAGAACTCCTCCAGAAAGAAGCCAAACCACCAAACTTCCAGCAAAATTAAGGGCAATTTAATTAGAATTCTTGAATATTGTTTGTCAGCCAGTGACTTGTGAATTGTGAGCAGATATTGTCTATTGTGACATTCTTGCTTGTTGTAACTGGAAACTGGAGACAAACCGGTCATGACTTCGAATTGTGGTCATCTTTTGGAGAACTGCGGAATACTGCTTTATCTTGAGTCATGCTTGTCATCTTTAAAATATGTTACTCCAGACTTTTAGGTACTACAAATGATGAAAACTTCAGAATCCTATTTCCAAATTGTCCTTTCTCTTGTAAAATTACTTCATCCTGAAATCTCCCATCAGGGAACCAGGGCAAATGTGTGAAGAACTAGCAAGAGTTGGTCACGTCTATGCTGGTCTGATCATATATTTCATTTTGTAAAAAAAAAAAAAAATCATGCTGGATCTACTCCTTATGATCCTCCACTCCATGTTACAAAGAACAATTTTCTTGAAAGCTGTGCATTTTTGTGATATATGAAGTAATGAATAATGTAGTTTCAGTAACTGGAGATTTTTCTTGAAGGTCCAATTTGGTTTGGCTGAGAAGTACAACTTATCTAAGTACTTTGTCATCCAAAATCCAGCAATTGATGATCTTGTTTACAGAGTTTAAGTACCTACCCAATAATTGAGAAAGTCATGGACGTTATCCATTATTTATTATCCAACCAATTTCCCAACTCTACTTTAGAAAAAGAAAGATCGGTCAGAAACTAGTATTATTGTTATGGTTTGGATATGAAGTGTCCCCCAAAAGCTCCTGTGTTAATGCAGAAATAGTTGGAGGTGAAATGATTGGATGATGAGAGCTGTAACCTAATCAGCCCATCCTAGTTTGCATGGACTAACTGGGTGTTAATTGTAGCAGGTTGGACATGGTTGAAGGAGGTGGTCACTGGAGATGGTGCCTCTGAAAGGGTGCATCTTCCCTGAAGACCCTTCCCTGGTCCCTCTTTGGGACCATGAGCAGAGCAACTTCCCTTCACCATGACCTTGGAGCATGATGCTGCTCCTCACTTCAGACCCAGAGCAATGGAACCCGCTGGCCATGGGCCGAACCTCTGAAACCGTGAACCTAAAATAAACTTTTCTTCCTCTAAGTTGTTCTTGTAAGATATTTTGTTCACAGTGAAAAAAAGCAGACTCACAATTATGATAATTATCATCATCATCATCATCATCATCCTTACTTGAGGAAGGAATCTCAATGAACCAAAGATCCTTGTGAACTTCAATTTAGGCCCCTCTAATTAGTTTGCTTTTAAGATGCAATATATTCTTTCAGCTTTCTAATTCAGAAGAAGTGACTGACTGATATCAGTGTCTTCACATGCTTCTAAGAAGCCATTTAAAAGAGAGTTTAGGAATTTCTTGTAATAGAGGAGGGGATCCTGTGAGAGTATAACAAATGATAAAATAACAATTATCTGATTTCCTTGGAGAACAGCTAAAAGCAGCAACTGGAAAAGAGTCGGTCCTTAGAAGAAGGAAATGACAAGAGGTGAGTTTGCTGGTTTTGACAGCTTCTCACCAAAGGGCAGACAGATCCCAGCCAGTGACCTACAGGACATCAGCACCCAGATAGGAACAAGCCATGGTATTACTGAAGACCCAGAAGACAGAGTTTAGGACTACCACGGCCACTGGAAAATAAGAGGGAAATGTTGCACAGAAGAAAATCTAAAATTCTGCAAATAAAATCTGCCCAAATTTTTGACTGATCTTGAAAGTATATGCATGACATAAACTGCAAAACTCCAAAGATAACAAAAATTCTAACTAATGCTATGTAATTAGTTTAGTCTGCAGAAAAGACCAAATTGAGTCTTTGAGGGTGAACTGACTGTTAAACGAATCAACGTATTTGAAGGAACATAACAGAATCTGTGGTCTCTATGTTTTAATCAGCTTTTTCGCTGCTATGACTAAAGGATCTGATGAGAACAATTTTAGAGGGAAAGTATATTTGAAGGCTCACAGTTTCAGAAGTCTTAGTCCATAAAAGGCTGGCTCCATTTCTCGGGATTCTTGGTGAGTGTGTGGCTGAGGGAAGCAGCTCACACCATGGTGATCAAGAAGCAGAAAGAAGAGAGACTCCACTCTCCAGATACAAATATATACATCAAAGCCATGCCCTAATTCCCACCTCCAGCCACACCCCACCACTTCAGTTACCACTCAGTTAATCCCCACCAAGGAATTAATTCCATCATTAGGTTAAGACTCTTACAACCCAATCATTTCTCCTCTGAACCTTCTTACATTGTCTCACATGTGAGCTTTTGGGGGACACCTCACATCCAAACCATAACACTCTACAGATCATCATCCATCATATCCAATAAATAATGTAGTATTACGCTACATATAAAGACACAGGTAAACATGACCCATAATCAAGGGAAAACAAATGAATGGAGATTAGCTCTGAGATGATTTGGTTATTAAACTTACCCAGTCAAGTATTTAAAAGCATTTAGTACCTCCATGCTCATGAATACAGAACAGTCATTGCGAATGAACATGCAGGAAATCTCACCTGGGAATAAAAAGGAAATAAAATAAAAGGGTATAAAAAGGAAACCAATGGGAATTCCATAACAAGAATTTAAATAAGTAAATAAATAAAATCTCTGAAATAATAAATTCACTATGGGTTTAACAGAGAACTGGAGATGAGTGGAAACAGGTCAACAGAAGTTATTCAGTCTTAAGAATAGAGACAAAAATGATCTGGATAAAAATTAACTATGCCTTGCTGGAAAAGTATCCACAATCTTAGCATGAAAGGAAAGAGAGGGTGGGCAGAGAAAATATTTGAAAAAATAAAGAGACTACAAATGTCCCAAATTTGGTAAAAAAACATTAAGTGTGCAACTATGTTCCATACTGAACCATATTTTGTCCCTACCTATGAAAATTAAAATGTGGATCAGAACTCCAATTTGACAAACTAGGTTTCTTTCTTTTTTTTTAAAAAAAAAAAAGATGCTGTTTTGTTGTTTTATTTGGGTAACCAGGCAAAATATCAGTAATTCTTAAAAACTCAATATATAAAATTCAAAACAGATGTTAGTAAACAATTAGCAGAATCTAAAAAAAAAAAAGCAAAAGAGACAAAAGCAGTTAACAGCAAGAAGAAACTGGTGTGCTGGTGTTATTGAACCATGTTGGTTTGTAGGATGTGTCACAATTTATCAGCTTACCTTTCAATTTATTCTCAAAGAACCATATTATAGCAAAATTAAGTCAACTGGAGAGGTTATTTTAATAGTGAACTTCCACAGTACCTAAAATATATTCAGAATTTGAAAGATAGAAAGGACTTTTAGAGGTCAATGATATTAATAAGGACATTCAGCCTAATGAAAGTTTCCTCATTGTATTAAACCTTTTTTATTACTATAATAAGGCAGGTTACTTTATAAAGAAAAGATTTATTTTGGTTTGTGATTTTAGAGGTGCAAAGGCAGGGGCCACATCTAGTGATAGCTTTGCTGGGAGAGTCCCAAGATGATTCAGGATATCACGTGGCAAAAGAGAGTGTGCGTGTGTTTGGGGGTATGTTTTCTGCTCTCTCTCTTCTTATAAATCCATCAGGATTCAGTCTTGGGGTCTCCACCCTGATGACCTCATCCAATCCTAATCAGCTCCATGTCTTACACCATCATCAGAATAAGCTTCTGACCTTCAACACACGCAAGCCTCATCCAAGCCACATCAGAAGCCAAAAGCCAAAAACATCCCAATGCTGTTTCCTATCAACTGGCCTCAGGAATATCAATTAATCTAATCTTTCCTTGCCGCAGCCCGGCTGGCTGGGCAAAATAGCCGGAGGGTGACCAACCAACAACTTGTGTACCTTGATACAGCAGGAGTGGGAGTCGTTTATTGCAGGCAGGAGGGGTGTATATACATTCCACACAGCTTATCTTAATTAACATAAACTAGATACAGCCGTCAACCAATAAGGAATCTCCACACTTAATTGCTCGCTGGCTCCACCTCACAAACCACTCCCCCTGGCAAAATGCCAGGCGCCATCCTGACTTGTTTACAGACTCTAACAATTCCTCACCTGGGAAACAGTTTTTGTAGTTGTTGTTCTTGTTGTTTTGATAACAGGGATTGAACACAGGGGCACTTAACCTCTGAGCAACGTCCTCAGCCCATTTTTTTTTTTTTTTTTTTGAGACAGGGTCTCACTAGGTTGCTCAGCACCTAACTAAGTTGCTGAGGCTGACCTTGAATTTGCAGTCCTCCTGACTCAGCCTCCTGAATTACTGGGATTACGGGCACGTGCCACCATTCCTGGCTTGGGAAATAGTTTTGTAGGAGAACTAAATGTGGAATTTGGGACCTGCCACAGCATTGGACCCACAGCACAGGTCTGTGATCTGTGATCTGACCAAGGCCACAGTGCTCTTTAGATGTGGGTCTACCCCCACTGGGCATTCGTCTTGTCATTTAGTGTTCTTTTCAATATTCCTCAGCCTCAAGAGCTTCCTGCCTTACTTTGTTCCCAGAGAACTCAAATTGGGCACACTTTTTTTTCCTTTGGAATCCCGAAGTAATCCCCGAAGAAATTGCCAAATCCAACCCGAGGCTACATTTTAATTATAATATTAAAGTATCAAGATACCCATCCTCCTTACCTCCCCTAATTATCAGAAAAGGAAGTTGTGAGCTCAACAGTGCCTTCAGTGGGAATTACATCAAGGAGTGGTGAAAAAGAACCAGAACTTCTACGCTCTCCCTTACCAGCCTCATGACCCCGGCAGAGGCCTTCATCTGGCTGAGCCCAGGTTTTCTCAACTAAAAAGATGGAGAGGAGACCCGGCCCTAAGTCACTCACAAAATCATTTTTTTGACAAATGAAATCATACATGCAAAGGGGTCTGTAGATGACAAAGGAAAAGGAAATGTGATTCTCTCTCTTTCTCTCTCTCTCTCCCCTCACCTCCCTCCTACCCTCTGTGCTGGGGATGGAACTCAAGCTCCACACAGGCCAGGCCAGTGTTCGACCACTGACCTGCACCCCCAGCCCTCAGTTTTGAAAGTTTTTTGAAGAGTTCGCAGCACAAATCAAATAGTGATTACTCTTGAAACTCAATTGGTTTGCGGTGTGCTTCTTTAATGTGGGCCACCTCGGCATCTTTGATTTATCTGATATAGACCCTAAGTGTGATGCCAGGTGTTCCTTTGTCCCCACATCCTGGGAAGCATGTTGGAAAATGTCAGAGGTGACCACTGGACAGACACCTGATCTAACAAAGCTCCCGGTAGCTAAGACTTAGGGTCAAGAAAGCAGATGGTTTTAACTATTTAGCTATTCATTTGTAAGTCAGTTGGTGAAAACCCAATGTGTTCAATTGCAAAAGTCTGTGTTAATACACAATACTTTCTAAATTAATATTTACATATTCTTAGTAACCATCTAAACTCATATCTATAAAAATAAAGTGATATTTAATTCAATTAAGATTTGCTATGAAATATCTTCCTCTCAAATAAACTGTGTGCTTGAGCAAGTTAAATTCCTTATTTGTTTGCAAAGTACAGATAGGTGTCCGTCTTATTATGTTTTTTATAAGTGATTTAATTCCCAAAGTAAAAACAAAATGAAGGTGAAAGTCAAAGGACAGATTTACAACATCACATCCATCCAAATTGATATTCATTCTCTCTCTAGATTTTGTTTGAAGTTATATGTCGTCTTTATTTAGCCATCTCCAGGTCTTTATTTAGCCATCTCCAGATGAAATTCAAATCTGTCACCTTCCTTGGGAAAACCCACATCAAATAAGACATATTTACTCTTTCCACCTGTTGAGGTGAAGAGTTTGCTATAAGTTCCCATGTCTGGTCTCAGCTCTCTTGTTGTTATAAGAAGATAAGAAAAGACCTGGCCCAGCCTGTACCCATGGCATAGAATCTTATGGTGATGATCAAGCAGTTTATTGGTGTATTTTTAGAGAATGTGGTTAGAATATGCTTTCGTTTGCTATAAGTAGAAGCACAAGTGTACGCTAACACTCAGTCAACTGCTCTCCCTGCATTGGTCAAGCACCTCCGGCTTGGGTCTTATGCTATTTGGAGTTAGACTCTCTCTGTCTCCAGAAAAATACACAAATATACAAGATTTTTTTTTTTATCGTATTCATGGATCCACCAGAGAGCAATTGACATCAGAATAAGAAACCCTGAAGAGTAAAGAAGTCAATATCTTTTCGTAAATTTTTTAAAAGGCCCTTTGTGTTCTCTTAACGCACACATGCAGTGTATGAAAGAGTGATGTACATTCGCAGCAGATGTGTGGGTGCTTGTCCAAGACCAGGGGTTCCCAGTGGATCCCCAGTGGGTTCAGGGAAGGTATGTTATCATTCATTATTCTGTGGCACGTGGAGGACAGAAGCAGGACCAAGGCTGTGTGTGTGTGTGTGTAGGATAGCATCTATAATCCCTCTCACCTTTTTCTTTCCTCATTTAATCTTGGGAAAGGACAGATTTGGTTAATAAAATATTTCTTGAGGCATTTTGGATAAGATCAAAGAGGGGTGACCTTGTTTGGTTTATCTGTCTTGTAGATGCTCCACTCTGAGGAATCTGAAAGGCCTGAGACCTCCTCCTTCTGAGCAGGTTGAGGACATGCCTTGCTAGTCTTGGAGGAAGCCCTGGAGAGAGTCCTGGAGGGAACCCTGGAGGGTACCCTGGAGGGAGCCCTGAACATCACGCAGGACCTACTGATGCTCACCTGGGATGGAGCTGGAACTGTGGGAGGTAGCCAGAGGAAAGGAAAGACTGAAGGGTGTGTGGGGAAACAGGCAGAGGGGTGAAGAGAAAGCCCAAAGTGGCTTCTTCTTCATGGACTACATGGTAACTTGAAAGGAATGGCAAGAAAAAACAAATCTTTTGCAACATGAACTTTGTATATAGGTGTTGATCATTATAGTAAAAAAGTTTTCTTTCAAGTAATGAACTGAAGTAGCATACTATTCCAACACGGCAATTATTGGTGAAAGCTTGGCCACTCTTGTTACTTTCACCTCCTGCTCCTTCCTCTTTCTTGAGGAAGACTGGCCTTCCTTGGGATGAATGTGGGCTTCCTCCATGGGGAAGGTCTAGTTGGGAAAAGAAGTTTGGCTGAACTCCTTTGCAGACCTGTAACCAGTCTCTGGGTCACATTTTCAGTTGCACCGGACTAGAAAACACTAAACCAGTTAAACTAAACACTGAGAATTTGGGGTGTGCAGACAAGTCTAGATGGGAATCTAGGATCTGACACTTTGCTGGTGGAGAGCTCCTAGGGAAATGGCTTCATTTTTCAGTTCATATAACCAGTGGAGATGACTGTGGTAGCATCTCCTCCGGTGGAAAAGATTTAAAAAATTCCCATAGTGTTCTTTAGCAAGTCGTAAGCACTCAATAAATGTTAATTGACAATGTTTCTTCCTATTTCTTTATTGCATATTATTGAATGTCTACTTTTTTTGTCTTGGGTGACTACTTTTTACTAGGCCCTGTGATAATTGTTGAAGAGGAGTGAAATGCAAATCCTATACATAATAACCTCTTAGCTGAAACTCTTTCCACTTTAGAGATTCTAGATGAAGTGGACACATTGAGGTCAGTTGCTCTTATGACTTCCTCCTCAGCATGCAGAGCCAGTACAGACAGAAGATTAACATGCATGAATACTTCAAGTACAATGAAATGGAAATTTAAATGGCTTTCACTGGAGGAAACAGAAAACACCAAATCCAACTGCCTGCAGCAATGGGAAATGTATTGGTTCATGTAAGTGGAAGTCCAGAGCAGGGTGGGCCTCAGCACTGATGCTGAGGGATCCATTGGCTTTCTCTCCGGAGGGTTGGGGAGATCATGATAACATTTCTGATTTCATGTTTTATACTTAACCCGTTTCCAGAGAAATAAATCAGCGTTGCTTCCAGAAGTTTTCAGACTAAAATAAGAATGAACCCTCCCAGACCCCTTGATTTTGGGGTCTTTCTATCTTTCTTTTTCTTTTTTCTTTTTTTATTTTGTACCAGGGATTAAACCCAGGGGCACTTAACCACTGAGCCACATCTTTGTAGTATCTTATTTAGAGACAGGGTCTTGCTGAGTTCCTTAGGGCCTCACTAAGTTGCCAAGGCTGGCTTTGAACTGGCGATCTTCTTGCCTCAGCCTCCTGAGCCACTGGGATTACAAATCCGAGCCACCACGCCTGGCTAGTGTCCCTGTCTTAAGTCACATGCTCACTTCTGAACCAACAACCTGCAAAGGAAATCAATGACCCTCCCTGCTCTCTGGGATCCTCAAGGGAAGGATCCTGAATGAGAAAACGATCATGTTCCCAGCAGATGTTATGAGAAAACGACAACAAGACCCTTCAGGAGTGCCTCGAGGAAAGAATTGCCATACTAAATGTCAGACTTTGCAAAACTCTTACAGATGGCCCATTCCTGTGGCTTAGTTTATAGAAAAGAAATTCAAGGCAAAAAAAAAATAATAATAATAGAGTTTCCCCAGGTTGCAGAGCTGAATGTGGCAGAGTTGTAACCCTGGCTTAGATATCAGTATTTCAAATCTATTGTGCTCTCAATACCAGTCTCTTTTGTTTTCCATCCTAACTAATAAAAGCAAAAACAAACCACATAATTCTGATAGTTTTCCCATCATTTGGGGACTGCAGCAGCTGGCGGGTACCAAACTCCTACTGAGGAGAAAGGTAAGTGCAGTTTATTTGATATAACTTGTTTACAAGACCCCTCGGTTGCTTCTGAGGATATAGATTGCATTTCAGCATTCTGCTCTTGAGAAGTCATTGCAGTTGTTCTGTCCTTTATCAATAAAATTTTAAAAGGGCATCCAACGGTTGGAAAAAGAACTCTAGCATGTGGGGAGCAAAACTGTATTAATGTGCGGTGACTGTTGTCTTGTATCATAACCTTTCTAGATTTATTGCAAATGGATTCTTTGGATTTTTATGGTTTATTTGTAGAATATAATTATTAGGAAGAAGTTTGTATGTGTGTGTGTGTGTGTGTGTGTGTGTGTGTGTGTGTGAAACTTTCGCTTAATGCAACATTTCATGTTTGAAATGGAACTCAGGAACTTTTTTATTTTTTATTTTTGGCACTAGGGATTGAACCTAGGAATGCTTAACCACTGAGCCATATCCCCAGCCCTTTTTATTTTTTATTTAGAGACAGGGTCTCACTAAGTTGCTTAGGGCCTTGTTCAGTTGTTGAGCCTGACTCTCAAGCTGCTAAGATTATAAGCATGGGCCACCATTCTCAGAGGACAACTCTTATTCTAGTGATTAATATTGAAGTCCTTATGCTTAATTATTCTAAAAATAGCCAGTAGCAGAAAAAAATCATACACATTTAGTGAAGTTTTTTTTTTGTGTGTGTGTGTGGGCATGGGGGTCCAAATACCTGAAACATTTTCTGGAATGAAAAGATGCGTGTGGGAAGTCTCAGTGACATTCTGTCACAGGCCAGCAACTTGATCTTTGATGTCAAATCTTTGACGTATGAAGACAGTCACCGGGTCAGTAAGCCAAGCATTTTCAGCTGGCCTGTCACCACCAGGGCCCTTTCATTCCATAATATGTTCAAGTGGGATTCTAGTGTTCCATGAGAAGACACAGGGAAACCCATAAAACCTTTAGGATGCACAATCCCATTCACTCTGTTTCTCAAATGCCCACTAAGAGACTTCAGTCGCCATTGAGAAATAATTCTGATGTTTACATAATGCTTTGAGCTGATGCTTGTTTATGCCACAGCACCTAAACTTCCTTTTCTTATCCACTGAGTCTTTTCCAGTGGGTATTGTATCATTTCTAAATATTTGATGAAAGCACCTAAGTGGATTATCCCTCCACCCTCCAGTGGCTTGTGGACTGACTCCCAGTTGGAGGTGTCTCTGTCCTAAGAATATCAAAACCCGTGACCTTTGGGATGTCAACTTGTTTTCCCATCTGTCCCCAGTGTGGATGTGGGAAGCTGGGCTGATGCTAGCTGGCCGTGCATCCCCTCCTTTGGAGTGTTGGTAAGTTGATTCTTGTATAGGGAGCTTCTGTGGCTATTTTTCATACATATCCCTCTCTGAAGCCAGCTCAGAATTTAGGGTGACATTATAAAACTGAAGATATGTGCTTTGTTCCCAGCTCCTCTTTTTAGCATATGGCTTCTCTTAGTATCCTCTAATATTCTAATCTTTTTACTCCTGTCCCAAATGAAATGATCTACACTTTTCCAGCTAAGGAGTATTAATGTGAGTACAATGCTACACCTTGAAAAAAACAGCATTAAGGAAAATGTGTTTTAATCTGTTGCAATTTTGTCACTTTGGGCATACGAAAGATTTGATCCATGTGACCTATTTTAACAACAATCTATGAAATAATGTTGCACTCTTGTCCCCAAACCTTGATTTATGTAATTATTTCTGAGCCTTTTATTATTGAATGACTAGAGGGAAGTTTGTAGTATGTAGTCCATATTGTCTCCATATTATTATTTCTTATAATTATTATTATTCCCTGGTTTTGGTATATAACACCCACAACAACAGTTTTATTTTGTTTCATTTAAAATCTTTTAAAATTCTGCTTCTTTCCCGGGTTACTTCTTGTCATACATGCAAAGATGGATGCTTGCTGGTGAAGCCCCAGTGTTCTTGGTCCCAACCATGTGTGCATGTAGTTTCTTTGTCTTTGAATCTGGATTTTGGTTTCTGATCCGAGTCATTCCCTTCACCTCCATGCCTAATGCCAAGTTTGAAGGTAACCACCCAGATTACAACCCCAATCTTAGTGAAGCATGTCAGGCTCTGAAAGTCACACACAGGTAGAAATTGTGTTGACCCATCTTGTTTTCCCCTTAATTATAAACTACTTGAGGCCTGAGATTGGGTTTTGCCCAAAGAACAGAATCTACTCCAGTTTAATACAAATGTGGATCAAAATTTACCAGCAATGTGAATTGATGGCCCAGGCATAAGAGCCACTCACAGATGTGTTTTATTTGGCCAGAAGTCTGTTTTAGAAAACTCTGAGTGTGTTCAGACAGGGCATGCAGACTCTGGGTATGAATTTCTGCCACGCCAGTTGCATTAAATAACCTGTTGGGCTTACAGGTATTTCAAATTGAGATTCTGAAGCTTGTTTTTGGCCATCCACCATCCAGTTATGTTAGCTTTACCCCATTCCATCTTTCTTAGAAAAGTTATCTTTCCATTTTCTTTCTTTTTCTACGTGTCTGTGTGCATGTGTACGCGCATGCGCATATGTACATATGTAGTTTGATTCAAGCCATTAAGCACCTTGCAAATGTCAGGCATGCACTCTGCAATTTTTCCATTCTTCCTAACCCGAAGTGTTTTGGGTGCTATGACGTCATCCCTTCTTACGTACTTGACATTATTTTATTCTTGGCAACACCACAAAGGCAAACACCCTTGACCGAATACAGTGACCTCTGTACCATCCCGCGCATTGTGAGCAGTTCTAACTCCCTAAACATTGCAAGCATGATGAGTTTCTATTTAAGACACCAGTGAACGTGATTCCAAGGAGGATGTAGAGTGACCAACTGCAGTCCTGCTTGGCATACATGTTCTTCCCAGGCCTTTAAAGAACAGTGCAAGATTTATTCCTTGCACGTGGATTATTTTGAGGTTTTAATAGAAGTAAGTTTGGTTACAGATGGTAAAAAAGACAAGATGTTTTAAACTGGACACATGGGTATTGCATTCTCACCTAAAAGGCTGAGATGGTCCAGAGCTGGAACGGGAACTCCAACTCATTCTGATTTGCTTCTTCATTCGCTGCCCATAAGGTTATGCTTTTGTGATCCACATGATTGTTGAGATGAAGTCATCATGTTTACATTTCAGCCTGCAGGAAGGAAAATAGGGCAAGAAAGAACACATCCACAGCCTTTCAGGACTCACACCAGAAACTTCACATATACACATCTCCATGTATACCCTTCCCCCACAGTTCAGACAGCTGGCCACAAGTAACTGCAAGAGAACTTAGAAAATAAGATTCTCCTTGCAGACAAGTACTAAGCTAAAAACTGGAAGTTAAAATTGTAGAAAAAAGGGAGATTGGATTTGAGGAAAAGCTAACAATCTCTAATTTCAATGTAAACAGAAGAATTATTTCAACAACTTAATCTTTTGTGCTAAAAATATGCCTATGCCCAAACAGAACCCAACACATTGTAAACCAAAGATGAAAAAGTACTGGTTTCCAGATGTATTATCTACATCAATAATATCTATTGAAAATAATAAACACTTGCTTTAGACTTTTAATACTAAAATATGTTCCACTGAGTGCTTACGGTCATCTTAGGTTAGTGAACTCATCTAATGTGTGATGGATTTACTTGTTGAATCTTTCCGTGAGAAATGAATATATGTATGGTGAATAAATAATTCCCAAAAAACAGTTGAGAAGGAATGTCCCAGCATGTGACCTTCGCTTAAGGGATTGAAGTAAGTGCTCAGGGCTCACAGAGCCTCCTGGGAGCCACACCAAGAAGATTTTCAGAGAGTGAGAGAAGCTGGGATAAAGGTGCAGCCCTGAAAGGTTATGTACCATCATGAGCTTGTCAGGAATCCTGAAGGAAGGACAGCTCTGGTGCAGATGCGAGTTGGCAGCCCAGTTCCATGACAGGAGCAGCTGTAGACAGATGGCAAGAAGAAGGGGCAGCACTGCAAAGCCTCCCTGTGCTGTCTGGGGAGAGCCTTCCTCAGCACTCGCCAGGGCAGAGGTGACCTCTCTCAGTGGCTTGGGAGCTGCAGGCCTTTAGGATGGAAGTTTGGCAAAAAGAACCTCATCGGCAGAGCCTCACTTTCCCTAAACCAGCAGATGAACAGATGCCTGCCACTGCATCCATCCAACAGGAACCCGTGGGGCTTGGAGGCCTTGGCAGAGAGAACCCAATTGTCCTTCCAGAGGAGGTCAAGGAGAGGCCCGTGACTCTTAGTCCTTGATGCCTCCCAAGGAGACCTAGTGTCTCCATAAAAGCCATGGCTTTCACCCTAAAAACAGCAAGGCAGTTCCAGGAGTAGGCTTTACTCAGGGGCAAATTGACCCACATCTCCTCCAGAAGAAGTTTGCTCATCATTGATTTGAGAGTGACAGAATAAAAGAAAAATATAGATGGGCTCCTGAGAACACAAGAAAAATCCAAAGATAGGTACTCAAACATCATCAGTTAAGTGGACTGAGGCTACAAGCCCACATATCCAGAAAACAACAACAACAAAAAAACTAAACAAAAAAATAAATGAAGGCAGGATGACATCAAGACAAACCCTCCAAATCTAGAAATGAGAGAGCTGATATGTTGTCCTTGCCTCTTATTCTCAGTTATGCTTTCGACATTTTTTGGTTATCTGGGGTTAACCATAATCCAAAAACGCTAAATGGAAAATTCTACAAATAAACAATCCCTAAGTCTTAAGTGAGTGTTCTTCTGAGTAGCATAAAGAAATCTCCCAATGTCCTGCTCCATCTTGCCTGGGACATGAGTCATCCCTTTGCCCAGTGTATCCATGGTGTATATGTTACCTTCTCATTAGTCTCTTACTATCTGCCTTAGTGCAAGTAATCTTTATTTTACTTAACAATGGTCCCACAATGCAATGCTGTGATCTTTTCAGAGTATGTAGCTATAATTATACTATTTTATTACTAGTTATTGTTGTTAAGTCTCTTACTATACCTAAGTGATAAAGTAAACCTTATCATAGGTACGTATGTAAAGGAAAAACATAATATATAAGGTTCAGTATTATTCTTAATTTTAGACATTCTTGGGAAGCTTTAGAGCACATTTCCCTCATATAAGGTTAGACTATTATATATAAATGGACATAGCTAGATCATATATAAAAACAGAACTCTGGCCCACTATCAACAACAACCTGCCCACAGATCAAACCTATTACCTATGAAGCCAGCCAGGAAGCCAGGATGTAATCTTTAGGTCAAAGTTTTGAGGATTCAGACTATTATGGGTCTTAACAACCCAGGAAACCAAACAAAAACCATGTAATAATTAGTCTAAAATGGCTAAGATTAATTAATAACTAACAACTTCCTCAATTTGTATCTCTACTTCTAATTTAGGATCAACCAGAGAAAAATGAACACACTCTTCATCAGTCCCAGTAGATGCCCTTCTTCTAATTAGCTGTCTCTAGCTTCCTGGTAGCAACAGACTCCAATCCCAGCATACCTGCCACCAGCCAGCCTTTTTATCCACCATAAAGATTCCCCTCTGCCTGCCTGGGAGTCTCTGCCAAAATGCTAGCAACAGTGGCTGACTCTCTTGCCATAGCAAGCTCTGAATAAATACATTGCTTGTTCTCATTTGATTGGTCTTCATTTATTCTGCAGAAACTATGTTCCTGATAAAAGTAATCCCATAGCTCTAAGTGCAAACTCTCCATTATTTATCACCTTTATTCTCTTTTTCCAGAAAGCCTCTTCTGTTTTCCCTCCACCCCTCCACATCATGTCCTTTCTCCCAAATCCTGCCACTTCCAAAACCCTACACCAGAGAGTAGTAACTAATCTGGTATATTCAGTTCACTGTACCCCCATCATCTGCAGAACGTTTTTGGCCTTTGATATCCCTAGAGTGCTGAAATATTTTGTCTTGTAATACTGGTTGTCTTATTCTCTAATCTGAATGTGTTTCAGTGTCTTCCCACAAAACCCTGGAAATTTCTTTAGAAGCATCTCACAGCATTGCTACGCAAAGTGGGTTCATGGACGCAGCATCAGTATCCCCTTGAGAATTTTTAGAAACGCAAATTAATTGGGTCCTGGCTCAGACCTCTCTGATCAGATCTCCAGTGATCTCCATGCACACACACTGCAGTCTGGGAGCCACTGCCCTCTAGCCTCTGGCACCGCTTCCGAGTCCTAGGAAGTATTCAATGGGTATTTGCAGACTAGAATTGATTGCTTCCCTTTGAATGAACCAAAGCTTCAAATAGCAGCACTGCCTTTCGTCTTCAAGGACTGAGCAAACAAAACTGAATGAACATTTCTTTGGCCTGAGAATACAGAGTGGGAAACACATTGAAAAGTAGCTCCTCCCTACCCATTCAGTCTTCACACACTTAAGAGCCTTCAAGGAACATTCTTATGGTCTGGGAAGAGTGAGTTAAATACTAGCAAGTTCACAGACTTCATGATACTGTGGAAGGTGCCTACTAGATGAGAAGTCTTACAGAATGAAATAAGCTAATGACTATGGAAGGGGCTGATTCTGAGCCAGGAGCTACATCAAAAGCCGGGCACTCATGTGACTGAAGAAGTCCCTGGTATCTTAGAGCCAAGGGAGTATCTCCAACACAAATCCAAGGTAATGTATGTTCTCATGTGAACCAGTCAGAAAAACAAAATACTGCCTGAACCAGTCTTTTCCTTTCTCCCCAAACAAAGCAATATATGCAAAACATGGACTCTGTTGACAGTTGGGACCAATTGGAGGAGTCAAGAATATACAGTTGTATTTGGGGGGATTCTTGCATATGATCTGTGCAGAGTATGTAGTTGCATTCACTGCTGAAGGAAATCAGCTGCACTATGCAGATTGTTCAAACCACAATGAACTTCACTTTAAGGAAGTAAGGCCAGATGCCAGATGACTGAATTTTTTTTCTTCTTCTTATTTTTCTGAAAACACGTGAAGTTGGCAAGGAAAAGGACATCTGAAATTGGTAAAAGAGATGGCAGCACTGGCCTTCCACGAATGGAAAATCCCAGCAATCAGCAACTCTGCAAGCCTCATCACAGTAATTTCTGCATAGTCCATGAGGCCCATCAATAATAGAGGCTGCAAAGAGGGTTCTGGAAAAGAGAGTGAGAGGCACTCACTGGCTTCCCTAAAGTATCCAGAACCAATCTGAATCCAAATCCAGGCTGCAGTTCCTGAGTAAGTGAGGCAACACTCCTTTGGCCAGTAGGCCTCATTTCATACATAACCTTTTAAAAAGCACATTTCATACAAACAGCAGGCTTCATTTCCAACAGGCCTAGCTTCTGCTGCACAGATTCCATACACTCCCTAAAAACTCAAACTAAAATTAGAAGAAGAACCTAAGATTTGTTATTGGCAGTGCTCTGAATGTAATGCCCCTGATGTGAAATACAGTTTATAAAACATAAAGAAAAGCAAATATATTTAGTCCAATAATACCTCCATCTCCCTTCTAAAGGAAAAACATGATTAAAATTCTGCGCCAAGATGTGAGCCTGCCTGCAGACGGCAAGGCTGGTAAATACATTAATGCCACCTTAAAATGTGAGTCTTATCATGGAACCATCTCAGCAATTAGACACGACAGTGCAGAATAAAGAACTAAAAGCCAATTATGGGTCCCCTGGGCCCTAGAGAAATTTCATAAAAAATTAATGCTGAGTGAAATAGAAACCATCTGAACCACAGCTGGCAGACACGTGGGATGCACTTTGATCGCCAAGGCCCAGCAACAAAGAGCATTTTCCGTTATCGTCTGTTGGGCTGGAAAGTTCTTCTGTCTTATTTCCTGCTTGTGCTGAAAGGCATTTTTAGATTAAAGAAGTGGTTGGAAAGCGAGGGCTGCAATGAAGAGGATAGTTAGCTGTCGTACATAGAATGAATGAGCGGTTCTAATGTGCTCTGGGTGACTAAGGTGGTCCAGAGGACATGAGCAAATTTCCATAAGGCCAAGCCATTAGAAAGCACTGTTGATGGCAGAAATATCGAGGATGGGAAGTCCAGGGTGCATGGTACATGGTACTCTTCCCCTTTACTGCTAAGCTTAGGAGCTGAATGTAAACCAGAAAGCACAACCTCTCTCTTCCTCCCCACTGAATCCCCCAAAGCTTGTAACAGAGTTCCTGACCCCTTCAAAGATCCAATAACAATTATTCTACCAACAGATGAGAGAGTGTCAACAGCAGGGCTGGCCTCCACCAGGTCCAGGCTGGCCGTCTCAGTTCATGTCTCCCGTTCACTACATTTAAGAAGAACTCACGGCTGAGAGGATGTGGATAAATCCAATACTCTAGGAGCAACATGAGGCCATCTCCAGAGAGATCTACAAAAGTGTAGATTTGAAGGGAAATTTGCATTAAAATTGGGATGGTGACAGTGAAGTTATATTTTAGCTGAGGCACTGGATTTTATTTGATTTAAGAACAAAACTTTATTTTCAATCCCACAACTGCTGTGTGATTATAAGCAAGTCCTTTTACCTCTCCAATCCTCATGCATTAGTCAGCTTTTCATCACTGTGACAAAATATCTAAGATGAGCAATTTAAAAAGAGGAAAGATTTACTTTGGTTTATAGCTTCAGAGGCTTCAGTACATGGCCAGTTTTTCCTGTTGCTTTGGGTCTGATGTATGTAAGGCAGCACATCATGGCAAGAAGCTCATGGTGGAAGAAAGCTATTCACCTTGTGGCAGCCAGAAAACAGAGAGAGGAGGGGCTGGTCCCAATACTCCCTTCAAGGGCAAGCCCCCATGACCTAACTTCCTCCCATTAGGCCCCACCTCCTAAAGATTCTACCAGCTTCCTGTGGCACCACAGACTAGAGACCAAGCCTTTAGCATATGGACCTTGGGAGATACTCAAGACCCAAACCACAATACTTCAGTTTCATCATTTGTGTAGTAGAGATATTGTAGAGGGTTGTTGTAAGGATTAAATAGCAGTGATGAAAGTACTTTGTACAGCAAAAGTACTGTGCAATTATAACGAATTAATGTTATACAACAGATCACAACTGGGTTTTTGGAACTAATTCCAAGTTGAAGAATAAAAGAAAGTACAGTTTTATAAGTGAAAATACTAGTAAAACAAAGGCTAAAAATCAAACTAAAATACTTCTTATTTCTGTACCTTCATCGAGGCTGTTCAAGTCTATGATACCCATTGTACATACAGGTAGCGCTCCGTATCTGTGGGTGAAATCCACATCTGCTGATTTCACCAAATATTTTCAGTATTTGGAAAAATATTGTGTTTGTACTTTTTCTTTTTTCTTTTTGTTATTCCCCAAACAATACAGAATAAAAGTTATTTACATAACATTTGCATGGTATTACCAGTAATCTAGAGTTAAAGGATTTAGGAGGATGTACAAAAGTTTCATGTAAATAAATACTAGATCATTTTGTACAAGAGATTTGAGCATCCATGGATCTTGGTATGGAGGGTGCTGGAATCAATCCTCCACTGATATCAAGATATCTCTCTCTCTCTCTCTCTCTCTCTCTCTCTCTCTATATATATATATATATATATATATGTGTGTGTGTGTGTGTGTGTGTGTGTGTGTGTGTGTGTGTATCTGACTTATGTACCTTTCTGTACATATATATGTTGTATTTACTTATAAACACATACAATATATACACTTTATATGCATGTAAATATATATCTTATAGAGTTTGTGATACAAGAATTGTTATCTAAATGAAAATTAAAACATATGCTCTAATACTGTAAATAGATACAGACTTTTAAAATTTAGTGCTATATAAAGTTATATAAACTAGCACTGAAAAGGCTCTGAAAGAAATCATGCCAAGTTGACTCTCAAGTTGATTTAATTTTCTGGGTTTGGCTAATCTATGACATATTTATTTTTCTTTTCCTGCAGTGCTTCTCTCTTTCCAGTTCAGATTTTGCCTTAAGATTCCAGGTTTACGAAGTTGAAACAATGCAAGTGGAGAGAGGAGAGTTTGATGAAAGTGACTCCAGGTACTGAACAGATTCACACAATTCAAGGATACCAGTTCTGCACCCATATCTGCACTGTAGCTCAAGCTCTGAAGGATGCTTTTGCAGAAATGTCTCCATAAATGTCCCCAAATCAGGGAGGACATTGGTTAGCAAGAAATGTCTCCATAAATGTCCCCAAATCAGGGAGGACATTGGTTAGTTATAATGGGTTCCCAGGTCTGGTTGTACCTGACTTTGACGTACTCCAGGCTTAAAACGTGGTTGATCTGATGGACCAAAATCAACAACATAAGCAACCCAAAGAAGGATGGAGAAGAGAAACTCGAGAATTGGGACTGGAGGGGCAAATGATCAGTATTTAGGCAGGTGGGCGAGATGGGCACACCTCACTTAACTAAAGATGACTATGTATGACTAAATCATTTTTCAGAGAATAAATCATGATTTATGCTTGTAATTATGTGATGCTCCCTTTTATGTGGTTTCCATTCTGGGAAACCCAAGTTTAAAGTGAGTGACTCACTTTGCAAGGTAAAAGATGAAACAAAAAGCAACACTCCATCCCTAACTCATGAAAGCCCTTACTTCGTGTTTTTGGTCAGCAACTCATCTTGCTTTCACTGATGTGAGACATTGCCCTGGCTTTAATTTACCTATTAACAAAATATATTTCTGCACATGTGTTATATGCAAGATGATGTCTCTATAAAAGGTATTTGTTATGGGAGCAAAACATAAAACATTTTGGAATGTATGAAATCACATAAACAGACTTGTTGACTAAATTCCAAAAGATTGGCTTTTCATATATTTCCCCTTCTGGATTCTATGCCTTAAGGATAAATAGCATTTCTTACTCATCACACCATCCACCAGCACTAGGTATTAGCTAACAATTTATTTATTTATTTAATTTTCATGTCTCAGTTATCTATTTCTGTGTAACAAAAGACCTCAAAGCTTAGTGGATTAAGGTAACAGACATTTGATTCTATTGCTCACAGTTTTATGATTTTGGTAGGGCTCAGCCTGGCAGTTTGCCTCTGCTCCATGTACTATCAGCTGTAGACCTTTGACTGGGGCCAGGGTGTCCAAGATGGAGTAAATACAACTTACTCACCCTGCAAGTCTGAGGCAATGGCTGACCTTGACTCAGGAAGGAGGTTGGGACAATGGAGCTCCTCTTTCTCTGCCTGTTTTATTGGAGTCTCTACCTCTCCACGTGCACTCTATACACAGTCCCTCCACATGTCACTGGATCCACAAGTGCAGAGAGACTTCTTCATGTTGACTTAAATGCAGTAAATAGAAACAGAGAAGAGCTCATGCAGCTTAGGGTGAGACCTGGCATAATGTCACTTCCATTGCTCTTCATGGATGCCAGAGGGGACCACATAAGGGTGAGAACATGGGAGGCAGGCATGCATAGTTGAGTAATCTTTAGAAACCAGCTAAAATATAGAGTGAATGCATGACCACCATCATTGAAGAATCCTTCAGGTTCAAAGGAGAGTGTTTCAGGACAAGTGAAAGAAATTACTACATAAGCCATGCAGTTATATATAGAGAATGTTTGGCTCTGGGAGTTTGCAAACATGGTGAAAATAGAGAAAGACCTGGGCTCAGATCAATTTCAGTTCCTTAAAGCAGGATGTCACATAGCTAAGCTTATAAAACATTGTTGTTTCAGATCCCAAAACAAGAAGTTTAATGGGTTTTATGACCAAAAGAGAATTTGAATAATCAAGGACAATGGATTATAACACACCATGATTGTTAGAGGATTCCTTTTTGGAATCGGTACCAGACCTCATAGAATACAAGAGAAGGATGGGCCACTTAACATAATATCATATTCTTGGGCACCTGTGCTGTTTGTTTGTTTTTTAAATTGACATAGTAGACTCTTCTAGGAAAGTCACTAAACTTGAACTTACTAATATATGTATAATAACTATTTTATAAAAGTAAAAAATGTATTGTGGGAAACATTTCAGTGGATTATGATATACATCCTTAGTGTTACAGCTCAGATTAGGGGTCCCCCAAAAGCTCATGGGTGAGACTATGCAAGAAAGTCTAGAGGGGAAGTGATTGGATCACGAGAGTCTTAACCTAACCAGTACATTAACCCTCTGTTAGGGTTAACTGGGTGGTAACTGTAGGCAGGTAGGGTGTGGCTGGAGGAGGTGGGTCCCTGGGGGCATGCCTTTGGGGTTTATATTTTGAACTTGTTGAGCAAAGCTCTTTCTCTTCTTCCTGGGTGCAGCTGCTTTCTTCCACCATGATGTTCTGTCTCACTTTGAGCCCTGAGTAATGGAGTCGGCCATCAGTGGACTGAGAGCTATAAAATTGTGAGCCCCCAAATAAAGTTTTTCTCCTCTATTCATTTGTCAGGTATTTTGATCACAGCAGTAGAAGGCAGACTAACATATACCCGTATAGTCAGATGCGAGGGGAGAGATCACTAATAAGAAACATTCACAGAGGAGCTCTGGACAGTTATCAGAAACTTCACTGCAGAACTTGCCAGTTGAGCATCAAAGAATAGAGAACTTGCCTCATTCTTTGGCTGTGTCTTAGTGCCCACATGTGATTATGCAATCGCCTGTGGCACGCTTTGGAAATTCATAGATCACTATCCAGAAGTTGTGCTGTCAGGAAGACCCTGCAGAACATCAAGTCCCTTTAATTTCCGGACCAGCCTTATGACAAGCCTCCTCTTCCAGTTTCTACATTTCATTGTTTGTCTCTGCTCTTGCTCCCTCGAGAAAAGCCCCACAGAGCTGGTGCTGGTGCCTTCCTTCCACAGCAAGAGGGTGGAGTTGTGGGGCCACAACCCAGAGCCCCAGGGCCCTTGGGCAAGGGCCTGTCATAAACTGGGGTATCCTCCACCTGTTTCCATAGGTCTCATAAGAGTTTAGTGAGATGCCTAGGCAGGTTGCCCAGGAAGCCTACCTGGATGGGGACTTCCAAGGAAAACTGCAGCCATGCAAAAACTGCTCCAGTCTCTTGGCAGCTAGCTTATTTACGATCTTTCTTGGGCCTGCTCCCCTGACAGCTTCACTATGAAGCTTCAAAATGGAAGATTTCGCATTTGTTTCCGTTAGAAATGCCCCCATGTGCACCTGTACATACACAACTGCAACCTGCCAGTTATAAATCTAACCCCCCACAGAGAAACTTGAATTGCAAATGAAAATTCCAAAGGGCTCTGGACTGAATAGTACTATGATAGGTGATGATTATGATATCCTCACTTCCCCCCAAATATTATCTGAAATGATCAAAAGGTAAATAGCCACTCCTCTAATAATGAGAAAATACAGACGATAATAATTATTAGAAGTGATAACATTTGTCATGAAAGAGTTGAAGCTGTTCAGTGCACAGCCACTATCACTGATGGTGATTAGTTAGAGTTGCTTCATGCCAGGGGTCACGTGTGTGGTTTTTTAGCTACTTTCTTCTTTGATCTTCATAAGTCTGTGCACTAGATGCTATTGCAATCATCATTTCACAGGTGAGGTTAGGTAATGTGCTCCAGGGCAAATGGGTAGCAGGTGAGGAAGCTTGGTTTCTAACTTCACCTGTAATATTACCCTTGGGGCCACTGCAAAACTACTATTACTCGTGTGCACACACAGGCATGCACAGAAAGCCTGTTAGCACACCGATCATTAGAGTGAAGCAAGCATTGCTTGTAGAGCAACCCCATTATCTGCTGTCAGTTGTGTTTTGCAATTGCACTACTTTTTTTTGTACCTGGGGTTGAACCTAGGGGCTCTTAACAACTAAGCTACATCCTCATATCCTCAGCCCTTTTTATTTTATTTTGAGACAGGGTCTCACTAAATTACTAAGGTCATTGCTAAGTTGCTGGCTGGCCTTGAACTTCTGATCCACCTGCCTCAGCCTCCTGGGTCTCTGGGATTACAGGTGTGCACCACCACACTTGTCCTTAATTGCACTGCTCTTAATTAATACGTTTATTATAAATTTGTGTAAATATTGTTAGGTTTTATTTTTATTGATCATTTTGTTCATACATGTTGTTGTGTTATCCTTTTAATTGATTTTTTTTCGTAATGTTTGGTTACCACTCATGCTTTTTCCACTGCAAGGTGAGAAACTCTTGCTTCATTTCAGCAGTCAAGAGAGAATGCAGAAGAAGAAATGGAATTGAATAAAATCCATCAGCCTTTTACCATGGGACTGTCATATGCTGATGAGGCTGGTTATGACCTCCTATGGCAATCTTTAATATTTGGCATAGAGATCACTTCCCTTCAACCTTGGAAGGTCTTTATCTGTAAAAGGTACAGTTCTTATTGGCCTTGGTCATGTTTTGTAAAGTCTTTCCAGGCTTAAGAATCTCTTGGAGTCTCGTTAAATTCCACCAGGATTCTGGAGGAGATAGGAACCTACAGGGAAGGTGTTCTAGAGCCGGACCTGTGTGGAACTGAGCTTCCATGGCTAAGACACTACCCTGGTGCTGCTCTTCAGTCCTCCCCTTGCCACTGCACACTCCTCATACGCATTACACACCCACTCATATGTGAACACACTCACAGACACATGCAGGTAACATATGGAAGCACACACCCAACACCCTTACACAAAAACCCTTAGGCACATACATAGTCAGTCACTCATGCAGATGTGCACACCTCACACACAGACTTACAGACCCATGGACACAGCTAGGTGCACACACACTCACATGTTATTTGATGGGTACAGTTTCATTTTTGTGAGATGAAAACATTATGGAGATCAACTGCACCATCATGTGAATATCCTTCATGCTACTGAATTACACACTTCTAAACATGGCTAAATGGTAGATCCTATATGCATTTTATCACAATTAAAAATAATTTGTAAAATACAGAGATATTCAAGATAGTGTGAGTGCATTAATGAAACCTTTGATCCTTAAGGAGGGGATCCTGCATCCTTAAGGAGGGGATCCTGCATCAGCTTTCCTGCACCTGTCCTGTTGGATGACCCTGCCCTAGGACAGGCAGCCCCGCAGCCTCTGCTCCAAGGAAAGGTAGGTTAAGGCTGATTTTCAATCACTGGCACAAAAGAGACATGCCTAGGGTAGCTGAAGTAATGAGAAAACATCTGCCCTCAGGAACTGTTGCGAATGTGGATTTACATCTGTACTAGGAGAAGAAGAAGGAAAAGATAATGGAAGAAGCAGAAAATATGACAAGAATTATCCTCTTTCAGACCCAAGCCCTATTCCAGTGGCAGGTTCAACGGTACTTTAGAAATTCTTTTGTGGGGCTTTAAATGTCATTGTCAGCCTTTGTCTGGGCTCTCCTGTGGCCTCTAGAGAGGTGAGAGGACACAGAGGGCCCCTCACCTGCACTGACAGCTCACTGCTCTGCTGTGGCTAGAACATGGTGATAAACTCTTCACCCAACCTTGCTCCTGGCCTCTCCCCGTGACATCTCCTCCTCAAGTGGAAACTTTCCCTCCAACTCCTCCAGTGTCAAGAGCAGTGGAGGAGAAAGGCCCTCCCAAGAGATGGATGTGATCATTCATGGTGGAGGGTTGGGCCTCTTTAGACAAGACAAGCGACTATTTATACCCACTCACCTCCCCCTGAAACACCATCTATAACCAACAAAGTCCAGTTCAGCAGGAAAAAAAAAAAAAACAACACAGTAGCATCCAGACATGACTGGGTTCTTTGTTTGTTTGTTCGGGATGTGAAATTTTGCATGGAAATCAAATAGACTTTGCTGGAACATTCATTGCCTGAGCAAATACAGTCTGCTTCCTGGGTATTGCCAAGTGGGAGAAAGATGATGGTTTATCTAGACAGAAGAGTCTCAGTACCACAGAAATGAAAATGTGGAATTAAAGGGTGGCAAGAAGGGAGCCTGGCTTATCTCCCTTGCTCATTTCTTGCATCTTCTGTTAGTGTCCGATATCCAGGGCTTGCTACCTGTGTCTGATGGGAGCCAGGATTCCTCGGTGATGTGTTTGGGCCTTCTTGCCCTGTCCCTGGGGCACGTGATGAGATGGAAATTGCAGCTGTCTTCAAGTTTCAGCCCGCAGGACGTTGGGATTGTGAACCCTTCTATTGCAGAGGAATGAGAAGGTGTGACAGGGCTCTTGCTGGCTGAGCAGAGCAAATGGCCTTGGAAGTCCCATGGCAGCTGGCAAAGCTGGGGAACTGGGGGCAGAGCTAAATCACCCCACTGACCTTACTGACCTTCTTGCTCCAGGCCATCATTGAGGTCTCGACAGCAATGTCCTTAAGGGACGGTGAAGGGTGGCCGTATCCGGAAGAAAGCCCACTGTCCTTTGTGAAGGCCAGGAACTCAAGGACATAACCGTCCCTTAAGGATGTTGCTGTTTGCTTGAGAGCTCCGCTCTGTATTAGAGGAAGGTGTGCAGAAGAGTTGCCATAGCAAACCAGAAATGGACCCCCCGAGAGAGGCCTGCTGGCAAGGTGGGTTGGCCTTTGCCTGGCATCTAGAACTTGGATTTCAGGAATCTTCCTACCATTTCCTAATTGACCAGTGTGACTCCCTGTGCCCATATTCTGCAAAAACAAAAAAGCAAACAAACAAAAAACACGAGTGTTGTTCATCCCAAATGCCTGCTTCACTTTGGGGAGCCTGGAATTTGGATATGAGCGAGGTGGAAGGTGTCAATGTGAAGAGCATCCAAGAAAACCCTGGATATGGAGTCTCTTTGGAGCTCCCCTGGTCGACAGCATCACACATGGGTGGTCACATGTCATTGACGGGAGTGAAGTGTATCCTGTGGGGCTGGCCTGGGAGAACACCCTTGTTAGCTTCTGCTTCCTGTCTGCCTTGCCCATTGCTGGGTTTGATTTGTATTTTTGTTATAATAAATCATAGTTACGAAGATGACTGAGGCTGGTGTGTCCTACTAGCAAATCACAGGGTCATCTTGGGGACTCCCAACAGGGAAGGGTGGTGCTACCTTTGCAGACTGTTTCCTAGACCCTGTCAACGGATTTCAACCAAGTTCAGCAAGTGGGACCCCATGGAGGGACAGTGGAAGAAAAGGATCACATTAAGACAGAGTTTCACTCCCTCTTGACCTCAGACTGTGTTTATGGTAATAACTGAATCTCAGGCTCCCACCAGACAGGTCCCCAGGGATCCAGCTCCAGCCACGGAACCTCAGCCCTTGCACCATGGTGCCAATTCCTCTCTGTTGCTAACTGCTGTGTTGACTCGACATCTTCTGTTTGGCTTTTTGTCTCTCCTATCATCTGGGTAACCAATTCTGTTTTTAAATAGAAAATATTTGTTGAAGGTTTGGATTTGAGGATTTGAGAGACCATTAAATTGTCTCTTTTAAAAAATACCCAATGTGGTTTTTGTTTTCCTGACCTGACCACACCTGCTGAATTTCTTAAAAACCTTCACTATGCCACTCCCACGCCAAGAAAGGGGCATTCAGAGGTGGAAAACATTGTTCCACACATGGGAACCTCAGGGTTGTGAACACAGACTGCTTCTGAAGAAGTCACAAACTTCAAGTTTCATCAGAAACCTCTGGTCTGACTTCTAAGCCATGGGACCATGAGGCAATGCTCTGTAAGAGCATGCTAACACCATGTGCGAGGACTTGGAGCCTCTGACACTCTTTCATTAACTCTGTCTATCAAGCACAAGGAAGTACATTGCATTCATAGCACTACTGGCTTGGTGGCTTGAAGGTGTGAGAAAGCTAACCAATGTGTGAACATGTTCACCCAATCATCGTTAAGTGACAAGCCTGTCCTGAATGCACAGCTCCACCAGGGTTGGAATCAGTATAACCTCACCTGAATGGTACAAGTATGGCTATTCTCCCCCAAACTCCACCTGGTCAGGGTGCCTAGAATCCTGGACTCCTAGGCTTAATGTTTGGCAAGAGAACTATCAGAGATGACGAGGGTCCTTCTAAGCGTATAGAAAGGATGGGCTTTGGGTAGTTAGGTGGTCAGCAGCCTCTCTCTGGGAACTCTGATTGGAGTACCCACCCTCTTGTCATCTAGTAGGGGTACACTTAAGGAAACAGAAATTGACCATATAGCATGAGGAGAACTATAATGAGACAAACTCCTTACAGGACATCTGAGCAATTTAGGCCATGATCTGGGAGGGTGAATGAGAAATGATCATGCAGTAAGAGGGGAAGAGGTAAGAGGAGTGTTTCTGGCAGGATGCACAACTTGAGAAGTTCAATGTGGCTGGAGCAGGGTGCAGGTGGGGCCAGGAAATGTTAGCCAACTTTTCCTCCCAGTAGCCAAAATACCTGAATAGAACAACTCAGAGGGGAAAAAAAAACAACTTTATTTGGGGATCATGCTTTCAGAGGTCTCAGTCCATGGTCAGGGACGCCATTGTTCTGGGCCCAAGTTGAGGCCAAACATCATGGCGGAAGGGCGTGGTAGACAAGCACTGCTCTGCTCATGGCAGTCAGGAAGCAGAGAAATAGAGGTGCCAGGGACAAAATATAAACCCCAAAGTCACAGCCCCAATGGCCTTCTTCCTCCAGCCACACGCTACCTGCCTACAGTCACCAACCAATTAGTCCATTGGAATTACCAACCCATCAAATGGACCAATCCACTGATCAGGCCACAGCTCTCATGATCTAATCATTGCCCTTCCTGCACCAACACAGGGACTTTTGGGGAACAGGCATGTCTAAACTATAACGGGGAATGGGGTAGAACAGCGAGACAGTGTAAAGAAGACAGAGCTGGAAAGCAAAGCAGGGTCTAGCTTGCACAGAGCCTTGTCAGTCGATGTTTGGAATTTATCTCCAAAGCAAAGTTAGGTAGCCACAGAAGGGCTTTAGGCAAAGAACTTGATTTCAGATTTGAGTCCTGCAAAGCTCATTCTGATTGCTTTCTGACTGCATTGTGGAGAATGGACTAGAAAGGGGTAAATGGGTCAATTCAAGAGGTATTCAAGAGGTAGAATAGAAAATATTTGATGAAGGATTAGATGTAAGACTTGAGGACGAGAAGAAAGAAGTGTCAAGAATGAACCACATGACTAACTTGGCAACTGTATGCAAAGGACATTTGTTGACGTAGGGAACTCCTGAGGTGGACCAGGTCTTTAGGGAAGACAGCCTATCTTATTTTAGAGGTGATGGGTATGAGCTGACACTTGGATATGCCAAGTGAAGGTGACCAGAAGGCAGTGAGGGAGGGGAGACTACAGCTCTGGCTAGAGATCTGGATTTGAAAAATGTTGTGAGATTGATGGGAATTGAAAACCATCGGTTATGGAGATGAGTAAAGGAAATGAGTTATACTAGAAAAAACAGCAGGGTGCAATGTTCTAGTGGCCAAGGGGGTGGCTCATCAAGGAGAGAATGTATGCTATAGTTCAGTGCTTCCAGAAGATTAAGTGAATAGGAACCAAATCCTGCTCTTTGGTTGGAGAATAGACGGTTGGAGACTGCTGTGATTGGAATCTGATTTGATCCCTCCAAAATGTGTGGTGACATCTGGTCCTCCATGTTAAGGTGCCAACAGGTGGGGGATCTTTAAGAGGTGATTGGGTTATTAAGGGGATTCATGCAGCTCCAGAGGAATGGTCACTTATATAGTGAGGCCACTCCTCATGTTTCCTCTTTTCTGACCATGTCCATTTTTCCTTCTGCTTTTCTGCACATGAAGACACATGCTCAAGCTACTCACTGGATGCTGAGAAGATGCAAGTGTCATGTTCTTGATGTTTAGAACCATAAGCAGAATGAACCTCCTTTCTTTACCAATCCAGTCTCTAGGATTTTGTTATAGTAACAAAATGGACTAAAACTGTTTCAGATAGAAGCCAGATGGGAGAAGCTCAGTGATAGACGGGAGAAAAGGAAATGAAGGATAGGTGGGGGATCATGGGTTGAGCAAAGGGTTTTAAACATATTGAAGAGATTTGAATTGAAATTTTGTCAATGCTGATGAGCAGCAGCTGTGAGAGAACAGAAGGAAGGATGGATAAGAAGTGCAGCAAAGTCCTGTCAAGAAGGTAAAACGGAACCAAGTGAAGGGGACCCAGAGCACTTACTTTGGACAACAAGGGTTGAGGAGGGACCTTTCCCAGTTTAGCAACAGAAAGAAAAAGAAAAAGGAGGAAACTTTAGATAAATTCGCTGACAAGTTCATAGATTTGGTAGAAAAAAAAGTGGGAGCATTTCTAACCAAAGACATCTATATTTTTTTTTTCCTATGGCAGGTTAAGATATTTGAGGATAGCAAAGAAGACGGAATTAGCCACAGTTGACATAAGATATTTAGAAATAACAAAGGCTCGGGGGAGGGGAGAAAAAATGGAAATTTTAGGAGAAAATTTTTCTTTTTAATTTTTTTCTTTTTTTATTTAAATATGACAGCAGAATGCATCACAGTTCTTATTACATATATAGAGCACATTTTTTCATATCTCTGGGTGTACACATAGAATATTCACACCAATTTCTTTCTAATTTTTGAAGATACATCAGTATGGCTTTCAAGGAGAAAACAAAGTGGCACTTTCTAATTTGTGGGGCGCTCTTCAAGGCAATTTACTCATCCTGGGGCTGGGCATCGCTGTCCTGCAGGAAGTCTTGTGGTTAGGCGGTGGCTGTGGCTCCCCAGATGATTCAAGAATGCAGCCTTATTTGCACAAGAGGGACACATTGCTTTGCTTCATGCATGGTCACAGCTGCCTGTGTGACCTGTCTGTGAGAGGGCAGACCCTCCCTCCTGCCAAGCCACATCAGCCAAACTGGCATTGCAAAAACATTCCTTTGTGAAAGACCCTTCCAGCCCATCTGACCAAAGAGGAGGGGAGGGGACCGCCTGTCACTCCAGCAGCCAAGGGAGGAGGGTGTGGGGGCGGGGGGGGGCGGAGAGGTGCGCAGAACTGGGGATGGGGATGGTGAGGAGATGCGAAACCGGGAGCAAGAGGGGTGCGCGGGGCCGGGCCCCGGGAGAAAGGGGGCGCATGCCTGATGAACAGGGCAGGATTGCAGAAGTAAAGGGGAAGTCCTCTAAACTCCTCTGCTAGCTCCAGCTTTCAAGAAGGGGGAGGAGAAAACCCGTAGGACGGGCGGAGGAGGGTGGGAGCTGTTGGAAAGTTATTTAAGAGCCAACTTTCTGGTCCTTTTGCCTCCGTCCTTTTGAGGAAGTCCCCAAGAGGCACAGAGCAAGCTAGGGCACTTCCTTGGGGAGCACACGCAGGTAAGCCGCAGCCCTGCACCCTGGGACCCTGAGCCAGCTGCGACTGTCCCCTGTGCCTGGCTCTCTGGTGAGGGGGCTGCTCCTGCTCACGAGGAGAGCAGAGGCAGCTCCATTCCTCCAGCCCCAGCTCTTGGCCCCTTAGCTTTGCAAGACCCAGCTTCGCTCTAGAGTGGGACACCTCTTAGGTACTCCACGAAGCCATCCTGAAAGCACTGCTTGCTGAGGCCCATGAATAGGGGAGTTGGGGGTGCTCCCCAAGGGACAGGCACCTTTCCTCAGGGAGGCCAAGTATGCAGTAGGGGACAGGAGAGCTAGCACCAGGTAGGAATGTCTACTTGCCTGCAAAGGAGCAGGTTCTCCCATTCCAACTCCTGCCCATCAGCTTCCCAGTATCAATGCAAGGGTTGAACTTGAACCACCCCCTTCCCCAGACCCACCCAGAATGGCCTTGGGGTATCCCAATTCTCTGCTTTTTGGTTTTTGAATGTGGGTTGAATCCAGGGTGCTTAACCACAGAGTCACATCCCCAGCACTTTTTAAAAAATATTCATTTTTGGTGTAGATAGACATAACACAATGCCTTTATTTTTATGTGGTGCTGAGGATCGAACCCGGGTCCCACCTGTGCGAGGTGAGCGCTGAGCCACAATCCCAGCCCCCCAGCACTTTTTATATTTTATTTTGAGATAGCATCTTACTGAGTTGCTTAGGGCCTTGATAAGTTGCTGAGGCTGGCTTTGAACTTGCGATCCTCCTGCCTCAGCCTCCCCAGTTACTGGGATTACAGGTGTGTGCCACTCACTCCGCCAGTTCTCTGCTTTAACTGCTCCCTCTCCTGATATTCTGTGGCACTGCGGCATCCTGTCCTACTCCAAACCTGCCTCCAAACCTGCCCCTGGAGTGGTCCAACCCTTACCTTTGCTATTTTTCAGCAGGGGACTGCTTTTTCCTGCTTTCATTCCATCATTAAACCTGTTTGTCTCTCCCGGCTCCCTCCCTCCCCTCAGCCCATGAGGGACTGTGCGTAAATATGTTTATAGACATTATGGATACCTATTTGGACCTTATCCTTCCAAACACTCCTGTCTCCTTCCGAGACCAAATACCTTGGCAAATGGCTCGGTCCTCAGCCTCTTGCTATATTGCTCCACGTTTCCCAGACTAATCTAATTGACTCTGTCATGGCAGGGCCTCATCTCTTGAGGGTGTGCCTGGTTTGTGAAAACAGCCAAGTTGCCAGGAGTGATGACAGGGTGATCCAGGTGATCAAGGTCCAGAAACAAAGTCCCCTTCATTTGGTCAGTTGGTCAACAAGTGCTTATTGGTGGCTGAGCTAAGGTGTGTGGTGTTTAGGTTGGCTGTTTGCCTGCACAGAGTCCAAATTGCCTGTGGGCCTCCTTCCCACCACCTAACCTCTCCATCTCCTCACTTGTTTCCAAAGCACTTCCACCCACCCTAACACACCAACTGATTGATTTAAAACTCTGGGTGCGGCCTCTCCCTAATCCTACTGCCCTATAATCTCCCAGGGCAGAAATTCTGTTCTGTTCTCTGACACGTCTATCCCAAGTACCTAGAACACAGTCTGGCTCCTAGCAGGCCCTCAATCAACATTAATTGAATTAAACTGCAAATGGGAATGCTTTGGAAGAAAACACTTACCTGGAAACAGTTGTATGAATTTATTTTTAAAAGTGACTTAGGGGACTGGGGTTGTGGCTCAGTGGTAGAGGACTTGCCTGGCATTTGTGAGGCCCTGGGTTTGATCCTCAGCACCACATAAAAATAAAACAAAGATATTGTGTCCATCTACAACCAAAAATCAAAATGTGTCTTAGGTCTTATAAATACATATGAAGTGGGCATAGATACATGCTTAGGTCAGTCAATGTTTCTTACAAAGATGTTGCCTTCCAGGATTTGCTCTCTAAAATGTTTAAAATTTTTCATTCCCTCCCATCAACCCACTTTCCCCTGTTTTCCATATGTTTTGATGAACAAATCTCCCTCCAAAATCCTTGGGGACTGCACTCCATCATTAGGTTAATCCTCGTTGCCACTTGTGAGTTTTTATTTATGTGAAACTCAGAATGTGTTGCTCGGGTGCTGTCACACGCCGATATGTCTGTTTCTCTATTTTGGAACCCTTGTCTCAGATGGAACTCATTTCACACTCCCTTTCCTGTGCTCTCCTCCTCTTCTCCCAAGGATCTTGCAAATCTGAGAATGTCAGACACTTCCAGAACCACCTTTGGGGGCAGGAGAGCAATCCCACCCAACAACAACAATGCAGCAGAAGACGACCTCCCCACAGAGGAGCTGCAGGGCTTGGTGCCCCGGGGTGTCAACCTGCAAGGTAGGAATAAGCCATTGCATCCAGGCAGAGCGCCGGCTGGCCTCTCTGCCCCCGTGGATGCTACGTGAGCATCCTCTGTCTCGGCTGAGCTCCAAGAAAGGATGCCCCTGCCGGTATCTGCAAGAAAGGACTCCCAAATCCTCTTCTGAGTGGGAAAAGCACCAGAGACCCAGCTCCTTTACCCAGTTCTGCCACTTATTGACCTTGTAACCCCAGGGAAGTCTCTTTGTCTTTCCACTTTCCAACTACATTTCCTCCACAAAACAAAGGTGCTGAATGAATGCACCTTTGAGCAACCTCTACACTTTTGAGAATGCTCTCTAGCTGGAAGATTCCACTTCCAAAATATTGTGTCTGTATTTTGATTGTCTGGCTTGCACCTCCTTCCATCTCCCTCCTCCCTCCTCCATCCATTGCTGTGAATTTCAGAGCTGGCGAGAGGTGCCAGATTCTGACAGTAATAGAGATGGAAGCCCTCTATTTGTCTCTAGATCAGCCAGGGGAGCAGGCAAGGCAGGCTGTTTCCCCTGCCTCTTGCCTCCCCCTGATCCCATGGGAGCTGCTCTGGGTATGGCAGCCACCAGCTGACCTTCTCTCAGCCCTGTCAACTGTGATGGGCCCAGGTGCCAGAGCTGGCCTGGTGATGGGGGTGCCATTCCCTTGGGCCACTGCAGGGATGTTCACACTCATGTCCCTGAATGGCATCTAGCTGAGAGCTCTTTTTTGCAGGAGCATTTATGCACCCAAACCCAATTTTTCTCTTTAGGGTTCTCTGTGTTGCATCTCATTGGGGGATAAACACCTTCTTGCTGGGGTTGGTGAGCACAGTCACTCTGTGGCTGTGTGTGTGAAAACCCAGGTGGAGGCAGAGCTCTGGGTAGCAGAGAGAAAGGACAGCATTGGTTACTTACATATCTAGCATGTCAGAGAAATTTTCAGACCTTGCAGACAGGTTGGGTTCTGCCACAATTTGATATCAAACTGTGTGAACAGAGAGGTATTCAGCAGGTACCCTCTAGATTTGGGGTAGAGGCTCACAAAACACAAGGACATCTTCAATTGAACACAGAGGACAGTTTTGGAAGGAGCAAGATGAACTCATTTGAAACTAACTCTCCAAACTAGGGCCACACTCTAAAACCTCACTAATAGAACCACAGAGCCGAGTTGGGAAAGGACATGTTAATCAGTTTATCTCAACCCCGGTGACAGAGGTAGTTTGGAAACAGATCCAAAGCAAGCAGTTCACGCCTTCACTGCCCAGACCAGAAGTCTTTTTTTTTCTTTTTAAGAACTGAAACAAAATTGGAAAACAGACATCCAACTATCAAGGAGGTAACCTTGGAGAATTCCGTTCTCTAGCAAAATTCCCCTCTGGCAGAAAAGACACTGGGCACCTAGACTCTAGAAGAAGTGGGTAGTAGGAGCAGAAAGAGCAAGGCGCACCATCATCCTTACCAGGATGGGTGAGGAGAAATGGAATCCTCCCACAGAAAGTGCAGGGGAGCAAAGAGCCCTGTGGTGCAGGGGGCAGAGCACCGAGATTCCAGTCCTAGGACCCAGGGCAAGTCATCTTGTGCTGTGGTCTCAGTTTACCCATCAGCAAAACAGAAGTAACACCTTATAGTCTGTCCTGAGGATCAGATGGATAGTGTCTGTAGTAGGTCTAACCTATAGCACATGATTAATAAATATTTATTGATTTGGAGCATGTAAATAATCATACCCCTACAAGATCAGAATAACAAGTATCCAGTGATCCTACAGGAAATATACAACACTTTGTAAATCTGAAATCAGAACAAAATGTTGCCAATAAGACATAAAAACTGTCAGAGAACATGTTCAGGTCAGGTAGTTAAAAAAAATCAGACATAACTGGTTTTGTTTGTTTGTGTTGGGAGGTAGGGGTAACAGAGAGGTTGACTCAATTATTTTGAAAAAAAAAAAATATATATATATATATATATATATATTTGGCATTATTTACTTGGCAGTCATATGCCCGCAACCCAAGTGACACCCTGGGATAGTCATAGAGATCCTGACACAAGGACATGAAAGTCCAGTGACTGCAGAATGATTTGAATGAATGAACAGTCACTTGCAAATTGAATGACCCATCACCCCTACCATCATAATAATCTTATTTTTAATGACAAGTTCCAGACTTCAAAAACATGCATTCATTTAATATTTTCACACGGGTGAGCTAGTCACTGATGCTGTGGAGGACATGCAGTTGATTCCTCTGAGCCTAGGAATCATAGCTGTCAAGTCCCAAATGAGGAGGACAGAAAACAATACCAGTATACAAAAAATCTGAACAAGGAGGTGACTCTGTACGTTTCAGATTTATGTTTGATTGTCCAAAAAGCAGATTTCTGACGCTAAATATATCAAGTTATCTCCAAGTTATACCTGTTAAGAGACTAATGCTAGGAAGGCAAAATCATTTCTTCTGTTTTGTTTGTTTGATGCCATCTTATTGCAGTTCACTCAGTAGCCACTAGTGGCCTCCAAGAGCACTCTTCACTCCCTGGTCACCTATCAGGATGTCTTTGGCTCTGGAACACAAAGCCCTAAACCAAACACTACCTTCTCCTTTTCCTTCCCTTCCCCCTCTAGCCCTCCCCTCCCCCCTCCTCCTCCTCCCCCTCCTCCTGCTCCTTTTCTCCTCCCCCTCCTCTTCCTCCTCCTCTTCCTCCTCCTCCTCCTCCTCCTTTTAATTTTAATGATGGCTCTTCCCTTTCCTAAGCTGCTATGGAGGAACTGATTAAGAAGCTCAGAGAGGAAAAAAGAGGAAAATGTCAACTTTGTCCTTTGGATGAATCCTGTAACAATATATCCTGACCATCACTGCATATGATGTATGTAATATACACGGAAGTGTACAATGCCCTTCTCTCATGGCTGTGAATATTTGGTTAGAAATTATTGTATTAGAGTGGCAAAAACTGTAGTTTTAGCTACTTGGGAAGTTGAGGCAAGAGGATTACTTAAGACCAGGAGTTCAAGGTTGACCTGGGCAACATGGCAATATCCTACTCCTAAAAAGTGTGGGGAGGATTTTAGTAAAGCAAAATCTTTATCAAAATGTTTGGACTCACATAAGCTTCCTCCCATACACATCATAACATCTAGGAAAAACTGAAATATTTGAAGTAAAGATGGGATCTCAGAGGTGGGACTAGCCAGTCAGTGGATATCTGATCTGACATCCTCAAATTGTTTTAGGGATTCTTTTTTGTTGTTGTTTGGTATTGGGGGTTGAACCTAGGGGTGCTTTATCACAGAGTCATATCCATTCCTTTTTATTTATTTATTTTGAGACATGGTCTCACTAAGTTGCTTAGGACCTCACTAAGTTGCTGAGGTTTGCCTTGAACTTGTGATCCTCTTGCCTCAACCTCCAGAGTCATTGGGCAGGAAAAGTACTGTGAGAATCTCCTCAGATTGTTTGGATTTACATTAATTTTTACTAGACTATTCTGTGTAGTCAGTTGGTGTTGATATATATATATATATATATATATATATATATATATATTATATATATATATATCTGTAAAGCCTTTTTGGTGTCAAATTATGTGTGGCTGGAAATGTGTTCCAGGAAATCACCTTATATTCTTGGGCTCGTTCGACTCTGTGTTATTAGCAATAGGTGATCATTTGCAGCAGTAATTCGCATATTTATTTGCATTGAAATCAAATAAGAAAGCGAACCTAGTTTTGCAAAAAATGTAGGTCTAGTAATTTTCAGGCCAATGGACCTTTTGTTTTTCTGAGAATCTTCTCCCTCCCATCACTGTCAGAACCAAACCAACCAACTAACCAGTTAACAATCAACCTCTACTTGATGGGAGTAAACTCTGGATTCAAGGTTACTGAAGGAATAAAAGAAGCATTCTATATGTGATTAAGAAATTAGTACAGTTCAGCCTTTCACTCAGTTTGTCAAAAACATACACTGGTTGTCAGATATGTGCCAGGAGCAGCTCCAGGCTCTCTCCAGGGACACAAAAATGACTAAGTCAGTCCCAAGCCTCCAGTCTAATAGATGGAGAGCTCTCAGTCTAATAGATGAAATAAACAAGAAAAGATCGTTGCCATTCAGTGCAATAACTAAGTGAGATTTATGAAAATACCTGTGAAATAATCAAAAGGGATGTCTTGTGGTGTGGCAGAGCAAGGAAGAGGGTGAGAAAGGCTTTGTATGACAGATCTCTGAACTGGGTCTTAGAAGATGAATCAGAATGTTCCAGATAGATAGGTGCATGGAAGGGCCTCTTCAGCAGAGGGAATAGCATAGGCCAAGTAGTGAGGAGTGACTAGGGGAGTAAGAGAGAAGCCTGAGAGATGGGAGGGATCTCACTAAACTAGGCATTGAAGACCTTGCCTTTCATCCTTGCAGACGCTGAATAGCAAGATTACATTTTATAAAGGTAACTGTAATGTTGGGGAGAAAATAGAGAGAAAGAGGTACTCCAGGCTACAGGAGAGGGATTCTAGCCCCTGGAGAAGGTGTGAGCCCCATTTCTCTTGACCTATCTCCTTCTAGGAAGTTGATCATTTCTTAAACATTTTAAGGTACTGGGGATTAAACCCAGGGGTGCTTTATCACAGAGTCACATCCCCATTCCTTTTTATTTAGTTATTTATTTATTTTTATTTTGAGACATGGTCACACTAAGTTGCTTGGTCTATCTCCTTCTAGGAAGTTGAAAGGCCTCTTAATAGCAACTGTTTTAAAAATTAGTTGCTGAAGAAGAAAATGTCTAAAATGATTCTAAATAGGATAGTCTAAAATTTCACATATCCCAAAGAAATGCAAGAGACCTTTTTCCTATAGTTCCCTCCACCACCGACAGACCTACTTCACGAATAGCATTAATGCCTATAGGTTAGTAACAACATTACCAAAGATTGCATGGAGAATTCAGCTCACCAGGGAATTCCTAGAATATGAACCTAAACATTTTACTTATTTTGAGATTCCATCTGTGACAGGTACAATCATTCTCAGAAGAATATTTTTACAACCCAGGGAGAATATAATCCATTTTTTTTCATATTAGAGAAAGAGTAGGACAGAGAGGCAACTGGTTCCTGAGGAGAGAATTTTTTTTTCCTTCCACAGCCAATTTTCTGATGTGTTTGGAATTAGGCTAAATTGTGTTAGGTAGACTTTTTGAAAGCTGTCACTTTGAGAGAACAATCTGCCAAGTTTCCAGCAGTAATATCTCTTAAAAAAAAGGGGGGGGGGAATTAGCACTAAGCTGATCCATTTTGTCAGGAACTGGGCTTGGACAGGGAGATGCAAAATCATTTCCTGTTTGTGGGGAATGAGCCTGAAGGACAAGAAAGCTCTTTCAATCTAAATTATGTCTAGTTCAGCCAATAAACAAAGCAAAAATCAATAGGCCCTTAACAAATGTTCACTGAATACCCATGACCTAGGAAGGGGCCCAAGTAGACCAAAGAGAAAACAGAATGCACTGTGACATCTTTATACCTATGGTCATATTTTATGACAACTATTGGGAGAGTCCTTGTTATGGTCAGGTAATTAAAAGAACCAAATACTGTTCTTGGCTTGATCTATGGGTAGCTATTCATGAGCAATGGAAGAGATGTTCTTTAATCAGTGATATTGGGGACCTCACCTCTTACTCTCATACTTGGAAGAAGCCCTAGTATCATGGTTTGGTGTGTTTTGTCCACCAAGAGTTCTTGTATTGGAGGCTTTATCCACAGTGTGGTGATGTGGGAGGTGGTGGGACCTTTAAAAGGTGGGGCCTAAAGGGAGGCCTTTAGGTCATTGGGAACACTGCCCTCATAAGCCATTAAGGTAGTTCTTGGTGACCCCGAAGTCAGTTCTCAGGGAAGGAAATTGTTATAAAAGCTTGAGCCTGACCTCTGAATCACTCTCTGGCTTCCTTTCCTGTCTGGTGATGTGACTCTCCCTCTTCCACTCATCCCACCATTTTGATGCCATACGCCATGAGGTGATGCAGCCATGGGGCCCTCACCCCTGACAGCACCACATGGTCTGGGCTTTTATCCTCCCAAACTGTGAGCTTAATTTCCTTTTTTTTTTTTAAATAAGCACTTCTTTTGTTTATATGTGCTCTGTTTTAAGTATTTCTTTATATTTCTTTATAAGCTAAACTTATAAGACAATTCTCTTCTTATTTTAAGACATCATTTAAGGAAAAAACATAATCATGAATTATTCTTGGGTGAGCCTATTTACGTGATGAGAAATAATCTCTAAATATTTTGAATATTCATCCCTATCAACAAAATGTTTAGTGTATTCCAGTAATGAAAAACAGACTAATACAACTAACAGACCCATTGACTTATTAGTACATTACATTGAAGTGAGATCAATGCAGCTGCCATTTCCTTCTCTACAGTATACACCATCCTGTGAGCCTTCCATATATTCTATACATTTGCAGACTAGAACATTATTTCTTTAAACCTCTGACCTCTTAGCATAGCTTTTAGTCTTCCATATCTCAGCCAAGTTTTACTTTAAGTCTTTTTTTCCCCAAGTTTCAACCTTTAAATGACTTATTGGAATAATATTGCAATAGAAAATGAAAATATCACTTAGAAAATACATTTTGGAAAATTCCATTCCTAGACAAAAGCATAACAATACAGACTACAATATTTTTTAAATAAACTCTCTAAATGTTTTTCATTATGAAAAACACTGTAACCCCATAGATTTTCTTTTAGCTTAGGCTTTATGTACTCATAGGAATTCATTAGCATTTTTTTTTACTTACCCTTTGTTATAAGCAGTATGAAGACACAGGCATTTTTATTCCAACGTATAACAAAGTTTCTTATCTGGAGGCCTTGTGTGACAAAGTCTCCTATAACTGTCTCCAATGATATGCATGGATATCCCAGAAATTTGCAAATTTTGAGGATGAAATTGTCTGAGAAATGATATGTAAAGAACTATGATGACTAAGCCTACGGTAAATGGAATAATCCATTTTAAAGTGAATAATCAGTTCTAAGCTCAAAATTTTCAGGTCCTACATTGGCTTAAGTGAAAGGAACCATATTTGCTGTGGGCTTTTTGCACATTTCCCCAGGCATGCTGACTAGACGACTGAGACATGGTCCAGCCTCAAAGGGCTTACAGCCCCATGAGTGATACCATTTGTATAAAGGTGATATCAAGTTGTTAATGGTAACGTGTACATTATTTTTTATACCAAGGATACTTAACCACTGAGCCACATCTCCAGCCCTTTTTTTTTCTATTTTATTTAGAGATAAAATTTCTTTAAGTTTCTAAGTGTCTCACTAAGTTGCTGAAGCTGGCTTTGAACTCCCGATCCTCCTGTCTCAGTCTCCAGAGCCACTGGGATTATAGGCACGTGCCACCATGCCCAGCTAATTTGTAGGTTTTTTTGAAAAGAGAAATGTATCAGGAGGAATATATTCTAAGAATGGAGAGGAGAAAAGGATTTTATCCATCAGCAGAAATTCAGGAAAGGAAAAAAATGCAAGTGTGTCTTCTCAGAAGACAGGGAATGTAAAAGGTCATAGGTTTAGGAAGGCTGAAAGAAAGGTTCTAGAAAGCTTTCCGATGTGCATTCTTTACTGGAGTGACTTTGCATTGCTCAGATCCAAACTTTTCACCAGTCCTCTGAGAGACCTGCCTTCTTAACTCATTGACTCCAAGAATCTGCCCAAATGCTCAGGGCTATTATCATTCTTTATTATTATCAGTTGCTGAGCATTTACCATCTGCTAGAGTTAGAGATTCGGAACTCAACACATTTTCTTATTTAATCCCTATACCAAGTCTATTTTGCCAAAGAGGAAACTGAGGCTCAGGAAGTTTATATGACTTGTCCAAGGTCATAAAGACTAAAGTAAGTAGCAGAGCTGGGATTTGAGTCCAGATATTCTGGGTCCAAATCACAGGCTCCTATCCATTGTGCTATTCTAACTTTCATAATAATAACAATAATAACAACAATGACAGTAATAAGAAACATTTATTGAGAATTTACTAGGTAGCACGCACTCCAGGAGGTAGGTACTTCATTCTTATATTAAAAGTAGGAAAACGGTAGCTCAGAGAGAATAAATAACTTTCCTGAGGTTGTATAATTAGTAAGTAGAGAAGCATCTCCCAAAGCATATTCTGCACAACACTGATCTTCAAAGGAAAAATTGTCCATGGTCATTTAAGTATGGAAACCATTGCTCTTTGGCAGCTTTGCAGAGCACATCGGCATATTCAAGTCTCCTGTTACTGCTGTGGTAAAGAGTCCTGATTAACTTTGGGTAGGCCAGCATTTTCCAAATCAGTTTAATCAGGGAAACTGAGCCTTCCAATACCAACCGACATCCCACAGAACTAGCACATCACTCTACAAGGATACATTGACTTTAACTAGACTCACCAGCCATTAACCAGGTTCAGTAGCCTGGGAGATAAAACTGAAAAGCCATGTTTTCTTTTGCCACGGAAATTAGGCTGATGAGCACTAGATACTAAAGAAATACTTGAATCTTCCACTTCTACTTAATTTTTTTCTATTGGCAGAGCTGCTTGGGAGGATAAGGCATCTGCTAATATGCTCGTTTTCAGGGACACCTGATGATGGGGGGGAGGGTAGGAATCCAGGAGGCAAGTCCTGGGAACGCTCTAGGATCAGGTCATTCATTGCCAGCAGGTGGACCAAACTCACGGCCCTCCTAGCTAGCCTCCAGCACTGACACCATCCAAACCCCGGGGACTTCCAGAAGCGGTTTAAATTTACATTTGTAAACATAAATGTTTGCAAAGTCCAAACCCCTTGACGTGGTCTACAAGCCTGGCAGGAGCTGGCTCGAGGATGCTGTTCCACTACGGCCCCTCCTACTACACCCACCAACCAATCTTCTTTCAGTTTCTCCAGGATCCACGCCTTGATCTTTGCGCATGTTCTTTTCTCTGCTTGAAGCATTGTTCTAGGTTTTCCTTTCCACGTGGATTGTTTATTCCTCTTTTGACCACTGTTTATCTTATTTCCTCCAGAAAATCTCCTAGTCTGGTTAGGGGCTCCTACCAAAAAAAACCCCACCCAATATTCTATACATCCTTTAAAAGGCATAGTTATTCCACCGTATCGTAATCATCTGATCATGTTTTAGTATCTGCCACTCTGTGTGTGCTTAGATTGTAGTTATTAAGCAATGGCCTTGTCAATATTTATATCCACCACTTGGATGGCATCATAAAATGGCACATTGTAGAAATCCTGGAGGGCAGGAAGATAGAATCTTAAATGTATTGAATGCACAGTTAGGGTATAAAATTACTTTAAGAGCAATAAGCCAATTCAATAAAAAGGAATTTACTATGAATCTACATAAGACCTCAAAATTGAGCTTAAAAGAAGAAAACAATTGCATAAACAAAAATGGCCCAAAGCAGCACATATTAGTGGTTTGTAGGGATCTGAATTGACATTTAACTCAATATTCAGGGAAAGGACATTAGAAAACATTTTCAAGGGTCTTGCTTCATCAGATCCTTAATATAGATCTACAGTAAGGTGTGTCTAAGATACTAATGAAACCTCGAACTGAATTAATAGAAATACACTATTTATTTGGTACTGAGGATTGAACCCAGGGGCACTTAATCACTGCGCCACATCCCAGCCTTTCTTATTTTTTCATTTTGAGTCAGGGTCTTGTTGAGTTGCTTAGAACCTCACTACCTTGCCGAGGCTGGTCTTGAACTTTCCAATTCTCCTGCTTTGGACTCCACAGTTGCTGGGATCATAGGGGTGCACCACTGCACTCGGCAAACTACACTATTTATTTTGAAAGATGTAGTGATTCTCATTGCAGTTTATTTAAAAAAAAAACCACAGCCAGACTAATGTGCTCAGTTCCAGGGAAAACACCTCCAGAGAGGAATTGACAAAATGAAATATATTCCAAAACAGAATGATAGGTAGAAGTTCTGAAAATAATTTCGTACAGAACAGCTGAAGAAATGGAGACTCAGAGGAGGCCTAAGAGAAGTCTCTAAATACCTAACAAGTGCCAGATGAAATGAATAGGGGACTTCCTCTATATTTATCCCAAAATCAGAACCAGGATCAACAACTAGAAAAATTATAGGGAGGCAGATGTCCATTTATCTCAAAAGAATTTTTAGAATCATTAGACTTGTTCAAAAATTAATCTGTGAAATATGGTATAATAAGAACTATGTAATGTTTTGAACAACCAACAATAAAATAATTAAAAAAAAAATTAACTGTTCAGCCTGTGAGAGAGTTTTCTGCTCACTCAGAGACTGGGAGCTCAGGTTCTAGGACTTTCATGAAGATGGTTCATGCAGTGTGTAGTAGGTTGACCAGATGGTCCAGAAAGTGCTTCTGTGAAGTTGTGATATTCATAGATTTCTTCCATGGGCAATGATGAGTGAGGAATTTATTAAATCTATTCCTGAGGACTTAGATTTGGAGGTATTTTTAAAAAGTATTTAAAAGCACTGTGCTAAAAAAAAAGAAGACCAGAAAAGTTGGTCACTGAACTCATTTTCACCTGGGACATCAATGTTCCTCCAACTCCTTCTTAAGGCTGGTTTAACTCTGGGGATTGTGACCTTAATAAAGTCAGAAAACTTAGGAGAAGGCAGCTTGGATAATAAAGGTCTAGAAAATTAAACATAACAGAAAGAAAGTTCCCTTCAGGGGACCATATACTACAACAGGCTTCTGAGATGAGGCAAAAATAAAACTGCATTCTGCATTTTCTGCTGTAATGCGCTACTCAGAGTAAACCATGGAGCACCACGCCACCTGAATGGCTCTGTCAAAGCTCATGTTCCACAAGCAACTATACACCTAGGAGCCTACCATGTGCCAGACATAGTGCCAGGCCCATGTGTCACATATCACTACATCTTCATAGAAGTTCTCAAAGTTTTAGTATGCCAATTTTAAAAAGGTAATTGGCTTATGGCTGCCAGGAGGCAGGGAGGTTGGGAGGGAAAGTTTGAAGAGCCAAGGACATAATATAGTCCCCCAGGACATGCCTCTAGCCACCTGCTTCCTCCAGTCATGCCCCATCTACCTACAGTTTACCACCCATCATTTCTTTCAACCATCAGTGGCTTAATTCATCAAATGGATTAATCCACTTTTGATTTCAGAACTTTAATCATTGGCTATAAGCCCACCTCTGTACCTTGCTGCATTGGGGATCATGCTTTCAACGTATGAGCTTTTCAGGGGACATTTCAAATGCAACCTATAACAAACAGAGCCCAGCTTCCTAGTTTTACCTATGAGGGAAAAAAAGTGACCCAAGGGGACCAGGAATTCTGCACAAGATTTCTGTATAAAGGCAAAGATGTATTTGGAGCACTGCAGAGAGATGCCTTAGCATGTGTATAAGCTCAGAATCTGTGCTCTCAGAGAGTAGCATGTTTACAGCCACAAGGGAGAATTGTGTAGCAGGCAGAGTTAGGGACAGAGAGGGAGGGCAGAAAGCCAGGGGCAGCCCACCAACCTTGTCCCCCCAGTGACCCTGTAGAATGTCAAGTGCACATACAGAAGTCAGCCTCCAGAGTCAGTCTTCTAAACGACGGCATAGACAAGTAGTTAGCATTACTTTCCCATGAAGCGATCATTTGCAGAAGAGAATGGTAAAGGACAAGAGGGGAGCAAACCTCTATTCACGATTATTATGTGTTAGACTCTGCTAAGTCCTTTTATGTGTCATTTCATGTCATCTCATGTCACTTTCACAGAGATGTCAGCTCCTGTATCATGCTTCTGAAACGAATGTTGGTATCCTCATTTTATGATGAGGAAACGAGTTTAAGTAATGGAGAGAAAATTAGATGACTAGTAAACATGGAATTGACATATATACTACTGATTCCAAAAGACAGGAACATCCTGGAAGTTTTGACATCAAACAGACCGGGGTTTGACTTCCAGATGGGTCATAAGGAAATGAAAGGCTGGTTCTTGCTGTGTAAATGGAAGCAATCATACTTACCACATAGAGATGTCATTTTCCTGTCTCCAGACCTGTTCCCTCTCTTCCCTGCCTTTGAGGGACCAGGTCTACTTTTAGAATTACAGAAGGATGGGGCATTTGACCTTTCCTGTGGGAAGAGGAGAATTTTGGATTAATGGCCAACTTTGTCCTTAGAACGTCCCTTTGAGGATTTGTCAGATTCAATTCTCCCCTTTTGAAAGATAGGAAAATTGAAGTGGCTGTGTCACATAGTGAGGCACAGTCATGACGGGAAGAGGCTAACATAACACAAACCAGCATGAGACTGAGAATCTGAAGACTTGAACTCTGGCCCTCGCTTCTCTGTGTCTAGATCTATTAGAGAAGCATCCATCTCTCCCAAAGTGAGTGTCCTGTGATCTGAAATGAGACCAGGGATAGAAAAAGCTTTAACAAATTCTCTTCCAAAGCAAGAATATCATGAGAGGCTGACTCTCAAATTGGCTCCACGTCCCCTCCCTGTGCAGAGTTTCATTCAACAGAACTGCTTTCCTTCTTTTTTTGGGGAAAAAAATCTTGGTTTTTTGAGATTGTATTGAAACCACAGTTACTTAACGGTGTCCTCTGCTGTTTTCTCTGTGTGTAGACTTCCTGAATGTCACAGCCGTTCACCTGTTCAAGGAGAGATGGGACTCCAACAAGATCGATCACCACACTGACAAGTACGACAATGACAAGTTGATTGTCCGTAGAGGACAGTCTTTCTATGTCCAGATTGACTTCAGTCGTCCCTACGATCCCAGGAGGGATTTATTCAGGGTGGAATATGTCATTGGTGAGTACTATGTGCAAGACCTACTCACGATACCATGGCTGAATTGCAGAGAAAGGTGGATATTGCATGATTTCCTTGCATCATATTTAACAATGGTTGGTACTGAGATTACATCCAGCCTCTGGATGGGTCACTTCTAAGATGGGTCTACATCATGCCCTACATCCACAATTTGAGCCTACACTGGTAAAAAATCTAGTATAAATAAAAGTAAAATTGGTTGGTATAAAATGTTAATTAACTAAAGTATTTTTCTCCAAACAAATAGGTTTTGGCATCGTATAGTCATGATGGTGGGTCTTGTGTGCTGAAACTATTTGACAATCTTAGCACATGATCTCCACATATGCATTTCCCAAAGTGTGTTCTGAGCTAATCTCATGGGTTGGTCCATGAAAAATAGATGATCCAGCAAAGTTCACTAAACACTCTGTGTTCAGAATCTCCTCTTGAAAGATTGACAATGCACATTAGCATCAAAGGTTCTGGGAAGTAAGGTTTAACTTTGTTTGGTCCAGTGACTTTCAAATTAATTTGATCATGGCGTCCTTTTATTAAGTTATACCTACTAACATTTGACACATTTTGGTAAACATCTCTCTAGGAAATTTACAAAACAATCATGGAAACATGTGCACAGAAAAGTAAGGGTGGCTTAGTAGAAGGAAATCTGTCAATCATCCCTCATGTGAATTAAGGGACAAACTTAGGCAATCAATCAATAGTGCCTGAAAGACACATGGTAAAATTCAGCAGACATTTGTACACAAAGCTTAAGAAAAGTAAAAGTAGAAGTTCTTCAATCATAATAAAGATTGTTTACCTCCAAACTAAATTTAAGTGGAAAAATTTTAACAAATTTAATTCTAATCACAAATTAGAAAACCCTATCGCTACCCTTTTGGTCTTAAAGCCTTGCTTCAAAAATTTTAGAAAATGAAAAATATGGAAGTATCTGCTATAAACACTGAAAAATAAGAGGAAAAAGTTCACATTTTGCTAAAATTATAATTGTGTAAGTGGAAAACCCAAAATATTCAAGGCAGAAAAGTGCAGTATTTATAAAACTTGGCAAATGGCTAGACAGAAGATAAATGCATAGAAATCAACAGCTTTTACCTTTGTATAGAAAATTTCTATTTGTAATAGAAATTTTAATTTCTGATAGAAACAAATTTTTTATTTCTAAATGTCTAATAGAAATTAGAAAAACATATTTCATACATGATAGTGACCAAAAGTTTGAAAAGTCAACCAAATTTTATAAAGCAAGATTCAAAATGTATATACAGCATCTATTAAATTTTAATGAAAGACATAAGAAATCAATGAAAAGGCAAACATGTTCTTGGATGGGAAGTTTCACAATATATTTTTTAAAACTCTCTCAAGGTATTAGGCAAAGGGTATAAAATTTCAGTTCGGAGAACAAGTTTTATGATCTATATTACACAGAATGGTGAACTAGTTAAAAATAATGTATTATATATTTCAAAACTGCTAAAAAAGTAGTCTTTAGACAGGTGAGTGGCACACACCTGTAACCCAGTGGCTCGGGAGACTAAGGCAAGAGGATCACGAGTTCAAAGCCAGCCTTAGCAAAAGTGAGATGCTAAGCAACTCAGTGAGACCCTGTCTCTAAATAAAATACAAAATAGGGCTGGGGATGTAGCTCAGTGGTCAAGTGTCCCTGAGTTCAATTCCAAATACCAATAAAAAAGAGTAGACTTTAAATGCTCATACCCTAAATGGTAAGTAGGTAAGGTGATGGATATGCTGAATAGCTTGATTTAGTAATTGCATGATGTACATAATATCACATTGTACTTCATATATATATGTATATATAATTATTATTTATTAATTTGTTAAAGTCTTCCAGTTAGAATCCCAATGGAGTTTTAAGGGCCTTCTGTTTTTTTATTTTGTTTTTCTTTTGGACTTCAATAAGACAGTCTTAAAGTTTATTTAAAAGAATAATTACCTGACAAATCCTAACAACAAACTACACAAAAATTAAGAAGGTACTCTATTACTTATATCAGAAGCAGCTATTGAGTCATACTATTGGTTCATACTAGGAAATCCACAAGTATATTTTAGTATATAAGAGAAGTTAGAGATTTCATAGAGTAAGAGATGTATATGGGGTTTTTAATTTGTTTTCTGTTTGTTTGTTTTTTTTAATAAAAGAAACCAGAAACTCTGGCTCTCTAATTTAAAAAAAATGAAAAATTGATTCTCATACCATATGCAGTAATAAATATCATATTGCATAAATATTGGTGTAAAACAAAAAAAATTACAAGAAGATTTGTGAGAAAATTGAACAGATTAAACTAAGTTTGTGAACACTGAAAATTTAGAAAACAAAAATTGTGTAAACATATCAAACTATCACAAATGGCCATGTATATGACCAAATGACCCAAAACAAAATTATTATCAAAAATATCCCAAATGAAATAAATAGACAGGAAAGACCTTGAAAATCATTCAAAGCATAGATTACAGATAAATGGTTAACATAGTAAAAAAATAAGCTCTTACAGATTGACAATGTACAAATAAACAATAGAGATGTATACAAAGAATGTAATCAACAAAAGAGAAACCCCAAAATAGCCTGTTATCATAGGAAAACACACTCAAATACACAAATAGACTGAAGAAGCAGATATCTCTCAGACTGGCAAAAATTTGGAAAAATGTTAATATCTTTTTTTTTCCCTCAGCACTTTTTGTATTTTATTTAGAGACAGGGTCTCACCGAGTTGCTTAGGGCCTTGCTGAGTTGCTGAGGATGGCCTTGAATTTGCGATTCTCTTGCCTCAACCTCCCTAGCTGCTGGGATTACAGGCATGAGTCAGTGTACCCAGCGGGAAAGTGTTAATATTTTTTGCTGATATGCATGCAGAGAAAAACATGCATTGCTGATATAAATGTGCAATTTTGTAATGTTTTCTGAAAGCAATTTAGCAATGTCTACTAATAGTAAAAATACATATAGCCTTTGACTTAGCAATTCCAATCTTAGGCATTAATACTAAAGATACTTAAAATCCAGTTTATAAAGTTAGGTATTACCAACTATAACATTGTTTATAGTGACAAAAAATTAGCATTTCAATCATGGAGTGGCTGAATATATTGTGATGTGTTCACATAACGGATAGCTAGTTTTAAAAAAGATCTAATGAAATCTATGCTGATGACTTCAAGAAAGGTAATGAGTTAGAAAAATGTATAGAGGAGTATATGAATATTTTCTATGATTTTAACTGTACAGTAATCATCCATAATATGCCTATACATATTATGATATTTTGCTACATATATGTACTTACAATAAAGTCTTACTTATAAATTATGCACAATAAGAGATAAACAACATAATTATAATAAAACAGAATAATTATAGCAATAGAGTATAACCAATGTTACGTAAATATGGTCCTTTCTTCCTCACTCTCAAAAAATATCTTCCTCTGCTCTTCACCTTTCTTGTGATGACGTGAGATGATAAAAAGCTGCCATGATGAGATGGGGTGAGGTGGATGGCGTAGACCTTGGTTCCTAGCACCAGGCAGCTGCCTTAGGCTTGCTGGAACGCGACCACTGTGGCACCATGACAGGCATGTGATCACTGAGATGGTTACTAGTGATTAAGGGCCAGGTAATATCTATATTGTGAGTTTTTGCTGGACAAAATGTTGATTCACTTCCTTCATGGGAAGGAGAAGAAAGACACCAGATTCATCGCACTATGGAGGATGGTGCATGTTATAAATTACTTATGACAATTTTTAAATTGTTTATTCCCCAAATTTTTCATTTAATATTTTTAAACTGTGATTGAAACTGTGTAAAATGAAACTGCAGATAAGAGGGGACTACTGTATTGAGCACAGATCTGTCCACTATTGTGAGTATAAAAGAGAACCAGAAAGACCCAGTTAGGTGCTGACTGGGCTTCTTGTGGGGGTACATCCAAAATAAGGGGGAAAAAGCAAAGCAGGGGTAGGAACTAGCAATAAAAAGAGGAACAAAGCAAACATGAGATGATTACATGTGTGAAAATATATTGATGTACATGAGAATATATATGAATATGTGTTTAGGTATATGTGTGTGTGTGTGTGTATAAATTAAACTAAAAATAAACAAATAATCTCAGACCCCCAATTACTTGAGAAACACAGTTTGTACTTAGCATTTACAAGTGCAAAATGGTGTATAAATGTGGGGAAAGCCATTGGTTGAAACCAGAATAGAAGTGGAAAGGGGAGAAAGATACAGATAAACAACATCCACGTGGTGATTGGGGTCCTGCATAGAATTGTCTGTTATGCTAATTGTGGGGTGAGAGGAGGGAGAGCTGCATTATGATGCCCCGTATGTTAAGTGAACTAAAATAACCACAAATTTAATCGTATTTGGGGCATAGACTATTATGGTTAATATACATTTTAAGTATTTTTGTCATGGATAATTCCAGTGAAGAAAGAATCCACAGCTAACATTGTTAACAATATTTTAAGATCTGATGAAAATTCCTTTTTATTTCTCCCGCAGTTCATTACCAATCTCTTTTCTGTGTACAGGCGGTAGGTATACATAAGTGCTTGTTTGAGCACAAGGACTAGACCTCATTCAAAAGCCCTTGGCAGAATACTCTTGAATTCTGTGCCTGTCAGCTGACACCCATTTGGAACTCCTCGTGGTTTTGTCCTAACTGTAAGGGAATTTTTAACCTCTGCCTTTAGAGCCAGGAATTCAGGACAGTAAGAAGTGGATGGGGATGCGGTGGCTTTGAGTTGGACTTTCTGAGGCCTGAGACCCTCTCCTAAAGACCATTCAGAAAATAATCTTAGAAGTGGAAGTCTCAGGAAGGATGATTGAGTTGAGTTCCTAGGAGAGGAAGATTGAGGAGGGGATTGGTGTGCAGAAAGCTCACTGGAGCAGGCTCTCAGAATCGACCTCTGTGAGGCAGGAGGGATCAGGGCTGAACCAGGGAGAGCTGAAGAACAAGGCCACCAGGGCCTCCATGGGCGGGATCAAGGTGCACTCTAGAGCTGGGTGGGGTCTTCAGAGTTGTCCCATCCAGGCAGAAGCGTGGGTCCTATCTACCAAGGCACAGGTGGTGGTGAGTTTATAGTCAACCCGCAGGAGGGCATTGGAACCTCAGTGTTGGTAGTTCCCTGCCACTCAGGGCAGACCGTTAAGAGCTCCTCAGTGAATGGGAACCGTCTCGGGAAACAACAGGAGAGGTCTGAGACCCATACCACAGCATCCCCACAGTGAGCATTTGAAGTCCCTTATTTAAGAGAAGAGAAAAAAAAAAAGTGGTATTGCTTTCATTACTTCAGCAAAAAAGGAGAGAAAGCATGGGTAATCTTACTTGTAAAATGAACACTTACGTATCTTTTTTAAACCGATTTACATTTAAAACCCTTCTCAGAGCCTTTAACATCTGCTCTCAGAGTTAATCTGTACTCCAGTATACATGGCCATTAAAGGCATTGTTACATTGGGGGGTTTTCTATTTCCAAATTTATTGTAGACACAAGAAAAGGAAAGTGGCAGAATTCCACATTGTGCTATTTAGTGTTTGAGAAATCAAGCACACTTTTAGAAGGCAATTAAAAGACAGGTGATGGGGATTTGTCTTGACGGGTGTCTTTCTGCACATCTTGTCATCAGGAAGGTACAGAAGGGTCTCAGCTTCTCTGTTGCACTAGTGCTAAGACGGGGGACAGGGGATGAGCATTCTTGAGCCCTCAGTGGGGCTAAGAAACAATTCTCCTAACATGCTGTACTTGTATAAATAGGAGAGAATAAAGCTCTGGAAATTAGATTTTAAGTGTAATGCTGTACTGAGAACAGACAAGTATTGAATGTGAACTGGAAATGAATTTAAATACAAAGGTTTTTATATATACAGGTGCACCACAGCATTGGGAAATCTAGAATGTGAACAGACTGCTTTAAAAAAAAACACACAACAGAAAAGACATTACTTTTGTTTAGTTAAAAAAAAGTATATATATTCATCATACATACATACTTACATATGAATTATGCATTTTCATATGTATATTCATATATAATGAATAGGCAAATCTTTTTAAATATTTCTTATAGAGTGTTTAACACAATTGGATGTCAGCAATAAAGATCAAGCCATTATTATATAAACATACACTTAAGTTCTAAATACTTGCACTGAATTACTTCCACTTTGAATTGCTAATGTTGCATTGTCTCCCTGTGACTTTATATAAGGTCAACTGGGATGTGTTGATACTTGGGGTGTCTCCTTGTTGCTATCCTCAGAACCTAGGTCACGGGATATATTCATAAGTGACTCTGCCTTCTATGCTCCTTCCTTTCTTCCTTAATATTTAAGTAAATAAAATTTTAATATAAAAGTATTTTTTTGTGGTACCAAGGATTGATTCCAAGTAATTTATTACATTAAGGAAGATGGCCCCAGATTACTCCAGGTGTGCTGGGTTCTCCAAGTAGAGAAAGTGAGCAGGAGAGCTAGGGCATTCCTTCCACTAGGGATTTATCAGCACAGCTCTCTCCTAGAATTAGGTGAGAAGTGTTAATGAATTCAAAGAGGTGGGTCTGGCTGAAATATGTGCTCCTAGCCTTTTCTCTCTTCCCACCTCTGAGCCTGCAGCCCCCCCCCCCCAAATCATGAAAGGCTTGGAGAGAGTGTTAATTATAGGTTTGCTAACCTGGAGCTGGAGCTGTGAAAGGTAGGAACAGCTTGTGGTGTTAATTTGCTGTGACTTCAACATGGACCCCCTACTTCTTTAATACCCAATTGTGGAAGAAAGCAGGAAAGAATTCTTTGCCGTTTCCTTCTCAGCTCGCCCAAGGCCAGAGAGGTTGCTTGACCTAGTCAGCCCTCCCAGGTAACCACACGGTCTGTGAGCAAGTTTCCTTCTTCCTGGTGCCTGTCAATCACAGCAGCCGGAAGGTGTCAAAGTCAGGATTTCAGAGGTTCCTTTGACTTTTTCCTCGGTCCCACAGTGGCCCCCATAGCTCCGTGCTTCACATTTCTACTTATAGCAGAAAGAAAAGGGGAAGGATGGCAGCCGTCAGACCTGCCCCCCCTTATCAGGAAAATAAAAGCCTTTCCAGAAGTTTCCGGGAAGCCATACACAGTTCATTGGCTACACTTATCTGTAAGGGAAGCTGTGAAAGTACTTCCTTTGCCCAGGCTCTTCAGAGGAGAGGGTCTAGGGAGAATGGATGGTGGTAGACACCAAGAAGACATGCTGGACATCCCACACGTTTGCCACCCAGGTGCAGCCTTCTTGAGAGGGTGGCTCATGGTCCAGGCGTCACAGGCCCAAGCACATCTAGGGCCAGGCCAACCGCACCAACCCTGCATCATTCACACCATCAATCATCCAAATATCATCACCAACGCTTCGTTAATTGTATTTCATTCAACTCTCTTTTTTGCATTATAATTCTTAATACAACATATATACCACAATTTTTCATGTCTCTGTTTGTCTATAAGGTATGTTGGCCCCAAATTCAAATCTTCACTCATGTATTTTGTATAATGATGTCCATCACCTTCCACCATCCTTGCTGATCCCCTTCCCCCTCCCTTTCCCTCCCACCCCTCTTCCCTATCTAGAATTCATCCAATCTTCTCAATTCTTGAGTAACATTTATCAAAAACAAGCAGCAATAGTCAGAGTCAGTTGTAAGGATGGGGAGGACATAAAGGATTCTTAATCAAGATAGCCTGTTCCAGCCCACTTTATGGGTTAGGAATAAAAACTAGAGGAGAGATGTTCAGAGAAAGGGGGAGAGCCTGGGTCAGGGCTGTGGTTGTAGGAATGGAGAAGAGTGATGGGATTTAAGAATTAATTAAGAGGCAAAACCAATGGAAACTTGTAATTGTATGAGAGGTGAAAGGGACGAAATAGTCACTCCCAGGTCCCAGGTCGGTGGCTGATTGGGCTCTGAGGACAGATTCCAAATGAGATAAAGAATGCAGGCTGTTTGGGAGTAAAAAGGTGCCTGTGGGAGGTGATAATGCTGATAATGTCTCCCACTGATAATGTGCAAAGGCTTTTCCCACCTAATTCTTCAAGCGGCTTTTTGGGTATTTGGGTGATTGTCATCATTTTTCAGATGACATTAAAGTTGGAATGAATAAATAACTTACCCCAGATCCTAACCTGCAAAGTTCTGGGATTGCTATTCAAACTCACATCTGTGTGTGGTGAGCCTCTCCTGAGCACAACGCATGGGTTCTCCAAGGCAACACTAGGGATCAGAATGCGAGTCAACAGATGCGATTCTATTTGAACCTGGTGCATTTGAGGCACGGAGGGTATTCAACATGCCCAATAGACAATACGAGTCTGGAGTGCAGAGAAGTAGTTTGTGTTGGGTAGATGGAGATTGAGAAATTACATACATATAATGGGCACGCTCACTTGGAAATCGAGAAGGAAGCGGATTAAGACTCAAATTCTAGGGAAAAACAAGGAGTCAGTCCAGGAACTGGAGTCCCTGAGGGAGACAAAGACCAAATGATTAAATAAGGAGAAGGCAAACAGGGAAGACCAGTGGCACTAAATCTAAGAGAGTTTGGCAATTTGCAGAGGAAAGAGATAAGGACCTTACAGAGACTTCAGCAGTTAGGGAACTTGGGTTACTTGGTGAGAAGCTAAATTTCAATGATCTGAAAGTCAATGAGATGTGAAAAGTAGATGTAGCTGATGTGGACTGATCTTAAGGAAATTTGAAGGAAAAGAAAATATTTGCTGGTAGCTAGAGAATAATGCAGGTTGGAAGAGGGGTGTTTTGATTCAGGCATTTGTTTTAGGATTGCAGGGACTTGAATGTATATATAGGCAGAGGAGAAGGAACCAGTCAAAAATAGAATCATAGAGATTCAGGAGAAATATTGGATGATTGAAGGAGAGTGTTGGAGGAGGTAGAAGCATAGAGTGCTCTAGCATGGGTGAGGCCTGCACCAGATAAAAGAACCCCTTCCCCTCTCAGGGTATTAACAAAGAGGTGAGATTGTGAATGGTTTAGGTAGAGAGATACACGACAGCATCATGCCTGTTGACTTTAAATTATTTAAAGCTGTAAGAGGTAAGCAGTTGTTTCAGGAGCCAAGGGGGAGTAAAGACATTCTTATATCAGTGTATTAGTCTGTTTTCTGTTGCTATAACAAAATACCTGAGGCTTGGTAATTTATAAAGAAAATAAGTTTATTTAGCTCACTGTTTTGAAGGCTGTGAAAGTCCAAGATCCATTAATCTCATTGGTTTAGCCTCCCAGGGAAGAACTCATTGATTACATCACAACATGGCAGATGGCATCACAGTGGGAGCATATACAAGAGGGAGAGATACAGGAAGCCAGAAACATCAAGCTTTTTCTTTTTGTCATAACCCTTTCTCACAGGAACTAACTCACTCTGCAAGACCAGCATTAATGCCTACTGAGGGAGATGCCCCTAAGGACCTAAAAACTTCTCAGAGGGCCACAGCTCTTACCAATTCTGCTACCTCCCAATACTGCCACACTGGGGACCAAGCTTTGGGGACACACCCAAATTCTAGCAGCCTGAAAGCCAAATATTTGAAGATGATGTCTCCCCATGGATTTTTGTTTCAGAAAGTCCAGATAAAATTATCATACTGATGTGTGATTTTCACATATATAACATAGCTTCTCTGTTGAGAAATTTCTTGCCCCAAAATCACACAGCTGGTATCCTGGAGAGAAATCTGTCTTAAACTGCTCTCTCTACCATTTTATGCTGTCTTTTGCTGAAAGAACAACACATTGCTGTTCATCATTTTGAAGGAAGACTTCTGTAGAATATCGTTCCAAATTTTCGCTCCTGCATCGACGACCCCGTTCATTTTTGAGCATTACTTTGAAGTTGCTAATAATGACATCTAAGAAACTAGGACAGAGTTTCCCAGAGTGCTTTCCTTGTGAGCACCTGGCATGGGAGAGGCTCCTTGGGAAAAGAAGGACTTTCATGGTCAAACACGTCTGGTTCATGCTGTGTTTTGTGTCTCTCCTCAGAGTCCCAACACGTGTACGAATGGCTCTGAGCAGGTACACAGTCAAAATGGATCATGTGCAGCCCAACATTTACCAAAATTGTTGTAGTACAAATGGTCTCTTACCACATTTTCATTTAAATAAGGCCCTTCAATTAAATGCAGAACCCACCCTGCGGATTGCTGAAATACCTGTTATCTACCTTTATATTATAAATACCAAAGATGCGGGTGGTGAACTTTGAGTGGATTTACACTCTATGTGTTATGGTAACTTAATATAATGTCCATGGTTGGTTTTTTTTTTCTTTTTGACAATTTATATTTCATGCCAACTTTACAATAAGTCTATCAATAATTTGGCATTCGTATTCTGTAACTTTTCAAAAGTGATTTTTTAAAAATTTGTTCTAATTAGTTACACATGACAGTAGGATGCATTTTGACACATCATACATAAATGGAGTAGAACTTTTTATTCTGGTTGTACATGATGTAGAGTTTACACTGGGTGTATAATCATATATGTACACAGGGTAATAAAGCCCGATTCACATTCCCCCTCCCCACCCTTCACTCTCCTCTGCCTAATCCAAAGTGCCTCTCTTCTTCCCCAGCCGTCCCACTCATTGTGACTTAGCATCTGCATATCAGAGACATCACTGGGCCTTTGGTTCTTCGGGATTGGCTTATTTTGCTTAGCATGATATTCTCCAGCTCCATCCATTTACTAGCAAACATTATGATTTCATTCTTCACAAAAGTGATATTTTAAGTATCCCTTTTTATACTTGAAAATTTGTTTTCCATATTTTTATTTGACTTTTTTTTAACTATAAAGTCCTTTGCCTTCCCTTTTGAGTGTGTTTATTGATCTCATTGAGTGCCTGCCCGTGCAGGGCCCCATGTTGGGATTAGAGTGGGGGTCAGACGTGTTCAGACCCCTGCTTCAGGGGGCACGTGTGGAGGGAGTGGTGAGTGGCGGAGAGTGAGTTCCTCGCCAGCTTCTTGGGCAACATGCCTGGGGGCACGTTGGAGAGAGTGACTGACTGGAGGAATTCCCAGGAAGCGCTGTGTGACTTGGGTTTCAAAAGACAAGGAGGAGCTGACCAAACACATATACTCCAGGAGAAAAAAAAATAAAAGAGAAAGAAAAGTTCAGTGGAGAATGAAAACCTGGAAACATATCGATGACTTTGACTTGATTGGAAGTCTAGCTGTTACTCCATAGATAACCTCTACAGAAGATCTGGGAGAGGAGTGTTAAGAAGGTTGGATTTCTCCCCTTCCGGATAACTGGGGTAAATGCAGTGAAGATAAATTGGAAGGCTGAGACTGTTGTCAAGGACATTAGTAAGAGACTTGGGAAAAATCCCCCTAATACGTAATAGGATAAACATGGGCTGTATAACTTTTTTCTTTTTTTTTCCCCTCAAAGGAATCTCTATGAATGCTATAACAAGAAGTAGTAAAATAGGTGTCTTTTTTCCCCCTTTACATTATACAGTGAGATTCACCTGAATAAAGTAATTTGCTGTGTTTCAAGGAATAAGAGTGTTCCCCGGGCCTGGCCTTCTCCCATCTGAGGCTGCTTTCAGGGACAACTCTTATTGGCTAGTCAGGCTGAGAGCAGCAGAGCAGCAGAGAGAGATTTAGACTCAGGCAGATGGGGGTCAGAATCCAGGCTCCATCCTTGAGAGTCACAAGAGAATTTGCTCCACCCTCTAAATCACTGTTTCCTTGTCTAAAAATAGAATTGTCATACTTAGTTCAAGCAGCCATGCCATGGTTCAGATGAGTGTCCCTTAAGGTCCAGCTGTTAAAGGTGCAATGACCGAGATGGTGCTACTGGGAGGTGGTGGAACCTTTGGGGGGGCCTAATGGGAGTTCTTTAGGTCATTGGTAGTGTGACCTTAAAGGGGATTATGGACCCCAGTCTCTTCTTCTTTTTCTCTCCTCCCCCCTCTCCTCCTCCCCTTTCCCTCCTTCTCCCTCCTCCTTTCCTTCCCCTCTTTGATTTGCCTTCACTTTTGCTCCTCCTCTGTCTGCCTCTGTCTCCATGCCTATGTCTCAGGATGACCTCTCTGAGGTTGCATGAGCCTGGCTCCTTAGCGCCTACGTAATTGAAATGAATCTACCGGAAAGTCTGGAGCTGAACTCAGGCCTGGCGCAAGGTGGGCCCTCGGAGACGTTCCACAGAAATTCTGAGAAATCCCACGCCTGTGACAGGTGGGGGGAAGACACTTAATGAAAACTCATGTGCAGCCTTGCTCTTCAGTCTCCAGTTGGAAAAGAGACCCTGTGAAAGTGGAATTAAAATCCACTCAAGTCGGGATGAACGCGGACTCATTACTCAGCGTCTGTGCCCTCTGGTTTCTCCTTGAGTGCCTGGTCAGGACTGATGAGGGAACAACCGGAGCTCTTTGAACTGCGCAGTGATGGTTGCTTGCTAATAAGATGACCCAATTACCAGCCTTACTTTAAAGAGTGCCACTGTATAGGAGAGCTAAATCTTTACCGTATTCCTTAAGGAAGTATAACCTACATGAAGTGCGACGGCAACAGCGGCCAGACAGGTAGTAGATGACCACAGGTGACTATAAACAGCTGGATCTCTCTTCTCTGCCTCTCAGCCCCTGTTAAAATCTTGTCTCTTCTCAGAATTTCTGATCCTCTCCATCTCTGTCTCTGATTCTCTCTTGGTCTCTTTCTCTCTTTCATGCAAACATCCAAACTGTCCGGAGCTTGTGTCTGGTTAGAGGAGTAACAAGAGTCACCCTAGGGAGGTGGGCATAACTGGTCTTGGCCAGTAGCTTCTTCAGCCTCCAGGAGGCTGGGGAGGGACCCCTAGAGGTTGCCCTTCTCCGGCTGAACCCTGGATCAGCCATCTGGATGCTCTCTTGGGCATGGTGGGAGTCTGGTTGTCCTTTCCTTGGTTTCTCTATTGCATTTCTTTTCTGTTGAGGAGCTTTTATAGCATCTCATCCAGTTCAACGAATTCCTGATGCAGAAACCTCTACCGGGTCCAGCCTTGGGGGACACCCACAGGACACTAATTTTAAAAAGTAACTAAGTAAACATGAGAAAGATCCATAGAATAGAGGGAAGGGAACCGGGGAGGGAGGAGGAGAGGGAAAGGGAAAGTGCTGGGAATTAGAGCAGATTATATTCTGTGCTTTTATAATTATGTCAAAATGAATCCTAAGGTTATGTATAACTAAAAAGATCCAATAAAAAATCATGTGAGGTATTATTATTTTTCTCCTGCTCGATAGAAGAAAAAAGAGGAATTTAAGATCCCATCTCTGTCCTTACTTTGATTTAAATTTAATTATTTACTTTTAATTGACAGACACCGATTGCTAATGTTTAGGGTGCTGAGATAGTTCAATGCATGTATGCATTGTGCATCTCAAACACATATCATTTCTTGGTGATGAGAACATTTAAAGTCCTCTCTTCTAACTCTTCTGAACGATACAGTACAGTACTGTTAACTATGAGCCTTCCATGCAATGGGACACCAGAAGTGTCCCCCCTGCCTAGCTGCATCTTTGTCCCCACTAACCAATCTCCCTGTCCCTTCCCCCACCTCCCCAGCCTCTGGTAAACCCCCTTCTAGAATTCTATGGGCTTAGCTTTCTTAGATTCCACATATAAGTGAAATCACACATGCTTTGTCTTTCTATGCCTGGCTTATTTCACCTAAATTTATGATCTCCAGCTCCACCCATGTTTCCACAAACGACGGGACGTCATTTTTATAGCTGAATAGTAATCTGTTGTATCTGGGTACCATTTTCTTCCTCCATTCATCTGCTCTCTTGGTTACTGTGAATAGTGGTGAAATGAACACACAGGTACAGATGACTTTTTGACAAACTGATTTCACACTTTCTGAGTGTATACCCAGGAGTCCATCCCTGTCTTTAAAGAGTTTACTACAAATGACATAAATAAGAGGAATTCTCTAAATAATCAACAAATGCAACCACTGACGTTATGAATGCTACACGGATATAATTCTCTACCAGAAATGTATGATGCAGGCAGGCAGGAATTACTCCAGAGACTCAGGAGGGAGAGGACAGTCCAAGACAGGTAGGTCCTGGGATGAAACTTAATGAATTGAGAGCTTTCCAAGGGGGAATAGGAAGTGTGTACCCTCCAGGCTTGGAGGAGGGTATTCTTGGAAGTCCAAGAACCTATCATTTTGCTGCAGCACACAAGCTTCTAATGAAAAAGAAATCCTTCATTGAATTAAGTTTTCTGGCTGTATTGGGGGCTCCGGTACTACTCACTTTTGAGGCAATAAGAGTTGTAAAGAGTTTGCAGTGACGGGGGAGGCCCATCTGGGCAAGTTTATGATGAATGTGCTCCCTTATGAAATCAGTCTGTAGTAGTTGCTTGATTAGTGAATCTTCTCACCATGGTGTAGTAGAGTTTGGGGCTCATGTTTCCTGCTTAGGTAAAACAGGAGGTGTGCTATCTGCATTCTCCATACAACAGATCGTTATCCTTCCCAACAGTCCACTCCATCATGCCAGACTCAGATGCAAGCCCTGAAAATCTATCTGTTATCAATGATCAGAATCTCATTAACATAATCAAATGCAATTAAGTTGCCACTGGTTTCCAAGAAGAGTTTAAAAGCAGCTCAAAACTTTAAATAAGTCTCTGCAAATGTGGGAGCCCAAGAGAGACTTGAATGATCTCCACCCCTCTGTATTTGTTCACTGAATACACCAGCAGGGGAGGATCCAGAAGGGGAGGATCCAGAAGGGAGAGGCTGATAGTCCATGCTGTCCTGCTAATTTAGAGTTGATCAGAATCTCACACTTTGAATTGTGAAACCAAATATCCTTTAAAAAGATAAAGGGTTCTGAGGATGAATGTATAGAATGATAATAAGATAGATCTTAATAAAAACAAACTCATTCATTTTGAACATAATGGTCATCAATCATAGGTTGAACACCTGTTGCCACTTCTCAATCTACAGTCAGGCAGTGAGGCAGCTCTCTGCAAGATGAGACATAAAAGGTTGCTCGGGAACCGCCTGTTAAGTTCCTCCATTGTAGTTACAGCTTTGAATGGAGGCATAACATTGGAGATTTCTTAATAAAATGAAAATGCTCCATGCAGACAGGTGATATTTTCCAACCTACTCCAAGGGTAAGTTATGGAGCATGGATGGAAAGCACAGGGAGCCAGCCATGGAGAGAAGGAAGAGAGATGGTCCTGTGAGTCAATGGTGGTGGAATGAAGATGTTGAGCATTAAGTTGTAATCAAGGCAAAAAGGAGAAGCTGAAGAAGGAGGAGGAGTGCACGAGAGTAACTGCCCACCAGGTAGTCAGAACTGGCTGCTCCAACAAACATGTGCTTTTAAATGTTTTGCTATGTGCATCTGCTCATTGGTTATCAAAACATGGTGCATTTCATGAAAACACATAATCATACCTGTTAGGACTGAAAGGAAAATACCTGTCACTTTGCCTGACCCACTTACAAGTCAGAAAGCTATTGGCATCCAAGAGGGGATTTGATAAATTCTTGCACAAGTTCAGCCCAAGGCCTGATGGAGCTCAGTGGATCCCAAGTAGAAAGTAATTGGAAGGAACATGGGAAATCAGGCATAGGGTGGGACTGCCTATAGTAAGCCATGGATATATGGTCATCAAATCAAAGCTGAGGCAAGATGAAGGAGCTAGAGGAATGTGGTGGGGCGGGAGAAATCTCATGGTGTTAAACAGGTTGGGATACATGTTCAAAGATGGCATCAAAAGTTGATAAGGCAAGGCATCAGGAGCCAAGAGCATGATCGTTTAGGGTGAGCATTAATAAGGTTGTGAAAGTACAGACAGAATGGTGGAACATTCAACATAGGTCCAGTCTAGCAGAGGTAAAACTATTCAAGATGAGGCAAAGTGAGGGGAAATAGACTCAGCTGCAGGAAATGGACCAAGCAGGCTCAGAGCTGGAAGATAGCTTCAGCGAGCTATCTGGGGCAGAGTGGGGGTGAGGGTCCTTTTCTCCTCCTCACTGCAGGGGCCAGGGATCCTGAGCTTCCTGGGGACTAAGCAGAGGCAGCTCCCTCTGCAGTGAAGAGCTGAGTCTCCCTTCAAGTCTGTTTGGATCCATCCAGGGTTTTGCTCCAGTACATCATAACCACTCAGGGTTCTGGGTGGACTAGCTAGATACTCGATCAGATCACCTGGGGGAAAACAAGGACTCACCAATGTGGGCACTAGCAGAACTTAGAGCAAGGAGGGAATCCATAGGCCAAAGACACAACTGTGGCTCAGCCAGTAGAAAACCCAGGTCTTGACCTCTTCTAGTGACAGGAAATATTTATAACTTCACTCGAGTATCAGGAAACAGAGGTGCTGATCTTGCAAGTGTACCAAGAATCTCATGCTGCCCGCTAAGTGGCTCATAAACCACTTCACCTGGACCAGCCTTCCTTAGCAGCACCTTGTCACTAAATGTCTCCACGCCTCACCCTATAAAAACAGTCTTTTGACAACTCATTCCAAGAGACCTGGTCTCAGCTAACAGCCAATGGCACAAGTCTACACATTCTTTCTTGCTAAAAATTGTTTTAATATCCAAGAAGGCTAATTGTACTAGCTTTCACTTCCATGCTTACACTTTGGATGAGACAATAGCTTAACATCCTAAAGGAATTAACTGCCATAGTAGAATCCTGTTCATTGAGTAACATTTGAAAAAACACTGGGCTCCTTCCTTCATTTCACAGTCCATGGACCCAGCCTTCTTCCAAGACCTTTCTAGAACCCAGGTCCTATATCCAGCCGGGAATACTAGGACCAAGCAGTAATCAGGATATGAATTCCTCTGATCCCTTCTCAAGGGAAGAGGTGAGATTTGAGAAATTCACTTAAAATATAGTCCAGGCAGAGAAATCTGAACCTTTCACCTCATTCCTTAAAGAGAAGAGAAATGAGACATTGTTATGGACTAAATGTTTACACACCCTCTGAACTCCTCTATTTGCACCCTCACCCCCACTACGATGGTATTTGGAGGTGGGGCCTCTGGGATTTACGTATGTCATGAGGTGGAGCCCTCATGAATGGGGTTAGTGCACTTCTAGAAAGAGGAAGAGACCAGAGCTCTATGGATCTCTCCCTGCCATGTGAGGACCTAGGGAGAAGGCACCATCTATAAACCAGAAAGCAGATCCCTACCAGCAACCAAATCTTCCAGCACCTTGATCTTGGACATACCAGCTTCCAGAACTGTGAGAAATGAATGTCTTTAGTTTAAACCACCCAGTCTTTAGTATTTTGTTATAGCAGCCCAAGCTGACTAAAGCAGGTATCAAGGAATAAAATCTTTGGAACATAACATTTCTTGCAGTCTGGTAGCTAAATGGAGCATGTTTAATGCTTACACGTGTGGGTCTGCGGAGAAACACATGGGCTGAATTTCTGGGGTGAGGGGACATTCATCTTCATAATGTTATCAATTCTTCCAAAAAAGGAATTGAGTTTTCTGTTTGCGTTTACAAGAATGAATGCTATTCCAAGTCTTGCTTCCTTGTCTGGGGAAAATACAAAGGCAAAACACAGTTCTCTCTCAACCTCATAACTTAATTTTGAGATACTCCACATCTCAAAATTAAGTTGACAGGTTACCTATAGGTTCAGAAAATTGGGCTTGGGTAGACAAGAGCCTTTAGTAATCTGAAGCAATTAATTTCACAAAAAGAGACTAAAAGATGTTTCAATAACAAAAGCAACAGACATAAAGGAGTGGAGACAGCTAAGATGGCATTTCCATCAAACAACTTTTTATTTGTACAACATACTTCTAAGTGATAGGGAATGACATACTGGCTCCATTATTTCTTTTCCATCATTTCCATCTTTTCTAACTTTCATATTTGTGAAACAAATTGCTTTAAACATGTCAAAAACACTTGAGTGGAGTGTTAGCCAAATTTTAAAAATAAAGATGATTCATAAAGACAGCACTGGTGTTTATAGCCATCAAGATAAAATTTCAGGCGGAAAAAAAAATCACAGTCCTGATTATTTAGGGCGTGAGTATAAGGTCATCATCTCTGGAAGTTAGAAAGAAATATCTTTTTTTGCTCTCTGCCTTATTTCCCCTGGATTTATTGAAGATCCTGGTCTTGGGGGAACTCATTCATACCCGTTTGAATGATTTACTAAGTAACCGACCACTTGAGTATTGATTTCTGCATCCTCTGGGCTGTTTGCATTACCATGCCACAGGTTGAGCACCTCAGCGACATCCAGGTCCCCCACCAGATAGTCTATGATCTCATCAAGTCGATGCTGCTGCTGATTCTTTTTTGTTTTGTTTTGTTTTGTTTTGGTAGCAGGGATTGAACCCAGGGGTGCTGACCACTGAGCCACATCCCCAGCTCTTTTTTTCTATTTTTATTTAGGGACAGGGACTCAGTGAGTTGCTTAAGTCCTCACTAAGTTGCTGAGGCTGGCAAACCGATGCTTCTTGAAGGAAGGGCTACCTCATGCTCCTGCTTGGAGCTGCATGTTGCCTAGCACAGGGCAACTGAGAGGGCATCCCTTCAACATATTCTTCTGAAGAATTGAGATTGATGCTCCAAATAGAGTTCAAAAACTGTTAATCATCTTTTTTTATTATTGGTGCATTTTAATTACACAGAATAACCACTTCCATTGTGGCATATTTACACTCATCTTAAGAAAATTAAAGACCTATATCAATGATGGTTGGGAAAATGAGGACATGAATATGCAGGATAATTGTGGAGGACACACACACACACTCACACACACACACACGCTCTTAATTGTTTGCTTAGAGCACATATATATTTACTTAAAATTTTTGTTTCTAATTTTGAAATATACTTTAAGTAAACTTACAAGAACAATACAAAGAACTTCTACTTCTATTCCAGAGCCATTAGAGTTTTAAACCTTACGTCGCATCACCCCTGAATTCTTCAGTGTGCATTTCCTATAAGCAAAGACATTCTCCTTTATAGCTATGAAAATTAGGGCATTAACATTGACACTTTATGACCATGTCATCTTCAGAACCCATTCAAGTTTCACCAATTGTTTCAATAATGTCTTTTATAGCCACAGAGTCAAGTCCAGGATCACATATTCCATTTAGTCCTCGTGTCTGGTGTCTCGTCTCTTCAGTTCCCTTCAGTTCAGAACAGTTTTATTGTCTTTCTTTGACTTTCATGATTCGACTCCTCTGAAGTTGCAAAGGAGTAATTTTGTAGAATGCCCCTCAATTGGGGCTTTGTCCTCATGGTTCATATTTCCTCATGATTAAAATCAGATCACATCTTTCACAGGAATATCACAGAAGTCTTTGCAGGGCATCTGTCTTCATCCATTTTCTGCTGCTATAAACAAATACCTGAAGCTGGGAAATTTATGAGAAAAGAAGTTTTTTTTTTGGCTTGCAGTTCTGAAGGCTGGGAGGTTTAAGATTGGGCAGCTGTGTCTGGTGAGACCCTTTCTGCTGGTGAAATCTTGGCAGATTCCTGAGTCAGTACAAAGTGTCACATAGCAAGAGGGCATGTGTACAGGAGATAGAGAAAACGGTCTTTTATACAGACTCTCTCTTGAGATAATCCATTAAACAACTAATTCATGACCGGATCAATTTATTCATGAGGGCAAAGTCCCTCACATCCTCTAATCACACCTTAAAGATCCCATTTTGTCCCACCTCGTAACACCTCCCAGGGAGGGTTATATTTCAACATGGGTTTTGTTAGGGTCATTCAAACCATAGCAGCATACTACTGGGTTGTACATTTTTTTTTTTTGATCCTATTATTGATGATGTAAACTTTGATCATTGGATTATTGTGGCACCACAGGTTGGGCACCATTGGAGATTTTTTAATTAGCATGGAAGATGTTGATTGGGGAACATCAGCTCCAGGGAAAGGAAGCAGTACAGGGTGAGAGACAAGTCAGATCACAATGCAATCACAATGAAACCTGAGCTGACCCATCTGGACCTGTGTACCTGTGTGGCTCTTTAGAGATCTCCTGTGATGGGGACAAGGGGACTGGGCTTTATATGCCAGTATTGGTCAGGTATTCTAGGGGACATGAACTAGACTGAGCTGTGACCCTGGATGAGGTAATTTTCTTCAGCTAAAGAAAAATTGGCCCACCAAGGACCCTTTTCTGTCACCACCCCCAACTACTGGGGATAAGTCCCTGACATTCTTGAAGCAGGGTCTGGGAATCACATCACAGATTATTCTGTTAGGATTATTCACTGCTAAATTTGTAGCTAATAAATACTTTACAGGAAGATCCTCAGGAGTAGGAAGCTATTCCATTCATCATTGAAGTCCGTATTGATAGAATGTTTGATTGATTAGTGTCAGTAGGAACTCCTGATTTTCTCTTTTTACTTAAAAGGGCTACTTAAATCTGTTATTATCATTAATTAAGTTGATGTTCAAACAGTCCTAGATTCTGCCAGTTAGAAATTCTTCCAACTGGCTTGATTTCCTTACTTCCTGGCACATGAAGAGGGTTCAGGCTCATTTTTTATTTTCCCTGCTTCAGTCCTGGGCACAACCATTTCTCCAAGGGGCTCTGCTTCCTGTCAATCGAAAACAAGATTTAGAAACCAAGATCTGGGGCCCAAGTGGACTCCTGGCTGTTTTTGTAGTATCTCCCATTGAAGCAAGGCCACCATTTTATTTTTACCCCTATGTCATACCTAGGGCAACCTCTGACGTCTGACCCCCTGACCTCCCTAATGGTTTCCATTCCCAAGGCTTCTTCTAATGCACACCTGAGAAGACTTGAGTGAACATGAATATAGGGACAATAATAACAGATAACATTTACTGGGTTTTCACAAGGGGTCCCGAGTGTGATTTTGTGTTTGTGTTAGTTTTCTATTTGCTGCTGTAACAAATCATCCCAATCTTAGGGACTCAAAGAACAAAAATATATTATTTTGACGTAAGGTGGAATGATATGTAAAGGTCTCTTCCCTCAGAGAAGTATCAGTGGAATTTTCATGCTGATTCCTGAGTAGTCCTGGTATTCCTGACCTGGCACTGGACCTCGCATATGGAAGGGTCTTAGAAGGAGTCAGGGCCCACATAATGTGAAGCGAAGGGCAGGGACACACTTCTTCTCTACATTTTAGGCGATGAATAGAATTCCACTACTGCAGTGTATTACTTGATGACATTAAGGCATTATTTCCTACAAAGTATAAACCTGGAGGTGAGGATAAATACAACTCGTCTTCTCAGATATTAACATTTTAGCAAGAATGAATGTATTAGACTCTTGTCATTAGCTGTTAGCTCAGCATTCATGAGTTGCCAAATGACTGTTTTATGGGGAAAAATATGGAGATGTTTGTGATCAGGAACTTCCAGAGAGGGCTGGCCTGAATGAGTCCCAAAGGCAGGATCTTTCAGGCACCCAGAGGGCAGTGTGAAACTCTAGTACACGTTCAAAGCGCTTTAGAGTTTAAGAGCAGTGTGGATCAAAAATAAAAATAAAGCAAGAAAAGAAAAAAAAACGATTCATCAAAGAACGTTTACTAGAGCTTCATTTATAAATGTGAAAAGCTGGATCGATCTCAGTCGGTCACAATAGTATTTTGGACAAATTTCCCTCCCTGGACACTTTACCAAAGGAGTGGGACTTGAGTGTCATTCTTGGAAGGCCAAATTGCTCCCTTCCACGGACACGCAAATAGGTACTCAGCAGTGACCTTTGTTAAAGAAGACCTTGGGCAAATCCAAAGGGAAACAAGTGACCAGAGAAAATGAGGGGGGTTGGAGAACAACCCACGGCCCTGAAGACAATGAGGAGGACGGTGGTCTCCCTCAGGGCATCCTTAGGCAAGGCTCCACTGGTCCAGCAGCTTGGGATGCTGTCCCTGTACATCCTGGTGTTCAGCTTCATTCATGGTCTCTTGCTTATGTCCCCTCCCCCTCCCCTCCCCCTCCCCCTCCCCTCCCCTCCCCCTCCCCTCCCCTCCCCTCAGGGCTGGCTGTGGTTACCTTAAAGAGGACTCCCCCCCCCCTGCAGTGCAGTCAGCAGCCCTCTGACCCTGTCCTTGGCCCCCTCTCAGCCCCTCCATTTCCTTCCTGCAGACCGGGTGCAATCTCATTGGGCCGCTGAGGCTTCTCAATGCTCTGAGGAGCCCCATTTCCAGCTCTCCCAAGGACACAGCCCAAACCCCTTTGTATGGGGTCAAGGTCCCTGTGGCTCTTACCTGCCCCCGGGGGCCACTTCTCCTGCCACAGGTACCCCCAGTTGCTCTGTATTTCCTTTATGACCATGGTGTCACCTTGTCCCCACCTTGTCCCCACTTTCTCCTCCTCTAGGATGATATCCCAAAATAGTTTCTCTGATGAGGTTTCTCAGCCTTCCACAGACACCAGCACCCTCTTCCTCTCCCGGGTCTCCGTGGTGTTCCTTGAGGCTCGCAGTCCCAGCCAAAGCCTGGCGCAGTGTGCACGCATTTTAAACGTGTGTTTTGTTGAGGGAGCGCCACAGTCTAACTTCACAGGGATGAGAGGTTCTTAGGAAGACATCCTCCTCTGGATTTCATCTCATGCCCTTTCCTTCCTCTCCTGGGCCAGGGTTTTCCCATATCCAGATCATTGCCTTGGTCAGCTGGCTGGATTGTGTTTAAAGCTGGGAATCAAATGATCAGCATCAAGAGGAAGCTCTATCATGTTTTTTTTCTGTGCTGGCTCCACACATAGTTTACAAAATTACACATTGCTTAAAAAAAAAGGTTTTGACTGACTTAGGAAAACATTGAAAGAAAAGCAAAATAAATTAAACTAAGCAAAACACTTTAAACAGTATTTGGCTTCTAAGATATGGAATTAGTGTAGGTGCCCATCAACGGATAAATAGACACAGAAAAAAAAGAACATGAAAGCAACGAAGTATTATTCAGCCATAAAAAAGAATAAAATGCTGTCAGGTATAATAAAATGGATGGAGTTGGAGGACATAATGTTAAGCAAAATTGCTGGACACAGAAAAACAAGTTCTGCTTGTTCTCTTTCATATTTGAAATTTAAAAAAAAATCAGCCTGAAATTAGCATAGTGATTACTAGAGAATGAGAAGGGTACTAGGGGTAGCTGGTGGGGGCAGGCAAGGATGAAAGAAGGGTGGATGGATGTTGTCCACACATGTTGAGTGCATGTATGGAAATACCACATAGAATCCCATTCATATGCATAATTAATACATGCTAATCAAATAGGAGTTCTTAGCTTCAACTTACCAAACATTTATTGAACACCTACTATGTTCTAAGCATCGTCCAAGCCACTGGGTGTACAAAATGAAACAAAACCCAATCCCTCCCCTCAAGAAGCTTCCCCATCTTTCTCCACTTTTCTGGAGCCAGAATAAACAGCCAGGAAGGCTTCTTCCTTTAGGAAACATCAGGAAATATATATGCACAATTTCCCGATAGGATGGTGTGGAATGGGAGGGGCGGGTTCCTGAGCCTTAATGAGATGACTTGTTTGGGGACATTTGCATTTCTGTTAGTTGTTATCATCAATGACTTCTGGTTATTTCTAGTAGCTTCTTTTTCTAGGGGTGTTGTTTTGTTTTTATAGTTGGCAATCTGGTGTCTCTAAAAGCTACCCAGAGACATATTCAGTCCTGGTCCCCCCACACCCCATCCCCTCCTAAGAATTTTTGCTACAACGCAGCCCACTTGCCTTTACGAGGCTACTGTGCTCACGCTTCCAGCCCTGTGGCATGCATCACACTGTCACCGTGGTACTTGAAGGGCCCGTTTGGAAATAGATTGATTATTTTGAACACGCTAGGTGCATCTTGGGAAAAACAAACGCATCAGGCGGAAAAATGAATTAACATCGTGAAATTTACCTTTCCATCTGGAGACATGACTTATCCCTGTGTTCCTTGGAGACGATGCACTTACGAGGAGGATGCTCTATTAAAGGGCATCTGCCATTAGGATCAGAGCTCAGCTCAGAACATGTTTACATACGAATGGAAAACAAGCCCTGGAGAAAAAAGTTGAGAGTGAGGAATTTTTGTTTCTGGTGAAGGGTTTGGAAGGGACCACTGGTTTGCTGTGCAGGCATCTCAACCCAGAGGTGCTAAGGTCTCTGTGATGTTCTTAATGGGGCTTGACATTTACAGAGCTCAGCTGATATTTATTGGGCATCTACTCAGTGCAAAGAAATATGACGTTCTATGAGACCTGTACAGATATATAAGAATAGGTATTTAGATCAGTTTAATAGGGAAATTATTCGAGGAATAACTAAGGAGAAAAGTCTTTGCTTGGCCTTTTCTGTTAATTAATTAAGACTTACAAGGCCAAAATTTTACTATTATCAAGTGTAACATATCAGAACAGACTTACAGCTGACATGCCCGAGAGATGGGAGAAATGTGTGTGTCCTGAGTTACCAATTTCTTTCTTGCAGGAACAGGTGATTGACAGGTGAGTCTTCCCTGTTGCTGGTACCTACCCCTCCTTGATACTGAGTGGAACATCCTCCATGTTCTTCCAGGTTCTGGTAACAAGCAAGCTGATTGGAGCAGTGCTATTCACAGCAATCTCCAGCCGCTCTGACCACACCATGTGCTAATCAGTGACCTTCCCAAGACTGCCTGCCTGGGTCCTAATCCCCACCTAGGACATTGTGTTTTTAACATAAGTTAGTCCAAAGTGACAAAATAATTCATTTAAAAAAAATAATAAATTCCTCCAGCGGATTCTACCTACACAGAACTTTCCAGGTAGGGGGTCTCTAGACTGTGAAGTAAATGGTTGAAAGTAAATATCCCAAGGTTTACATAGGTATTTGGGCTGTAGATAGGTCTCTCTTATCTACCCCCTGAATGACCCTAATATGAAGAAGTCTCCACAAAGATCAAGCCCAGCTAGCCACAATTGGAAAAGAACTACATCTTATAAAATTAAATATTCTTATCCCCTTCCTCCAGTACCAGGTTGGGGGGATTAAGGTGGACGCCCTCTCTATTCTCAGATTTAAATGCCAGTAGAGTGAATCTCTCACTAAAGGGACAAAGAGGCATCCAAATACAGGGTATGGTTCAAGCAAAATTTGCCTTCAAAAGGTAGTCTTCTGGCCTCAAAACTAGTTTACAAATTCAACCCAGCATTTGCACTAAGAGCATATGTTGACCTCTAGATCACTTGAGGAGATGGCAGCAATTGTAAATAAGTGTGAAATAACGCAGTCAGTAATTACCATCTCTTTTCATGTGTAGGAGCCCAGTTGCAAAGACGATATCTTTAGAAAAAGAGTGAGAATCCTTTCTAGGACATTATATTTTCTGCTTCTCTTTTTCTTGCTCTGATTTTTCTTTTAATACCAAAGTTGTACAATTTGAGGGGGGGTGGGGGAGGAGAAAGGTTTCTCCAGGCATTATTTACTTTTAGCCAACACATACACTAGGTCGCCTGTGGAGGGCCCGTGTTCCACATCCCGATGGGCCCAGATTAGCTGATGGGCAGCCACGGATGTTGACGGATGAGAGTTCCAAGTGAGGCCTGATCGTGATCTCAAAAACATGCTAGCTCCTGGGGGGTGAGAAGGGCTGTTTAGTGAAATGAAATACTACTCTGTCACAACTTCCTCACTCACAACTCAATCATGGAAAATTCTTTCCCAGTGCCTGACGGCCCTGAAATCATTACACTCAGAATTAAACATGGTGTAATGGATCCCCCAACAAGACCCGAGGTGCTATTGACGTGTCGGATCTCACATTAATAATCAGATTTTCCAAGCAGTGAATATAAGAAGTCCTGCAAATACAGGTTCTTTTTTTTTCTCTCCTTTTGGAATTCATAGAGATATTCTGGATTTGCTTCCATATGCTGATCATGGCCCTGTGGTTCCACCATCGTGACAGAGCGGCTCAACCTTCTCCCTCTGTCCTTCAGTGACTGACATTACTTTAGAAATTTCCAATTCGCATCTGCCTTGGCCTGGAGACCCTCACACAAGTTGTCCTCTGCAGATCCATTTTCTCACTGTCCAAACACTTACCACTGCCGTACTTCTGACTCAGAAGTCCATTCACCCCACTGAGAATCTTCACACTGTCTTTTGTCTTATACTTCTTCAGATTTATAGTTTGTTTTTTTTTTTTTTCTGGTGGCTTCCTTTGTCTTCTCTGTTTCCTTTCCCGTATCCTCCACCTGACCCCATGAAGGCAGACTGTGGTCCAATCCCTGTCTCTACCTTTGCCCAATTATGTGACACCGTGCATGTGACACCCTTGTTGAGCCTCGGTTTTCCATCTTTAAAATTGCCCCCACTGAGTTTGCATAGGGACCTCAGGAAGGGACCCTCCATTCTCGTCAATCTCAGCACTAACAAGAATTTTTAGGGTCTCAGGGTTGAGCATTTTAGCTGTGAGTAGTAAAATCAATAAGGATTCCTCCTTAGAAGTCTCTGAGATGGTGAGGAATTTAACCAGCAGACTGTAAGAACCCTAAATGCTGTCTTAATAATGGTGCAGGTCTTTGTTATTAGCTTGGTAATATACTCTCTTTAGAAAGAAAAAATAGGTTTTGGTATTTTCTCTTTAGGCCCAAGTTTTAGACAGTGGGTATCTATAATAAATCATCCTTTAAATAAATAAAATATAATATCCTCTAAGGCAGAGGTGGAAAAACTTTCACTGTAAGGTTCAGATAGTAAATATTTTAGGTGTTGCGGACCATATGTCCTCTGTCACAATTACTTGACTCTGCTATTGTAACACAATACTGTGTTCTAATAAAACTTTATTTGTTACACCCATACAGCACAATTTTTCATATGTCTGGTTGTATATAAAGTATGTTGACACCAATTCGTGTCTTCACACATGTACTTTGGATAATGATATCTATCACATTCTACCATCCTTGCTAATAAGAATTGTAATGCATTCTGCGGTCATTTATTTTTAAAAAAAAAAACCATAATAAAAAAAAGAAATTCACAAAAAAACTCTTTATTAACTTGGATAAAAATAATAAAAGGAAATTTATTGGGAAAAAAAACTTTATTTGTACAAATAGGCAGCAAGCTAGAAAATGGTCTCTGGGTCATAGTTTGCTCTCCTCCAAGGAATGACTGATGATTAAGGTGATCATGGATGACTCAAAAAATAGAAATTACAAATGGATGGCAGGTTCCAGGTGACTCTTCCATGATGGTTCTGGAATAACTAAGCCTTATTTAGAAAATAGTAAAATACATTACCGTATTAAATTCTCTTTCTCTCTTTTCTTTTCTTTCATTCATTCTTTTTGTTGTTGTTGTTCTTTTCTTTTTTCTCTCCTATACAAGTTCTTCTAACATAGAAATCAGTAACTCAAGATTTTATGTATTTATTTATGTATTTATCTATGTATCCATTCATTTATTTATTGGGGGAGGGCCTTGGGGATTTAACCTAGGGACTCTTTCTCACTGAGCCACATGCCTAACCCTTTTTATTTCTTTTTTTTATTTTGAGACAGGGTATCATCACTAAGTTGCTTAGGGCCTCACTGAGTTGCTGAGGCTGGCCTTGAACTTGCAATCCTCCCACCTCAGCTTCCTGAGTTGCTGGATTTACAGGCATGTGTGACCACGCCCAGCTCAACTCAAGATTTTTAAATCTGTGATAAACTGGGCTTTTAAAGTAGATTTTGTTCTCCAGTCTATTGATAGTCAACGCACCCATTCTGGCTTCCCACTGCTGCTGCAGAGAAAGGATGAGTGAGAGGAATCAGAAAGTCTAAAAGAAATGGGGAAGGAACAATAATGTCCCTGTATTAGGTGCCTCCCATCACAATTATCACCATTTCCATCTTGCAGAATGGATGAAGTTTTAGTTGACAGAGGAAGAATGCTTTGACCAATGTCACATCTAGTGTTAGAGGGTTGAAAATTGCTTTCCTTCTGGTCACAATCCTTGTCTCAACAAGAGTGACCAGTTTTCCCAGAGACACACATTTCTTCAGTCTCAGAGCCAGAGTGGAAAACATTACTTTTCTTCCTCCTGCCTGTGCTTTCCAGTAACTGCTGAATTTAAATCACAAACACTAGATGTTCCTAGTCAGCACCTGCTGTAGACCAGACACAAAGCTTTCATCATGAAATTTGTTTTGTCTTTCCTTTTCCAGAAGTAAACTGCAATCCATCAAGGAATAAGAAGTTCAGACAATTAAGTGATTTGCCCCAAATTGCACTAAGAGTTATCTGTGGAACCAGAATTTGACATGGTTCTCACCAACTCCAAAGCATTTTCAACACAAATGACTTTCATAGAGCTTAGTATTTAAACTCCCAGACCCTCAAGCCAGACAGTCTGTGTTCCAATGTGAGCTCCACTGTATACCAACTGCATCATCTGGAACAACTTTTTTTTTTTTTAATAATTCCTTGTCTTGGTTTCCTGATTTATCAAATTAGGATGGTGAAAATTGAATCCTTCTCATAGTTTGTTATAAGGAATACAGAGGAGACAGGAACATAATAAACATCACAAGCGTTGTTTTCTTCTCTCTCTCTCTCTGTGGACTATAAGTTCTCATGGGACTGTTGGTCTGTTTTGCTTGTGTTATATCCTTAGAACTTAGAATGATATCTAGCACATAATAGAAAATATTGCTGCATAAATGAAAAATGTTCAAGCTAGTCTTTTAGTGGTGTTATAACTGGATTCAATGCCAGTAAGAGTAGACAGGACTCTGTTTTTATTTTCCTGTTTTGGGTTCTTTTTAAAAATGTTTTGGCATAATTTGGATTTTATAGGTGAAATTTAGTGTGTCTTTTAAGTCATACTTCAACATGTAATCTAGGCTGAGCATCTTTTTTATATTTTTTAACTTGTTCTTATTAGTTTTACATGATAGTAGGATGTATTTTGACATATTATACATATATGGAGTTCAACTTTAACATAAAATTCCAAAATCCAAAGTGCTCCAAAATCCAAAATTCTCCAAACCTATTTAAGATCTTTCATGACACCACACGTAGAAAATTTTACACCACAAAACTTTGTTGTATGCAAAAAAATCTTTTAAATATTGTGTAGAATTGCCTTCAGTCTATATGTATGCAGTAGGTAGAAAACATACATGAGTTTCATGCTAGACTTGGTCCTATCTCTGATATATCTTAGTGTATATGCAAAATTAACAACAACAATAAAAAAAAACCTGGTCAGAAGCATTAAAGATAAAGGATAATCAAACTATACAGGAAACCAGTGACTGTATCAGTTCTTTCAATATTCTTACCCAACGTGAATGTTAGGATGAAGAAGCAGCTCAGGTTTGAGCACATCTCAAGTACAAAGAGTATTTTCAGATACAGTCTTCTAGTTCTTTGCTATTCTCAAAGGTAGTTTTACACCTCCTTTCATTTTGTGTTTTTTTTATAAAAATCTGTGATTACTAGATTTTATATTTTAAAGTTGATTTTCACTCAACTTGTGTCATTTTTTTTTTAATACCGTGCACTCCAAATCCAAACCAGTATGTAGTGGCATCAGCTGCTGGGAGCACTGCAGTAATTGAATTATGGGTCCCATTGATCTGACAAGATTGCCTGTACTGTCTACACTTCAACGGGGAGCGGTGCGGGGGGCGGGAGGGGGGCTCCAGGGAGCTACAAGCTCTCTGGGGAAAAGATCAACCACATCCCTGAGTCTGAGCAAACACAAAGAGAAAGGCTAAACAGGAAAAGGGTGGACACAGTTGCCCTTGAAATAAACATGCTCTGGCCCGTGGGTTTATGCAGGGACTTCTAGAGGCTGAGTCCTATTTATCCCCAAGAGCCCTACTTGGCCCCTGTGGCACCGTGGCAAAAAATCATGATTAAGTCTCATCAGATTTATGATGGGTATATATAATATTCATTCTGAATGGTGATTAACTGCTGCCCCTAACACATAGCAAAGTACTGAGGTTATCATGTTTCTCCCTGGTTTGCACTGTATAAATCATTATTTTCATTAAAATGAAGCAGGCTTATAGAATTGCACTGTAGTAACTTATAGGCCCACCTCCTCCTAAGAATGCTTTTCCTGTGACAATATGCCTACCAAAGGATCTTTTAAAGACCTCCATAATGAAAGAGACTAAAATGAAGTATTATTTATTTGAGGAGTGCTTTGTAGGTTTTATGTAACACTATTGAAGTGCGTAAGTTTTGCTTTTGAAGTTTCTGCTTACAACCAAAATAATTTGCAGACTTATCTTATTTGTATCTCTCTTCAAGGGGAATGAATCTATTATATTTTGAAAAGGTGTATTAATGAAAGATTTGCTGCAGTTTAAAATAGCAATGGATTTGATCATTCCTGCAAATTAGACTGTAAATGAAACTATAAATTAACGAGACAAAGAATGCTGTTAGGTTGACTTTGTAGACACAGTTCAGAAAACCACTGATAAAATTTAGCTTTAAGATTAAGACCACAAGGGCCGTGTTGTGGCACAGTCATAGGGCGCTTGCCTAGTACTCTCAGCACCATGTAGAAATAAATAAAATAGAGGTCCATGGACAACTAAAAATAATTTTTTAAAAAACCTTTCTTTAAAAAAAAAAGATTAAGGCCATGAAATAAGGATCCCAAAATGGTGATAATAAAGAAAAATAACACTTACCTTGAGATAGCTTATATATAAAACATGATGAGCCTGGAAATATGGTGAAATGACCTGATGCTTAATCTTTTATTGAAATAACAAGTGCTTGTTGTGTTTGAGAAATTAATTATATGCAAAGCATTCACATTGTTCTATTATTTTTCCTTTCTATGGGATGGGTACTACTATTGTCCTTATTTACTGGTGAACAGGAATAGAAGAAAGTGGGGGTTTATAATGGTCAATTAATTTTCCAGAAGTTGCAAGGGTAAGATGTAGTCAAGCCAAGATTGAAACCCAGGTCACTTACCAGAAGTCTGAAATCTTAACCGTTGCCTATGATGTAAGCCTAAATCATTAATGGGATTGGAAACCAATATATAAAAATAAATATAAAAATGGTTACATATGGACACCCTACCAGCATATTCCTATTATAGGAAATATCATAACAAAGAAATTTTACTCAGAATCAACAAAAGTAATTTGCTTTATGAGCCCCCCAAAATAGAATTGTGTATTAACAGTACTTCTATCTAATAGACAATTGCAACGTTTTAGAGGGTAGAATTTTAGGGAACTGATAATACCAAAGTCCCCTATAACTTTTGATTTTGCATCCAAATTGGTGTTTCTACAACTAGTTTGAATTCACTCTCTGACCACTGTGATAGTTTGAGTAGAACTTGACCCCTTCCCCGCCAAAACTCAGGTAAAATTTAATCCCCATTGTGAATATTAAAGGGTGGAAACCTAATCTGACTACATGCTTAGAGGTGGGGCCTGTGGGCAGGAATTAGGATTAGAGGAGATCATGAAGGTTGAGGTCCCCATGATGGAATACTGGTGACTTTATAAGAAGGGAAAGAGAGACCAGGACACATGTAGGGTTTGTGTCTCGCCACATGGTTTCTGAGCTGTCTCAGGTCTCTGCCAGTCAGAAGGCCCTTGACTTTAAACCAGAATAGTGAGCCACACTAAACCTCTTTTCTTTATAAGTCAGCTAGTCTGTGGTATTGTATTATTAAGCAACAGAAAATTGACTAAGACACCAAAAAGAGTCTCTTTAAATCTTTCTGTCCTTTTTTTTAAAATAAAATAAATCTGAACTTCAAAGAAATTAAGAAAACTATTATTGTTAGGGGTCAGACAGATGAGGATGGGGGAGAATACAAGGTTAAGAGAAGAAATCTATAAAATGGGCTCACTGGGCTGACCCCCATATGCTTTCTTTTTCAAGAAGCAATTTACCTGCAGCCCTGCCTAAGTGGACAGGATATGTCACATTCTTTGGCAAACTACCTGTTAACTTCAGGAGAAATCCAGGTCCAAGATAATGTCGAGGGGAGGAACACAGGAGACTTTCATGACCAGATCCTGAAACTCTGAGAGATCAGGATAATTCCTCCAATCATAGAATCTATAAGAATGCATGGTTAAGAATCCAAGTAGAACTGGCCGGCATGGGCCAAGGTGACACAGAATTGCCATGGCAGTGGGACTTGAAAGTCTGATGTCATCTTGCTGTCAGTCAAAAGTCAAGAGGTGGACTTGGGCAAGACTCTCTGGAAACTTCTTTGGGATCCCCAATAAAACTCGAGTGCCAGAGAGGCACGTCGTCCCTCTCGTCTCCAAGAGGACCCCGTCTCTCCCTTGGGGAGGTCCATTTCCCTTTGCCTGACCCTTCAATAGACTCATTCCTCTGACTCTGAGCAACTTGTCTGAAATCTTTCTGACTTGATCACAGGAATCAGGGTTTGAAGGGAGCCTCAGTTCCTTGTAGGTCCCCAGCTCCAAGCTTGTTGATAGAAAAAATGAAATTCAAACCCAAGCTTTAGGATTTCAAGCCCTAATGGAGTATTTCCCCCTTTGGGCCCCAGAGTGAGAACAAAATGGTTTGTGAACTCTGTCACACTCACAGGTCCTTCTGCTCCTTCTCACAGGTCGCTACCCTCAGGAGAACAAGGGAACGTACATCCCAGTGCCGGTCGTGCCAGAGCTGCAGAAGGGAAAGTGGGGGGCCAAGGTCATCATGAATGAGGACAGGTCTGTCCGGCTGTCCATCCAGTCCTCCCCCGAGTGCATCGTGGGTAAATTCCGCATGTACGTGGCTATCTGGACCCCCTATGGCATACTCCGAACCCGCCGAAACCCGGAGACAGACACATATATTCTCTTCAATCCTTGGTGTGAAGGTAAGGGGCAAAGTTTTTTTTTCTCATTAAAAAAAAAAAAGTCACATGTTTCCAATCATCGTCTTTGGAGACTTAGCAGGATTATTCTAGAGGATGTGACCCTTTCCTACATACACTGTTGTTGTTCATGATTAAAAGAGAAAGATGCTAAATTTGTTCTTCGTGTTTGTGAGAATGAAAGCTGTATATGGAAAGGTATTGCTGCTAACACATTTATTCTAAGAATTAATTGAAGATTGCTTAATGTTTCCGAGTTTGTTGTGGAACAATATGTTGATGATACAACATACATGGCTGCTGTGTGCTATTTCTGTAAACTCAATGGCTTATTCAGCTTGACTTTCAAAAGTAGAAGAATCCATGACTTTGTCTTCAAAACACAGAATGAAATTCAACCATGTCCATAGTGCAATTAACTTCTTCATCTCCCTAATTCAACAACAGAAAGCCTCGACGATCCCACAAACTTGTTTAGATGCCTGGTGGGTGCACATTTTGCAAATCTGTACCTTGTAGGTACAAACATGTAGTTGTATTTGAATACACTTCTACTCAGTCTCTAATGCTATTTTGATTCTTCCTTTCTATCTACTGCAGAAACTTAACCTAGTTACATTCAAATAAACTCAGTCAAATTCAGCAAGTTCTCTATCAATTCAATTTAAAAACCATGTCACACCCAGGATACTCTCCCCTACCCCATCTCTGCCCTCCCATGCCTCCCCGCTGTTCCCACACTTCCTGTGGAGCTGACAGAGGCAAATGCCACATGAAAGAGAGGGTCAACTTTTAAATCTTCAGCAACAAGGAAATGAAGCATAAAAACTGAGAGCAGGAGACATTTTATATCATCCTGCATTGGGCTCCAATATTTTCCAAAAAGAAGCGATATTATTGTTGATTTTTTTTAAAAATCAATTTTATTTGTTCCTTTAAGATATAAATGAGAGTAGAATGTATTTTGGCAATTATACACACACATGGAGCATAACTTAATCTAATTAGGATCCCATTCTTGTGGTTCTACATAATGTGGAGTAACCCTGGTTGTGCATTCAAATACAAGGCTGGGAAAGTTATGTCCGATTAATTCTACTGTCCATCCTATTCCCCTCCCACCTCTCTTCCCTTAGTTCCCCTCTGTCTAATCCAATGGACTTCTTCTATTCTCCCCCTCCACAACTTCCCTTGTTGTGGGTTTAGCTTCCACATATCAGAACATTCAGCCTTTGGTTTGGGGGATTGGCTTATTTCACTTAGCATGATATTCTCCTTGTTTAAGAAAGCTTCATTTGTATCAGGGTTGAACTGAATTAGGTATAGATGAGTGGACAAAAAGGTTTTCTACTCATGTAGAACATAAATCCAATCCTACTGCCCTTTGAATGAGCTGGTCTGGTAGTGTTGGAAGATGGCATTGAACTAATCCTATTCCCCCTGTTCCCACCCTCCTCACCTCCTACCCAGCACTCCAGACTGATATTCAAAGTTGATGCTAACTACATATATTAACTGGGCCATGTGAAGTTCAAAGGTGAACTTCTATCTTTATTAATGACAGGAACCAGGTACAAAGCATTTGGCAAATGATTGGTGCTAATGACACAGATGGGGAGTCAAATTATGTGAATCTGGGGAAAAGAACCAGACAGTGTATTGGGGAGTTATCTGTATCTAGCAAGGAAACATAGATAAAGGAAGAACTGAGAAATGGTATCAAGCCCTTGGAAAGACCAGCATTCAGGAGTCCAGGAGAGGAATTGGCAAAGATGGGAAGAGACTGAGGTGGAGGAGTATGTAAGAAGCAACCTCTCCAAGAAAATTATATTTTCCCTAGGTTCAATCCCTGATCAAAAACAAACAAACAAACAAACAAACAAAAAACACTTACCTTGACCTTGACCTTGACCTTCAGTCATCTCCATGGTCAGCAGCCTCCAGAAATTTTCTGCTCAGAAAGTTGCATAGACCCAGAAGTAAAGATGCGTATACCATGGAAGGACCTCCCTTGATATGTCTGTGCAGAGAAAGAATTGGAGGAAGGTGAGACTTCTACCAAAGAGACCAATTTGGAAGCTGTGGTCCAAGACCAATGTGGTCTGTTGATAGACAGGACCACAGTGGTGGCTGTGGAGGTGAGAAGTCCCTTTTGGACTTAGAACAGAAATTACAGAGGAATTAAAGATGAAAGGTAAAGACAGATGAGTTGATAATAACTTTAGATGTCTGGTTTGGCCATTTTCAGAGCTAGAAAGACTGGAGGAAATGGAGGGAATATCCAGGCATGGAACTAAGAGATTGTTGGGAAATGTTAACTTTGGTGACATCTATGGGACATACAGGTGAAGATGCCAATAAGGGACATGAATAAGTAAATGTAGAACTCAAAGGAGATGGCTGAGCTAGTCGTGTAAACATGGACACCATCAAGATCAAGTATAACCCCAAACCAACTCAGTTTAATAGATAATTAGAGTCAAGGCAGAGAAGTCAGAAAAGGAAGTTGAGAAGGAGCAGTCAGTGGGATACAAGAATATCCAAAGACCACAGAACAGATATATGGACTGATTGAAGAAGACCGTGATTAACTGTCAAATGAGGCTGTTGGGTTGAATTGAATAAGAAAAGAAAGTGGTCATATTTTGTGGAAATATGGGCATACTGGCAATCTTGAAAGGGCCATTTTACTGAAGCCAGGGGACAGACACCAGTGAGATGGGCATGGATTGCAGCATAAATGGAAGTGAGAAAGTAGTGATGGCAGGCATCACCACCTCCTTCAAGAAGGCCTTCTGCACAGCCTCGGTGTTGAGGTGCAGGTCAAAGAAGAATGTTTTAGACAGGAGAGAGAGAGTGTGATTTTATGGTGGTAGAGTTTTCTGCCCAGAGGGGAACAGTGGCTCATAGCCTGCAAGTTGGGGTCACCTGGAGAGCTTTAAGACCTCCTTCTGCCTCAGTCCTCCTGCCCCAGGCTGACATCATGACATGATTGGTCTGGAGCACAGCCTGGGCTTCTGCAATCTTCAAAAACTCTTCCGGTGATGGTTGAGGTCAAGGTTGAAAAGCAAGGCTTTCAGAAGTGAGCTCCTGGCATGCATGGCATTCAGGAACAGGTGAAGAGGTGGTCCCTCCACCCTTCCTTAAGGAAGGGCCACAGGAGGAGAGGGTAAAGATTCTCTAGATTCAGTGGAGGGAGCTTGTGATTCTCTTTCTATCAGCGATGGGTAGAGCAAAGTCATTTGTTGAGAACAAGCAGCAAAGAGGAGCTCAGGAGGCCTGATGGAGAAGACAGAGTGGAAGGTGAGCTTATTACAGGAGCACAGCAGGTGGCCTCCCTGCTCTCCAGAACGCAGGGAAAATAGACACAATCCCCTTCATTCCTTGGCCTGTGGAAGTCTAAATATTTCTGCAAATTCCTGGGTTATATCTGTCTCTGGGACTATCTCTATTTCTAGGAATTCTTTCACCCCACTGCTGACCCCTAGAAACCCCCAAGTAAGATACTCAACCCTTCTTCAATATCAATGTCATTGGCAACAGTCAAACCATCACACAAAATACCCATGAATGTCTAGACCTTAACTGAAGTTGGACATAATTGTAAGAACGGAAGGATTTTTTCCAGTGATTCTCAAAGCCAGAGGACATCCGAATCACCTGTAGGATTTGCTAAGACAGATTCCCTTGCAGCACCCTTAGATTGAATAGGTCTGGGGACAGGCCTGAGAATTTGCCTTTCCAACCAGTTTCCTCAGGCTACTAGAACCCCACTTAGAGAACTGTTGATTTACATAATAATCACAAAATAATAATGACAAAACACAGGAGAGTACAATTTACTCTCCTTAAAATCCAATACCTCTTCTTCAACCTAATCCTGATCTCTCTCAACCTTACCACCTCTTCTCTCTCCCACTATTGGTGATGTTCCTTATTCTCCAAACTCCTCTCTAATTCTCTCGCAGGAGTAATGCAAAAGGGCTCATTTTTAAATATTATTGTTTTGTATTCCATCAATAATCATGCTTTTGGGAACTTCACACTTTTAGACAATTCCCTCCAGAAAAAGTCTGGTGCCCAGCTTTTAAGAAGGAATCTTTTAATCTCCTTATCTTAATATACACTGATATCTCTCAAGGAATATTTATGAAGTGAGAGAATGAATTCATCTCTTTTCACTGTCTGTGTGAATTTCCAGCCTAGCACCCAAGGCATAACCCAAAAGAGAAGGACTATATATATGATGATCCCCACTAACACAGCCAAACACACAACTGCCCAGGAATCACCATGTTTTCTACTTGTGTATACTAATGCAAAACAAGGGCCCCATTGAGTAGCTGGAAAGTGGTTTGAAGGAGGAGTAGGGCCTTTGCCCAAGTGGAACATATAAAGAAGAAAGGGGAGCAGTTCTCAGAAGTTGTCAACAGAGAGTCAGGAGGAGCAAGATGCTGGTGAGGTCCAAGTGGCAGCGGACCCTGGGTTGAAAGTCACACCAGCACGTACAGCACTTAGAGAATGTTCAGCCCATTCCTGGGGGCCCTTCAGCCTGCTTTGCATTCATAGGCAATTTGTCCTCCTTAATCACTAAATCAAAATGGAGATCAATAGCAATACCACCCTGGTGAGGACAGAGCGGATGCAGGGACAATTATCGCTTAGTCTTTAAGTTAATAGTGCTAACCAGGCTTCGGGTGCATTCCATGAGGGGGCCACAAAGGCAGCAGGAGTGAGTTGGGTGTTTATTGTGAATTCATCTTGTTCTTCTGACCATGTGGGAACTCTGAATTATTGAATGTGTTTCACCCTTTAAATGTCAAGTGTTTCCGTTTGCTAGTCTGGAATTACTGCTAGAGTGAGTTCTGCAGGGTGTGGATTTCTGGTGGCTTTGCCTAGCTCTCTAGAGGGGTCCTCGGTTATGTTTGGTTGGGTATCAGTTATCTTTGTGGGGTCTTCCTTCTCTTGCAACTTGTTCCCTCCACTTCATTCCCCATCATTTACCTCCTTCGACTTTTTATTCCTAGTATTTAACAGTCCCTGGCACACACTAGATGTTCAACAAATACGTGCTGCATTGATTCAGTAGTTCCAAGTTCATACATTTCGTGTTCCCCTACCCCATCCTTCACACGTGAGTGGAAAATCTCAGTCCTCGCCATCTTGAAAAAGAGTCAAAAACCTATGGCGTGTTTAGGGAAGTATATTTGTAGGTGATGTGTAGGTAGAGTTCTATGTTAGCATCTAACACCCAGTTAGCATCTAGTGTTTCCAACTGGTTTATTCAGGGCCATTTCTGCATTTTCTTTTAAACAAAGAAATCAATTTTGTCCAATGTGAAAAAATGTAAATAAGTTTCCAATATCTTGAAAACTTTTAATAGACAGTAAAGAAATATGGCCAGCTCGCATTTTGTTATTAAATTCATCCTTAGGCTCTTTTGATTTGTAATTATATATGGTCTATTAGACTCCAGGACAGAATAATTTGCCAGGACTTGTATTCTCAGAGGAAGAATGACCTCTGATGGCGACCCTTAAGTCCAGACCAGCATTCATACCCTCAAACTGGGGTCACTCATCCATCAATCCAAATATTGATGGTGTGTCTCCCCCAGGGCCCTGACAGCACAATTACCCATGCAAAGCACAACAGTATTCCTTATTCATTCACAAATATTAAGAGTCAAGGCTTAATATAGCACTAGGGATATGGCAGTCAAAAAGACAGGCACAATTTTTACCTTAATAGAGCTGCTAACAAGGATTTTACAAGTGAGCTACATAAAAATCTAATTACAATTGTAAAAGGTACTAAAATAAGTCAGGACATAACAAGAACATAAAACAGGGGCCTCTGACCTAGTTGGGGAGCAGGGGAAAAAACAATTGGTGTACCTTCCTCAGCCTCTAGAACAAAGCATGTGAACAATAATAATCAAATAGTTATTTTACTGAACTTTAATGAATTTTCAAAAAAGCTTATGTAAAACTTTTAATCCTGTATTTATTCAAGAATTCTGTTTAATAAAATGATTTAAACAGTAGTCTCTTCTTATCCATAGTTTTGAATGTTGAGGTTTCAGTTTCTCAAGGTCAACTGTGGTCCAAAAGTATTAAATGGAATATTTCAGAAATAAACAATTCCATAAGTTTTAAGTCTCATGCCATTATGAGCAGTGTGATGAAATTCCACACTAACCAGTTCCATGCTGCCCTGGACATGAATCATTACTCTGTGCAGGGTATCCACACTATATATGTTACCCACCTTTGGTTACTTAGTAGTACCTCAGTTATCAATAGACTGTCATTGTATTGTAGTGCTTGTGTTAAAGTAACCTTTATTTTATTTAATAATGGTCCTAAAGTACAAAGAGTAATGATTCAAAGGAGGTACCAGGGCATAAAGCATGGAAAGACCGGCTAACTCTGGTACTATGTGGACATAGTGTGGGGATGGGAGTTGGGTGCTATCCAAGGTTTCAGGCCTCCACTGAGGGTCTTGAATCATATCATCCGCTATGGAAAAGAGAGGAATGCTGAGTCACTTAGAGGCTCATTCATCCTCTTTCTACCAGGTGAGTGTCATCCAGTGTGGCACTGTAATCATCTAAAGGGACCCCAGAGAGCTCACAGTAAATGTTCTTTATAGAGGCATATATGTGACCCCCAGAATCAAAGTACAAAGCTATTTACAAGATGCTTCTGGAAGAAGGAGGATTGGAAGGGTCTAATGCAGAATCACCTTCATCTACTAATTCATGTGGCTTACCATTCTTTCAATGTGGAAGTTTTTATTCTCTTCAAAGCATGCTCATAGTTTGTCTTCTAGCTTGTGTGTTTTGGAAAACACAACCCTTAACTCATTCAGCCTTGTACAATGTGTAGCATGGAGTTGGTGCATAATGAATGTTTGCAGAACTGGATTGATAACCACCACTACAAGAGGCCAGGAGTGGATCAGTGGGCTCATATTTCAAGAAAGAAAACAGGCTCAGTAATGTCACATAAACTTCTCAAGGTCATACAGAAAAGTAGGAAACAAACTGGTACATAAACTTGGGTATCCCGACTTCATCAGAGCAAGCTCTTTTGGTTTTTAAACAAAAGTCATTGATATCTGGCCTTGTGCAGGAAAAAGAAATAAGAAGCATAGGGCTAGTTGAGCAAATTCTATGAGGATCTGTCCGTGTTAGAAAGTCCTGCCCTTAAAAAATAAATAAATAAATAAAAACAAATGAAAACCAGGTTGATAGCTATAAGATCAAAAAATAATTTCCTCTGAAAAAAAAAAAAGAAAAGAAATTAAAGCATGCCAGCAAGGGCACAGGCTCCCTTAGAGATTATGTGCTAAGTAAAGAAGTTCTGACATTTTCTTTGTAGAATTGCTTCATGAATAATAGTCTGCCTTCTGAAGATATCTAAACTAAAAAGTCCTTAACCAGCAAAACTGCCAAGTGAGCACCCCTTGAAGAAACTGCTCCATCTGGCACACTCTATCACATCACGCAACATGCTTGCAAGGCATGCAGGGGTGCTCAGCTGCTGGGGAACCGCTTGCCTGTGATTTGTGGACTCATCACACCCTGGAGCTGATTGGGGACAAAGGCAAGGGCTCTGGAGTATCCCCATGTCAGGAAAGTGGTGGCTTTGGAATCTTCCAGAACAAAAAGCAATTAGACTCTGGAAATGCCATTCCTCCTTAATGGGCCCCAGTGTTTCCCAGCCCCGGCAGAGAGGAAGTTATTCCTGATATGCCTGAAACACAGCCTGCTGGAAGTTGCCACCCCTTCCGATTTACATGGAGATGGTGACACCAACCTGGAGTCACATTTGCTCTGCAGATGAAACCACTCCTTCCAGGAGTGATTCCAGGCTCCCAGCATAGGTCTCCCCTCTTCCTTTGGTGACACCCGGCTTTTACACAAGGGGGAGGCAAGTCCAAGAGATGCCCCATCCCCTCCCCACTTCACTAGAAGACACCACCGTAGGCCTTCAAAGAGGCCAAACCATTATTCCTTGTGAAAGATTGGAGACAGAACCCAACGCTGACATAAGCTGCCAGTCTCTCAGAAATGCCCCGTGTGATGGCCTCCCTGGCACCACAGGTTGATCCCAGAGCTCTTGTTTGCCAGGGGTGAGTCTAATGATGTCAGAAACAGGGCTTGCTTTAACTTTCAAAGAGCATGTAAATAGCAAAAGGAATTTCTCAGCCCAGGCCATGATGAATGGCCCCACCTTCTCCCAAAGAGGCCCTACAGATACTAAAATCAATAGGCTCAACATTCATCTTTACATGTTTGTTACAAATTCTTATTTCTCTAGGTGGGGAAGCCACTGGTCATTTCCAAGGGTGCCTGAAATCAGCCTTAGCAGTGAGTCCTAAAATTTTGCAGCTCACAATTTTCTTTCTTTCTTTCTTTCTTTCTTTCTTTCTTTCTTTCTTTCTTTCTTTCTTTCTTTCTTTCTTTCTTCCTTCCTTCCTTCCTTCCTTCCTTCCTTCCTTCCTTCCTTCCTTCCTTCCTTCCTTTCTCTCTCTCTCTCTCTCTCTCTCTCTCTCTCTCTCTCTCTCTCTCTCTCTTTTTCTTTTAACTACCCCACTATTCCCACCAGAGGAGCAGTAAAATAAATGAGATCATCATTCTTTACTACTTGCCTCGTGCAAATTGTTCGTCACCCTGGAACGGGGGTTATTTACAAAGCACTTTGAAGGTCTGCTCTGGTGGAAGTGTCGCTCTGGGGAAGTAGATGGAGATGCTGTGTCTCCTTTGATGGAGCCATGTGTAATCTGTTTTCCTCTTGAATTTTGTTGTGGTGATGATGGTCCTTTGCCAAATGTTACTTAGAAACCAAAATTCGTCATGATCCATGGTGATTCCACTTCCGTTCTGTGATTATCTAATCCAAAATTCTCCACTCAAGTGTTTGAGAAGTGAAGTTCCCAGACCCCACACTTGTGCACAAGCAAACACACACACACACACACACACACACACACACACACACCATGAGTAGACCAAACTGTTGGGTTTCTAGAACGTTCAGTTGTTAGTGTGTTTTCCTATTAGTGGAATCCTCCACTTTACTAAGTGGGAAACCAGTTGTCCTTGGAGCAACGACCTAACCTGAAACCAACCCAGAATTTTAAAACAAACAAAAACAACACCAAAAAAGCCAACACCAAAATCTCCAGAGGCAAACGTTTTCCTATTTTTATTAGCCTTTCAAACTCAGGGACTTTTTTATTTTTTGGAGTTTCCATAGTGATGTACAAAAAAAAAAAAAAAATTTTTTTTCACCTGGCTCTGGACAACTATATTTTAAAGTGACAGATCTGAATAAAAAAAAAGCGGGGAAGGAAAGCACTGCTTTCCACCTTCAATCTTATTTTAAAACCATACATAAATTTAAAATTAAAATTGAGGCTTCCCATTTGGCTTCCTTGCCTCGTTGAGGATTCATGATTATGCCTGCTCGGTTTGAGCTAAGATTTAATTCAGCTGCTGGAAGGAAAGGGGTGGCTGAGCATGGAACCACACACCTCTTCCTATTCATACTTTGCAAATTTATGACTTCCCATCAATAATAACCCAAAGCCCAAAAGTAAATCCTTCATTTTCTTGGACTTCTCTCTCAGTCTCTAAGCACCTGACACCATCTCCATCTCTCAATCTGGTAGCAAACATTTGCTGGTTTCCTACCATGCACCTGATACTGTTGCTACCGTTGTGCTGGGTGCTAGGGACACAGTAAACTGGTTCCAGCTAACCATCAAATCCTGGCTTCACCTCTCACTAGCAGTATGGCCTTAAGAAAGTCTCTCAACTCATCTCTGCCTCTCCCCTCATCTATAAAGTGGGGATAAAATAATACTCTTCTCATAGGAACATCACATCACAAGTGAGGTCATTTATTTTCAGACAGCATGTCAGAAGTTCCTAGCACATAGTGAAGACCAGCTACAAGCTTGTTTGATAAATAATGATTAAACAACCATCTCCATGCAGTAGGATGAGAATTACCCTCAACATCCTTCTGACGCTAAGAGAACAAGGCTTAATTTGGCCTGTACTGAAGAAAGTCCAGAGAGACTTAACGAGGGAGGAAAAGTTATGATGATACGATGATATTTATTAGCAAATTCGTAAAAAAAAGAGCATAGCCCTAGTGCTTTTCAAGAAAAATGAATCCATAAGAGTTGGACTTGTTTACCTCTTATTAAAAGACTGATTCACTTAAATGCAAACGCATTTATAAAATAACTTTCTAAAATAACACTTTCTAATAATAAAAGAGTAATTAGAAACAATGAAACCATAAAAAGAACTCAGAAGCACCGACTGTTTCAGTCAGCTTTCAATTCCTATTTAAAAAATACCTAAGATCATCACTTTAAAAAGAAAAAAGGTCTATTTGGATCAATTTCAGAGATTTTAGTCCATGATCCCTGGGCCCTGTTGCTTTGGACCTGTGGTGGCACCGTAAATCATGGTGGGAGCCCATGGTAGAGAAAACTGTTCATCTTGTGGTGGCCAGGAAGCAGAGAGACAGGAAGAGGCTGAGGACCCAATGTCCCCTTCAACGGCACACCCCTGTGACCTAACTTCCTTCCACCAGGCCCCATATCTTAAAGGTCCCACCCTTTTCCCCATAGCACCATGCCGGGGACCAACCCTTTAACACATGGGCCTTAGGGGGACATGTAAGGTCCCAAGTATAGCACCAACTATAAGCATTTTGGTGTATTTCCATCTATTGAGTGTATTCTTGAATGGTTTTCATTTTAAATTGACAATTAAATACATTGTCCTTTTCAAATATATACACAGGCAGACAGATATATGGTAAAAAGCTAAATTCCCACTTTTACCAACCTTCCAATCCTAGAGAATTCCAAGGAAAAACCAACTTTGTACACATGTTCCAGATACCTTGCTACAATGTCACATATCTGTGTTCATGTATACACCTGTAATGTTTGGATTTTTAACTGCTAACAGGATTTGGTTATTCTTGTTGCCCCGTGATTTCTCATACAATATGTCTTGGAAAGTTTTCTTTTTTAATACATACATATTCTTTTGAATGACTGCTCAGGATTGTTGTATAATAACTGATTTAGCCTTGTATTGAAAACAAGATTTTCAGTGGTTTAGACTTTATTTACCACCATTTATTTACAGCCATTTTCACCATAGCATGCCCTGCTCTATTGAGTATTATAGGCATTTCCTACAAATGTGCTTCAATAAAGTAGATAGTTAGAAATACCATTGCTTGGTCAAAGGGAATTCACATTTTAAATTTGCATAGATACTGCCAAATTGCCTTTTTAAAAGTCTTTACTACTTTACTACTTTAGAATACGATCACAATACATAAAGTATCCATTGCTTCACACACTCATTGGTATTAGGTGTTACCATTTGTTTTGATATTTGCCAACAGGGTGAGAAATCATGGTTATTTTGTAGCAATTTTAGTTTGTAGATCCATAATTATTAGTGTAGTGAATATCTTTTCATATATTTATTGAGGCTGTGTTTCTGTACCTCTTCTTCTCTGGTACATGTCACCATAATACTCAATTTGAAAAAAAAAAAGCAGAAAATCAGTGTACAGTGATAAGCATTATATTTGGGGGAACCTCGAGTTGAGCTACTCAGGACAGCTTGACTGTCGACTCTGCTTCATTCAGATAAGAGACTCTACCTCTTCTCTCTGCACACCTACAGAGGTGACCACCATTCTTTGACCACTGGGCTTGCCAGGGTATGTTTTTCTCATGGGAACAGCAGATTGTAAAAACACCTGCTCAGCTAGCAAGTACATGCAACCCCTGCACTTATCACTTCTACTAATGCCACGTTAGCCATCATAAGCCCAAACCAAGGGGGCAGAACTGCTAGCTATATGGCAAAGGCCATCAACATAGAAATGTATAATTCAGGGCCAAAAGCCCAATTTACCATTGGACAAGTCCCCAGATTTTCTTCATTTTTTACCATTTTACTTTTTAAATATTTTTCCACATTGTTTCCTTCAGATAAACTTTTGAATTAAAATACAGAGTTCTAAAACAGTCATAGTGCCAATGTAAAGTGGGTTTACATTGACCATGTAGACTAATCTGGGTAGAATTTATATATTTGTAATATTGAATCTCCACCCAATTAGAAACTTTTTGGATGTTATCATTTACACTGATTATGCTCTTTGGCAAAATTTGTATTTATTACAAAAAAAATTCCAAACAAACTCAAAAGTAGAAAAACAGTAGAATGTGTACTCATTTATAAATCTCCCAGAATCAGCAATTATTAGGATTTTGCCACATTTGCTTTGTCTATCCTTTTCCCTTTAACTTTGTTTTAGTATTTTCAAGCAAATCCAAGTCCTCATGTTATTTTACCCCTAAGTATTTTATCACATATCTTTTTGAAAATATACATTTGTGTATGTATGTAGTTATGTGTATGTTTGTATGACCATGAGTATTATATAAGTGTGTATATTACACATGTACATTCATTCATGATATGTCTGTACACACATACATACACTGTCAGGCACACACTATGACATTTTGATCAATGACAAATCCATGTACAACAGTGATCACTCAAGATTGTACTATATACTGACATCTTGGCCATCTTAGTTTGTGTACATACACTTTATGATGCTTGCACATAATGAAATTGGCTAATGAGGCATCTCTTAGAATGCATCCCCTGCATTAAGTGATGTGCTGCTGTATAATTATTACAGCCAATAAAATCAACAAGCGTCCTTTAGTATTATTTAATGACCAGTTCTTAATCAGATTTCTCCCATGTGTAATGAATTACTTTTTACAGTTTCTTCGTTCAAATCAAGGCCTATAAATTAAACCTGGTTGCTATGTCTCTTAAATCCTTTCTTCTAGAGCAACCTTCTTCATCAGCCCACCCCAACCCCCCACCACATATACCATAAACTCGCTGAAACTGGGCCATGTCTCACGTACAACTGCACCTATTCTGAATTTTGCTGATTCTGTCTGCTGGCATCATGAAATATGTCTGTCTAACCCTTGTGACATTTTTGGCTAAGCAGTTAGATCTAGAGAACAGATCAGGTTCAGCACCAAATATTTGGGAGGTGGGGAGAGCAAAACTTCTTCAGAAGTGACACTTACCAGGGCACTTACCCAATCAAGAGACACATATGTCCAGATTTATCCATAGGGTCAGGTTTTATTAGTCTCATTTTACCATTGTGAAGTTCTCTTTTTGACAGATGGTTTCAGTTTGTTATTTTATTAGAAATTGTGAAATGGTGACATTCTAACTACCATTCCTTCTGCGAATTTATTAGCATCCATTCTTGGTCACCTTGGGTAAAATTCATATGCCCTCTCTGATTTTCAGTTTTCTAATGAAGAGTTGATTCCTAGCATTCTGCAAAGGTGACCAATGCATTTTTATTTATTTTTTCTTTTCTTTTTTTTTAATTAGATGACAATACAATGATCTTGACATATCATACATTTGAATCAAATGGGGTATAATTTCTCATTTTTCTGAGTGTTCAGGTTGCAGAATCACATTGGTTATATAGACATGTAGATAATACAGCAATACTAGTGTCTATTTTATTCCTCTGCCCTTCCTATCCCCCCTTCCCCTCCCCTCCCCTCCCATCACTTGCCAATGCATTTTTAAATGATTACAAATATTAAAATGGTGAAATGCTTAACATGTTCTAATCCTTTGCAGTGACTATTATTTTGGATATGTGAATTTTTCCATCCCTTGCAAGTAAGAGCTTCTTTAAGTTGGGTTCTGACTCCTTTATCATGACCCTAGAATCCCTTCCTTGTCTTATGTCAGGAAGAAAGGTTTCGGGAGAGGCTCCCATACTTCCTGACCCAGGCCTGTAAACCTATAGTGAGTGATTCTCTTAAGGAGCCCAGGTACCTATGAGTTGAGAGATGTCCCCAGCCTGTGGCACTGCTGGGAGGGGATGAACTTTAGGAGGTGAGGCCTAGTGGGGGGGGGGGGGCGTGTCCTTGAAAGAGATATTGGGATCCCAGCCCTTTCCTGCATTTCTTTTTTTTTTTTGCTTCCTGCTATCAGGTGAGCAGCTTCTTCTCCCCATGTGCCCCCACCATGATGTAAGGCGCTTCCACAGACCCCAAAACAATGGAGCCATCCGACCATGGACCGGAACCTCCATGAGCCCAAATAAACCTTTTCTCCTTATGAGCTATCATCTCAGCCATTCTGTCCAGTTAACAGAAAGCTGGATAGCACATACCTCCAGACTGCGGTGATGATGGAGAGAGATTCATGCATCTGTTATTTTGACCAAATGATCTCTAGGGGTTTTTCTTTTTCATTCTTTTTTACATAATTGAACATATGTAATTTGTGTTTGTCATGTAACTTCCTCTTTGTTACATACGCCTTGAAGCATTATTTAATGTTCTTCCAAAGTATATTTTAAGGGCTTTATTGTTATTCCATTGTGTGGAAAAAAATTGTAGTCTTTTCAGAATTTTTCCTCATTTTCTTCACTTTAAGTACTACTTTGGCAAACAAACTCTCTCAATATCTGTTTGATGCATCTCTGACTTATTTCCATTTGATCGACAGATTCAAACTCTAGACCAAAGACTATGGCAATTTCGAACCAATGACGTGATTTCTGAGTTGCTTTTTAAAGTATTGTGCCAATGACAAAAACTAATAATACTCAACACTAGATAAAGTGTGTCAATTCAACACACTTCATCTGGTGTTGAGTATTATTAGTTTAAATCCTTCCCTCTTTATATACATATATTTATACATATTATAAAAATATATACCTATACATAAAATATTTATTTTATTGTTTTATTAGCTTGCAGTTCTTGTGTTTGTACTTAGTTGAACTTTTTTTGTATGTTTATTTCCCTCTCACGTTTCCTCTTCTGTGAATGGGCTGTCCTTTATATACATTCTTTTATACAGTGTATGATTATCTTATCAATTTGAAATTCTTTACACATAAGGAAAATTTACTAACATGTGCTAGAACTGCAAATAGTTCCCTATTTTGTGATATTCTTTACATTTTACTTAATCTGAAATTCATGAGTTTTACATTTACACTAAATAAAATGCATTGATCGTTTCCTTTGTGATTTTTTTTTCATTACTTTCGTTTGGGTAAAACTTTCTCATCTCCATGGTCAAATATTCACATTTATTTTATTTTAGGTTTCCTATGCTTTCACTTTTCAAATTCAGATTTGCAGTTTATTTTAATGCACATAAAATGTGCTGTTCTCTAACAGCCAATTTTCCCAAGTGAATTTAATGAATACTCTAGCCATTCTCTTTGATATTTCCTTTATTGCATATTAGAGTCATACAAAGATATGTGTATATAGTCATATCTATTTCTGGAATATTTATTTTGATCTATTTATCCATTTTATATGAATTGGTTAAAGTATAGTAGCTTTATTGTATATTCCAACATAGGACAAGCCCTTGAACATCTCATAGTAAGGGAAACGTAACATCATCCTTCAAAACATTTCAAAATGGCACTTGCAGACCTCATGGGACCTAAGAGAGATTCTGTTGCCACAACAAGCATTTTAAACCTATTTGGCTAAGTTGACTATTTTGTGATAATCACAACAGTTAAACCACTACAGTGAAAGAATAAAAATACTAAAAAAAAAAATACATAAGGAATCTTTCATTCTCTGGGTGTTCAATTCCATCTGGTAAGTAACTATGTGCATATAAAAGTTCAATGCCCTTAGATACACTCTCACGCTATTTTCTTTTAAAAATAAAAGTGTTCTTTCATGCATGTACTTAGAGATATTGACCTCAGACTCTGTGTCAGTAGTCACTTCTGTACGTGTGTCTCTGGCCAGATGTATTTGGAAGTGAAGCTATAGTTTCAGGTTTGGGGTCCTCAGCCTAGACAGAGATTGCCATTAGTGGCTTTCTGCCTCTGGATCACCACTAGGCCACCTATTTCTAGGCAGCATATTTCACCCTTTAAAAAACTGAGTGGCGGATGGGACACACTTGTTATATAACTCTGGAATCTTCTGGAAAGTTAAAACAGCTTTGGGAGGAATGAACTATCAATATACACAAAAACATGGTTGGATCTCAAAGTAATGAAAAAATGGGGAAAAAAGTCCATACTGTGTGATTCTATTTATATAAAATTCTAGGAAGTTTACAGAGACAGAAATATAATTAATGATTCCCTAGTGCTGGGATGAGGGTAGGGTGGGGAGAGAGAGAGGCAAGAGGAAACTTTGGGGGTGAAGGATGTGTTTATTAACTTGATTGTGAAATTGTATGCCTTAAATGTGTGCAATTTATTGGACAGTAAAATGTACAGTTATCTCTGGGATCTGCAGGGGATGGGTTGCAGGCATCTTCCCCAGGAAAACAAAATTCATGAATACACAAGACCTTATATTAAATGGTGTAGTATTTGCATAGGTCCTAAGCACACCCCTCCCAGCATACTTTAAATCATCTCTAGATTACTCATAGTGCCTCATACAAAATAAATGCTCTGTAAATAGTTGTATTGTTTAAGGAATCATGATAAGAAAAAAAGTATGCATGTTCAGTACAGACACAATTTCTTTCCAGATATTTTCAATCCATGATTGGTTGAATCTGCAGATTCAGAAACCAAGGAGATGAAGGGTCCACTGTATGTGGTGTGTGTATGTGTGCACACTTGCAAAAAAAAAAAAAACAGGCAAAGGTAGCAAAAGACAGGAGAGGAAGAAGTTACAAGAAGGTACAGGAGAGTAAAAAAGGCAAGGAAATACCCAAGGATATGGTGTTAACCTCAGTACATCCCAGAATGGGAGTCAAAGTCTGTTGGACTTAGCAGAGCTTCTCAGACCTCACTGTGCACAAGGTGCTGGGGAACTTGCTCACAGGCAGATTCTGCCTCAGTGGGGCTGTGAGGGGCCTGAGATTCTGCATTTCTCACAAGCTCCAGACAATGCTGCTTCTGGTCTTTTGACCATTCCTTGAACCTTGGGTATCTAGAGCATTCTGTTCAATTTGGCCTCATGAAAATCACTCGGGAGTTAAAAAACAAAATGATAAAATCCTCATGCCCTCAATCTCATCCCACTTCAGACATTCTGATCTGTTTAATCTAAAGTTCAGTCTGGGGAATCAAGAATATTTAAATCTCCCCAGATGGTTCTAATGTGCGGCCCAAGGTGTGTGAACCACTGTATTTTATTTATATATATAGCAAACCAGGAGGACAGAACCCCCAAAAGGTAATAGAGCTGTCAGTTCAGTATAACAAATCACTCCTGCAGTCAGAGCCAAGGTGGACTCTTTCCAAATATGCAAATGTACCTGAGTATGATTTATACCCACACAGTCATACCTTTGTTAAAGACGCTTGTCTATATACACACCAGGCCTGGGAATAAGTACCACACTAATGACTAAGTAGGTAGGTGGGGACCAAGGCTTTCCTGTGACCATACCCACCAGGAAGAAAAGGCCATGACCTGAACTAAGCTGATCAGGGCACACACAACTACCAACACATCCAGAAGGATTTTTTATGATCAGGAGCCCACTTATGACCTCCCTCCTCCTCCAACCTGATGGACCACAAACCAGGCATGACAATCAAGACTGCTGTCTTCTGATGTGTCCCATATTTGTTGTTGTGTTTTTTTTTTTTTAAATCTCCTTCCATTCAGCTAGTTTTCTATTGATGCTAATAGGTTGGAAATTCTTTTCTGATCTGCCTTACAGATTGGTATCTGCATAATAGAATTCTGCTTCTGAAACTACTGATGCACCAGAATCCTAAAATGTTTAATGAGACTTGTCAATTTAATTGTGCTGCTTGGAACCTACCGAGAGAGAGACAGAAAGAGAGAGAGTTTGTCAGCATTTTGCTGACAAATGTCATCATCTCCAGACTGATCTCTGCTACTGATTATTTTCACGATGGCTAAAAATATTGGGAAATGAGATGTGTTTAGTGAAACAATAGGCATTTTTTTCTTCATTAGGTAGATTACATTGCAGTTTGGTAACAAAATCAACTTGGAAGTATTTGAAAGCAGTCTGGTTTGGTAATGGTCCTTGTGTTCAATTTCTGATGCAGAGGATGCTGTCTATCTGGACAATGAGAAAGAAAGAGAAGAATATGTCCTGAATGACATCGGGGTCATTTTTTACGGAGACTTCAATGACATCAAGAGTAGAAGCTGGAGCTATGGTCAGGTGAGCCGCTTAAAATTTGTCATTGTCAGGGCGTTTTTAGTTAATATTTTTTTTTTGTCACATACATTACTGCAGGGTGCCATACATCGATATTAGACAGGTACAATTTCCTGCTTTTCAGGATCTAAGACTCCAAGACAGAAGGCATTGGAGTAGAGACTTATAAAGACAACTGCATAATTTATCAGCTGAAACCACATATCTTCCTCTGATGACAAATGTTACAGAGATCAGAGATTCTGTGGATGTCATGGCTCCAATTGAGAAATACTTTGGCATCTTAGTATAATGAAATCTCATTAAGTCAACCTAGAATGGATTGAAAACCTCATTTTCTTACTTTTTTCAAAAAAAGGTGTTTTGATAACAATGCAAAGAACACTGCAAGGTGTGTGTCTGACTAAAAGAAAAACTTGAAAAAATTATTAGTCTGAGATGCCACTAATTAAAAAAGAGTATTAGCATTTTTATCAAGGAAGGGCCACTGGACTTTTACATAGACACATGTTATCAGCTGCAACCTCAAGTTACTGTCTAGATATAAAGTAGCAAATGGTATTTCCTTAAGATATTCAAGAATTCAAACTTTCAATTTGGTGTCTTTAACAATGGTGCAGATGAATAACATTTTGCCACATTTCCATACATGAATGCCCGGTCTATGATTCAAAATGCTTTTTTTTTTTTTGTTAGCACTACAAGAAAAGGTGAATGTATAATTTCTCAGAGATTCCTGGCTGAGATGACTGTAACTGTGCATTATTTTTCTGAGTATCCAGAAAACCTTGGAATCTCAGAGATTCCACAGAACCTGACTACAACAAGTCACATGATACATTCATAACTTCTGGTGCCTTGCTTTGACCTCCATATGGGATTTCCGGTCTTCACCCTCAGCCCCAGGCTGACCATTGAGACTCATGTCATGAACTCTTATTGCCACCAGCCAGCTTTGTGACAAGCTTCACCCTAACTCCTGAGAATGCTGTATCTAGTGTTCAGGCTTGCCCACCTATGTTTCTGATATCCTGCTGAGCTATGATTTATGTTTGCTTGCCTTGTTTTTAGATTCTTTCCTGGCTCCCCAGTTAAAAGCCCTCTCCTTCCTCAGAGACATCGCCTTTGACTACTGTCTGTTGTCCAGTGCCTTTATGTTAGATCCCCATTTTCTAGCCATAAGGTGATGTCTTAGTCTGTTTTCTGTTGCTATAACAGAATACCTGAGGCTGAGACTTTATAAAGGAAAAAAATCTATTTAGCTCATGGTTTTGGAAGCTGAGAGTCCCAGGTTGGAAAGCCCCATCTGTTCAGCCTCTGGAAGGTCCCCCTAGGCTGTATCACAAGATGATGGAGAAACAAAAAGAACTAGCCATGTACAGAAGGGCCCAAGCACATGGCGTGGGCTTGCTTTATAACCTGTTCTCACAAAAACTAACTCACTTGTGAGACCGTTTATGGCCCTAACTTGACTCTCTTCAGATAGCTAATGGGGGGAAAGTTATCAAGGTAAGTAGAAAGGAAAATAAGGAGTCAGGGTCAGGGTGCTCCTAGCCAGCATGCCTTCAGGTAGGCATCCTTGATCTCAGGCCCTATGGCTACCATCATTCAAAAGAGACCATTAGTTTAAGTCTTTCAGCCAAAATAATAAGCCATACCCGTTGCTTGCAGAGATTCAGAGAATAGTGAACTTTGTAAATTTCTTTAACTCAAGAGCCGCTAGCATGTTCACAAACACAACGGAGATGTGTGGCTTTCGAGAACCAGAATAATGAGTTATTTATTTATCTTATAGCTGAAAAACTGGTGGAAATACAGATTACTGCACCCAGTGCATCAGTTTGAGGTACCCCCCAGAGTTAATATTCTAACCAGATTTAGTACAGAAGGAGTTGGTAATTAGCCAGAAAGATGGTGGTCTTTGTCACCAGTACTCAGGTCAGTGACATGCAAAGTTCCTGTATTTAAAGTAGTCTCCTCTCGCTGTGTCCTACAGTGTAGGCAGAGACTCCCCATCTGGCCAGCTTATTATTATTTGGCCTTTATTTCTCTCAAAGACAATGCTGGTGTCCCTGTGGCCAGCATTCCTTCTAAGGAAGCTGAATTGGCTCGTGGGCTCTGCCCACAATAATGCTATCTACCTGCTCTAAGCCTAAGATATTATCTAAGTGAAACTCCCTTGGCCCTGAGGTCATCAAAGGGCTACCTTAGAGGACAATTGCTATGTGCAGCCTCCTTCTATTGGGGGTGTAAGCTAAGTGGGCCTGAAGTACCTTTCTGTGACACACCTTAGAGCCACTTATTTTCAAGACACATAAGAACTCGTGTTACTTCCAAGGTCAAAAGACTTCCGAGTGACTCTGTCAATCAGTCCTTCCTTCGCCTGCAGTCATATCTTGGATAGATCTTTTAAATTAATTTGTACAATTTTTCAAAGAATTTCGAGTCAGCTCATGACCCTTGGACACATCTGCTCTCTAGTAGTTCTTTTGTATTTCTTTGATGTTCCTCTGTACGTCACTGAAAAAATTTTTTATAAAGAACTTCTTTCTTCCACTTTAGCAGTTCATACTAAACATTCTGGGAGATCATTGTGTAGAAAATACACATTTTTTTTAGGCACTAAGTTGTGATTTTTATTTATTTTTATTTTCTGTAGAGACTTTTTTTTTATATCAGAGATTGAACCTGGGGGTGCTTAACCACTGAGTCACATTCATTCCTAGCCCTTTTTTATTTTTTTATTTTTAAGACAAGGTCTTGCTAAGTTACTTAGAGCCTCACTACATACGTAGCTGAGGCTGGCCTCAAACTTGCAATCCTCCTGCCTTAGCCTCCAGAGTCTCCAGAATACAGAAACTATCTTGTTTTAAGAGTGGTTATTAAGTAGCTTCTCATTTTTCCCCCCAAAATAGTTTGAAGATGGCATCCTTGATGCTTGTTTGTACGTGATGGACAGAGCACAAATGGACCTCTCTGGTAGAGGGAATCCCATCAAAGTCAGCCGGGTTGGATCTGCAATGGTAAGCAACGTCTATTGATGGCTGAAAACTACTACGTGCACCACTTGCCTCAGCATAGATGTTGGTTCATTAAAAGCTGTTGAAATAGCAACTCACACTTAATAGACTTTTATTTGTGACACTCTGACTTATGAGACCCTGCATAGCTCTTGACTTCTCTGAGCTTGTCATGTGCTGTAAAACAAAAATTTTATCTCAATACTGTATGTTTCTTGGGCTTCAGTCAAATGCTGATGGATATCATCCTATTGCACAGTTATCCTTAAGAACCTCTTGCCTGGCGACTAAGAACTGACTTAAAAAAAATACATCAATGACTAATCAAAGGGTCGATCAATCAAACATCAAGGAGCACAAAGATGTACAAGACCCAGATTTTCTCCACATTTACACTGGTGTTAAGAGTAAACAATAAATAGCTCTATAGAATTCTAGCCTCTATAGCTGTGATATCTCACCAGAGAGCTTTATTGCTTATGAAGTGGGTATCAATTCTGCCCAGTCATCTAATAAGGTAGGTGCAATAGGTATTCCCATGCCATTTTAAGGAAGCAGGGTGATGTCAGTTTGTTAAAAACGAAGCTTCCACTAGAATCCAGGTTTATTAACTCCAAAGCTAGACAGGTTCTACATTTCATGCTACTCTTTGTAGGATATCGTGAGATGTCTTTGAGGATGCAGAGATCCTGCAGTGGGATGGCTGAAAAGGATAAAGAATACCCATGAGTGGGAAGCTTGGAGCCAGGGTTAGAAGCAGATTAAATGGGACCCTGAGTACTCATACGCCAGCATACAGCTCTTGGTGGAAAAAACATATGTATCACATTTGGTTCAGGAGCATAATATTCCTGAAAAAAAAAATCTTAAAACAGGCTCTATTTCATACAAAGACTGAAAATTTGATTTTAGCAATGTCCTTAAGTTTTATAAAACATTCTCCCTGAAGAATTTTATCTTTGAGTTGAGTTTATATATTGTTTTTTTGAGAGAGAGGGGGTTACTGGCAGTTGAACTCAGGGGCACTCAACCACTGAGCCACATCCCCAGTCTTATTTTTATTTTATTTAGACACAGGGTCTCACTGAGTTGCTTAGAGCCTCGCTTTTGCTGAGGCTGGCTTTGAACTTGCAATCCTTCTGCCTCAGCCTCCCCTGAGCTGCTGGGATTAGAAGCGTGTGCCCCCGTACCCAGCTATATATTCTTTTGACTTAAACAAAATCAGTATTGCTGACATACAAATGTTAGTCCAAGGATGATATGGCATGTAATTTCTTATGGTGGTTTCTATTTTTTCAGAACTAAGTTACTTGTAAATTTAGGACATGCGAGGACTTAAAAAGTGGAGGTGGTTTTAGGATGAGGATGCAGCTCAGTGGTAGAGTGTGTGTTTTAACATGGGTCAGGCCCCAAGTTCAATTCCAGCACTGAAATAAATTAAAAGGTGGCTTTGTTTTCTGTTGTTAGTTATACTACATAATGAAAATACAATGAGTTCTAAAGATTTTGGAAATATTATACTAACCATGGATAGCAATATATATTAGACCTGCAATATATATTAGATAACTATTTTTCCTACTTCAAAAATTTTTTTTCACTTTTTTCTCTTCTTAGAAGTTACCACAACAAGTTTGCAGTGGGAAGGGAAGAGCTAGGAGTTATTAAATACAAATTAATTCCTTCCTAAGCGATATTTAATGGCATGGCTCTCATCCTAAGCTTACTCACACATTGGGTGTATTTTTACAAATCCAGGAATCCCTGAAACACAAGTCAACATAGGAGGAAAGCGGAAAGGGAACATCTAACATAATGTTGTCTCTAGTGGCCTCTGGCCAAGCAGAAGTTGTTAGGTATGGAATTAAGCCCAAAATGCTATTGCAAATTGCCTTGAAATATTTTTTTTAATTACAAACAGCCTATGAAGTTCTAATTTGGAAAATGTATATCCCCAGTTACAAGGTTTGGAATTAGAGAGTCTGTCTGGGCAATGGTTTGGCTCTGGTTGGATTTGGCTTTTGGAAGGGGAGACCATGTATGTTAAGGGGTAGAGCATCTCTACTCTTACCTGACCAATTTTAAGCCACATCTCTAGTTCCTTACCCTTGTTCACACACAGAGAAATTGTGATGGTTTACAAAACCCTTTCACATCTGTGATCTCCTTCAATCCTTGCAACAGCTCTGTGAGTTGTTCCAACCTCTATTCGGTTGTGGTGATTTTTAAAAACTAAAATATTGAGCCTCCAAAAAGAGAAAACAACCCTAAGAAAAAAGTATCAACTGGTTTTTAATCCTTCGGGCCGTTGGGCTCCTGTTCGCAAATCCTTGAAATTCAAAATTTCTCGGAAGTGAAATTTCATGAAATTTGATATTTCTTAAAATCATGAAAATTCTGAGTGCAGTTAAACAAAGATCTTGGGGAGGGGAAAACCCTTCAAATTTCTCAAAGGTTTGCCTTTAAAATATGAAAAGTTGTATTCAGAAAACCCAGTAAGAGCTCTGAGTTAAAGAGTCTAGCAGGAATCCAGATTCACAGGAGGACAGGCCCCTGGATGCTCTCTGGGAATGAGGCCCAGGCTTCAGGAGCAACAGAGCTTGATGCACCAGGTGTTTTTGTTTTTATCCTGAGTCCCTCTCAAATGCCTCACAGCCTGTTGCAGAGTCTGGAATTCCTCTCATAGAAAAACCAACTCTCAGAAAGAGATGCATATGACACACCAATCCTCCCGGAGGTGGGACACAGTGACTTCAGTGCATGCCAGACTTTCCTAAGAGCAGCCGATGCCAGGAAGGAATGGGCACAAACAGCCCTGCCCTAGTTGGGTACCTGAAGAAAATGGAGCTGAGTAGGGGCAAGAAGCACATGACCTGGGACCCTCGGACAAATTGACTTACTGTGGTCATGGCTGATTCTGGCATCCATGAAGTTTATCATGAAGTCTTCTTTAAAAGCAAAGTAACAGTAACCCACAATAACAAAGGCAAGGAAACACTGTGCATGGTGCTAAAAAAGCACAGAGAATGAAACTGTGCAGACTTTCTAATAACAATCATATGCACTTGGATTTTAGGTGCACAGTCCCCAGCTAAAAACCTTTATGGTCCAGTGTACATGACCTTGACTAATCGTTGTGAGGCCTCAGATGTCAGTAGCTCCTTCTCCCATCCACACCAGTTGTGACACCCCAAGATGTCTTTGGATATTGTAAAATGCTCCCTTGGGGTAAAAGGTCATTCCTAGTGAGAACCACAGCATTAAGCCCCTCTTCATCTCAGTTTTCCTGGCTGTGAAACAGAAATAACATTTTCTCCTGGCCTGCATAGAGGATTAATTTGTTCAAAACCCACTGGTTGTATTCTGCCAAGGAAGAGACAGTGGAGACAGCATTGCATACAAAGAACCAGGCCCCATGTCAGGAGATAGGACCTTGGACCTTGGATCTGTTTCTGCTGCTAACATAATATATGAGCTGGGGCCAATAACTCAACTACAGGGTTCACTTCTTCTTGAAAATCAAACTTTGTCTCTGTACTCAAATCACATTTGTAATTTCCATTGACAGCAAGAATTTTGGTGTTTTTTTTAATTCTTCAAAACAAAGTTCTCCTTTCTTCCGTTTTTCTCCCTTATACATTCAGTATACTCCTCTTATTGTGGGTTGCTGTTACTTTGCTTTCCAGTAGAAGTAAGAAAACTTCATGATAATCTGGACACCCTTGGACTACCAGACTTTCCCAAGAGAAAAAAAAAAAAAAATCCTGTGATCCCCTTGTCTGGGGATTGGGCCTGAGATTTTTATAGCCTCACCTAAGCCAATTTTATTTAGGCTTTTCTAAATACCAAATCTATACTAAAGATTTGTTTAAGAGAGAAAAGGGGAAAAAAAGAGGAAATTAGAAAAAAAAAAAGAAGAAGCTTGTCCAACGTTGTGCTTCTTCTCTTAAATTGCACCCCTTGATTGCTGTTTCCTTTCCACCTCATTTCTAATGTGACAGTCTCCACCAAGAAAATTGCCAGGAAATGTGCCAGGAGAAGTTAAGGAGGATGCTTCACTCACATGCCATTAGTAAAGCATGCCAGCCCTAAATTGCTATGAAGCCACCAGACGTGGATTCTGAGCTCCCAGTCATACTATCAAAACGCTTATGCCCTGACAGGTGACAAGAACAGCCTGGTCCTGGGGAGAGGGGTGGCAGTGATAATACCCCATCATTACTGCTGCTGGTTACCTGTCCATGCCGGCTTTGCCCTGTGACTAATTGGATTTGGCAGGGACCGTAGGCAGAGCTCTTTCCCCAGAGAGACGCAGTTGCTGCTGCAGGGGCCTCTGCTACTGCAGAGAACGGCTTGCTTAGTCACCGTGAACCCTCTGAGCCTCTCACCTTCATGCCCACTTGTTCCTCTGTATGGTGAGATTTTATCCATAAAAGAAGAGCTGTATTGAAAGTAGCACACGTTGATCTGGAAGATTCTCCAGGGGACTTTTTGATGAGGAAAGGAGAAGCCTTGGGAAGTGATGTCATTCACTCAAGGTCACACCACTAAAAAAAAAATGGCTGAGCTGGAACTAGATATTGCCCTTGCTCTCAGGTCGTATCACTTTAGAAGGCTCCTACCAACACATTATTACAAATAACACAGCTCTCTATCGAATTGAGCAGCTGTCTCATAGAAAAGAAAAAGCCCCCAAGCAATTGAGCTCAGAACAGGTAGGTGAATTTCAATAAACAGGAATAAACAAGGAAAGGTGTAAATCAGAAGATTCCAGATAGAAGTCAATGGGTGCCTTGGAAAGAGGTCCCAAAAGGATTAGGTACCACATGTGGTATAATGGTGCTAGTGATGAAGATAGCAGTGGTGGTGGTGGTGGTGATGGTGATGGTAGGTGATGGATGGTAGGTTTTTTCTTTCCATCACCATGGTGGTGACGATATGGTTATGATGGTGGCAAGCGTGGTGGTAATGGTAAGGATTAATGGTGGTGGTGGTGGCAATGGTAATGGTGGTGGTAGCAATAGTGGGGTGATGGTAATAATGATGGTAGTGGTGGTGGTGATGTTGATTATGGTGATGTTGGTAGTGGTGGTGATGATTGTGATGGTAGGAAAACACTCACCCACTCGGTCATTCATTCAACAAGTATTTATTGAGCCTCAGCACTACCAATCTGGGCACAAGAGCCCAGTCATGAACAAAACATTGTTTCTACGTCGACAGAGCTTACAGTTTAATAGAATAGACAGACTAGTAAATAGAAAACTTCAACATGATATAGCAAATTCTCTTGTGGAATTAAACATAAGATTGTTTAGGAAAACAAATCTCTCAAATTTAGCTCAAAGTTTCCCCAGGACTAAACCCTGGCCTAATGAGTGTTGAGATATTGAATCAAAAGATAGAGGAATGGCTAACAAAGACCCATAGCAATAATAAGCCACACTATTATTCAGAGAAGCCCTCTCTCCACAGTGGAAATTATATCCACGTTGTCAGTCACTAAAGTGTAGTAAGGGGATATATCGATTTGTTCCTCTTGGGACTTGTGTGTTTTGCAATTCAGAAAACACAAGGTTGCCACAACTCAAGTTTGTCCCATGGGGTCCCAACACCCACACTTGCTTGATTCCTTGAAACTCTATTTTGATTCAATTATAGTGATTTTTAAAAAGAAGGTGATATTAATGGGGGGAAATTTTAAGGTGGTAGGGAAGAAAATGTCAATATAATTACATATTTTAAAATTCCAGGGCTTTCCACTGTTGCCAGCCAGGACTTTCCAGCTTCTCTTGAGGTGTGCACGTTTATTTTTAACCCTAGTCTTTTGCTAATATCGAACCATGGTGCCATCATTAATCCCCATTAATACCTTGTTCTGACTGTGCCTTTGGGGAATTAACTCAAGATTGAACTTTTTTAACCAATCGATGTTCTGCGTACTCTTTAGTGTTACTAAAAAGAACTTGGACTCCAGCTAGTAAATCAAACTGACCACAACTGGAGGCAGGTCCTGAGTTCTTCCAGAGCCCAGCACAAGATGCATAGCTATACACCTTTGAGACCAAATGGGTTTCATGGCTTCTGATTCTCAAGCACCAGCGATCCCACAGATAAACTGAAAGTAAGGCTAGTTTCCCTTTGTCCATCTTTTCTACCTTTTCCCCTGAACCAGTATTTAGAAAGGGTTTTTTTTTCTTTCCACACATGAAAAAGACAGTCATGCCCACACTGCTTTGAGTTGTTGCCACGCAACTCCACAGGGAATTTACTACAAAACCATGTTTTGAACATTTTTTCCTCTAGTTGTTTACTTGCCCATCTTGAATGGAAAGCTGAACATTCAGAAGACTTCTTCATGCAACAAACCTTAATTTAAAATATTCAGATTGCATTTAAAATTTTGCTTGAGTTAGAGATTCCACATCCTGAGTCATTCTGAATGAATTTCCGAGTCAGAAATAAATACATAAACTCTCCTCGCTGATCATACCATTCACCGCAGCGTGATTCCCTAACAGTTTTCATTTTAAAAATACTTTTAAATGTATGAAGCAATGTCTAACTGCTCCTTTGGTTCAGAAGACAACCAACCCCTGCCTCCTTTCTTGGAATGAACTGTCAAAGAAATCTGAGGACTCAGGTGGTCGGTGGCCATTGTCTCCAACCTTTTACCACCAAGGAGCTTTTTCCCCATTTCACAGAATGAATCTTGTGTCTATCAAGAAAACCATGATCACGTAATAGTAATTTGTTTTCCCATTTCATTCTGTGCCTGGTTTATATAATTGCCAACCAGAACTTCCAATGACACTGATGTAATTCAGTGCCACCTTTGGGAGAATAAACATATAACCTCTGCTTGGTGTTTTGTAAGAGTGATGACGGATCACCAACTTACTAACTTGCTGGATCCTAGAAACCAAAATTCCCAGGTTGATGGCCATTGTCAGATGGAGGCTCCATGGTAGAGTCAAGGCTCCTGCCCAGAGTTTCTATGTCTCAGATCTATTGACTTTTATTTGAGGTTATTATCGTCTGTCTCCATGATTCATGCCTGGGTGTCAGGGAAGACATTCCTCAGTTTGGAATGACAGAAAAAGGAGAGGCCTCTGGTGGTGTTTGTAACCATTCAAATGGCAACACAACTCAATCTGTAGGAGCTCCCATGGTGGCCACCTTTGGAGAATCTTCTGATTAGTAGAAAGGTTATGGCAGTCCAATATAGTAAAATACTAAATTACCACTTATGAAATGATTTTTTTTAAATCCTAACTTAGAGTCAAAGTACTCCTAAAAATCGAAGGTATTTCTGTAATTCCTGAATGACCATGGAAATCCAATGATGAAGGGGAAGTCAGAACAACTCTCCTACATTTTTTTTAAAATTGAACCCATAGGTGCTTTACCACTGAGCTACATCCCCAGCCCTTTTTAGTTGTTTTTTTTTTATTTATTTTTTTTAATTTGGAGACAAGATCTTGCTAAGTTTCTCAGGGCCTCCCCAAACTACTGATGCTGGTCTCAAAATTGTGATCCTCTTGCCTCAGCCTCCTGAGTTGTTGGGATTACAGGCATGAGTCACACTACACCCTGCATTTAATACATTTCTAACAAAACATGATACCATAAGGTCACCGTATTCACCAGGGATTCTCATTTCTGTATATTAAAGATTTTCAACAATTTCATTGGAAGCCAATGGAAAAACAGAATTTCCCTAACAGAAATTATCTTTACAGACACTATTGAGAAATCACATCCATCCATAAATAACCACTGTGCAGATGAAGAGACTGAGGTATCAGGAAGTTGAGTAACTTTATCCAAGGTCACAGGTGGCACTGTAGATGATATCTGGCTGCCTGATCCCTCTGTTCTACCCTCAATGTTACATTTCCCCTGGATTTGCCCTATTCCTGTCCTCTCTCCGTATCACATGAGCTCCTTGGCTACAAATATAATGCCTTTTATGTACTCTGTCTGGTTCAATCACGCTCCTTTAGGTGGGGGGAAATGAGGGACAGTGAGCCGTTTAGACCTCATTTTTTTCCCTCTCTGGTAAAAGCCAGAAATGTAATGAAGTTTCCATTTGTGGGCAAACAGCTTGGTTTCTCAATTATTAAGGTTACATTTCTTATGCCTGTTCTTCCCATATTTTTGGAGAAAAACAGACATTTATTACAAGCCATCTCTCCAATGTGATAATCGTAGTCAATCTAAATGTCTTGCTTTCCCTGAATTGCTTCCTGGAATGAGGTTTCAATGCAGCATCTATTTTGTAATCACACAGGCTATTTCTGAAACACGGGGGTGCTTGCTTTTCAGCACTCCCTCCAAGCTGTGCAGCCGAAGCTGCGCTGGTCTCCTGGGACAAATGTCCCCAGGATAGATGGAGAGTCGGCAGTAAAGCCAGAGAGGTCCAGAGGATATGCCCTTCATGCACTTGGGGTTTCTGTCTCATCCTTCTCTTTCCTACCTTCACCTCCTTCCTCTCTTGCTCCATATTTTCCCCTCTCCCTTCCACCCACACCTGTCATTCAAATATCACTGGAGACCTGTCCTGGACCAACCAGCCCTACACCATGCAGCAGTGATACGGCAACGAAAGAAAGAAGACAGCACTTGGAGAGCTTGTCAACTCTCAGTTTCTCTCTTGGGCCACTTTTGGCTATTTCTGTCATGATTGTCAATTAGTAAAATATACTGAGGCCAAATGAGAACCCTCGGTTACTGAGAGAGACACAAGTTAATTGTCTCTTGTTGCAATGATTATCATGAAAAAAATGAATGACTCATGGACATGTACCAAAGGATAGTTGATAGGAGTAGTTATATGTATCACAATGCAGATTAAGGTTAGTTCACGTTGTTTTTTTAAATTAAAGTTAAATTTAAATGTACTAAAAAGCATGGATGCCAAATGCACAAATCAATGGGTTTGGGTGGGGAAAATCACCACCCCAATCAAAATATAAACATTTCCATATGTTGGAAATTTCCCTTGTGCTTCTGCTAGTCAATCTGCATCCCCACAGACAACCACTGGTCCGATTTCTTGCAATAGATTAGATTTGTCTGTTCTTAAACTTCACATAAATTGATTCATACAATATGTATGGGGCTGGTCTTTTTACTCAATCAATGGCTGCACATTTTTAAAAATTTTACCCTATTACAGATAGTATTTTATTGTATCAAGTGTCATGATCTGTCCATCCACTCACCTATTGATGGACATTTGAGATATTTCCACTTTGGAGCTATTACAAATAAAGCTACTATGAACATTGTCGAGCGATTTTTTTTTGTGTATATGTTTTCATATGTCGGGAGTACTAGCTAAAGATGGCATGTCTATATCACAGCATATGTATATGTTTCATTTTATAAATATATGATAGTTTTCCAAAAAGTTTCCATCATTTGATATTCCTGCCAGCAAGGTATGAGAACTTTGGTTATTTCCACAGCTTCATCTGTTCTGGGTGATTTCAGCCTGCGTAATTTTAACCAATCCAATGGGCACAGAATGGTATCCAGTTGTTATTTTAATTTTCTTTACTCTGATGAGTAGTGACATGGAGCACTTTTGCATACATGTATGGCCCTTTGTGGATCTTTTTCTGGTGTGGTGTCTTTTCGAGTCTTTTTTCCCATTCTGATTGGATTATTTGTATTTTTTTTGGTGAATTGTAGCTGCTCTGTGTACATTTTGAATGTGTGTCCTCTGTCAGATATATTTAGAGGATATTTCTCCCCAGACTCTGGCTTGCAGGTACATTTTCTAAATGGCATATTTTAAGAACTAGTTTAAAAATTTTATGAAGTCAATTTTTAAATTGCTTTTATAATTTTTTTAGGTTTTTTTTTTTTTGGTTGTAGGTGGACCCAATAACTTTATTTTATTTTTTTGTGGTACTGAGGATTGAACCCAGTGCCTCATGCATGCTAGGCAAGTGCTCTACCACTGAGCCACAACCCCAGCCCCTCGGTTGTTTTATGTTTGTTTGTGCTAGGGATCGAACTCAGGACCTTGTGGGGGTTGGGCAGGTGCTCTACCACTGAGTCACACACCCTGCCAATTGCTTTTCAAAAATAGTTCGTGCTAGAAAATGTTATTTTAACAAGTCCTGTGCTTTCTTTTCAAAGCTTTCTAATGGAGTTTTTACATTTTCATCCATCTTGAGTTATATATCTGTATGGTATGAAGTAGGGGGTTCAAGGTTTACCTTTTTCCCAATGTATCTATCTATTCTGGCACCATTTGTTAAAAACACTATTGGAAAGGTTTTCATTTGTTGGAAAAAAATTATTTGCGCCACTGAATTGCTTTGGTGACTTTGTTGAAAATCAGATAACAAATATAAGTGTGACTGTTCTTCTGGACTCTCCTGTTCCCCTGGGTTTTTGTCGATTCTTATACCAATTCAACCCAGTATATCGATTACTGGGTTGTTATAGTAAATCTCCAAATCAAGTAGTTTTTCAACTTTGTTCTTTTTCAGTATTGCTTTGGTTACTCTAGGTTCTTTTCATTTCTATACAATTTCAAGAACTTGCCAATTTCAACATGACGGTTGGCATCCAAACTAACCCACTGAGGTCACCTCGTAAAGAAATATTAAAAGATGACCTCTACCCATCTTCCAGTGATATCATGTTCATTCATTCAGCAAAATTTATTGAGTGCTATTCCTGGGAATACAAAGACAAAAGAGCATGGGAACTTGCTTCCTTCCTTCTCTCCTTTCAGGAATATACGATCTGGTAATGGAAACAAAGACGACCACACCAATGACAGAATATGATCCTCCTCCTGCCACACCCTAATTGCCTACAGTAACAGCCATTTAATCCATATCAGTGGATTGATCCACTGACTAGGATCTAATCCACCTCTCAGGATCTCATCATTTCGCCTCTGAAAATCCTTGCGTTGTCTCACACGTGCGCTTTTGGGGAAAATCTCATATCGAAACCATAACCAGTGCCATATGAGCACAGAGTCAGGACATCAAAGAAATAGAAATTTCCAGAGTGAAACCAGCCGAGTTTTAAACAGTCAATAGGCTCCTGACCAGGAGAAGAAGGGGTTTGCGGGTGGAAGGGCATTCATTCAGGAGAGAGCATGACATTTCCAATAATAATACCAAGGGGAGAGCAGCTTGCTGAACCCACCACTATGAAAAGTGCAGGAGCAGGTGGATGGCTTTCTTTTTCTTGGGATCACGTGTGTGACCCTGTCTATTGTTAAGTGTCATGAAAGCCCTGAAAGAATCAAGGTTGAGGAGCCGGGCAAGGGAGAAAATAGGATGACTGCCTCCCTATTTCTTTTCTCTTATGTGAATTTGCTGAGATGCCTGTCCATGGAGTTACCCAATAGAGCACCTCATCTGCAGGCCTCTCCCCTCCTATCCCTGCTGCAGGACTTGGTCCATCGCAGGGCAGCACAAGAAACAGACAGCTGCATCCCAAGACTAATGGGTTTCCAAATTTTATTTTCTAGAATTGTTTTCTAAAATATCGATTGAACCCAAGTGCACAAAAGAGAAAGGTTGGAGCAGCTTTTCTTGTAGCAAAGTGGTGACTACAGCTGCCCCCACAAAACTCAGTCCTCTCCTGCTTTACCCTCCAACATGGTAACCACCGAGGTTCATTACAAAATCCCAGAGTGTCATGGAGCACAATTGAACATCCCCTCTCCCACTTCCACCTGTGATTAAGATTGATCCCCTCCAGACTGTAGCTGGGGACTTGTGGTTCACAGAACCATGGAAGGATTTTTACAAGTAATAATTGTCATTTCCAAACCTAAGTTTATGCTTTAGAAGCTAACGCATGCTACCCCAAATTTATATCCAATAGTCTTTGAGAAACTATTACAGATAAGATTAGGTATAAAATTGTTTTCTTATAGAATTTTTTCTTATAAAGAAATCCTAGTCTTTATGAGAAAATCACATTAAAATTTAACAAGATATAATAGATTTATAACAGAGAAAAGTCATTTCATCATAGCCATGTAAAATGGCACACAAAAGAAAAAAGTACATTTACATATTTAAAAATCACTGTACAAAATGTAAGTGTCTGTACTACAGGAAATTAGAAAAATAAGAAATGCCACTTTTTTATTTGCCAGTATCAACTTAAAATCTACTTAAGCCCCTATGACCAAAACTGGAGAGAAGTCCACTGTGGGTCATGCTTTAGGGTTCTTCCTATTCCTTTAGATTTTACTGAAATCCATGCCTTATTCTTACTCTAGGGTGGAGGTCTACCCAGCATGAATGCAGAACCAGCTCAGAAGTTCAGGGCAGGCCAAGCATGACCAGTTCTCCTAACTCCATCCCATTCACCAAGGGCCTCGTACCCACAAGGCACGGTGTTTCTACATTTCCCACATTTCCCCAGTGCCTGATGGTCCACCTCCTCCATGACTGAGCCTCCCTTTTTAACCCTCAAGCCATTGTCTCTGCCTCTCCCCATATTTGAACAAGCCCAATTTCATCCCTCCAGGTAGACCTAAGCCTGGAAAGCAAACCAGCAGCCCACACCACTGGGCACTTTCTCTGACGCAGAAAGGATATTTGGGGGGTCTGGCTTATTTCACTTAGCACAATGTTCTCCAGTTCCATCCATGTACCAGCAGATGTCATGATTTCATTCATTTAGTGTGCCAGAGTAAAACTCCCCTGTGTCTAGGTACTGCGTTTCTGTTATCTAGATGGACACCTGAGCTGGTTCCATAACTTGGCTATGGTGAATTGCACTGCTACAAACATGCGCGTAACACTATGGTGTACTGATTTCAGTCCTTTTGGAGTGGGACAGCTGGGTCATATGGTGGTTCTAGTCCTAGTCTTTTGAGGAATCTTCATACTGATTTTGAGTGTGGTTGTACTAATTTGCAATTTTACCAACAATGTAAGTGCACTTTTTTTCCCTACATCCTTGCCGGCATGTTATTATTATTTGCATTCTTGATGGTTTCCATTGACTGGAAGAAGACGAAAATCTCAGTGTGGTTTCAATTTGTATTCTTTAATTGCTAGGGATGTTGAATTTTGTTTCATCTATTTGTTGACCATTTGTATTTCTTCTTTTGCGAATGTGAATGTCTATAAATGTATGTTTGTTTAGTTCTTTGAAATTTATTTATTGTGTTATTTGGTTGTTTATTTTTTCCTTGGTTTTTGATTTTGTGTGTTGTGTTGTGTGTGTGTGTGTGTGTGTGTATGTGTTAAGTTTTTTGTGTTCTTTATATATTCTAGATATTAATGACTGGTCAGAGGAATAGCTGGCAAATATTTCTCTCCCATTCTGTAGGCTTTCTCTTCATGCTCTTATTTCCTTTGCTGTGCAGAGGTTTTTAAATTGACATCACTCCACTATGGATTTTTGGTTTTATTCCGTGAGCTTTAGGGTTCTTGTTAAGGAAGTCAGTGCCTATACTGATATATTGAAGTGTTGACCCTATATGTTTTTTTCTAGCAGTTTCTTATATGAAATGAAGTCTCAGGGTAAAATGGAGTTTGTCTGATCAAGGCACATATAGTTTGGCTCATAACACTATAATAATTATATTTTAAATATTTTGAGGAACCTTCATACTACTTTCCAAAATGGCTGTACTAATTTACACCCCCAACAAAGGTGTGCAAGAGCTCTCTTTTCTCTACATCTTTGCCAACACTTTTTGTTCATCTTTTAGATTTCAGACATTCTAACAGGTATAAGATTACATCTTGTTGTGTTTTTAATTTGCATTACCCTGATGATTAGAGCTAACAAGCATTGTTTAATATATCTGTTGGTCATTCTTCTTTTGAGAAATGTCTGATAACATCATTACTCATTTATTAATAGGGTTATTTGTTTTCTCTATATAGATTTCCTTATTCATTTTGGATATTGGTCCATTTTCAGATGTATGGTTTGCAAATGTTCACCCAGTGCATGGGTGATAATTAATAATAATATTAATTATCTCTTTACTCTGATGATTGTTTCCTTTGCCATGCAGAAGCTTTTTAGGTGAACACATCCATTTGTCCATCTTTGTTCTTGTTGCCTGTGCTATGGGGGAGTCCTAAAATCCAAGAAAGATAACATTGCCCAAAGAGATGCTGTGAAGCCTTCTCCTTATGTTTTCTTCTCCTAGTAGTTTTATACTTTTAGGTCTTATGTTTAAGTCTTTTACTCATTTTGAATTGATTTTTATATGTTGTGCGACACAAAAAGGATATTATGATAAATAAGCCAGGCTCAGAAAGACAACTGCTGTATGATCTTATTTACATAACGAATCTAGAAAAGTCAGTCTTATAGAGACAGGGTAGGGAAAAAAAAGATCATTACAAAAGACTAGGGAGGGAGTTGGGGAATGGGGAAAGGGAAGATATTGATAAAATGATGCAATCTTTATAGAATGATCAATTACATTGCACAGTGACCACAGTTATTGGTCCCCATGTCTGGTATATTTCAAAATTACTAACTGAATACATTTTTAACATTCTCACTATAAAAAAGATCAGTTATTGAGGTGATGGGTGTATTAATGAGTTTGATGAAATCTTTGCATAATGCATACATAAATCAACACTTCATATTGTACTCATTAACATACATAATTATTATTTGTCAGCTAAAAATAAGTGAAAAGAAAAAATTCCTCAAAAGAATCAGCCCAAATTTTGTCAGCAAGAAGAAGCCATTGCTAATATTTTATTGACTCATTCCAACTAAATATATAGATATGTAAACAGATAAATATAGCTTTTAAATCATATAAAAGTATAAAAGCTTAAAGAGTCCTAAGTGTTTCCACATCCTTCCCAGTACTTGATATAATCAATCTTTTTCATTTTAGACTTTCTAATTAGTGTGTATTGTTATTGCTGTGGGGGTTTAATTTGCATTTTCCTAATGACTAATGGTGTAAAAGACATTTTGTTATATTTAATTGTCACCTAAATATCTTCTTTAATGTACTTATTTATTCAAATATTTTGCTTTTGTTTTAAAATTGTATTTGCTTTCTTATTATTATTGAGTTTTAAAGGCTCTTTACAGATTCTGGATGATGACCTTTATCAGATATATGATTTATAATTTTTTTTCCATTCTTATCTTTTCACTTTCTTTGAGGTGCCTTCCAAAGAGCAAATTCCACCTGTCCCCCCCCACCTGCCCCCAGTAACTTGAACCCAGGGCACTTAACCACAAAGCCACATCCTCAGCCTTTTACAATTTTTTTATTTTGAGACAGAATCTCTCTAAATTGCTTAGGATCTTGCTAATTGCTGAGGCTGGTTTTGAACTTGCGATCCTCCTGCCTCAGCTTCATGAGCTGCTGAGATTACAGGCATGCACCACCGCACCAAGCCAAAGGGCAAATATTCAAATATTCTTAATTCTTTAAAATTATCTGTTTATTCTAATTGGTTATACATGATGGCAGAATGCAATTCATTTCACATTACTATAGAGCACAATTTTTCAAGTCACTGATTGTACACAAATATTCTTAATTTTGATTAAGTCTAGGATATGTGCTTTGTTTATGAATCATGTTTTTACTTTTATATATAAGAAATCTTTGCCCATACCCCAGGACACATACATATTTCCTGTTTTCTTCTAGAAGCTTTATAGCTTTAGGTTTCATATTTAGATCTATGATCTATTTTTGAGATAATTTTTATATTTGGTACAAGGTATGAGTCAAAACTCATTTTTTTTTCATGCGACTCTCCAATTACTCCAGTCCCTTTTGTTTAAAAGAGTATCCTTTGTCTATGAGATTCTCTTGCAACTTTGTCAAAACTTAGTTGATTGTACTTGTGTGGATTTATTTCTGGGTTCTCTATTGTGTTCCATTGATCCCTTTGTTTGTGTTTATGCCAAATGGTGTCATGTTAATTAATTTAAAAGTATTACATTTAATTGTACTCCAATTCTATTTAACCTTATTAAATTTTACTTTTAATAGAAGAAAAAAACTGAGTCGCAACAGAAGAAATTGTTAAACTTCAAATAAACATTTCTTTGCTACAGGAGACGTTATTTCCTAGCAGATCCTCCTAAAGTTATTTACAAATTAAGAAAACCATTAAAAGAATAGAGTAATTATGTATTTGAAAATTACATTTTAATTTTAGATGGTGCAAATTAACTATGAGCGACCAAAACATTAAAACATTAGCATTTTAATTCTTCTTCTCTTCTTCCCTCCCTGGTGTCTAATTTTTCCTATGGTGATTATTGTTTTTACATTATCAAGATTTCAAATTCATTCTGCAACTGTAATTGCCAGAGATGTTTAACTTTACGTGGATTTTTCTCACCACCCAATCTTCTGTCACAGTGTCTTTCTTTAATCCAATCCTTAATTGCCTCAATGTTACATTTCAAGCACTTTATGAGAGCTATCCTCTTCCCCATGATCCTGCGTGTTTGACAGTGTGCGCTGGTCATCTTCACCCACCCACGGCATCTGAGCTGTGCCAGGTGTCCTTAGGTTAACCGTTCTTGCTATTAGGATGATGGAAATACTAATTGGCAGGATTTTGTCGCTGGGTGGTACTGTGGAGGAGTCTGCAGGCAGGCGGATTGCTTCACTTGTTGCTCATTTCCTCTTTTGTCTAGGTAACTGAATTACTTATTTTGACCTAAAGTCCAAATTGATTCACATTTCTAGGCAGTGAGCAAAAATAACTATGGAGCACAATATTGCACTAAAATGTATATATTCAGTTGTCCCCTCTATCAAGTAAAATGTTCTCCTATTATGGAAATCCCTTCTGTTTTATCTGTTGTATGTTTTAAGGACACAAATCCTTATGTCACATCATCTCTGTCTTCAATAACTGTTAGCTTCTCTCTAGCATCATCTGCTTGCATTTTTCATTAGAATTTTTTTTAATTATGTCAAATTTGTCTTTTCTGTCATTAGTTTTATTTTTAGCGGTGCTTTTATTCCTGTTTCTTGTAGTTAATTACGTATTATTAGCCTTCCAATGATAGATTTGATCCTTAATTTGTTCCTTTAGAGCTGTGATTGTGAGAAAATTCTTTGTGTCTCTTAATTGATTGTGAGAAAATTCTTTGTGTCTCTTAATTGCTTTCCCTTTCTGTGTATAATTTTTTTTTCATTCTGTCTCTGTCTCTTCTCTACTTTATCCTTACCCCCTTACTGTATTTTTTCCTTTGGTTTGTGTTACTATTTGCCTAAAACCTTCTCCAGGGATCCTATTTGCTCTGAGAGATGGAATCTTTTGTTGTTGTTGTTGTTTACTTGTTTGTTTTGATACTACTATGCGTCTTTATTTTTTATTAATTTTTTATTTATACATGACAGCAGAATGTATTACAATTCTTATTCACACATAGAGCCCAATTTTTCATATCTCTGGTTGTATACATAGTATATTCACACCAATTCATGTCTTTATACATGTATTTTAGATAATAATGTTCATCATACTCCACCATCATTTCTAACCCCATGTCCCCTCCCTTCCCCTCCCACCCTGCCCTACCTAGATGACATTTGCAGGTAAATGGATGGAGTTAGAGAAGATAATGCTAAGTGAAGTTAACCAATCCCCAAAAACCAAATGCCAAATGTTTTCTCTGATATAAGGAGGCTGATTCATAGTGGGGTAGGGAGGGGGAGCATGGGAGGAATAGAAGAACTCTAGATAAGAGATGAAATCTTGACTCTCTTTTCAATCTGAGGTTGGTTGGATTTCTCCTCTGAACTACAGTTTGAGGCCAGTGTGCTACATTCTCCCTACTCTTTAATACCCACAGAGAGACTGGAGAGAGAAAGGGAGATTATCTGAGAGGAAGGCAATCTTCATTAGAATTCTTGGACTCTGCTCTTTCTTTTAAGATTCTGTTGAATCCTCTCTCCAGAACTCACCCCCCTCAGTGGAGGTGTAGCCATTCCCATGGGGGATTCTCTTGGGCTTCTTATCATTTTCCCATCATAGCCCCAGAGTTTCCACCTCTTTTGAGGTGCAAACCCGTTTCCTATTCTCAACAAGCATTATTTCCACTATTCTGGTTGGAACAAGAAAAGGATTGGCATTTTTTAATTCAGCTTGTTTCTTTCCAGATTTTGAAAGATAAATTTTAAGCCTCAAGATTCTGTTGACTCACCAGTAAGGAATTGATGGATCTGAGCTCTGCTGCCTGTCTGCTTCACTCCGAAATTCTTATTTTCTCTTGGCTCCAGGTTTTGAAGTTGATTGCATTGTGTTTGTTATGCCACTGAGGTTCCTGGTAGTAATGGGGAGGAGGCTGTTTTTTCAAATTTCGAATTCTGTAGGCACGATGCGGGGGTCAATACCAGTGCAACCTTAATGAAATTAAATAATGCTTCTTCACATGGTCTGCTTGACCACCGGTAACCCAAGACCAAGACATTTCATTCTGCCATTGGTCAAAGGCTGATATGATAATATAATGTCACAGCAGCCAACTGTGACATATCCTTGAAGTACCAGCATGCCCTTGAAGTGTCCCTCACATATATTCTGTTGTTTGGGGAAGGAGAGATTACTTTAACCCTTTCCATCTGTCACTTAAGATTTATCTCGTTCAGTATCTGAGCTCCTTAGAAATCAATGTTCTGATTAGAAAACAGTAGCTAATCTGGGCAAATGCTAATAAATGAGAGTTGTGATTTGTCTAGCAACAGGAGAAGCACTCAGCATTAACAATTAAAATATCTATAGAGAAGAGAGCTTTTTTTTTTCTTACTCTTCCCCTTAGCTGATCGAGTTCAGCCTTATGCTATAAATAGCTCTTATTTATGGCTATCTATTTGAAAACCAGTCCACAGTTTAGGAACTTTTACCTCTGGGATGCATAGATCCTATTCTGTTTCTCAATGATAAGGGAAAAGTATTGTAAGTTCAAATCTGGAGCTGCCTGCCCACAAAGACCAGACCACATTATAGTCTACCAACACTCTCCTGGGCTTCACTATCATACATACAGATATTTTAGTAATTGGTTCGTCTGCAAGAAGAATTACTGTTGGTGAATAAAGACAAAATGATGGGCTAAAAACCCTTCTGAACCTCAGTCATTTCAGGGATCCACAGGCTAATGTCAAAGTTCACATCAAAGGCATGAATTTAGAACTGGCTGAACAGGTCTTTCAAAAACCACTAAAGTATATTTTTTCTACATTGAATACATTAACTGAGTAGTTACCAAAACACTTGTTCACCCAACTGACGCCTGACCTGTCTGGATGGAGGGGAAAATAGTATGTTTAAATGGAATGGAATAGAGTTTTTCTAGATTACACTCTGCAAAAGGACCCTCCTTGGGAAAAGTCACTTGGTGCTAGAGTAAACCTCACATTTTAATGGAGGGTGTGTTCTTCACAGAAGAAGATGCTTGCACATCTAAGTGTTTTCTGTTAGTGTTTTCTATTCCATCCTATATTGTTTACTTACAAGATACCCATACAGGGGTCCCTGAATCTGACATATTGTTTTAGGACTCCAAGTGCGATTTGAACTCTTTCCACCATGTTATGTGGATGACCTTTTCTGATCAGCTAACAATATCATCTCCTCTACTAAACCCCTAACATCCTCACCCTTCCAACCAACTGATTACTCCCTCCTTTGGGTTCCACTCTACCTATATGTTTTTCAATCTAAATACCAGTAATCTTTACTTCCTTTCTTTTGGGGGGAGTGAGGAGGTAGCCAGAGATTGAACTCAGAGGCACTTGACCACTGAGCCACATCCCCAGCCCTATTTTGTATATTATTTAGAGACAGGGTCTCACTGAGTTGCTTAGCACCTCTCTTTTGCTGAGGTTGGTTTTGAACTCATGATCCTCCTGTCTCAACCTTCCAAGCCGCTGGAATTACAGGTGTGCACCATTGCACCCAGCAGTAATCTTTACTTTCATTTGATTGGTTTCTTGTGCATCTCTTCCAGGGACCTGGTTTTATTATTTTCAATGTACAATGCCTATATGCTTGTTGAATATACAAGAGATTACTGAACTACTTTGAGGCACCAATTCTTTGCTAATATTTGTTGGAATTCAGAAGGACATAGATTTTATTTTTGTTCTCCATAAACTCAGGAGCCAGTGAGGAAGACAGATTCCTCTCCCACTAAATGCATCAAGCCAAGGAGAAAGGTCTGGGTAGGTGCGGAGGCTGTGCTCTTAGTTGGTGAGGCAGCAAATACATAAAAACTCACCATATTTCAATATTTCATGTATGACTTTCATAATCCAAATGCACAATATTCAAATCATATTTTGCATTGTTTGCTAAAATATTTTCAGCATAATCCAGACCTATGCTTCTCAAACTGCTGTACACACAAACCCCCAGTGGATCCTGTTAAAATGCAGATTCTTTCTTGTTCAATAGGTTTGTTCAGGGAGAATTTACGGATTCTACTGACTCCAATAGAATGCCAAAACTGCTGGTCCATAGACCACATTTTGAGTAGCCAGGCTTTAAACAACATCATGTCAATTATAAAAATTATTGTCAATTATAAAAATTGTTGAAGTAGCACTCATTTTTAGAAAAAAATACCTCTGTTCCACCTAGACTCTTCTGACTATAATCAAATGTGATGAAAGTTACATCAAAAGAGATAGATTCAGCAGAGCTCAGAGATACTGGCAGGTTGTCTCACAACTGATACTTCCCAGCTTTCTTTAGTTTTATTGGATAAACACAAAAGGTCTTTGCTCATGCACTTGAGGTCTGCTGTTCCTAAATGATTACAGTCTGTGTGGCAGAATTTTCTGTAATATTCCATCTTGCCACTCTCTGCCTAAATGTCCTCCATATCAAAAACATAGCATCCCAGACATTCCTTTTAACAAAACTATAAAGCTTAAACCACTTTAAATAATCATTAGGAAAATGTTTTTTTAATAAATAAAAAATCTCTATAAGTCACTCATGGGAATCTATTTTCCTATTAACCCACCATGGTTCTTGTGGTAACATCTGTTAGCTTGTTCAATTCTTTACTGCTCATCATAGAAGTAGAAGCCCATTAGAACACCGATTTCTCTTTCATCAGTTTTGAGTTCTTCTTCCACCAACACAATATCCCTTTGAGTATTTTTCTTTTGCAGTTCTTCCTCTGGTCAATCTCAGCACTATTCTAGAACAAATTCTCCAAATCATAGGTAGAGAACTCTTCCTACCTGCCCTTCAGCCTTACTCTGCTTTAATATTGTGCTATTTAAGAGAGAGTCTTGGTTATTTGGCCTCCTCTTTGCATACTTAGTTTTCCCTGGCAACATAATAGTGAATTGAAGAAAAGTGGAACTGTTTGCATCACGCAGGACATACGGAAGGCACCAGAAACTTTAGATTGCCCAGTGCCATAGCGTGGAGGGGACTCATCAAAATGATCTTTCTTTCTTTTTGTCTTTCCTTGCCTCATTTAGATTAATGCCAAAGATGATGAAGGTGTCCTCGTTGGATCATGGGACAATATCTATGCCTATGGCGTCCCCCCATCAGCCTGGACTGGAAGCGTTGACATTCTACTGGAATACAGGAGCTCTGAGAACCCAGTCCGGTATGGCCAATGCTGGGTTTTTGCTGGTGTTTTTAACACATGTAAGTATCCAGCTGAGTAATATTTTTTAATGCAAAGGAAATTTTACTTCAAGACATTTTATCTATAACCTGGCAAAGGGACTGAGCAGTCCCTGTTGGCGCTATAGAATTTATGGGCGACTATTCTGGGATGTAGTCAATGCATAATTAAGTCGTACTGGGCTAAATATGCTCATAGCTCTCTGACTGAAGAATCTTTATGGAAAGAATGATGGACTGTATCCTGCATAATCCATCATTAACACCCAAGGCCGTGGAGGGTCACAGGGGCCAAGTGAGGCTGTAGGGGGAAGTAGGAGCCATTTTCTTCCCAGAAACCATACCTTTAAAAGGTTAAAAAATTAAAAAAAAACTAATTATGATATACATGCACATATGTATATTACTTATTTGTTATTGAGAAGTTGTGTAAATCTGTTTATTTGCTTGCTTGCATATCATTGAGAAGTTTTGAAAGTATATCCACTTAATTTTAATCCCAATTATGAAAAGGATTGTGGCAGGTGGTCTCATCTTCATCTTTACACCTAAGTCTCAGGGCCCCTGAGCAATTAGATATCAGAAAGTAATGAACAATCTTTACCTTCCCGGTTGCCTCTCCAGTGTTTAATCCACCCAACATCCAATCTGTAGAGCCAAATAGATAGAAGCAGAATTATCCTCTTTAGTCTTGTGAATCATTTTTCAAGATGGCATTTGCCTCCCTTGGACCAGAAAATGTTACAGTTAATTCAGTGAATATTTTAAAAAATACATTTATTTCAGTATGTTTTCATCATTGGTAATGATTTTTATTCACATGCCACTTCTACAGCCTTGGAGAAACATTATGCTCAAGTCGGAATGTCCTTCTGCCTGCTCATTAATAAAGAATGCTTTACGTACTTTTCATTTTTAAATGAAATAAAAGAGAAGCTGGAGGCCAAGGCAAGGCCATTTTTAAAAATGATTGTTAAAATCCACCTATCTTAGTTCAAAGTTGTGACAGTCTGGTACTCACTGGGTCAATGATCTAAGACTGTTACGTTTTGTTTTGTCTGTTCTGTTTCCGGGTGGCATCAATTGAATAAAAATATTTTCTTAACCTTTTGATGATAGCCAAGGGCTAAAGGAATATGTATTTCTTGGGAGCAATAATAGACAAAAGTCTCAGTCTCTTAGAAGTGTTGGTCTTTCAAATTTTAGATAGAAACTTGAACTTCATGAAGGTCTAAAGATTGGAAGGAGACCCTCCCTCTCCTACAGATTGCAGGCCAAGATGATGAGAAGGTGCCCAACACAGGCAGCCGCTCTTGTGAAATGATTCTTGAAAAAATAAAATGGACCCAAGTCCTCCCCATGCCTACTATCACTATACTAGTTCGATTTGGGGGAGCTTAGAGCCAGATAAAATAGTGAGTATTTCACCATATCCACTCATGCCTTCTGTGTAAAAAGGCTGTCCCATTGTGCAGAAAACAGGCCTTGGTCGTCTATGAAGAAGATGCAGAAACATACAGTAGAAATGAAGTCATAGAAGGAGTAAACTTGAAGAGGGAAATTGCAGGGAAGGGGTAGCAGGCTTTCTAGAACAAGCCTCGGCCTGTGATAATATGAATTAGCGGCCAGCAACTCACATTAGAATCCACCAGAAATAGAATGAGAGGAACGATCATTTCATTGGTAAGACCTTGGGTGCACAAGGACTGCCAATCAATTGAGGCAGGTGGGTGTCAAAAGCCAGGGGTGAGTGCCATTGACATTGTTTGGGGTGTTAAGATGAAGTCTTTTAAGGAAGGGGACCCTTGAGTCTCTACCAGGCTCAGGTTTGGATTCCCAAGGTTGTTCTGTTGAAGGAGGCACATAGCCTTTGTTTAAAAATGCTAAACTATTCTGAAGGAGGAAAAAAAAAACGACAAGTCATTAATCTTAAAATTGTCAGCTGAATTATTTTCAATGAGTCCTGATGTCTGGCGTCCTGGGAACCAGGGAGGGCATTTGGATTAAGTTTAATCAATAGGTACATATGGCAAGAGCTGCATCCAGGCAATTTATTATCCAACAATTAAAATGAATCTGTGGTGTCACCCTCCAATGAGTGTCACTAGAGTGAACTCCAGCCAGGAAGAGCAACCCCACTGAAGAATCGTTTTGTAAATTCCCAACTTCCTATTGGCTTTTGTTTTCTTAAATTATTATATTATTTCCAGAAACAAGGAACCATTAACTAAGTAAATATGAACTATTAGAACCTTGTTATTGGAATTGCATGCTAGTGGGCTTCATTTAATAAACAACTAAAATTCTAAAGCATCACACAGTGAGATGTCTCTCTCGGGGCCCCAGGAGGGTTGGACACATCACTTTTCTTCAGTGTGGAACATTTGAGAACATGTCCAAAGAAGTTTTATTTTGAGAAAATCTCATGTGCAGAAGGACCTTCTACTACGCATTCTTTAAATACTGGTGATATGTCTGGCTACGGCTCTTTCCTTGTAGTTTTGCGATGTCTTGGAATTCCAGCAAGAGTCATCACCAACTATTTCTCGGCCCACGATAATGATGCCAATTTGCAGATGGACATCTTCCTGGAAGAAGACGGGAGCGTCAGTAACAAACTCACCAAGGATTCAGTGTGGTGAGTTCGATTTACAAGGACCTTGTCTGTTATCACATTAGAGTGACATTACACGCTTACCACAAGACAGACTCTAACATTTCTTTCTCTTCTATTTTAAGAATTATTCAATACCCTAGGCAGAAATGTCTGGTTGTCGAATTTTTTTTTTTAGCTTATAAATTAGAAAAGTGACTGAACAGGCAGTTTGGGTTGGTTCCTAGCAATAAAAATAATCATGCATTATCATGGCGCCCAACTAAAAAGGCCACAGCTTTAGCTCCTACATGTGCCTGAGCTGATTCCTCTCCACCTTAGAACATGAATATGGTGGATGATAATGAGGGGTTGGAGTAGAGCGTTCTCTTCTAGAGCGTCCCAAGAGTAATATAGCAAACATTTACTAAGCCCTTACTGCATACCAGTGTTGGTGGGTGTATGATCTTTTCTAATTCTTTTTGTGTTGCTGTTGTTGTTGTTGTTTTTAGATATGCATGACAGTAGAGTGCATTTGGACATATTGTACTTACATGGAGTATAACTTCTTCTAATCAGAATCCCATTCTTGTGGTTTTAGGTGGATTTTGTTAATATCCCTATTTACAGATGAGGAAAGTGAGGCCCAGAGCGGTGGCTCAGGGTCACACCCCTGACAAGCGGGGAATAAACTCCCAAGTGCCTCCAACCTTTGACCACAACCTAATTTTTACCTCTGCAAGTAGGGTCATTCTTTGATGATAAAGATGAGGTTCACCTTGATTATATTCTCACCTTTCTTTCACCTAGAGATAGAAATGGCTGCAAAGCTAACCACAGGGCCCCTTTACTACCCTGAATGGTTGCCTTAACTGCTGGTTCTACCATAAGCAGTGAAAAATCCCAAAGAAATCTCATTTTTCTTTGGGACCCCCTCTGTCCAAATCAGTACACTGGAAGGACGAGAAACATCCTGAGAATCCAAATTGTCAGGATATTTAGGAAAGTCTCTATGGCAGGAAATTGAGATACAACTTCAGCTGTTGCCAGGCATGGAGCTACGTGGAATTTCCAGCCAAAAATGTGTCTCCTGCAGTTGTTCTTTTAAGTAATAAAGTTAAAACACTGTCAGTTGTAAAAAAAAAAAAAAAAAAAAAAAAAAAAAAATCCAAATGGGGATGGTAGAAAGCTAAAAGCTCATTTTAAGAGAAATTAAAAGTTAGAAGAGCCCGCGTTCCCCCGTGCTGCAGGAATGGATCACAGTTCCAGGAGCTGTATTAACTCTCCAAGACCCGTAAATGCTCATTGGAGAATGTTGAAAGAAGGAAATCGCTGAACTAGTAGCAAAGACGCTACTAGGAATAAAAAAAATAGCTCAGTTCATTTGAAGGGAATGAGCTGAGCCGTGGTAAGCCGGAGAGTGCGGGCAAGACAAAGGCCCACCTCTGCAAATGGAAAAGCAATTTAAAGAACCACTGAAGCCCGTGGAATTACGGTACAGCAGCCCTGTGTGGATCTGGAACGACAAAAACAGACCAAAATAGCTGCTCCCAAAGCCCACTGTGACGGTTGAAAATGGCAAAATGAGAATTATTGGGCCTGCTCTGTTCTATATCTCTTACACACACACACATACACACACACACACACACACACACACACACACACTGCCTTTGCAGGCAACTTCAATTCCAAGCTATTTCTTTTTTGCTCCTTGATCCAAACACCTTCATTATAAGTCCCCAGGGGGCCCCCCACCGGTCGCCCCTGAACAGAACAGATACGAAATTTAAAACCAAGAGATTTGGTCTTAGTAACTCTTTTCTCTTTCAATTGCCTGCTCCAAATTCTATTCTCTGTCCCTAACATCCTTCCCTTTGCTTCTCCAGTGCTGCCCTCAAGTAGCCCAGCCCTTGAGTCTGTGCCCCCTGACCTGGGACTCTGGGCCGCCCTCGGCTGCACACACTGGGGTCCTCATCCTTACCCGCCTCGCTTGGCTCATAGTGAGGTTTTGCCCAGTGATGATGGAGCATCTTACCACCGATGGTTTATGCTAAAACAGCTCAGGACACACCCAGGGATTGGAGGGCATAGTCAACAGCCTGGCTCTGCCACTGAGCAGCTGTGTGACCTTGAGAAAAGAATGGCCTCTCTGTCTCTTTCCTCCTCTAAAGTGAAGATGAGAAAATTCCCAGTATCACTCAGCACAGAACGAGTATAACAGGTGCCTAATGAATGTTCGCTGTTATGATTGCCTCCTTTATTAGTGGCACAGCTGGGATTTCTTGAAGTCAATATGTTGCCATCACCCCAAGTACCTTGTAGTCAAAAGAAGAGGGTGGCCCAGTGTCCTGAAATGACACTTTGGGGATAGTTTTCTTTTTAAAGGAGCAGAGCCAGGCACAGTGGCACATACCTGAAATTCCAGTAGCTTGGGAGGTTGAGGCAGGAGGATCATGAGTTCAAAGTCAGCCTCAGCAACTTAGCAAGGCCCTGTCTCTAAATAAAATATAAAAAAGGGTAGGGGATGTGGCTAATTGATTAAGTACCCCTGGGTTCGATCCTGGTACCAAAAATAAACAATAAACACCGAAATGTGTATCTTCCCCTTACAAACACTGGTGCATGTTAGGAGCTATAAGAATTCCAGGAAGCCAAGAGTATGGAGCCAAGACAATGGAGGAGGCTAGTAGGGTTCTCCCTGGACACACCAACCAGTGCATAGTCATCACAGCCACACCTCTCTGAACTTCAATTTTCTTGTCAGTAGAAGGAGGGTAATATTAGCAGTTACCGATTCCTAATGGGGTGGCTAAAACAATTATCTGAGGTTATCCTGATGAAATACATGGATCTCTAATCCAAAAATTGGAAATATTCCAAAATCCAAAACTTTTTGAGCACAACCTGATACTTGAGTGGAAAAGCCCACATTTGGTTTTCCGAAAGGGGGTCACAGTCAAAGCCCAGGTGCACTAAAAACATGTCATAAAATTACCTTCACATTATATGTCTTAAGCGGTGCATGAAACATAAATTAATTCTGTGTTTAGACACGGGCCCAGCCCCAAGGTATCCCATTATGTGTGTGCAGATACTCCAGCATCTGATAGCATCCCAAAGCACTTCTGGTTCCAACCACTTCAGACACAGTCAACTCAACCTGTAGCTGCCACAGTGGTAGATTAGTGTCAGCCACTGGTGAGGAGGGGTTTCCTGAGCCACAGGGCTGGCAGATGACAGAGGAGGCAAAGCTTTGGGGCCATGCTGCAGGTGGGGGTGATTTGCTGGGCGTCAGCTGACCACCTGGAGATCAGCGTAGTGTAGACGGGCGACATGCAGCTCCGTGAATTTCCTAGCAAGAGTGGAGGGGCAGTTGGCCTCACCCAAGGTGCCTGGACTTCCCTCCTTCAACAGGCTACACTGCAACAACCCTGCCCAGCTCTCTTCTCCTCCCTCCTAGTTTGTGTGTGGCCCCTGCTCTCAGGCCTGCCCCTCTCCTCTCTGTGTAAAAGAAACCATGGGAATGATCTCTCTGTCCCTCTCTCTGTGTCCCCCTTATGCTTCAAGAGCTCTTCAGCCGTTGCCCCCCGCCATGGTCCACAGTTTGTGATGAATTAATTTATCTACTTGGGTCTGGGTGACCCAGGTCGTCCTCTTCCCAGATCTCAGCCAAGTCTTAGGGTGCCCCAAACAGAAATAAGCCAGCAGGAAGTTTGAGAGAGAGAGAGAGAGAGAGAGCGAGCCCTCAGGAATATGAGAGGCCATGTTACCGCTCTACACTCCAAAGTCAAGGGACAAAGTTTGGATTCCATCCCCAGCTCTGACTTTTGACTTATGATTGCAGGCTGTCTGTAGAGGACAGACAGCTGATTGTCCTACTTCCTGGCTTTCCACCTCAGGTCCCTGTGGGTGGGAATGCCCTCATCCCACAGCGACTACAATTCTGCAGAGTGGAGATTCTGTCACTGACAATAGAGGGAACAGCTCCATCGCTGTTCGGGGCAGGCTGGGGGCTGAAGAACCTCGCCAGGGCACAGCTGGGCAGTGTAACTGGCCCCCAGGGTGGCCCATGAATTTTCAAGTGGGCAAACGCCCAGGAACATATCCTGGAAGGAGCAATCTAAGCTGCCTGTCCCTACGCGCTGATGGGTTCTGAATTATGTGTGACCTCTGGGGCAGGCGTCTGTGAATCACTGCGGACAGTTTAATGGAGATGCTCGCCTAATGCTTCTCTGCAGTCCAAACGGTGAACAGGGGTAAGGGAGAGTCAGGGCTCATGCAGATGGACACGAGGACAGTGACATCGTCACCTCACCTTGGAAGAGCTCAGTTTGATCAGCTCATCCTAGGAAGGTCACAGTGGAAATGGAAACAGTTTTAAAAGACAGGAATGGTGGCATTTATCAGGAAGGTGTTGCAGTGCAACGCTATGTTCCTTCTCAGCAAGGGTATTGTCCAGTGGCCTTTGGCTGAGGTGAGCGTGGCTTGATTTGATGATTCAGGGTGGAAAATTGTGCCCTCGTCATGGCTTCTCCCCACCGGAATGCAACCCACATCAGGGGAGCATTATCTGAGCTGTCTCAGGTTGGTTGATTTTGCCAGCATGTAACAGTGCACAGGGCATAGAGCACACCCTGAATGAATGGTATTGATCATGAGGTTTTGTAATGCCCACTAAACTGAATGGATATCATTTCATCACCCAACGAATCCTGATTGGGCATTCCCAATCCAAGCCCCAGATGCCAAGAATTCAGAGAGAAGTTAATCAGGGTCCTGGCCCTGGAGAAGCTCTATCCAGGGTTTATGGGGAGACAACCACATAGACAACATTCTATTAAAAATATAAGGAAAGTTATGATGTGAACTGGCAATCAGGGAGACCTGGGAAAAGATTTCCATCCTAAGGCCTGGAGAAATAAGGCTGTCCCCATGGGAAAAGGACATGGAGTCAAAGCCATTATCCCCCTGCCACCTTCTGGCTGTGCTTTTCAAAGACGGAACATGCTGGAAGTGCCCTTGGCCCACAAATGAAACCCAGGGTGCATCAGTAAAAGTCTATGGGTAAAATGAAACAAGCAAACATCAATCTGCTCAAGGACCCGGCAGGCAGAAACCAGATTTCATCCAGCGTCATCCTGTGTGCCGGCTGTGGTTGGGAGTGAAGAACTCATTCTCCCTCCACGATCCGGCCTTTGCAGCTTTGTCTTCAAAAACAGCAAGAAGCCCTCTCTCTTTACTTCACCTGGAGAGGCAAATGCCCCCGGGCTGTGCACCCAGAAGGAGCAGATACAGTTATAACTGTCTGGGGCTGGAGATGGGTTGCTGCTCTCTTCCTTCCCACCAATTCGGGTTCTCACCTCCTTAAGGCAAACCCAGGCCTCTTTCTCTTAGGTTCTAGAGGGTCCAACAATCAACAGGTTTCCAGAGTCCCTCTTGGAATCGACAGCTTCCCTTCCCACTGACCTTCTGGCTCCTACCTGCCTAGATAGGAAGCCCCCCCCCCATGTGCCCCTTTCATGCTGATCACATCACCAGTGTACAGTAGGTCTCCAATGTAGATGGCTCCACTGGGGGTTTTCAACATTACGATGCTGTGAGAGTCCTATGCATTCAATGGAAACCACACTTCAGATTATGAATTTGGATCTTTTGCAGAACTCGTGACATATAGTCTGATCCTCTCTAGAGCTGCCGGCCAATAGCAGCGAGTCACAACTCCCCATCAGCCCCACGGTCCGTAGGGGAACCCACAACACTCTACAGTGTGCTGTTATTAAGTTAGTAAGCTCTGTAGGTTGGGTGGATTCACTGTATTTTCCCCTTAGGATATTTTCAGCTCCCAGTGGGTTTATCTAGACATGATCCCGCTGTAAGTCCAGGAGCCTCTGTAGGACTCTCAGGAAAATAGAATTCCACACGAGGTGGCTGGAAGCAGCTCTGTCCCTGCCAAGGGACAAGAAGAACGATGCTGAGCACATGTGTGGACCCTAAGGCCCACCAGCTGACCCCATCTGCTTCTCAAAGTCCAGCTACCTGGCCAATTGGCAGATGGTCAGGTCAGCCCAAGTTAGAGGGTTGCACATCTTATGTTGTATTAAATAACCTTGCAAAAATCTGGGCGTGGTGTGCACACCCATAATCCCAGTGGCTCCAGAGGCTGAGGCAGGAGGATTGCAAGTTCAAAGCCGGCCTCAGCAACTTAGCAAGGCCCTAAGAAATTTTGCAGGACCCTGTCTCAAAAGAAAAAATAAAAAGGGCTCTGGATGTGACTCAGTGGTTAAGCACCCCTGGGTTCAATCCTGGTACTTAACCCCCACAAAAAATCATTGTGAGTGTTTAAAGAATTAAGATGTCTTTATTTCCTGCATTGTTTTCTTAATTTGTAATTAAGAAGGTCTGGTTAAAGTGTCCTTTGGATTTAATTTTTTAAATAACCATGAAATAGCTAATTTGTATTTATCAGTTTCAGCTCAAAATTGCAACAATCTAAGAATGAGTCAGTGATCCAAACAGAAAGGAATCAAACATTTTATTTGTATTTCCTCAGGCTTTCGTGGAAAAATGATAAAGTTAAACAACTCTTTTAATTTCTCTCTCTCTCTCTCTCTCTCTCTCTCTCTCTCTCTCTCTCTCTCTCATTTTTCAAGGCTGCACCTAATTAGCTTAGTGATCTTGGGCTAGTTGCTCAACTTCTCTTGGTTTTAATTTTCTCATATACAAATGTAAGACTTTGGTCTTAATAAGCTATAGACTCCTTCTCAGCCCCCTCCCCCACAATTTTTAAAAATAAATTTCACTGTCCTTCCAGCCAGACCTTTCCTCCAGTTTCTGCCATTTGCCTTGAATGAACACCTGCTCATGAGACCAGGCTCACTCACATATAGGTGTTGCTTTGCAGCCTGGCTTCACATCAGCTCCCCTCAAAGAAAAGAAACAAGAAATAAAGTCAACACAGTAGATTTTTATAATTTGTTTGTTGACTAGCCTCAGTACATCTGATTCTAAAATAAAAAAAGGAGAGAAAACCTCCTTCAATAATTGTTGGAAAGATTACCACTGTTATCGTTTTGTTTTTAGTTCCAAATGTACAAACCCGTGCTGCAATGGTTAGTATTAATCTTTAAGCAAAGCACTTCCAAAGCAAGTGATAGGGCAGAAATTAACCAGCGTTCACACCTGGGAGCTAGCTCTCCTGCAGTTCTGATGTGCAAGGCAACGACAACCACAGTCTACACAGGGTAGGTACATTTTTAAAATTTAGACTGTTCCATGTTGACATTAGTCGAGATGCTCTGCATATTTCAACTAGTTGGACTTTTAATATTGTTAAATTAGCTTGTTTTAATCACTGTCTGTGAAAAGTAGAATGATCTGAAAACTAATTCCAAATAAAATAGTATAGAAGAAAAATGTTAAGTACATCCCTAACTGCTCAAAGATGCTTGAGGATTTGTAAAATCATCCAACAACCCATCCGAGCTACTAATTCTGAATGACAATCAAAGATGTTTGTTTCCAAACATTATCTTGCTAAAATATTTTTAATCAACTCATTTTCTTAAGAAAATCAACCAGGAGCTGGACCATGAGATCTGTCACTTGAGAACTAGGAATATACACTGGACGCACACCAGTGTGTTAAAAAAAAGGATTTTAAAAGTTATTTGCCATCTTCAAAGCGTAAAAATAGCTCGTGCGTGTGGATTTCTTTCTCTGCATCAGGCCCTGATATCGGTGGTGTCATGCCCAATTCATTTATTCTTTTTAACAGGCTTTTCAGGTAATTTCTATTTATTGTTCTCATTTGTAGAGAGGCAACCGAGACACTGAACTTAACCAAGGTCCCAGCCAGGAAGGGACAGAAACTGCATTACAAACCCAAGGGCTGATCCTGAGCCCATTCTTTTTTTTTTAATACATATCCTTATTGAAAAGCAACTCATCTACTGCAAAACTGACCCTTTTGAAGTGCCAGATTCAGGAGTTTTTAATATCTTTACAGTGATGTGCAGCCCTCATATCTAATTCCAAAATATTTAATCACCCCCAAAAGTAACTTCGTAACTATGAGCAGCAGTCCCCATCGTCACAACCCAGGGCAATCACTGGCCTACTTTCTTTCTCCATAGATTTGCGGGTCATGAACATTCCATATGGATGGACTCATACACCTGCGACCTGTGTGTCCAGCTTCTTTCCCTTAGCATGTTTACGTGGCTCATTCGCGTTACACGATGTGTCAGTACTTTACTCCCTTTTATTGGTGGATGATATTTCATTATAAGAATAAGCCGCATTCTGTTTATGCCTTTTTCTGTGATACTTTTGGATTGTTTCTGCCTCTTGCCTCTTATGAATGACGCTGCTACAAACAGTCAGGCAAAAGTTTTTATGTGAACATATGTTTTCAGTTCTCTGGGATGCACATTGAGGTAGAATTGCTTGGTCATATGGTAACTCTGTGTTTAACTTTTGGAAGAACTAAGAATTTGGTGTCCAAAACAGCTACACTATTTTACATCCTCAAAAAGTACATTTCCAACTTTACATTCTTGATAACACTTTTATTTCCCCTCTTTTCCCCTCATCTTAGCCATCCCAATGGAGATGAGGTGAAATTTCATTGTGGGTTTAATTTGCATCTCCCTAATGACTAATGATATGGGATGTCTTTTTCTGTTTTCGTTGTTAGCCATTTGTATGACCTCTTTGGCAAAATGGCTATTCAAGTCTATGTCCCATTATAAAATTGGGTTATATGTCTTGCTGTATTTTAACTGTCCTTTACATATTCTGGATACAAGTCCGTATGTGATGTATAAATATTTTCTCTTATTTGTGGACTCTCTTTCCACTTTCTTTGGTGTCCTCTAAAGCACTGAAGATTTTATTTTTTTGTCAAATCCAATTTTTCTACTTTTTCTTTGGTTGCTTATACTTTGGGTGTTATAGATAAGAAACTATCACCTACTCCAAGGTCGAAAAGATTTGTTCCTCTGTTTTCTTCTAAGAGTTTTCCAGTTTTAGATCTTACATCTTGGCCTGGGATCAATTCTGAGTCCACTTTCATATATAGTATGAAGTAAAAATGGTAGTAAAGAAAGAAGAGAATAAGAGAGACTGAAGTCATCTTATTGATGATGCGGCAGGAGTGGGACACTTCTCACATGCACTCCACCCTTCAGCATTTTGGCTCTGCTGTGTCTAGGTGAAAAATCTGAGTTTATCCTACTTAGAGTTTCTGAACTCCTTTGAGGTATATAATAATGCCTTACATTGAATTTAGAAAGTTCCTACCAATTATTTTTTTAAATGTTCCTCTTTCTGCGACTGGATGTCCTCTCTTTCTGGGACTCTCATTATGAGTATATTGGTACACTCACTATATCTCATGTATCTCTGGGGATTGGTTCATTTAACTTCATTTTTCCTTCTGGTATTCAGACTAGATTATTTCAATTGACTTCTCTTAAAGTTCACTGACTCTTCTTCCTTTCTGCCTGCTGAAGTTTATTTAAACCCTCGAGTGATTTTTTTTTTAAATTTCAGATATTGTACATTTCAGCTCCATAATTTCAAGTTAGGTTCTTTTGAGAATATCTATTTTTTCATCAATATTCTGTGTTTGGTATGGCATCATTCTGGAGGCTTCCTGTTTTATTCGGTTTTTGTGCTGCTGTGACTAAAAGACCCAAAAAGAACAATTGTAAAGGAGGTAAAGTTTATTTGAGGGTTTGTGGTTTTAGAGGTCTCGGTCCTTGGACCGCCTGCTCCATTCCTCAGGGCTTTAGATAAGGCAGAACATCATGGCAGAAAAGTGTTGTAGAGGGAAGCAGCTCGCATGATGATCAGGAAGCAGAGAGAGAGATAGATCTCTATTTGCCAGACACAAATATGTACCCCAAACCCTTGCTCCAATTCCCACCTACTCCAGCCACAACCCACCTGTCTTCAGTCACCACTCAATTAGTCCCATCAGGTGATTAACTCACTGATTGGGTTAAGGATCTTGTAACCTTCTTGCATTGTCTCATATGTGAGCTTTGGGGAACACCTCACATACAAGCCATAACTCTTCCCTTAGTTCTTTGAACATGTATATCATAGTTGGTTTAAAATCTTTATCTAGTACCACCAACATTTTGGCTTCCTTAGTCACAATTTTATCTTGACTGCTTTTTTTTTTCTGTATATGGGATATACTTTCCCAGTGTGTGTGTGTGTGTGTGTGTGTGTGTGTGTTTGCGCGCGCGCACACACACGCCCTAGCATGCGCACGCATGCATGCCTTATAATTTTTGTTGAAAACTGGACATTTTAGATTATATAATGTGGCAAACCTTAAAATCAGATTTCCTGCCCCCAGTTTGTTATTGATATTTGTTGTTTGGGGTGCTGCTGCTATAGGTTTACTTGGTGACCTTCCTGAACTAATTCTATAAAGTCTGTATTTTTTGTCATTTATGGCCATTAAAGTCTAGGCTGAGTAACCTGTGTGGTCAGATAACAATTGCACAGAAATTTCCTTAGGTAACTTCAGCCCCAATCTTAGCGATGGAGCTCCTATATGTGTGGTAGGAAAAGCAATGCCCCAGCCAGCAGTTTGTAGTTCTGCAGTACCCTTCACTTCCTGTTTGAACTGAGCCTCAAGGTCAACCAGAGATAAAAGATGGGGACCTTCTTGGGTTTTCCTGAGCATGCTTATCACCCTGAACATGTGTGTGGTCATCTAGACTCTCAGGAATATGCTAGAGTTTTCAAAGTTCCCCTTGGACACCTTACTCCCTCACTTTTCCAAATTTGACCTATTGTTTATAAGTAGAAATACAGTCTAAAATAATGATCAAACGTGTAGTACTGTATAGTAAATACATGAATTAGCAACATTGTTGCTTATTATCAAGTATTATGTCCTGTACATAATTATATGTGCTATACTTTTATAAGACTGGCAGCACCACAAGTCGGTTTGTGCCAGCATTACACAAACACATGAGAAATGCATTACCCTGAGGTACTAGGATAATGTCACCATCACTAAGCGATAGGAATTTTTCTGTCCCATTATAATCTTATGTCATCACCATGATACATAAAGCCCATCATTGACCAGAGCAGCAATATATAGCACATGACCACACACACACTTTTATTTCTCTGTTTTTCCTATATATCGTGGGATATTATATTGATCCTTTAGGAATTATGTGTGGATTATCAAAGCTTTCATTTTGTAAAATATAGGGATATTACAATTTAAAAACAAAATCCAAAAAGGAGCATCATTCTTTGGAGGTTGAAAATTTTGACACAAGACATTTCTCCTGTTTCCATTGTCCACCTACCCTCCTTTACCTGCCAGAATGTCTTCAGAGTGTCTGTGACTCTTATTCTGCTCAAGTCAGCTTGAGAGTGGACAAGGAGGGAGTTCAGGTGGGAAGAAGTTAGAGGTCAGTACAAGCATTTCTTAGGAAATTAGGCAGAAAGGAAAGAAACTGAGAATCATCTAGTAAGTCACACAGAAAATACTGGTATTTTCATAGTTAAAAAAAGTCATTTCTAGTTAATCATAAATTCTGCCAAAGGAGAACCATCAAATATATCATTTGAACGTTACTAAAACAATTAGAAACTAATAAAATATGCACCACCTAGGCTAATTTGTTTTGCTAATAAGACATCTTAAAATCTTCATAAAAATAAGAGTCATCAGCTTTAGACTATTATATTCATAAACACCTTTATAATGCAAAACAGTGAGTTTTATACCTATTGAATCTGTTAGCTGAATTTAAAAAAAAAAAGAACACTCTCTTTCCTTTCTGAAGGAAAACCTCCATCAGAATTTGGTGTGTAAAGTGCTTCATATCTTAGAGTTATACGAATGCCCTCGAAATCTAATCTTGTCTTCATTTTCAGTCAGAGTATCAATTCCTGGCTTGTTATACCAGAAGAAAGTGGTAACATAAATGGGGGTCTCGTTTTCAAAGTGAGGCCAGCAAAGGGGACCCACCTGGGCTCAGAGAGGGCCTTCTGCTCACCAACCATGACAAACATGGCTCATGTGAATGGGTAGCATTTACGTTCTTGAGAATTTCTGGGGGGGGGGTTGTTTGTTTGTTAGTTTTTCTTTTGTTTGTGGGTTTTGTTGTTGTTGTTTCTCTGTATGTTTATTCAAAATTTCAATTTTTCTGGAACATTAAAAAAAAGTCAAAGGAAGGAAAACAATGAAAGGGGTGGGGGAGAAGAAGTAATTTGCATAATCATTCCCTAATTTTCCAAAAAAAAAAATGCATTTGTCAAATTTTCTTACTAAATAGTAAAGTCACCTGTATCTGAAAGATTCAGCAGAGAGTTGAGCAGCTGTACTCTCAGGATTGAGGAAAGAAAGACACTCCCAGGGGAGTTCTGCATGGACACTGTTAGGTACTATTTTAGGGTACATGCGATTGAGCACACCATGGCTGTCACCCCACTCGTATGCCCTGACTATACTAAACCAGCGTTTGGAAGTCAGCATCCTTTCTGATTGGCTGCAGCATCCAAGTGGTGATTCATGCTGGTTATTAATGACCTTGACTATCCCCCTACTGTGTTGGAATTACAGAGCACACCCATCTGCAGGTCCCTCCATTGATGTCTCTTGCCCTGCACCACAGCAGATGGTGGGTAGGCGGAAGGCCATAGTCTGTAACCTAGCTACTTGGGAGGCTGAGGCAGGAGAATCTCAAATTCAAGGCCAGCCCAGGCAACTTAGTGGGATCCTGTCTGAAAATAAAAATAAAAGGGGCCGAGTATGTAGCCTTGCCTAGCTTGTGCACAGCCATGAATTTGATCCCCAGCACAGGGGGGGGGGGGGGAGGCGGGGACCTGTAATGAATTCTGAAAGAACTCTGTAGCATTGCTTGCCTTTGTAGGGTAAGCAGGAATACACCCCTTCCTCGCTTCTCTTTTTTCTTGGTGGGCAACTATCTCCTACAACAGCATCCTCATCCTCCCCTCACCTCTGTCACAAGCAGCACCACACTAAGGAGGCTGTTCATACCGATTACCCAGGACCTGCTCAGGTGGCTCCCAGGGAGAGGCATCAGAAGCTGCTGAGCCTCAAGGGGTGGGGCCACCAGCCTAAAGTCCACCTGATTGGACCTCTGACTTTTGACTGACATGATCCCAGGGGGCTTCCACATGCCCCTTTCTGGTTTCAGATGGATTTGGAAGGAGTGCGGTACTCCAGCCTGCGTCTCTCAAGAACTCCTTTCGGTCATCCAGCTTCATTTTATTTCCTGACGAGTTTTTCTTCGATCTCAGATTTCATGCCCACTTTGAAGTGGCCTAAGGATGGTTGGCTAGCCTCAGAGTCCACCAAACTGCTCCCATTTCCTTCCACTAACTCTTACCCAGCCCTCTCCACTGCCATTGGAATGGCCAGAGTTTAACAATCCCAAGGTGTGAAGTCCTTGTTTCCAATATCTTTTCCTGTATGAGGAGTATCCTGGCAGAACCAGAGAGTCAGTCCGTCCACCCCATACACAAATAATTTGCAAGATATCCAAGTGCCTGTCTTCTCGCCCCTTCCATTTTTGCAATTAAAGAATTCAAAGACTTGGTTTACACTTGACATTGGTCCAAGATATCTCCTACAGGGCTTTCCCCCCTCTTATTTGTGCTCTCCCTTGAGCCCCCTTATAAAGCTACACAAACAAAATTACAAGCCCACATTTCTTTCTTTTTAAAGACTCTTTTTCTCTGAAACCTTTCTGGACAGATTGTAAATGAGATGACCCAGAGGAATGTTTAAACAGTGAGCCAAGTTAGAGGCAGAACAGAACTTCTTGCTTAAATTAACCATTTAATTTGCTTTGAACACATAGCACAAGAGCCCCGAAGCCTATGTTGGTCTCAGCTTGGGTCCAGCTCTCCTCCGTCTCATGGGCTCCTGCAACCTCTGAATAGGACCCAACCACTGTCAGGACCAGGGAAGACTCTGAACTCTACTTCTCTTCTTCTGATAAAAATAATCCTCATAATGTTTTGAGAAGAACACTAATACATGCTGATTATAAAAGTTTTCAAACATTGCAAAAAACAAAATAAGAATCATCCACTTTCTAACTACTCAGACATTTGTAACATTTTGTTAAATGTTCCTTTATATGTCTCTTTGTATGCTACATGCGTTTTTGTATTGCTCCGTAGCAAGTACCACATATTTAGCAGCTTAGATCAACACAAATTATTATCGGTTTCTGTGGGTCAGAGGTTTGGGTACAGGTTGGATGCATCTTTTGTTCAGGGTCATGGAATGATAATAGTGTTCTCTGGGACTGCTTTCCTGTCTGATGCTCAGGGTCCTCTTCCAACCTCATTCAGATTCTTGGAAAAGTCAGTTATTTGCAGCTATAGAACTCATAGAAGTTTCCATCTTTTATCCAGTAGGGGAGTATCTTTGCTATTTTCATCCCTGACCTGCTCTGCTTTGACCTGTAGAACCAGATTTAAAGGGATCATCTGATTAGGCAAGGCTCACCCTGATAATCTCACCCTTTTAAGTAACTCAAACTTTGTAACCTTAATTACAAATCCTACGTGGCATGTAAGGTAGCAGTCACAGTCCTGTTCATATATTTTGCTTGCTCTCAAGAGAATCATACAAGGGCAAGGGTAATCAGAGTCACTTAAGTCTCACCTTCCATACATAAGTGCATACAAGGGACACACTGTATATGGAGTTCTCTAGTGTGATTTTGATAAATGATCATGCCATGGACATCTTTCCTGGATAACAAATATAGATCTGCCTGTGTATGGACAACAGCATTCTATTTGGGGTTTCAAAATACTGAATCATGTATTAGATAATCAGGTGGTTCCCAACTCTTCCTTCTTATGAATTATGCTAGGATAAACACTTTTAGGGACTTGTCTTTGCATTTATGTGATGGATTCCCATGTGAAAATTCAAAGCAACTGGGTTTATCAAATCAAAGGATAACCCAAAGCAAAGCTGCAATACCCCATGTGGAGTCCACTAGCAGTGCCTGGTGCTGTCTTTCTAGTGAAGCCTTTGGTGAAAGTTCTTGGATCCTTTGTACCAATGCTACTGATTTATTAGCATCCTTGGAAGGAGTTTTAAAGTTACTAGCTGTCACAGCACAAAACATGGGAAGTAACAAAAAGTAGAGATGTATTCACTTGTCATCTCTATCATTCTTTCCACACAAAAAAAAATGTTTTCATTTTAATCAGACAGCACTCCACGAGATGGGACCTTTATTTTAATTTCTACACATCTTGCTTCAAACGAGATAATAAGAAAACTAGATCAGTATAGAGGCTTATAATTTTTTAACATTAAAGGGACATTGCATATTTGACTCTAAAATAGAAATTTGGGTTTCAAATGAAGGCTCTAAGAAAATATAAAACTTGGAATCTTAAAAACAATAAAACAAAGATTTAATAACACCTGCCTTGCCGAGAGATGTCCTCACAATTCTTTTAACCAATAAATACAGTCATCCCCACTTATCAGTGTTTTCACTTTGAATGGTTTCAATTACATGTGGTCAACCATGGTTTGAAAACATTAAATGGGAAATTCCAGAAATAAACAATGTGTAGTTTTTAAGTTACATGTTAAATTACATAATTTAAATTGTATAATGTTTAAATTGTGAGTAATAAGATGAAACTTCATACCATTCTGCTTCGTCCCACCCAAGGCATGAACCGTCCCTTTGTCCAGAGTATCCGCATTGTATATGCTACCTGCCTGTTAGTCACTTAGTAGTCATCTTGGCTCACATATCAACTGTGGTGGTATCACAGTACTTGTATTTAAGTAACCCCCTTGGACAAGAGGGTAAGAAAAAGCATAACCACATTCTTTATCACAAATTTTATTATAGTATATCTTTATAATTGTTCTCTTCTACTGTTCATCATTGTAGTTAATCTCTTACAGTGCCCAATTTATAAATGAAACCCTATCATTGGTATGTGTGTGCAAAAATAAACCAAGTATATAGATAGGGTAAACTATCCTGGGTTTGAGGCATCTACTGGGGTCTTGGTTAAGGAGGATGACTCTATTTAGCACCTCCTTTGAGAAGGTCCATTTCCAGTGCTGAGGATAAGGGAGTAAATAAGACGAACCAGCCTCAAAAGTGGAAATTGCAAGATGAAAACAGAAAGACTACTATGGAGCTAGGAGAGGAAATTTTTTTTAATTTATTTTTTTTATTGTTGGTTGTTCAAAACATTACATAGTTCTTGATATATCATATTTCACACTTTGAAATTTTAAAATAAAAGAGATCATTTCAGGAATCAGCACATATTTCCTAACCTGGAATAAATTAAATCAAGAAATATCTGTACAGGAGGAGTAAGTATTTTAGGTCTATTGCACAGCATGGAGACTATAGTTAATAAAAACAAATTATATATTTCAAAATGTATAATTTGTGATAAATTATAAATTTATTATAATTTTGAGAGTATATTCAAATATTCTCACCACAAAAAAAGGTAAATGAGGTGCTAGATACATTAATTAGCTTGATGTAATCCTGCCACAGAGTGTGCATGCATCAAAACGTCAGTGTCCCACAAATACATACATATTAATTTTTTATGATGTATTATTTTTATCATTGTCAATTAAACTTTTTAATGTTAAAAGAATTTAGCATGAAAACTTAGCAAGCCAAAGGGAACTGGCACTAAATGGAATCTCAGCTCCCCAGAAACGTGTTCACACATTTGCATCAAAAATGATAACTATCTGATAATAAGAGATAATTTTTCCCTTTCCAACCAGTGTCTGAATAAATCATGTCAATGATCTAAAACAAACCAAAACAAAATTTTAAATGTCTGTAAATGATAGCTTCTTTCATGGGAGAACTTGGGATCTAGACAAGCATGTGTACACACAGAGTTAGATCTGCCAAAAGTAAATCCTTGTGGCATTTCCCCAAGCCATCCCCGAGCACAAAATATCGCACAATGCAAGATGCACCCACAGCTGTGCAGGAAGCCCCCTCTGCCCATGGCCAGCCTGGGAGCTGAGCCACTGGCTTGGCCCAGGTTGGTCAAGTCCAGCCCCACCAGGAGATGTCACTTCTCTTCCACCCCACCCCATGCCTGCAAGTTCCTGATCCTACTATAAAACACTCCGATCCTCAACACAGATAACGTTCTCAGTCACAGCTGAAACTGGAAAGGAAATATCGTGTCACCAATTCAATGTCATAATGAGCAAAAAGAAACTTTTCTCCAGCTCTGGTCATTTGAAAAGAAATATCTTCAATGAAAGTTTTTACTTGAGATCTGAAGATCTGAAGTGCAAAGCATATTTATCTTATTTCGGGCTATCCTTGCCAAGGAGACTTGAATTTAAATAAGGACACCCTGGAGCCTATTAATCTGATATGATGGGGTACAGAGAAAGCCTGGGTATCCAAACACCAAACATGGTAGAGGAGGCAGGACGGTGTCCACTTGGGATTGCAAATGTCTTACTGCTGTTTTCCCCTGGATCCCTCTGTGGGCTGGGGCACTCTTTGGTGTCCTGGAAGGAGGCTAGCACACACATTATTTAACATGCACAACTTCCCTCCCACTTCAGAGCAAAGATAGAGGGGCTCTCAGGTGGCAACCAGCCTCCTGCTCCTGCTAAGGGATCCACACTGACCCCAATCCCACCTGTGCCTCTCTCCTGGCCCAACAGACCCTGCCTTGCTTCCTACACCTGCCCAGCGGAATGCTCCTGGCTCATCCTCTTGCACTCTTGGAATCTGAGCCTCTTTATTCCCACAGCCTCTCTTCCAGTTCTCCCCTCCACAAGAGGTCTTTCCTCATCTAAATAATCAAAGCTGTCTTCTTGCATTGTGTCATGTGCCGGCCGCCACCCCTTCTTTCCTTCTTCCCTTCACAGTTTAGATCTCTTTAGGGACGAATCTGCGCTGCCTCTTGTTCCTTCCTCCCAAACTGGCTTTTGCCACGTCCTTAACCATCCACAAGGACCCCAAGTGACTTCCTCCGTGTTCAGTCCGGTGCCACAAGTGTCTCTTGGGTCACATCTCCTGGATTTCCCACAGGTAGGCAACGTCCAGGTGTCCACCATTGAGCTGGCCACCCACCCTCGCCCACCACCCCCAGCACAAACCTTCTGCTCTTCCTTCTTTATTCAGAATCTTAGTCTGACAAAGCCTTCGCACTCCCTGGAGCCCTGCCAGTCTTCAGATGGCTCTCTCCCACTCCATGGTGACAGCCATCCCTGTACTGAAAGCTTTGGTCCATGGCAGACCACTGCAGCACTTCAGGGTGGGAGGGCCTTGGGTGGAAGGAGTCAGCTCATCTCCGCTCTGGCCTCTCCATCCACTTCCACAAGCACAGATTTGCAAAGTTCACTCTCCTTCTTGAATGATTCCAATGGCTTCTTATTACCTAAATCTAAAGCACAACTATTAACTTGACAGAAGAGTATCTCACAATCATATCCTCACCTACTGGATTACTCAGAGATTGAGAGTATAGACCCGGCAGCTCTACTATTAACTTGCTGCGTGACCTAAGACAAGGTTCTTAACCTCTCTGTGCTTCAGCTTCTTTTCCTGGTAAACTGGGGGTAATTATAATAGAACTCATACGGTGCAGGGACCATGGGATGTGCTAATATACACAAAGGTTTTGGAGCCGCGCCTGGAACATGGGATTGTTGGGTGTACTACTTGCAGGGACTGCCTGCCCACCCTAATTATGGTCACTTTTCTTGTGGCACACCCCTCTAATCCCAGCAGTTCAGGAGGCTGAGGCAGGAGGATTGCAGGTTCAAGGCAGCCTCAGCAATTTAGCGAGGCTTTAAGCAACTTAGTGAGACCGTGTCTCAAAATAAAAACTAAAAACGGAGGGGTATGTGGCTCAGTGGTTTAAGCACCCTTGTGTTCAGTTCCTGGTTCCAAAAAAAGAAAGAACTGAGCTATACTCTCAGGAGAGATGGGACCATGTGCAAGGACAGTTAGGGACAGAATGGTAGCTGTTGGATCTGAAATTCATCAGTGCCATAAACAAAGACGGCTGTAAGTCCCTCTCGCCATCATTAAATCGTTATTACTATATGAACATTTTCTGTAGTGCCCAGAGGTTAATGTGCTCTCGTTTGATTCTGAGTGATCATATAATTTCAGGTCTTTCCAAGGACATAATAATACAATTCACAATGACATTTTATTCCATGTTCTTGCTTCAAGGGTCATATGCAAAGTTCTGAGGAATTTTGCCTGGCCCTTCTCCTGGGTTGCCCACCTTTGATAAAGGGTAGAGACACTCACCCTGACAACCTGTTCTTCCCGTTGAGCACCAGATGGGAATGGCCACAAATGGTCGAGAATTAGCATCAGGAGCTGATGTTATAGTTTCTATGGCAATGACCTAAGACTGTAAATACAAGTATGTATTGCTTATTAATTGCTACAAAGGAATATGCTTTTTATAGTTGAAGCTATGTACAAGAAATTAAAATGATAAGTGTTTCTGTTTCAGTGCGTATCCCCTTTCCCTAGAGCATAGAGAAAGAACTGCTCCGTTAGGCAGAAGAAAATGGTTGAGATCAAAACTGTTAAACACGCTGATTGAAATATCTCTGGGTGACCTTGAAGCTGGTCTTAGTGGAGGGAGAGCCACAGCCAGCCCTGGAAGTCCCTGAATGGGGTGCCAACAGGAGCAGATCTGCCCAGCAAACTCGAGCCTGGGGTCCAGGCTATTTCCAGGAATCCCCAGATTTAACGTAGTCCATTCCAATTATGTGAAGCCGGCAAATGTGTGGGGTCACTTTGGGATTATTATTATTATTATTATTATTATTATTATTATTATTTTGCAGGGAGAGGTGGGTGGGGGAGTAGATTTCGGGAATTGAACTCAGGGGCACTCCACCACTGAGCCACACCCCAGCCCTATTTTGTATTTTATTTAGAGACAAAGTCTCACTGAGTTGCTTAGCACCTCGCTTTTGCTGAGGCTGGCTCTGAACTCAAGATCCTCCTGCCTCAGTCTCTTGAGCAGCTGGGATTATAGCATGTGCCACCACACCTAGGGCTTTTGGATTTCTTGAAGCACTAAACCTGGTGTATAGTTTAACCTCTTCCGATTGTGTTTTCTAAGGAACTACCACTGCTGGAACGAAGCATGGATGACCAGGCCTGATCTTCCTGTGGGATTTGGAGGCTGGCAAGCTGTGGACAGCACCCCTCAGGAAAACAGCGACGGTAGGGCTGCATCATCCTCTGGGAAACGTTCCCCTGATGACATTTATTTCCATTTTTACGTAGGCATTTGGGGTCTGGGCGGTCTGGGCAGGTGTAGGGTAGGTACTACCTGTCAATCAGATTCGGTTTCATTTCAACAGTCAGCTTTACCCTGATGAGTTTACAACTTTCAGAAAAAGAATATAAAACTTCACATATATAATTCATCTACTCTTGCTTTGATAAGCAGTTTTGAAGACAAGAGGAAAAAAAATAACTATGTAAGCATTTTTAGTAGGCTGTAAAATACAGTTCAGCCTTCCCTGGTCCACGGTGATCGGATATAAAGTGGGAAAGAAAATAAAGAACTTGACAAATAATTATAGATCAGTCTTTAAATTGTTCTTCCAGAACCTGTTTTTTTTTTTTTCATGTCACTTGATTCCTTTCAAAACTTGGGTGTGTGGACGTTTGCCAACTCTATGAAGCGGTGGCAGCCATGTCTGACCCTATATTTTCATAAGTCCCTCAGCCCCCATTTCTCTTTAATAAGTTCATACAAAAAAAAAGTTAGTGAACTGGGGATGGTTGATAATCTATGTCTACTTCCTCAGGTGTTGATAGGAGATAGCAAAATGCATACATATGCATTTATGCAGAAACAGTACCTATTAGTAGTGGCACTGTATTCTAAGACTTGGCTGAAAGGAAACAAGTTTAACACTTTCCGCTGTGCTGGGTTGTAAATCATGAGAATTCCAAGAAGAATGGCAGCTAATCGCTTAGTAACTATGGTTAAAATTTAAAGAATGTTAGAAAAGTAAACATGAACCCCGAGGGCTTTCTGAATGCAGCTTGGGCATTGGCCAGGGTGTGTGGTTAAAGTCCAAATTCTATAGTTAAACTTGACATATGTCCATGATGTTCAAAAACATAAAGCAAACAAACAACACAACTGCCAAAGACAATTAACATTCCCAGCTTACCAGGTAGTAGTTTAAAAAGGGATAAGCCCTGGCAGGCCAACAGCTTCATACAAACGTACCTGCATCTGTGTTTGTAGGTAGCAAAATAGATGCAGAAATAATGCTGCCAGGTTCTTTCCCTGACTTCCAATTTCGGGTTGAGTTTCTCTCTTTTTTTTTTAAATATATTTTTAATTGTCAGTGGACCTTTATTTCATTTATTTATATGTAGTCCTAAGAATCGAACCCTATGAAGCTCTTTCGATGACACACAGTGGTCATCTGCCCTCTCTTGCCAGGGAAAGTATGTGGGGGAAAATCAGTGATAAAACCAAGGTCTGGTCTCTTTAGTGCCACACTCAGTGCTATGGCCTGTCCAGTATGTGGGCAGGATTAGAGACAGAAAAAAACTCATGCCACCTTCCTCTGTGTGACCCAGGCATGTACCGGTGTGGCCCCGCCTCGGTTCAAGCCGTCAAGCACGGCCACGTCTGCTTCCAGTTTGACGCACCCTTCGTGTTTGCCGAGGTGAGTGGAAAGCCGGAGGAAAGCACCGTTTCCCTCCCCGACCTCTTAACACTCGAAAGGATAAGACGCAAGGTTGTGACGTCCCCATTCCCAGGTACAGGGTGTATGCTTCGTGTTTACAAAGCTAGTTAGACAGCTTTCCGACCTTCAGGATCTTAATGTTAAATGAAATTCTTATTTAATAGTTTTCTTTCCTTGATGTTTCTCAGTTGTTTTTCTACCAAAAGCAAATAATCTCCTAACCTTAGCTGAGTTCTCTGTGCCCACAAACTCACTGGTATCAGTGGCTCCAGAGAAATCAAAGGACTAACTGGATCACTCAAGTGAGATTGGTAGAGACAGTCCATGAATGGAAGTTTCAGGGTATTTGTCTCCCATCTCAGGCCAGCCCAGCAATCTGTGTAACACAAAACACACACACACACACACACACACACACACACACACCCCAAGTGTAGTCTTTGGGCACTACAATCTACATCCTGCTACTCCAGGCTCGTTATAAGGAGGACAGAGAGGGAGGTACAAAGGGAGCTGCTCCAGTCGAGAAATGCAACCCAATTAATGGGTTCATGGGACCCTTGGGTCAAGAGTCTGAAATTGCAGAACGGAGTAGGGGCCAGAGGAAGAGGGAGCCATTGAGGGGTGCTCCAAGGAGAGCACCCACGATCAAGTGAAATGTAAAGAGGTGTCAGGTAAAGAAGGCTCGGCTAGGAAGCTGCCCAGGGGGTGAGGGGATGTTTGAAAGGCTGAGAGGCAGAACTTCCCCGGAATATATTTGCACCAATAAATACACTGAACACTCTCTCCCGTGCATTGAGTTCTTACTAGGTAGTCACTTTGTCTACCCTTTGATGCTCTTAGCAATCCTTTAAAATGGGCATTAAGATTCTCCCCCTTCTCCAGAAAGGAAAATTGAAGGAAAGAGTCTTTAAATGACCTTTCCACCCTCATCTAGCTAATAAATATTAATCCTAAGATTTCAGCTCAAGCTGGTAAGTGCTACAGGCAGCGTACGCTAAAAGGAGTAAATGGTCATTAGTAGTGTGTGCCAGGCCCTGTGCTGTGGAACTCAGAGGCTCCTGTCCTTGGGAAGCATGATTCCGGTTGGGAGGGGCAGTGTACCAACACCCATGAGTGGTACGAGGGCACCCTGAAACTAATCAGGTGAGCAGTACAGTCAGCATAGGACCTGCATTTATGCCTAAAGGTGCATTAGCTGGGAAACTGCACCCAGGAAATGAAGCAGAACATCAAAGAGCACAAGGCACTGTCTGAGGAAAGGGGGACCCAGGTACAGACAAGGATGATACCCCATGAAAGTGCACATGGTCCCCCACTTACAATCGCTCCATCTGTGATTTTTCAACTTTGCGTTGGTGCAAAAGCCATGCACATTCAGTAAAACCCATGCTTCAGAGTTTGAATTTGGACCTTTTCCTGGCAGGATCCTCTTGGGCGATGCTGGGCAGCAGCCACCAGCTGCAGCTCCTGATTAGCCCCCAGCAGGGAGAAATAAAACCAACCCCAAAAGGCCGTGATGCTCAGCTGAGGCTCTTGACAGGTCAGGTGTAGTAAATCCATTTTCAACTTTGGATCTCTCCAACTTACAATGCACTTACTGGGGCACAACCCTATCATAAGTCAAAGGACATCTGTGTAGCCCTAGTAACAGGAGCAGAGCAACATGGGGTTGCGTGGGAGAGATTATTAGTACTTATTTAGGCAAAGGTGTTAGAAAGAGGAAGGAAGGAATTTTAGAAAGAGGGGGATGACTGGAGCATCCTAATGCCATGTAGGGAAAATTAAACGCTCTGCAGACCAGGGTACCAGTGAGGCACCAGGCTGTCACACCATGAAGACTGAAGGGAGTCCACTTGGGAAGCCTGATGTCCTGAGAGATTTGTCCTTCATCTTGGAAGCCAGGGAGAGACCTCACTGAGGAGGAGTGAGAACCAGGGCACTGGTGGCCTTGTGGCACATGGATGGGATGGAACTGTCATTGGAGGTAGGGGACCAGCCAAGGGGCGGAGTTACCCCCTCCCTGCCAAAGATGAAAAGGGCCTGCACTAGACACAGGACAAGAGCAGGGGAAGGAGGAGGCAGCATGGAGCATGGGGAATGAAGCAGGTGGTAAAATAAGTGTCAATATTCAGACAGCAAAATCGGGGATCTGAAATCCATGAAAGGAGCTGCTTTCCCGGCACTGTACCTGCCGCCATTGCAGCTTCTAGAAGTCTCTGGAGACCAGGCTGACTGTACTTGGAATTTTATCTGTTTGATTTCACTTTGGGATTTGAAGATTTGTACAAACCTCCCCAGCTGCCATCCGATAGTTTACAATGCTCCGAGAAGCTCTTAATGGGAAATCTCTCTAAAATCCACAAAACCCTCTTTTTATATTTTTTTATTATGCTTTATGGCTGCGACGAAGGAGAGAGGGGAAGGCCCTCCCTGCACAGGCGAACGGACTAATGGCTGCTAATGCAAGCACTTTGGGCTGTTATTAAATATAAATCAGGGTGTTAGGAATGTCATAGGGATTTGCAGGTTATAATCACTTCCCTCTCACCCACCGTGGAGTTGTGCTTTGGCAGGGGGAGGGGGGAAGCTCTGGGGCTGAAGTGGGGGTGAACAGAGCTGGAGGACCCCACGCAGGGCAGGGCCCAGGGCAGGGCCCAGGGCAGGGCGCAGGGTGTGCCTCAGGTCGGTGGCGCTGGCTCCTGCCTCCCCCTCCTCCTTGCTACATCACCCTCCTCTTGCTGCCCCAGGGTTTGCCTGTTCTTTCCTCTCATGGTGACCACGGTCTCCATCATCCCTCCCTCATTCCTGGACCAGGTCAAGCATCATGTTCACTGACTTGTCTTAGAGGAGTGCGCATGGAGAGAATCCTCCCTTCCTTTCTTCCGTGGAGGAAAGTGATCCTTCACGTTTCTAGATTTCTGCCGGCCCTTGAAGCCTGATTTCTGACCCCTGCCCCCTCATGCCTTCTTCACCATGGTGAGTCCCTCCAACTCTGAAGGTCCTCCTGCCTCTTCTCTCCCCAACCCAGGGTGGCCCGGGGCTTCTAAAGAGATGAGAAGAGAGCAGAGGTTCTCTGTCACTGGGGTCATCCGAGTCCCCAGGCTCAGCAGACACTTGGGTTCTTAGCGAAGAATTCGCTACTCCTGTTAGCAAGACATTTTGCAGATTGTCTTTGAAGATGTTGCTCTTCCATCTTGACTTCTGATTGGCTCGCTGCCTGCTTTGCGCATCTCAGCCCAGACCCACACACGCATGCGCACATGCACGTGGGAACACTCGCCCGCTCTCCGGGCTCTGAGACGACTTTTACAGCAGCCCTGACGGCCCCTCAGGTCCTCGTTAACCACCCCCACTGCTCCGGAGGCTGCTCCTTCCCTGCTTCTGGGCCAGTCAGTCTCCGTAGGCAACTTGTGCAGCTGATTCTTAGTAGATACTTTGCTCTCAATTCAAACTTGTCAATGTTTGAAAACTTGCAGCTCATCTTCTAAACATCTTCCATTCAGATCTAAAATAATTCATCCATTCATTCAACTAAGAGATAAAACTTAAGAATCTTTTTTTTTTAAGTTTTCTTCTTATCCTTCTTCATGCATCTTGTTGGAAATACCTTTAAAAAATAGCCCGGATCCAACCATTTCCCTGATCACCGTCCTTACCCTCTGAGCTCTGCACACTGCACTGAGCTCTCTGAAGTTGCCTCCTAATTCACCTCCCTATCCCTGCTCTTATTCTTCTCCTATCTATTCTCCAAAAAAAACAGTCAAAATTATCCTTTAAAATGTAAATTCAAAGTTGTCCCTCTCCTGCCCTGAATCTTCCAGTGGAAGATTCCTAGCAGCCTTACAATTAAATTGAATAGGAAGCTTCCAGAGTTTCTGGGTGATCCGGTCCTTTGCTTTCCGGACACCCCACCCCTTGCTGATTTCCCTCCAGCCCTCTTGATCTTCTTTCTCTTCTGGAAGCATCCAGACATGCTCTTGAGTTTTTACCCACACTATCCTTTTGCCTAGGAGAGGGACACTCTCCGTTTGTCCTCTCTTCCTATGGCGGAGGACAAATTTGCATGTCCTGTTCCCTCACTGCATTCAGGTCTCTGCTTCGGTCACCTCTTCAAAGAGGTCTTCAGTCTCCCCAATCCTACTTGAAAGATTGCTACCTGCCCTGATTTTCTCCACCTGCCCTGCCTTGGTGTTTATTTTCATCTTTCTAAAATAGAAGCATCAGGAAGGTAGAATCTGTTGTATTCTCACTGCTGAGAGCATATTCGGTGTCTAGCAAATTGTTGTTCTTTCATTGTTGAACGATACGATCAAGCAAACGAGCTGCTAGAATAGCATTGAAGAGAAGTGCTCCAGTGCTGGCAGTTCTGCTGGGGGAAAAGGCATGTGTAGAAAGCACAAGAGAGCACACACGGAGGCCTGGCACAGTCCCCAGCCGAGGACAGGGCCAGCACAGGGATGGTTAATTGGTGATTGTGCCAGGAAGGTCCCCTGGCCCAGCTGGGCACCCATTGCCTCCATATGCTCCTGACAAAGCAGCATGCTCTCTGCGGATCATTCAGTGAGGTTATCTCCACTTGGGAAAAAATGGACAAACCAAAGTCAACTCTGTCCTTGGTCCTGAAACTAAAAAAGCAAGTCCATCCTCGGCAGAGGTCTCAGCTTCTGCCAGCTGTGCAGATGCGTTTATATTCTTTGGGTGGAAGTTTGCAGAGAGAACCCTCGAGCCTCTGAGGCCTCAGCCCACCTTTGCTGAGCTCCTGGGCCTCTGAGAAATGACAGAAGCTACATGGGAAGTGCTTGTGTCTGACGGAGAGGCAAGGGTGTTGCATCGGGAAAGAATATCAGATTTTGTGTCAAGATGCTCAATTTGACATGAGCATTACCCCTTCCATCTGTAGGGATAGAACTACATGATCACTAAGACCCTTCTCCATTTAAAACAGGGAGAATAAATAACCCTGAAACCTGAAGAGTTTCCATAAGTAACTCTACCGACCAGCCCTGTGAAGAAAGTATTATGTAAACTAGGTTCAGAGAGACTGAGTAACTCAACCAAAGTCTCACAGCTCAAGTGCAATATTCCTTGCAGTACACCCTTGAGCTTAACAATGGTCCTACTATATAGAGTCATTTGGTCTTGGTGGAACCTATCAGTGGTTTTTATTTGTTTCTTTGTTTGTTTTTCTTTCTTAAAAGCCCCTCAGTGATTCTTCTATAAAGAACCATTACACTAGTGGCCAAAACTGAAAAGAAAGCTTGCCAATGTCACTTGGAAAGAGGACTTTCCCTCCACCTCCCACCCCCAATATATATATACACAAAATCCATCCCATCTATGTGTTTCCCATTTTCTCTCTACAAGGGACAGGGTTGTTGGGCTGGACTGGGATTTTAGGCTCAATTAACTTCTTAACCCCTGCTCAAGGGGAGCCCAGGATTTGCCACCTTGATATTTAACCTTGTCTCTCTAGAAAGCCATGAGCTGCTGTGAGGGCTGTTATTAAAAGGCTATTTGTTTCGACAGCGGCAGGTGGAGGAGGAGCCCCCTGGGCATGCATGGCCCCCTCCAGAGGGAATGCCAAAGTTCTCAGGCAACTCACTTAAAGTTTCCTTAACTTATTTCTGAAAATGACAAATATGCCTTAGATAGGTTCTCTGTCCCTTCCTGTCCTGATGCTTGATTGCATATTTGAGACTTTTATTTCATGTGGCTAGCACCATTGAGTTCTGCTGAAGACTGGGGTCACCATCAATTACCCTCAGAAATCTGATTCTCAAGTGTGGAAACACCAAAGCCCCAAGCCTGGTAGTATTCATGGCTCTATGGGGTCATATGGAGGAGGAAGTCGACTATGAAGCCCAGGTACATCGGCCATGGGCCAGCCCCAGGTGAAGCTCAAGGGGATGAGCCATGGGCCAGCCTGGGATAAAGGTCAAGAGGACAAACTAGGAGTTGGCTGAGGACTTAATACTTCTCCACTCCCTCCAAGCCACAATCACTTTGCCTGAGCCTTCTGAGTTTTGGCAATCTCACATCTAAAGTACGGATAATGATGTAGACCTCACAGAATTGTTGTGTTTCAAGATATCCTTGAAACATTGAGGATATTCAGGAAATGTTGGCTACCTCCTTCCCTAATAGAGAACAGACTTCATGAAAATTCACAACATTTTGTGGGAACTTGGAGAAAATTTGATCTCTGTAACCTCAATTTTAAAAGTTAGGAATACAACATCTTGTTTCCCCAGTACCTAATAATGGCCATTCCATTTTTACTCAATTTTGAGATTTTTCAAGTCATATTCACATAGATCCGATCTCAGTCTGGCCTCAGAGCTTCTATAAGGTCGGCAGAACAAGTGTAGTTAACTTTCATGTTATAGAAGCAGGAACTGAAGTTCGTAGAGGTTAATATGACCTTCTCAAATGAATGCACCCAGGATCAGAGCTTCTGGTAGCTAACCCAGTGTCTCTCTCAAGACCTTCCTCCCAGGTGCTGCACCTGCCAATCCCTCTGACTATCTCAGTCTTCCTTCCCTCCATTCTTTACTTCTCAAACTCCTAAGCATCCTACATGTTTCAACTTGGTTGCTACTTTCTAGCTAACCCCCTTTCTCTGCCACCATCCCAGGTACTCCCAAGTATCTTATCTTCCTAAGGTACTTATTCTACTGAAATGCAGGAGTTCATTAAAATTGCCCAATACATCTTTTAAAAATATAATAGACTTAGAGTCCCACCCAAGACCTTAACAAAACATTTCTTAATTTTTTTTTAACTTATCCAGGGGATCTTCATGCATGGAATCTCCCTTACTACTGTGTAAGCCTTATTTGGAGGGACCAAATCTATTCTGTTCGTTATGAGAACTCTGGCACTTTGAACAACATCTGAGAATACTATTAAATAATTCATACTTATCAATAACATGTGCTGAGTGTGAGCTCTATGTCAGGCACCATGATAAATAGTTTGCATGCATTTATTTCAGTTAATACTGCTGGCCATCAAGAAGGAACTATTATTACCCTACTTAAAGAGAAGGGAAATGAGGCTGAGAAAGGGACTTGGAAAATATATAGAAAATACATCATGAATATGTATTTTCATGTTTCCTACCTGCTACTATGCTAATCAAAGAAACACCCAAGAAAAGTATTATAAAAAATGCAATAACAGTCTCTGGGAGAATCAATTTTCAAGCACAGATTTAGAACCTTGGAGGAGTTTGGGGATCATGAATTATGGTCCCAAGATACTATTTCCAAGTAGCACATTTTGCTTGCTGAACCACCAAAAAATTCCTTGAACTTCTCTTGGATGATCTAGTCTTATCCTTCTACTAAAATACTTTTGGCTGCAAGTTACAAAATTAATATGGCCCAAACAGTCGGAGATTTGCTTTTCTCATTTAAGAGACCCTGCAGCAGGCAGTTCCAAGGGTGGTTTAGCCACTGAATGGCATCACCAAGCCCGCAGACCCTCTCCTCGTTCTATTCTGCCAGCTTCTGATTGGCAGTGGTGTTTCTCTTTACTGTCCTGAGGTGGTTATGGCACTTCAAACATCACTTTGCATGGAAATATCTGAAAGCAGGAAGAGAAAGACAGACTCTCCCACGTACCTCTCCCTCCTTTTGCAAAGGAGGAATTCTTCCTGGGAAGACACTTGACAGACCTCTTCTAGAAGGAGGTCACACCCTCTACCAGCTTAAAAGAGGTGCAAGAAGGCGAGAAATGGACATAAAATCCTTCTGGCTGACTCAAAAGTGGCTGCATTTACCAGTATGAAAATGGGAAAAGGAGATGGTTGCTGCTGATAGCCCCAGCCCCAGATAGCCTTCATTTAAATTACTCATGAGTACTCAGATGCATATTCTTACTTCAAAATGATCTTACAATGAGCGTGGTCCTAGGAATCCAGTGCTGTTGAAGAAAGGGGCGATGCAACTCTAGGGATCTCTAGATGTCCACCCCCATGGAAAGTTAAAGATTTTAGTGACAAGGACATTTTGATTTTGCCTTTTAAAAAAATACAGACATAATATTTGTACATCTTTATGTATACATGTGGTAATTTGATACATGTATACAACGTGTAATAAATCAGGGTCATAATTTCCATCTCTTCAACCATTAATTATTTTTGTGTTGGGAATGTTTTACTCTTCTAGTCATCTTAAAATATATTCTAAATTGTTTTAATCAATAATTACCCGACTGTGATAGACAGACGGACAGAGAGAACAAATTCCTCATCTCTCTCTTTTTTTTTTTTTTGGTGTTCTGTATTGAAATACTTTCCATTCTTTCCCAATCTTTAGTAATCACTCTTTCACTCCTTTCTTCCACAAGATTGACTTTTTAGTTTCCACAAAGGAAAACATGTAGGATTTGTCTTTCTGCGTCTGGTTTATTTCAACTAAAATAATGACCTCCAGTCCCATCTGTGTTGCTGCAAATGATAGGTTTTTGATTGTTGCAATGTCTGAATACTATGGCATTGTCTATACGCCACATTTTCTTTATCCATTCATCTACTCATGGGCACCTAGGTTGATTCCATATTTCAGCTATTGTGAGCAGTGCTTTGATTGGCAACAAGGTCCTGTGATGATGATGAATATTCTCCTCTCCTGTTTCCAGGTCAACAGTGATCTTATTTACATCACAGCTAAAAAAGACGGCACTCACGTGGTAGAAACCTTGGATACCACCCACATTGGAAAACTAATTGTAACCAAACAACTTGAAGGAGACGGCATACAGGATATTACTGATACTTACAAATTCCAAGAAGGTAATTTACCTCAATTGAATTATTTTTTTAAAAGTTTTGCTCCAGTTCATGCAGCATACAGTCACTGTCACCCTGAAATGTGTTTTAGAAAGCACCCTGGCATTTGAAGCATTTGGAAGTCAAAATTCTCATGAGTGAAAGACACATCACAGCTTCAGTTCTCCATTGTAGTTTTATTTGGTTGCTTGCTTTGGGCAGAATTCTCCTTCCCTTGGCTTGTGAAATTAGTTGGTTCAAAGTTGTATGTATTTAAACAGAATATAGAATATGTTCTTGTTGACAAGGACCTTCATTTTAAATAATCCTTTTAGAACACACGATATAACTAATATAATCTTATCTTTAGTCCAATAATAGAAATTTAAATAACTGCTTCACATTTGTTTAGTACTTTACAAATTATTTTTAATACATTGTTCCACTGAATTGTCATAGAAACCCCATGATGGAGGTAATGTAATATTAATAGGTTAGTAATGTCTCACTAATTCAGGTCAATTATGTTTAAGGCCAGTTTCAATTATAAAATAATGTTATAGTGGGGTTCTTTTTGTTAACTTTGATTGTACAGAATACTCCAAATGACACTATTGAGTTCAATTTCATCTCAATCAATACTGAGTGTCTCCACAATTGGTTTGGTGTGAGGCCTCCTAGCAGAGAGCAGGACATAGTTTCTGTCCCCAGGCAAGAGATAGGATTATTATTCAGAGAACAAAGAAGATGGATACTTGATCCAACCAGGAGATGCAGAAAAAAGTGAAGCTCAGGAAGAGAGGTCACAGACCTCAGCTAAAGAAAGCTGGACAGAGCTTCCAGGCAGTAGGAACATAGTCCAGTATGTTTGGGGTCCTGCAGGCCTTAACAATGCATCATGCTCAGACGCCCAGTAACCAAAGACAAAGCTTCCCAAGGTCAATCAGGGCCAGGAGGTGAGGATGTTGGGTGTCTTAATGGGAAACGTGGAATATATTTTGCAAATGATTCACCTCCAGATATTCTTGAGTGCGGCATTTATTTTGGTGAATGGATAAAAATGATAAGTAATTAGCATATACCTAAATATTTATCGGTATTCCTGAAGTGCTAAGGAGTGCAGGAATTGTTTAAAATATTTTAGACAGTCTCCTTGCTCTTATTTACAAAAGCAATTTGCACTATAAAGAAAAAGCTTGCTGAATTAAAAATAAGGGTGCCTCATGTTAGAAATTCAGAATTTTTGTCATTTGAACTAGTGAATTTTTACTGCATTTCTGAAAAGGTTGCTTCTCTCCTTCATTCGGTTATTATCATCCATGGCATGACATAGATAAAAAGGGTTCTTTTTCCTTTTCCCTGAAAGAAAACTTTAAAAAAAAGCACAATAAAACAAAACAAACAAGCAATGCCCTCTTATTATAGAATTACAAACAAAAAGATTTAGAAAGGGAAAAAAAAGAGAAATTCCATAGAAAATGTGAAAGAAACTAGCTGCAATGTTCTCTCATTAGATGTTCCTGCATTCATCTGTTCAACAGCTTGCACTTAACCATCTGCTGCATTGCAAGTACTGTCTGGGGTGGGGGCTTGCAGGGACCTGCCTTCTTCTCCAGCTGCAGAAAAAAACAGAATCAAGCACTGGCCAGGCTGGGTGAGAATTGCTCGGCACAGGCAGACAGATGTTGCCCCCAACCCAGACTCGGGTCAGGGAGGGCCTTGTGGTCCTCACCATACATATTACTTCTGCTGTACTTATAGGGGCTGTCATCCTTTTCCAAGTAGATATGAAGGAGCAATTCATTTATTCCCATCTTGGGGCCCCCCAGAAGGGGTGCTGTGATTTATCCACCTGTTTAATACATTGAATCAGCACCTCCTGTGTGCTAGCGCACTGGGCACAGAGCAGTGATCACAACACTGATGCTGAAGAATAGATGGGCAATGTTGGGGAGCACTGGGGTGCAAGTTCTCCAGGAAAAGTCAGGGAGACAGAGAATACAGTGTGGACTTTCTTACTCTGGGAGAATGAAAGGTGAGCTCCTAAGCTCAGAGCAGTCAGCAAGCCACACAACCAGATATCTTCTCCAAAACAGGCAGCAGAACGCAACTGCCATTAACTGTCAGGCTCATCGGTGACAGGTGACAGTGAAGGCCAAATCAGGAAGGGGACAGCATCCGATGCCAGGAGAGGAAAGATCAAAAGTATTCCATGAAAGAGAATTTGGGGGATTGGTTAGACAAAGACCAAAATAAATAAAATGCACCAAATGTTTGTAGAGAAGACTTCTGAGGTCCTGGCCTCCAGAATTGGGCAAGAAAACCAGGATCAGAGCGAGGTCAGTGTGTGTTCTGATCCAACTGGAAGACCTCCTACATCCACGTACATAGTTGTAAGAGACCACCCCCCCCCCATGCTGCTTCTGGGCTGGAGTTTGATTCCAGGTGAATAATTAGTCTCTTAATCAAGGCTGGCATCTACATTTCAAACTATAATTTTGGAAAGGATGGCATGGAGTGCTATTTGGAGAAGGATGCTGAGAATCCCTCTGAATGGTGAGGAGGGTGATGGATTGTTGATGTCTGCCACGGACAGACAGTAGAGGGCTGGCTGTGTGCGCGCCACTCTGATCCTCATAGCGAATCCCTCATATAATTTCTCTGCATCCACAAGCACTGAGTGTGGATACTAAAGCATGGAGTCGAGTAAAAACATAGAAAAGAACTTCTGACCAGACTTGGGGATCAATCATCTTAATTAATTAAATTGCAAGAAGATCATTTTTTCCACTTTGACAAATGAAAGCTTAATATCAATTTTATGACTTTGTTTTTTTTTTCAAAATATAAGATTCAGCAACTATAAAGCATTGAAAACCAGAATTCGGAAAGCTTACACTATAGTGATCTGTCTTCTTTTATGATGGTGTCTCCACACCAGTCCTTCTTTACTCCATTAATTATGACCCCTCTGTCACATATTTTCATCTACCCTGCTCTAGTTTTTCCTTTCAATTAGCATTGCAGTATTTGCTACGTTAAACAAACAAACAAAAAATTTAGCAGGGCATGATGGCGCACACCTGTAATCTCAGTGGCTTGGGAGGCTGAGGCAGGAGGACTTCGAGTTCCAAGCCAGCCTCAGCAATTTAGTGACGCCCTAAGAAACTTAGTGAGACCCTGTCTCTAAATATTAAAAAATAGCTGGGGATGTGGCTCAGTGGTTAAGTGGCTCTGGGTTCAATCCCTGGTACAAAAAAAAAAAAATCACAAAACCCTTTTCAAGTGTATTCCACACCAAACGTGCCTCGTTGTGTCTTTGCAATGTGTTTTCATCTTGAAAGAGCTGCCTGAATGTAAGTCCTTTCCTTCTTTTCCTTTCTTTCTTTTCCCATTTGCACCCTGATTTCTGCTCCCAGCATACCCTGGAAGCTCTTCTTCCCAAGTTTGGGTGATGATAATTTCTTCCAAGAAAAATAACAACTCTAGCTTCTCCACCTCATCCTCCCCTTCCTTCAGTCTAACCCCTGCCTTGCTGCTCAAGGGATATTACCTGACATTTAAGCCAGAGCCTGTTACAGCACTGCTCAAAAGCCCTCGCTGTCTTCCCGTTGCATTCAGAGCTTTGCAATCACAAGGTCTCTCTTTGGTTGAGTCTTTGACACTCCCCCCTCACTACACCTCCTGGCAATGCCCCACAGACACCAGACACAGCACCAGGCACACTGCTGCCAGTTCCTCCAGCAACCCAAGCTCCTGCTCACCCCCATGCCTCTGCTTACTGTGTTGAAACCCCCCCCCTCCCAAAAGGCTCCCTGCCCCCAGGCAGGTGGAGGGTCTCTCCTTCATGTCCCCAGACACTCCACCAACATCTGCCCCAGCATCTGGGATGTGCGTGTCTACACTGTGATTGTTCTCCACTTGTCCCTTTGGTGCCCATGAGGGCTGTGTTTCCATCATGCCTCGCACTTTGCCTGAGACATCACGGAGGTTATCACAGCACCAAATGACCACCTGAATGGTCACCAAAACAGCACTTTCCAGATGGGGTTAATTGCATGCAAAATGATTTAAACTGGACTATTTAAACTTATTCTGAAGATGGAAGCCTTCATAATAATTTTAAATAGTCCAGTTTAAATCTCTGGCTGAAAGCAGCTTGTGTCTGCAAACCTAGATCCTTCAGCCAGGAGGCCCCAGGTCCTGGGGACTCAGAGGCACATAAGACAGACCCTGTCCCTGGAGCTAGGACTCAGCAGGGGAGGTGATGTCATGCAGAGGCAAGTGCTCTGATGAGGAAAAGGAAAAAAATACATGTGTTTTAGAAAGAGATGAGAGGACTAGGGTTTGGGCACACATTGCACAGAGCGGGGAGGGGCTCAAGCAGCTGACATTGGAGCTAAGATCAGGACATGAGAAGAGGCTTCATCCAACATAAAAAGATGGTATTACTTCCTAGTTAACAGGGAGATATTTTGACCTTGCTCCTGAAGGCTACAGAGGAATCTCAGAAAATACAATCTCTCTTTAAATAACCTCTCGTATCACTACTGGATTGCCTGTGGCCCTGAATTTTGTAAGATACCAGAGCACAGAGGATAACTGCCGAGAAACAGGAATTACTCTATCAGGCTCTGGGAAACCTCAAAATTCTCTCTTGCTGGGCCCATCCTTCCGGTAATAGCCCAGTCGGCCTCTGCCTGGCAGTGCCCTGCTCTCAGGGCAGGTGCTTCCCCAGAAGGAGGCCCAAGGGTCCACCAGCCAGGACATCTCTCTGGTTGCTCCCAGCTCCACACAAGCTTTTTCTCCTCCCCTTCCCCTCTCACAGCCAGCTCAGCTTCTGTCCCCAAAGGCAGCACCTCTCTCCTCTCCTTCCCGCTGCTGGAATTTGCCTCCTGCCTTTTACCTAAATGCATATTTGGCCCCCATCCAAAGTGCTGATCATTACTGCCCTCTCGCTCACGGACCCGTCTGCCAGATGATGTCCGCTAAAATATCTCACAGCACTTTCTGTTGCCCTGGCCCCACTGCCTGCTTCCCTTCATTATCTTCCTCCTATTGATCCCTCAACGTGTGCTGTAGCCAGTGCTTGTCCTAGACCAATGTGTTTCTGGCACATTCTTGCAGTCTTGACAATCGGGGAAATTGTTCACACATACACACACACATCCACGTTTGCCCAAAACACCTGCTGGCATTTCCTCTGTCCTTCCAGAGGGTCTTCCATTCATTATGCATCTACTCCCTGTGATCCACCTAACCACTCCACGATGAAGCTGTCCTGATTTTGCAGATGTGGCAATGGATGACATCACAGTGCCTCGCTGGTGGAGTTGTTGGATGAGGTGGTGCACAGGCATCTATCCCAACGCCTGACACATAATTAGCACTTAATAGGAGTCATGATTAATTGGCCTCCTCACCATCACTGCATTCAATTATTCACTAAAGTAGAAGATAATATCTTAACATTAACATAATTATAAAAACCAGCATTCTTTATTTAAAGTGTCTTTTTTTTTCTACTAGCCATTGTGGTGACTGGTTTTTACAAGTCAAGGAATTTGCCTTCATCTCTTCATCTCTGTCCTCCATGATGTATGAGGATATCAGAAGCACCAAGCTCATTTCTGAAGCCAAACATTTCATGTAAAACTCTGGGGGGGACAGTTAGCCTGGAGTCAGGCTAATGGGAGTTTTCCTCTTCCAAAGAAAACCCTTTCTCTATCTCCCCCTGCCCTCATCTCCAACCCAACCACCTCAATAACTCTGCAAGACACTCCCTCAAAACAGCATCCGCATCTCAAACTGCACTAGAACTTTGGTGCACCCCAAGTCAATGGACAGCCCTTTAAACACAGCTCAGCATCAAGAGTATATGAGATATTTGTGTTCAGGAAAATTGAACAGGTCTCCTTTCTGGAGTGTTTTTCTTAATTTTTTTTTTCATTTTTTAATTGGTGCATTATAGTTGTACACAGTGGTGGGGTTTGTTGTTACATATTTGGACATGCACACAATATAGCAGTATGATTTGGCCAATATAATTCCCCATTATTTCTTCTTTCCCTCCCCTCCTCCTACCTCCTGGTCCCTTTACTCTACCGATCTCCCTTTGTTGTTTATGTGATCTCCTCGCCCTTTCTTTTCCTGTTTCCCCTCTAATTTGACCTTCTGAATTTGGCTTATTTCACTTAACATAATGGTCTCTAGCTTCATCCATTTTCCTACGAATGACCCAATTTCATTTTTCTTTATGGCTGAGTAAAACTCCACTGTGTGTGTATCTACCACACTTTCTGTATCCATTCGTCTGTTGGACACCTAGCCTGGTTCAAGTTTGGCTATTGTGAATGGTGCTGCTGTAAACTTGGGTGTCCATGGGGATTCAAGCAGTGGCATTACTGCTTCTCAGCAAAGTGGGTGAGACAGGGACTTCTGTAGGGCTTTTTATCTCAGAGCCTCTGATAGGCCTGGGAAGGCTGTGAACCTTTAGCTATCTCTAGACAACTCAGGGTTATTCCAGCAGATCTAACCCAGAAACAGGGAAGACTAGTTAGCATCTTGCCAGATCCCTATGTCCTGGGGTGGCCATGATTTGGGAAAACTTTCCGCACTCTGCCAACAGCCAACTGACCACCTTGGAAGATAGAGAAGGGTGGGGCAGGAGCCCTCCAGAGTCAACACAGAAAGGAACAATTGGAAAAGGCCAGATTGGGAAGAGAAGGAAGAGGGGCTTATATGTGGGAGAAGGAACATCCAGGAGCCAGAGAAAGCTTATATTGCAGGAGGTGGGACAGAAAGAGACAACTATTTCCAAAATCCTTGCTTAGTGGACTCCAGATTCCAGCTCTATGGCTAGGACTCAGGGCAGGAAAGAAATTGACACCATAGTTTGAGAAGAGTTCGATTTTTATTTAATTTTACCTGCTGCACCCTGGACTAATGGCCCTGGAGAAACAACCCTAAGAGCAACACCTTTCATAACCTTCTTTCCAGACAGACCTTGGCATGGCCACCTACTCACCCAGCATCCCAAGTAGATGGCTGCCTCTCCAAGAACCTCATTTTGCAGTATTTATAACAAAAATAATCACAGGGGAAGTGGTGAACCTTCCCAGGCAGCCAACCAGGGCAGTGCGGTGTGTTTATGCAGATAACACTCTCTTTGGTGGATTGTACTTTTCCCCCCCATCATTATCTCTGAGTCTTTTCTAGGTCAAGAGGAAGAGCGGCTGGCCCTAGAGACAGCGCTCATGTATGGAGCTAAGAAGGCCCTCAACACAGAGGGCGTGGTCAAATCGAGATCAGACGTGGACATGGACTTTGAGGTGGAAAATGCCGTGCTGGGAAAGGACTTCAAGATCACCATCACCTTCCGGAACAGGAGCTCCAACCATTACAGCATCTCTGCCTATCTCTCGGGCAACATCACCTTCTACACTGGGGTCTCCAAGACGGAATTCAAGAAGGAGACATTCGACGTGGTGCTGGAGCCCTTATCCTGTAAGCAAACCAGGGTGTGCTTCTCTCAGAACCTGGTATTTGGCTGTCTGTCCCAGTGACTGACAACGCCCACTCATAGCTGTCTGTCAAATTCAAGTTCTCCACAGAGCTCAGGAACGTGAATCACACAGGCAGAATTCTCCTATCCTAGAAATCCTCAGTTTTCATCTTTCTATTTCACACATAGAAGTGAACACTAAAATGTTCAAAGCCAAGAACCCGGTGAGTCATGAGAATTAAAAGTCACCTCACTTCTGGCTACTCAGAGTGTGGTCCCCGTACCAGCAGACCAGCCGTGTCAGCATGCCCAGGAGCCCCTTAGCCATGCAGAATCTCAGGACCCACCCAGGACTCTTGAATCAGAATTTGCATTGTACTAAGATCCCATTCCAAGGGGATTGCACTGTACAAGAAACTGGGAAAGGTGTCCAAATGACCCATCTCTGGAAATAGGCCACTTATTGGTATCTCTCTCCTGAGATAGGAAAGACTTTTGGTGTGTTTTGCTTTACTTACCAAGAAGGTAGAGAGATATAACCTCTGCGTAGAGGCTGTTTCTTAAAATTGATTAGCGAGACGTCTAGGGAGAGACCCCATCCTGAGAGGAAGCTGGAGGCAGAACGTGCCATCCAGGAGCCGTGCAGGGCTTCCGGCTCTCTGCTGTCTCTCATGGGGCTTCCTACTCAGCCTTTGCAGCCTCCCTTGCACACACATTTTTATCACTATAAATATTCAGAATATTTTAAGCAGAGTGGGATCAACATGCGTTAGCTTGCATCCGGGATTACAGTTATGGCTGGTCTCATTTTTCCTGGGGTGCTGGTATCAGTGGCCACACAACTAGCAAAATGACTCAGCCCAAAAGGAACTGGTCTCTGGGCAGAGCACGTGGAGTTGGAGGAGACTGGGAAGGACCCGACAGTTTAGGGCACCAGATTTCTGTTGACCTGACACGTGGCATTGAAGGAAAAATGAAAAAAGGGAATAAAAGGTATGCACACAAGTTTTATAAAGCAGAGGCGAGCAAGATTGATGTGCACCCCCCCCCCCCGGGGGAAACACATGTCTTAATTGTTCTCAAAGTTTCTAGATCTGATGACTCTCCCAGCCCACAGTATCTCTCAGAAAAATGAGGAAGTATCTCTAAAGATTCTAATTCCAAGAAACCTCCCAGAACGTGAAGGAAGTGAATAGGCCTAAACTCGGTAATGTGGCTAACGGTTAAGAAGCACCATGGTATTTTCTTTGAAAACTAGAAGATTTAAGACTTTTATTATTATTATTATTCCAAGAGGGGGGAATGGACTCTCATAGAAAGGAATGGTATGAATGAATGAGCATAGAGCGGTGGCCCACTCCTGTAATTCCAGTGACATTAGAGACCGAGGCAAAAGGATTGCAATTTCGAGGCCAGCCTCAGAAACTGAGCAAGACCCTAAGCAATTTAGTGACACTGAGTCTCAAAACTAAAGGAGGGGGGCAGTGCTGGGGATGTGACTCTGGGTTCAATCCCCAGTACCTATGTCTATATCTAGATCTGTATTTAAATATCCATGTATCTATATCTGGATATCTAGATATATAGACTGAGGAGGAGACCAGTCCTTGTAATTGTTTAGAATGGGAGTCCACCCCACAAACTTGGCCTCTTCTGCACACAGCCAGTTCTCTTTTTATTTATCCACCATGGTATGACATAGCTAGCATGCCAACACCACACCACTTGGATCCTCTAGTCACTGGAATTGTGAGCCAAATAAACTCTTTTCTTTATAAAGTACCCAAGCTCAAGTATTTTGTTAGAGCAATGGAAAACAGATTAAATCAGGAGTAAAAAAATGGTGGATACAGGACATATAAGAATTCTTATGGGGCTGGGGATGTGGCTCAAGCAGTAGCGCACTCGCCTTGCATGCGTGCGGCCCGGGTTCGATCCTCAGCACCACATACCAACAAAGATGTTGTGTCTGCCGAGAACTAAAAAATAAATATTAAAAATTCTCTCTCTCTCTCTCTCTCTCTCTCTCTCTCCCCCCCTCTCACTCTCTCTTTAAAAAAAAAAAAAAAAAAAAAAAGAACTCTTTATAAGAACTCTGTTTCCAGTGAGCTGAGGAGCCAGTGGAGGGTTTCTGACAGGTTTTAAAAGCTCTAACAGGTTTTAAAAGCTCGTTGTGTTGAGAGACTACAGGGGGAGCCGGGCCCAAGCCTAGAGACCAGTTAGGATGCTGTTGCAATTTTTCACCTGAGAGATGGGGCTACAGTAACAGAGTAGCGAGAACTAGTCAGATCTGGGCGTGTCCTGAAGGTAGAGGCCACCTGATTGGCCCATGCATTGGCCATGTGGTGTGAGACAAGGAGACTGTGGAGGAAAATGCATGTGGCAAAACGCAGTGGGATCTCAGTAAAGATGAACTTCCAACATTGTGGGAACCTGAGCTGGGAGGATGAGTTGATGTGTTCAAGACCCCAAAGAGCAGCCAGAGGCAAAGCAGGTGACAGAGTCCAGGTCCTATTCAGGCAATGATGGGAGCCCAAGGCTGCAAACTTGGCCAGTTCCCTTGCTCATGCCCCTATTCCCTATAGTCCAGCACATATCCTTGGACAGGGAACCAAACAGCTGCCCTTTCCCCCTTCACAAGGGTTCTGTCTGTCAATGCCCTTTGTGGTTCTCCTTAATCCAATTAAAGAATGAGCATACTTGAGTTATGGACTAGAATGCACAATAATTATTTTTATAATAATAAAAATGATCCCTCTGAGTCACAGATGTAGAGACAGCTCACCAAACCTAAGCCTGAGTCAATATTGACATAGCCCCGCCCACTCAGCCCACCCCAGGGCTGATCTTCAATAACCAGAAGGGAGTTGGCAGTTTTTCCTTTACTTCACAGATAGGAGGCATGAATTACCTGCAACAAATTGCATATTGCCATCTGAAATAAACTGCCATCCACGGCAAAAAGCCACGTCCTTGTAGACCTCACTCTAGCACTCTGAGGTGCCTCTGTTGCAAAGAAAGTTTTCCAAGTGGGATGGGAGACATACTTTCCAGCCTGATGATTAAAGGGTGTGTGTGGGCCAGAATCAGCTTGGGAGATCTGAATAACTTAAACCTCCCAGTACCTTCAAAGGTGCTATCATTTCCACTTGGCTATATTTAGTTTTCTTTGCTTTTTGGAAAAGAGTGGAGGCTGCTCCAGTCTGTGTCTCCCTTGGTTTTCCCCAGACACCGTAAATGATATTGGCCTCATCCCAGCTCTGCAGCTCACAGAGTGAAAATCTATTCCTCCTTCTCTTGCCACGTTTAATAAACTTTATCTAGAACAATTTCTTGTGCAGTGGCAAAACACAGTGCTTACATAACAGACTATTTCAGGAGCACTGTTCTCTTGGGCTCTGAAACACAGCCTGATTTCTTTAGTGCTGTGTGATTCAGGGAATGTGCTACCTCTGAGAAGAAAGGAGTCCTGAAGCCAAGATTATAAGGGTAGCAAGAGCGTGTCCCACTAGCCTAAGAAACCCTGTGGTCAAACACGGCCCCTCTAGAAATATGCAGGGGGGCGTTCATTTTTTATCACACTTACTGAGGCAGCTGTAGGCAAAGCACAGTGTCCTCTTAGACCTGACGCTTTTCCACTCCGTCCATCCAGACCTGGGGATGATGAACAGGTCATAAGCTCATTTGGGGTCATACTTAATGGAGAGAGGGCTGGAGTCTCACTCACTGCACGGCAGGAGGACGTGGGGTCCAGACTCAGGTCCAGTGAAGACTGCATGAGTGGGTCATTCAAGAAGCAGCATTCAGGGACCAAAGTCAAGGTAAGAGCCTAACTTCAAAGAATAGGCTCCGAATAGAGTAGCACTCTCCTGGGAACCAAGCCAACCCAGCCAGTTGTTGAGTCCTCGTCTCCAGTGGACTAATATATTCCAGCCATCTCCAGAGCTGAGGGCAGGATTGCTCAGCCCTGCTTCTATTGACATCTGGATACCTCTCTCTCGGGGATGTCCTGTGCCTTGTAGGATGTTTAGCAGCATCTTAGACCTCTACCCACCAGGTGCCAGCAGCAACCCACCCCAAGCCTTTTTGGGACAACCAAAAAAGTCTCTGGACATGGCTATGTCTCCTGGAGGGGAAAATACAGCCTGCTATTGACAACCCCCAGTCTAGGATGGCCCATCTTTTTGGTTTTCCAGGAATCCATGCTTGATGTTCTTTGGATGCAGAACTTTCCATTTGAAAATCCAACCTGTCCTAAATTTGCCCTAATCCTGCCAAATCTCCACCCCTTCTCGTGTCTGAGCCTCCTGTCCTGAGAGCTTCTCGCTTACACAGGCTTCGCCTGACGTCTGATTCAAATCCTGACTCAGACGCGTGACGGAGTCAGAAAACTGGCTCTCGGTGATGGTGCTGCTGCTGGTGGGCAGCCACATCTGGAGTGGCGAGAGCCTGGGTGAGAAGGCTGTTCCCTTCCTTGCAGCCAAGGCTTTCCACGAGGCTGGTCCTTCAGGGCTGCCCCTGGCGGTTGGAGCCATGCTTCCCAACGCAGGCTGCACATCAGAGTCAGCTGAAGAACTTGAAAAGAAATGACTGATGCCCAGCCCCCAATCTCCAACACTCTGACTCCATTGGTGTGTGTTGGGATACAGAATGGCAGGTTTTTTGAAGACTCCAGGTGGTCGTGATAAGGAACCAAGACTGAGAACTCTTTTGATCAGGGGCTAGAGCAGTCACAGCTCCTACACATCTGTAAAGACACTTCCAGGATGGGCACTATCCAAGGCAGAGGCCTTTCCTGGACTCTTGGTCTTCAGGCCAGTCCTGGCTGCCACAGGTCCATTCCAGGTGTGAAAGTCCCACCCAGGGATGATGACCTTGGCTGATGTGTCCACCCCTGAGAGGCAGTAGTGAGTCAGGAGCCCTCCCCTGGGCCCTGGTGCTTCCTCAGCCATAGGCAGCATTCAGCCTCCTTAGGGGACTTCTTCTGCTCAGCTGGGTAGGCTAAAACGAGCTGCTGTCAACACTTAAACCACCAGCCATGGGAGCTGTTCCCTCAACAACTTTTTCAGAAAGAACACATTTTGGGCCAGACCTTGGGCAGGAAGGTAGAGGAGATGTTCAGTCTGTGACTGTTTATGGAGTGTGTGGCCTGTGGGTGGGTGGGGATGGAGGCATGAGTCACCCACTCACCTGCTGGGTCTGCCAGCTGACGTGGGGCACAGACACCTGGCTCTGGCCAGGTGGCAGCAGATGCCAATGTGCTCTGGGCCTCCAGAAGAACTGCCCTTTACTGTCTAGCATCCTAGGCTGTGGGAAATGAGAGGGAGGGCCAGAGCCACAAGACAGAACTCACCATAGGAGGATGATCAGAGGGGAGCCAGGGCCACCCCCATCTTCTTGGTGTCACCCTTTGTGGCTTGTCTCCAGTTTCTAAAAACTCACAGCAGTGACTTGAGGAAATAAGCATTTGGTCTTCTACATGGCAAGTAGGGGAGGGAGGGAGAGAGAGTCCTAGGGTGGGAACCGGGTGCACCAACTTCCGTCTCTTAAATAGAAAAAACATGATATCAGATTGGTACAGAAAAAGCTGGAGAGAAAATATAAAGTGCTGTAAGGACAAGGTTTTGGTAGTTGACAGTTTTGCCCAAGGGTGGCTGATGCCCTGCAGGAGATGTTGCCTATTCTACAAGGGGATGGTTCATGAAACCAGGACTTTGGACTTCACTGTTCCCCATCCGCCATCTTGGATTGACCCTACCCAAATCAAAACAGCCAATTAAAACACTCCTTGATCCTCCATTTTAGACATCTTTGTTATTGCTTTCCATTTTACAACAACAAAGAAAAAGCCATGTTTGGAGAGCTTGACACATTTTCTCTAGTAAGATTTCACTGAATATGAAATTTTCCAGCATATTCTTTCTTCACCCAAGAGACAGGAGGGCTTGTCCTGGATTGACTCTTTGTTCCATTTACCCCCAACCTTGGCTACGTTCCTGGTGACTTGTGTGCTAATGTGGGAAGGATGAGAGACCAAGGGGAAAAGAAAAGCAGATCTTGTCTCAGGTCTTGCTGACAGCCTGTTTGTTTTTCCTCCAATCAGTCAAAAAAGAGGAGGTGCTGGTCAGAGCTGGGGAATACATGAGCCAGCTACTGGAACAAGGATTCCTGCACTTCTTCGTCACAGCTCGCATCAATGAGACCAAAGACGTTCTGGCCAAGCAGAAGTCCACTGTGCTGACCATCCCCAAGGTCATCATCAAGGTCAGTTTTAGCATCTCAGAGAAGAGAAAAAGGCAAGGTTGTTCATTAGATATGTGTGTGTATGTGTGTGTGTGTGTGTGTGTGTGTGTGTGTCCTGCTTGAAAAAAAAAATAATAGAGTTAGGATCCTCCTGTTCTTTGAAAGAACTAATCTGCCCTATATATAGTCACGCACATATAACACTCCTCGTCTCTCCAGATTTAAATATATAGATGTGACTGCAGATATAAATATAACCTGTGGATATAAACACACTTGTGGAGGAAGATCAAGATGCGTAATGCATCACAGAGACTCAGAACTTTCCGTGTCTCTGGACTAAAGTGGGTCAGGCATGCCAGATGATATGTGAGCCGCCTGCGTCACCTCCATCTGCGTCCTGGACAGTGGGATTGTTCGCAGAGGTATAATTTTATACAGTAGGATCATAAGCTGAAATGTACAGTTCCGTGACAATGACTTTCGCAATCAGTAGCAGATTGGAAGCACGAAGTTCCTTTCTGCTTTTCCCTCTCAATAACCCCCTCACCAATACCAAGAGGGCCACTTTCCCAACTTCTGTCACCGGGGGTTTGTTTTGTCCACTTAGGTGATGGTTGCAATGGTGCCTCACCAGGTACCACCAGACATTTCTGTGAAGAGCCCTCAGAGGAGAGAGCTGAGGCAGGGGAGAGCTGAGGGTGGGCGGGAAACAGGGAGCCTACTTCTCCTGCTTCCCAGGGGCACCACTGCAGCTTTGGATGGTGTCTGTCATCAGCCACCCCCTTGAGACCCCTTTGCACCCTCAAATCAGGAATCTGAGCAGCTGGCAGGGAGTGAGGGGGGGTGACACTTCCTGCCACTTACCCAGGGCTGAGAGCCCTTCCCTAGGATCTGGAGAACATTCTTCCTGAAGTGGTTACATGATAAGCAGGGATCTCGAGCAGCTGCATTCCCCTAAAGTGGTGATGAATCAAAGCTCCATAATAAGCCTATGATATCTTAATGGCCCTCCAGGTGGGGGGCAGTGGGCCCAAGTGGGCCCAAGTGGGGAGTAGGCCTTCTTTCCTGTGAATCATTTGTAAAGCTGGTAACCATTGTGTGGCATTCAAAGTGGCGGCTTTCTTTGGGGACTTTTTCTTTTTCTGAATGCCATTATCAAAGATTCACATGTATCAATGGGAGGTAGGAAGTAGCACATTTCCACTCCACCCATGAGAAAACTGAAGGTCAGATAGGCTGTATAACGTGTCCAAGGTCACACAGCCAGCAAGTAGGAGAGCTGGGCCTCCAAGCCTCGCAGTCTGGCTTATAGAGGCACGGCTGGGAACTGGCTCCCTCTGCCAACTTTCTTGGTTTGTTCCTGTGTGGAAGGCACCTGAGCCACCCTAAGGTGAGATCCACCTGAACCTGAATACAGTGGTACTGCCCACTGAGGAACGTGGACTACTCCAAGCCCCCTTTAGCTCTTTCACCCCAGTTACCACCTGTAGACCCACCATGAACCTAAAAGGCCTTAAGAGCCAAGATTAAAATGAGGATGTGAAGGTTGCAAGCAAAATCAGAAACACATGCAAAACAGAGGTGTGTGTCCTGGGGCCGCCCCAGGGGTGCTTCATGCGGGGAGAACTGGAATTCAACAGCTTGAGGCACAGAGGGCCACATCAGGGAGGTCTGCCCTGCTCCCTGCCCAGGAAGGCTGCCCCTTCATGGCTGACTGTCCTTGGAGAAGGGTGCCAGGCCCACCCCAGCTGCACAGTGGAGACATCTTTGGCTGTTTTCTTGGGGACGTTGAACAGGGCCTGCATACTCACCTAATTACAAAGCAGTGGCTCGTCCCCAAGAGTGTCTCAAGAGAAAGCTTTTCACGCTATGGAGGTGCACATCGCAGCACAACATAGAATCTAATTGCACCACTGATAATAATCTGGATGTATGAAGGAAACGGATACCTTTGATCTTTTAGGCATTATTAATTTGATGGAGTATTTGTTCTCTTCTGGGTTTACGGAAAGAGTAGTTTCATTCCCCAGGAGCAGAATCAGAAATACCTTACTCCACCAGTGAGCGGACCTGGGCCAGGAGGGTATACTTTACAAAGAGTTGTTTCCGTTTGGTTTGGTTTCCACCAAGGAATCAGGAAGGCTGTGCCCAGTGGAAACTAATTTAGAGGCAGTACATTTGACTGAGACTGGAGTGTGTGGGAGATTTGAAATCTGGCTTTTGTCACCTTTGTTCAGGAAAGAGGTGAGGGTGTGGCAGCACACATGAGCTGTAACCACCAACCTCCTGAACCCCAAAGGTAAACCAAATCTGAATGGGGCAGGAGGTGTTCCTAGGAAGTGTCTCACACCCTCAAAAACCACAGAGGCATCTCCAACCTGTGAGAGGACCTTCCTCATTCTGGAAACTCTGGCTACAAGATGGGGCACCTGGGACCCAGCTTAGCTGACTGGTGGTAGGAAATCCAGGGCCATAGTCTGCAGATGACAGTTCTTACACTGCAAGAGATGGGGGCAGGGAAAGAAGACCCGAGGAAGACCAGGGAGGAGAGGGAAGAGAACAGTAGGAAAACATGGAATTGAATTGTCGCACAGGAGACCTCAGCCAGATGAGTTAGATGTGTGGTATAAAACAGAAGCTGGAGAGGGAGTGAAAAGCAAGCCAGAGTGCAAATTCTACAATGGCTTGGAGGTCCAGCATTATCTAGGACATGTATACCCAAATGCTAGGAAAATGCAAGAATCCTTCCTCTTTCTTTTTGAGCCTGAATTGGACTCCCCACTGACTGAATCTCCCAAGGTCACCATGGATCAAAGTGCCAGGCATGGGGTGGAAAAACAGGAGAGATGATAAGTTATGGGGACATGGCCCTCGGATCCTTAGCTCATGGACAAGAGGAGGGATAAGGCCAGCACACAGTGCTAACAGTGATAGCAGCTGTGATCTATTAAGCACAAAATTACTAGGCACTTCTCTCTCGTATTATCTTTTTGAATCCTCCTTGTCACCCTACAAGGTAGGGAGGTATTAGTAGAATCTTCATTTTGCAGATGTCCAGAGAAGATAGTACCTTGTAGCATAGGGCTCTGGGGCCAATTATAAGAGTTCAAAACCTGTTTTCTCAACATAATACCTGTGTAACTCTGCACAGATCATTGCACCTCTCTTAGATTCTGTTTTCTCGGGTGTGTCATAAAGGTGATGGCAATGCTGGCTTCCTGGGGTTCTTGTGAGTTTTTAATGAGCCAGTGGATGTCTGCTGCCTGCGTCACAATAAACACCTGGTATACGTTGGTTGCTGCTATTATTGCAATTTCATCTGTTTGCAAGTGACTTGCCCATGATGGCGCACCTGGTGAGGGAAGGCGAGAAGCTTCTAATCTGGGTCCTTCTGATTCAGAAGAATATGCAGGTAACCACTGGGCTGCCTTGCTCTCACCTTGGGACTCTCCCAGGAAGCAGGGTTGAGACTGCTTTGACTAAGAGGTCTAGGTGTTTCCAGAGAGGAGAGATCACTCAAACTTGAATGCTCATGACTTAAGACTGTAGAAGGGTAGCTGATCCTCAATGAATGGATGGCATTTAACCAATACAGATGGATGGAGAGAGCATTCTAGATACTAGAAGAAAACATGAGCAAGGGCAGGCAGGAGGCAGATGGCAGGTGTGGAGAGCAGAAAAGAGCCAGCCTTGGTTGGGATGGATGTTGGAAGCCAGGCCTGAGTAGTGATGACCCAAGAAAGGCAGCTTAGGGCCGTTTGGAGGTGAGTGGCACATTTATGGACGAGAGCTTTGCAGTTGACTCTGTGGACAAGAGGCTTCAGTCCCCAGAGCATGGCTAGAACCTGGTCATCATCTCTGTCCTCCCCAGAGCCCTCCTTTCTTTCTCTTCGAGGTCTTGGACAAAGCATTTTCTGGTAACTTCAAGCTCAGCTGATACTGGAGTCACCTGGCAGCTAGACTCCAGCTGCTCTTACCCAGCTTCCTTTTTAGAAGTTCCTGGAGGGTATTGGGCCCCACCTACCTGCATCTAAGTCATTATCAACCAAAGCCATTAGACCAATGGCCACACGTTCTTATATACCAATGGATTCCATCTTGGATTTGATTTGTCCTCGTGGCAATAAAGATTGGGTTTGGGTTAAATTTGTTTCCAATTAACGATTCCCAGCACCCACCATGTGTGAGTCATGGTGTGTGATCCTCATATGGAAAATGGCAGGGAGAGACAGTCATTAAACTTTAATGAGCACACATATCTTTCCTCATGCTATCAAAATATTTTGATGAGAAAGTGTATTTTATTAAAAGCAGACATAGAATTTTTCTCTGCCTTCCCATGTGCTGATTGTTGTAAGCTGATTTAAGTTAGGAAAAAGCTCTTCAGCATTTTAATTTATGATGAACAGCTGGGTTTTTGAAGAGGCTGGGGCCACAGGGGGGAATCCAGCTGGTGTCCAGGCTACAGAGTGGCTTGTCTGGGGCCTGTGGCCCATAACATGGGAACAGCAACCAGTGCCTTTCTCCCATTCTGAGGGCAGGTTTTACGGTTTTCAGTCCTCATGGAAATCAACTGCAACAAGACAACCAGGAGGGTCAGCAGCAACCCCCGATGTAGAGAAAGAGAATCGCAGTGGCTAAGACATGGGCCGGGGGTCAGACTTCCTGGTTTATAATCCTATCTGGACTGTTTGGGGCTAATATCCACTTCATATGTAAAACAGTGACGATAATAATAGGTCTTACAAGAAGTGTCTCTTTCAACACCCCCAGAGAGTGTTCAGGGACTTCTTCTGGGCAGGCTTCCCTTAAAGGGCAACACCTGGACAGACTGTGTCCATATGGGATGAGAGGGAAACGGGGGACCAAGTCCAACCCACGCATCATTTTCTAAGCCCTACAGCCTCATGGGGAACTGCATTCACCATAAGAAAGGGTTCCCTACTCAGGCACCATGGTGTTCCTCTGCAATCCCAGCAATTCAAGAGGCTGAGGCAGGAGGATTGCAAGTTCAAGACCAGCCGTGGCAACTCAGCAAGACACTGTCTCAAATCACAATTTTTTTTTTTTAATATTTATGTTTTAGTTGGACATAATATCTTTATTTTATTTATTTATTTTTAGGTGCTGAGGATCGAACCCAGGCCTTGCATGGGTTAGGCAAGCACTCTACCTCTGAGCCACAGCCCCAGCCCTCAAAATTTTTAAAAAGGGAAAGGGGATGTTGCTCAGTGATAGAGTGCCTCTGGGTTAAATCTTCAGGACCAAGAAAAAAAATTAAAAAGAAAGAAAAGAAGGGCTCCTCCCGCTACCTGGCCCAGGGGCACTGCAGCTCAGCCTCGCATCCACATCTCTTCTGACTGCCGACACTAGTGGGGTTGGCCTCAGCCAGAGTCCTGACATTTTGTTCCAGCTGGAGCCTTTCATTAAATGTCCACAATTCTTACTGACATTAACCTTGGAATCCTCAGATTCCCTGCTGCCCATGTCCTTGAGTGAGGCAGGCGGGCTGCTGAGATGAGTGCTGGGGTCCTGCTCCTTCAGCATCACAATTCATACACCTTCATCCCAAGGACAAATTAAACTTGGGGGAACCACCAAGAGTCCCAGAGTACTTGACAGCCACTAGGTGAGATGAGAGCTTCGTATCTTTTCTCAGTCGGAACCCAAATATCAATGTCATCAAACCATAATAAGAAAACAGAGCCTGTGTTCTGATCATCCTGAGCCCTGATCATTTTCCTCTGTGTGTCAGTCACCTCGCTGTGATAAACGCCTGAGGTAAAGCAACTTAAAGGAGGAAAGGTTTATTTTGACCCGGGGTTTCAGAGGTGTCAGTCCGTGGTGCCTGGACCCTATTGTTTTGGGCCTGCAGTGGCTCAGTACTCATGGCAGGAGTGTGTGGCAGAGGAGGCTGCTCACCTCATAGCAGCCAGGAAGTAAGAAGAGCAAGGAGAAGGGGCTGGAGGACCAGGATCCCTTCAAGGACACGCCCCCTAATGACCTGACTTCCTCCCATGGGGCCCCACCTCTTAAAGGTCCCACCACCTCCCAGTGGCACCACAGGCTGATGATCAAACCTTTAACACATGGGCCTTTGAGGCCTGTTCCAGATCCAGGCCATAATACTCTCCGTGCCTCTGACCAAGCCCATTCTCTCTCCAGCTTTCCTGTGCTCTCAGAGACTCCCTCCTCTTCTCTAAAAGTCAGCCCACCCCACCCTTGAAGAGGGAAGTCAGGGGCAGGGAGCCAGCAGGGAAGTGGATTAATCCATTTCTCTATGGTTCTCCTCTCTGTGCCTCATCATTCCCCTGGGGGGATGTACCGGTGGAAACTGCCTCACCATCAACCAGGAAATTTTTTTTTTCTCCCTTAAAAGCTCAGATTTCATACATGCTAGTATGTTTCAGATGCTGTGCCATCTGAATATTACATTGAATTGTTCCAGTAACTGCATTTAAAAAACTAAAGACCAGAGATTTCAAGTGACCTGCCCAAAGGACACACAGTGGCAACCCCCCTCAAGGTCTTCAGACCTTGAGTTCAACTAACTTTCTCCTTAACCTCCCTTGGAAGATCATCACACACACACACACACACCCCTACGCTCTTCCCAGACACACTGCCCCAGGCCATCTGTGGAGGAAACAAAACACATTTCTCTGTGAGTTCCTGCCCTCAGGGACTCTGAGCAGGTGAAGCCTATTTACCCCAGGGGACCCCGGGTGAGGCACCTCCAGCCACACCTTTAACAAGCTTAGGAAGCTGACTACCCATTCGTGGCTGTCAGTAGTGGAGAATGATGGCCACAGAATCCAAGAGTATGTGAGCTGGGACAGATGGGAGGGCACGTGCTAGCTCCATCCTGGGTGAGTCCTGCCACTCCCAAGTGTGGCTGCCATCCCGCCCCCCAGAACTGCTCTGCATTTGAGATAGAAAATGAGACATCACTGTCTGCCACAACACCTAAATCATACTGCAGTCTATGCATTTCTCCATACTCTCTGTTTGTATAAATATGTCAAGATATTCTCTACTGTCATGTATATCTAAAAAGAACAAATAAAAAAAGACACACACACAAAGAAAATATTCTAGAGTAAAACCAGTCCCACCTACCTGTCTTGTAATTTCACTATATTGGGGCTACTGGATATTCTTTTAAAAATGATATCTCTACCTTTACCCTAAATAGAAAATCCTGTTATCATCAGGTAATGTATATCAAGGTCCCAAGGCCACCTTGTCACATTTCACTCGGGCGTAGGAATCTAATTCTTTCCCCACAAAGTCAAAAAGAAAGGTAGGTGGTAGATGTGTTTTCAAATTTAGTTCAGGGTCAACTTATAATCATCGTCCTCAACGGAGGTTTTAGTGATAACATAAAAAGCTAACACTGCAAATGATTCTTCAGTGGATTTCAGAAAATAAAGAAGCTATTCTCACCAAAAAAAAGTTACTATTTTTATCTCTCATCTGTCAGAGATCACAGTGTAGGTAGTGTTTAAAGATGAATGTTTTAGAATCAGAAAGACCTAGATTTATATCCGGGTTGGTTCTGCCAACTTACTGTCTCGGCAAGCATTTTTATTTATCTTCTAAGTTTTACTTTTCTACTAATAGAATAGAGGTACTAATAATAAGGTCTACCTCCAAGTCAGACCTATAGGGATTAAATAATGTAAGTAAATTATCATGTAAGTAAAATGATGAAAATAATAACTGTATTATGAACACTAAATAAAGGTAAGTTATTGTCCTCATTGTTGTTGTTATGAAGCAGTCACTATAGGGTGTCATTAAAGGAGGATGTGGTACTAGTCTATCTCTATTCAAGTCTCATCACTTACTCTGTGAACTTAAAACAGTTGCTTAACTGTTCTGTGTCTCAATTTCTTCATTGTAAAATGAAGACTCACAGAATCTACTGCATGGGTAGGGGATTAAATAATCCTCATGTGAGGATTAAAAGAAGTTGATAAAGCTTTCAATGATGATGGGAATATTCTAAATCTATACTGTCCAATATGGTATCCATTAGCCACATGAGGGTCTTGAGCCCTTGAAGTATGGCTAGTGCCCCTAAGGAGATGAATTTTTAAATTTCAGTTAGCTTTAATTAAGTGAATCAGCTGCATGTGACTAGTGGCTACCATATTGAATAGCATAGACTGACATCACAACCTGACCATGCTAACCTTTAGTGTTATTCACTAAATGTCAGCCCAGGTCTTAGCTGGGAGCAAGGCAGGTGCTGGAGCCAGTGAGCAGAGTTTTCAAACAAGCATTTGCTTCTTACCAGCAGTGACCATAAGATGAGGAAGAAGGAAAGAATTCAATTTCAATAATACATGGAAGTCGTGATTGAAAGCACTTGAAATAAGAACTGTTAGGTGAATCTCATAAATTGTGTGAATCAAATTGCCAACTTAATTCATTCTCACTCGTTTTCAAACTTTTTTTCTTCATTTCAGTTTCAATTTTGAAAACGGTTATACATTTTGTAGAGTCATGGAAGATTACTTGTGGTCTCCTAAAAAGTAATTCCTTCCTAAAAAGTTTACATAAATATCACTCCATCGTCCCCTCCTTTGGGGGGTGTGTGTGTGTGTGTGTGTGTGTGTGTGTGTGTGTGTGTGTGTGACTTTTCTGTTTAAAAGAATGGGAGTAGATGCTCATAATCATGAAGTAGTATAAAGAATAAGAATACCTGTTATCCCAGTGGTTTGCGAGGCTGAGGCAGGAAGATCAGAGTTCAAAGCCAGCCTCAGCAAAAGCGAGGTGCTAAGCAACTCAGTGAGACCCTGTCTCTAAATAAAATACAAAATAGGGCTGGGGATGTGGCTTAGTGGTCAAGTACCCCTGAGTTTAATTCCTGGTACCAAAAAAAAAAAACCAAAAAACCCCAGTATGTCAATATTGGTGAGTGGCATTTTAACTTGGGAATGCATCATATTAACAGATTGGTTTTTAAAGAACAGAGATATTTTAAAATAGTATATTGAAAGATAAATCATAGCCATCAAATAGTTGGAAAAGCAATTGATATCACCAAGTAAGACTTACACATTTTTTTTTCTCACGTCTGTGTATTAGATATGCTTCTGTAAAGTTGATACACATGAAAGTTCCTGCTTGATCTAACCTTCTCTGGGTTGCCTAAAGTGTCTCTTTACTTAAGGTTTTATAAGAGCAAGAACATCAGAAATGCAGCTATACCGATATGGAATTGTTTTTTATAGCATTAAAGAAAAGAGAGTTGTGAAAATTCATGGAAGAATTCAATAAGAACAGACCTTGTCTCCCAAAATAGTCATTGATCTCAGCATTTCATAGACACCGTAGCATGACACAGCACCTGATCAACACATAACATGAAAATACCATGTGTAGGCTCCATTTTCCCCAGAGGAAATGGGAGGGAATACCTCCACCTACATTTCCCAGACAAGGAAGGGTGATATTGACCACTGGGCAGATTTTTATATTGGGGTTGATCTGAGTTTTTAAGATTCAGTATCATCTCAGTAGTCAGGGCCAGGAAATTTAAATTCTGAGGGCAAGAGACAAACAACAGAAAGGGGACATCAAGTCTTTGTTAACTGCAAAAGAAACACACTCCAATCAGAGAAAAGTCCCTCCTTCCACCTCACCATCTCCCCCAAGTCTTTCTCCATCAGGGACATTCAGGCATTATTGATACACATGTGTCAGCAGCTAATCACAGAGATAATTGATGAGGCATGGCTCCTGAAATTATCCAGAAAGCCCAATCTTCTGAGCATATTCCAATCTGAAGTTTACCCACAAGGCCCAACCACATACGATGCATTCCCAAGTTAAATGCCACTTACCAATATTGACATACTGGGGTTTTTGTTTGTTTGTTTGTTTTTGTTTTTGGTAACAGTCTTCCAAATTTCGGGTTGAGCATCCCTAGTCCAAAAAAGCTGAAACTTTCTCAATGAAATCATGATGTTCAAAACATTTTGGATTTTGGAGTATTTCATATTGAGGATGTTTAACCAGAAAGTCCATGCCAATATCCTAAAATCAGGAAAACACCAAAGTTTTTCAGGTAAAGGCACTTCAAGGTAAGGGATTTCAGAGAAGGGACATTTGACCTGCACTATCACATTTTTAAGGGTATACTTTGTTTTCCACAGCTCAGGAATCTTCTTGTAGAGCCAGCCCACCACATGGAAAAGGTTCTTAGTTGGGGTTCATGGGCTCCTCGAGAACCTGGGAAACCCTTTATGAGTCCATAGTGAATCCCCTAAGATATTTAATCCACAGTGTATGTATCTTGCACTTGTTGCTGCGTATGTCTATGGGAAGGAAGGGTTAGGAGCAGCTATCAGATTTATCTTTTAATGTTTTTATTAGGACATTATAATTATATATAATTGTGGGGTTTATTTTGAAATAATCATACCTGCATGGGACAGAAGTTGCTCCCTTTCAATCCCCAGTACTTACCTCTTTTCCTCCCTCCTCCCTCACCCGTTGTCCCTCCTCAACTCTGCTGGTCTCCCTTCTATTTATTTATTGGTTTTTAATGGGTGCTTCATAAATAGACATAAAGGTGAAATTCGCTGTGGTGTGTTCATGTTTGTGCATAATGCATAATTGCTCATAGGTGGACTTAACACATAATTTGGTCAACTTCATTCCACAGTTCCTTCCGTTTCCCATCCCTCCTTCTCTCTCCCTCAAACCCTTTCCTCTACTTCACTGATCTCCCTTGAATTCTCCTGGGATCACCCCCCCCACTCCACTTTCCCCCCTTATTTTGTTCTGGCTTCAGCGTGTGAGAGAAAACATTCAACCCTTGACTTTCTGAGCCTGGCTTATTTCACTCAGCATGATGTTCTCAATTCCATTCATTCACAAGCAAATACTGATTGATTTTTGAGGGCTCAGGCCCATACCTGTAACAGCGTGCCATGGAGAAGGGAGATGGCCCCCAAATGTTTTTCTCAGAGAGAATTAAAATCATCATAAGCAAATACTTTGACCAGTAATGTCTCTGAAGCATCCCCACCTTCTCTAATTTAGAGAGGTTTTTTAAAAATAAATATTAATCTTTATTTTGTATTTTTAAAAATCTAGATGATTTTTAAATTCCTTAAATGTGGGGAAAAAAATGTCCTGGAGGGCTGGGGATGTGGCTCAAGCGGTAGCGCGCTCGCCTGGCATGCGTGCGGCCCGGGTTCGAGCCTCAGCACCACATACCAACAAAGATGTTGTGTCCGCCAAGAACTAAAAAATAAATATTAAAAATTCTCTCTCTCTCTCTCTCTCACTCTCTCTCCTCTCTCACTCTTTCTTTAAAAAAAAAAAATGTCCTGGACACACCAGAGGATTAAACCAAGGGGACCATGTAACTAACATATTTCAGTGTACTTCAGTGTTTCCATTGACTACATCTGGGAAGAAAGTAACAAATTCAGAATGACTTCCACATGTTTTGTCTGTACCAATGGTTTTTAACTGGGCGGGGGGCGGGATTTTGCTACTCAGGAAATATTTGAGTTTCGGGAGCTGCTTTTGGTGGTCATGAGAGGTGTAGGGGTGCAATTGGCATCCAGTAGATAGACCCAGAGATGCTGCAAAATGTCCTACAGCCCAGACAAAAAGCTGTCAACCATGTTGAGGTTGGCTCTGGGCTAGACCTTGACTCTTGGCTATCCCACAGCCTTCAAACCAAGCTAATCCACTCGCACTCTGTCCCCAGCAGCCACAAAATTAATGTCTGGTTCACATTCCAGTGTGTTCCTTATTTAATTGACCCCTCTCCCATTGAGCCTGATTTATTCACAGTCTTGTCACCGTGGCTCCAAATCCAACATTGCTCCCCACCCAATTTGGAAAAGTCCCTTGCTCCTGGCTGGTGTCTGGACCTCAGGACAAAATGGTTTGGGTTGTCTTGTTAAGGCCGAGTTTTTGCCTTTGCTGGCCGCCTCTGGTCATGGAGTCCTAGGCTCTAAGTGCAGCCTCTCTAGTTAGAAAGACTTGATCCTTCCGAGAAAACCTTATTCTTCTTAGAGGAACAACTATTATTATGTTATCATCTCCTTTCTGGGTTCCTTGGAGCCGATGCAAATTCAGCTCTCGAGTTGTGGGGCTTATGTGAGAACCATAAATTCTCAACTGGGGTTGGTCCTTGGTAGTCAACAAAGATGCTTAAAATGAATGAATTAAAACCTCCACTACTTGAGATTCTAACTTAATCGTGTGGCGTAGGTTAAGATCTCCATAGTTGTAAAGCACTAACTACTAGTAGATAAGGCACACAAACCAAGTGTACCTGCTGCTGTTACCATCTTGACCATGTCTGCTCCACTCCTGATCCCCCTGAACCCATCTCTCCACCCACCTGCTGCCCAGGACAGGGGGTTACGAATGTAACAAACATGAGGAAGTTGCTGAAGGTTTTTTTTTTTTCTTACAGATTTTAAAAACAAAAAAATTCCATAGTCATAAACTGAATCTTAAATCAAGACTTAAAAAGTAAAGCCATAAGATTTTATTCTTAGCTACAGAGTCAGTAAGCAAGGGTCCTTTTCTCTGGGTAACATCCTTCCTTTTTACCTCCACACAAAAGAAACTTCTCTAGGTTATACACTTGCAAAAGAAATAAGGTCTAACAATGACTAGAAAACTCAAGCAACCAGCAAATTCCATTTCTAAACAGTTTATCTAACTTAACAAATATTTACTGGACACTGGGTTGCTATTGGAGTTAAAAGTGTACTAAAATAAAAGGTAAATAGAGCTACCTAGAGCATCGCTACTCCAAAAAAGCACGAGCTATAATGTATTGCACCTTTGCCATGAACCTTGCAAACAGCTTTCTGTGCATTATCTCATCCCACCCCTTTCTTATGAGGGAGGAATTGTTATATTATTTTTTTATCTTGTTCTCAAGTGATTTAGGTCTTGTACAGATCTGCCCATTTGGCATACACACGCCCTAAGCAAAAGAAATCCTATAGTCCCCTGGCCATTTTCCAGCACATTAAGTTTGTGCTGGGAAAGTGTGCAGTTACAAGTGCCTGGTGCAGAGTAAACACGGTGTAATGGATAATAATAATAATAATAATAATAACAATAGCCTTCTACAAACATCACCCCATATGAACATCAGGCCAGTTTTACAGAAAACAAAATTGAGTCTTGGAGAGTATTAGTGAGTCACCTGGGTCCCCACTGTCAGCAAGGGTCAAAGCTGGCATTGAACTCTGGTTGTCTCTGCTTGACAAATACCTGATACTTGGGGGAGTTGTTATGGACAAATTCACCCACAAATAGCTGTATCTCGTCCTAGACTTCTACCCTCCTGGGATCCGCTATTGCAGCTGTAGCTGAAAAATTCTTTCCCCTGTTTCAGTGTCGAGAGTCCTCCTCTTCAAGTTCAACAACAAGGACTCTCTCCTTAGACATTTAAAGCAAGAAGGCACGAGCCCCACGGAGCATTCTCTCTCTCTTGAGCTCAGGAATCCCTCACGTCCTGGTAGGAGGTTTGAGTCCTTTCCAGAAGCCAGTTCACTCAGCTGCCCTGGTGGAGGAGGCTGCTGCTACACCAAATGCACTCCCACACCGCCTGCGGACACGAAGCAGCCAGTGGCCACAGCTATTAACCCGAACTCTAATTAGGATGGTTTTTATAATGAGGGAAAGAGTGTGATTCTAATTAGTAATTTTCCATCTTTTTCTCCATAGGTGTCCACAAGTCAGAGCAATAGGCTGTCCTCCTCGGGCTGGTTGCACATACTATAAAACTTCAGCAAAAGTGAAAATGGGGAAGGAAACAGTAAAGCAGGAGAGAGGTTTTACTGGCTACTGATGAGCTGTGTTCTCCCTTGACTCAGGTCCGAGGCGCTGCGGTCGTTGGTTCGGACATGGTTGTCACTGTTGAGTTCACCAACCCTTTAAAAGAGACGCTTCAAAATGTCTGGATGTACCTGGAAGGTCCTGGAGTCATAAGACCCAAAAGGAAGACGTTCCGGTATGTGCTGGGAGAAAGTGGGAAGGCAGCGTGGGGCCGTGGGACGCTGTCTCTGTCCCTCTGTGTCTTTTCTGATCACATCTACTCTCTAGTGAAAGTGTCGAAGATGCAACTCCTTGATGGATCCGGTCTGTGGGGCATGGGGTAAAAGCAGGGTTGGATTGACCATCACATCCATCACTGAATCCTTAAAGCCACCCCAGAAGGGAGATACAGTTACCAAGTCTCTTCTTTTGTTGGGGAATTTGGAGCTTTAACAGGTCAGTGGGCTGCCTCCATGACACACAGCTTATAAGCAGAGAGCCGAATTTCAAATTCAAGGTAGCTGATTGCAGAACTCATTCCCATCATTTTGCCATACCACCTCCTCATGTGTCACCCACTAATCTTCACTGAGCACCTGCATATGCCAAGTAGGACGTTGAAAGATGCCCTTTCTATGGGTCCTTTCTTTCCAACTCCACCTCTTAGATTTAGCAACCGAATCACTGTGGTTCCATTGGGGCCAAAAGGCTGCCCCAGGCTCTGTAATAATATGAATGGAACTCAGCCTCTTCCACACCCAGCACCATCAGACTGAGCCCTGCTGGTTTGCTTCTGTGACACCTATTGACTGTGACTGTCACCCAACAGGACAGCCCATTCCACAGTCAGGTAGCTCAGAAAACACACCTTTTCTACCTTGAGATCCTACCAATGACAATTTTGTTATCTGGCCTGACACAAAATAAGCTCCACGACTCTTCCATCGGATGACTTGCAAATGTTCGCAAGCAGGTGTCTCGTCTTCCTTGAGTCTTCTCTACTTGGGACCAAATACCCACCCGACTTCATCTTTCTGGCCACTAATGTGGTTTTAGCTCCCTCCCTCTCCGGCACTGTGCAATTTGTCTGTGCTCCTCTTAAAGTGTGACACTCAGAATGGGTCCCAATCTTTGAAGTTTATTACTTTCATTTCTACCACAAATAAGTCCCTGTCAGCATCAATCAATCTAGCACATTTCCTACGGGGTGACCTTCTAAGGCAAAGAAAGGGAAGTGAGAGGTTTGGAAACCACCTCGTGACCATCTATGTTAGGAATCTTCCCAACACCTCTTACGGAAGCCACCCCATTCTGTAAGCTGCAAGGCCTCACTCATCCTTTCTGGGACCCTGCCATTACCCACAAAAGATTCTCTGCATTTCTTTTCAAATTACAGGTCCCACAGTTTTCTGCATCCTATCTTAAGAGATGCCTTATTACCAATGCAGTACACAACACAGAAAATAATTCGAGTGCTTTTTTAAAAATGGCAAGCACAAGATATAACAACCTGCCTGTATTAATAGGACAGTCACAGGAGGGGAAAAAAAAGAATTAAATTAGAAATCAACCCCAGCGAGAGGGAGAGGTCAGCAGCCATAGCCCTGCTTTTGTCAGAAACGACAGTCTTGCTCACCCATTCTCACACCTTCCCACTCAAATCAGATGCAAGAATCGCTCAGGCAAAGTGAAACACGTTTCTTCTTCCAAACAGCCCCCTGCTGTATCCAATTTTTCCTTCTCGAACAATAGCCACACAATCTGTATCTGAGGGTACTGGAAACTTCTGCTAGCTTCACACCTTGGCTGTCCCAAGAATCCTGCGTTGCTCAAGGTGAACACGTCTATGCTATGGTTTACCTGGGTGTTCCTCAAAGGTGCAGATGTAAAAGTGTGGTCCCCCGGGTGGCAGTGTTGGGAAACTCTGGGGACCTTGAAGACATGGAGCCTCATGTGTGGCCCAAGATGGTTGAATGTTCCACGATTCCCAGGCCTCCCTCCCATCTCAGATGCTGGGAGGTTCCGTTTCCGTAGATTCTTTTCTTTTTTTAAGTTTCTGCACTTCCAGACCACCCAATAATTCATCCGCCAGATTCATTTTTCTCTTTTAAAAAATGATTAGGTTCAGTGAGTTATTTCAAGGGAAAACTTCCCCAATTTTGTGACTTGAGTTTAAGCTTTGTTTCCCAAGTAGGATAAAAGCTAAGCCTCCACACACAGAGGACAAACCGTAGGTAGCTGCAGTTTGTTGTTATAATAATCCCATTTGCCTATGTGCATTCAAGATGATAAATGGCCAGAGTATCCTGATAGCTCAGCACATTACTGAGAATCATTTATCACAACATCCATCCCCTGGAAATGAGATTATTCCAACATTACTCCACTTACCAAAATGAGCAAATGATTTTTTCTCACTTTCTGTTATGCATTTATCTGTAGGTAAAATGACATGCATGTGCACCTTAACGTTGGAATATTTTCATATGCACGCATCGTTATGCAGATCGTTATATGACCAAGAGCAAATAATGAGGTGAAGCTCAAGATTTGGTGACTATTTGAGGTGGTTACCTACATTGCACGGTCCCAGGTCAGATCCTTAAGCAGGACAGTTGTTTCACAAGATGCTTCTGATTGATCACGTGAGAAACCAGGGTCAAGAGAACCTATGGATCTGGATAAAAATAGCTTCTGTTGACAAATACATATCTTTAATTCATATTGAATTGATCACTGTAAATTAAGGACAGAGAGTTGCTTTTCTGTACAGAGACTCAAAGAGCTTTTGTAAATTGTTCTGCAGAGAGTTCAGGCAAAGCAAACAATAACTACAAAGGTAGAGGTGATAGGAATAATAACCATAATACATTTCTGACATTTCTTGACGCTGACCATGTCTTGCCGCAATTCCAAGTGCAGTACACATATTAACCCACCTACCCTCTCTCGCTCTGTTCAGTGTCCAACGGTGTCCACCTTTTATAGGGGAGGAAAACAATGTCGAGGTCAATGTTTTTCAAACCTTGAAACATAAAATCAACTTACTGGGTTTGAAAAACTACATAGGTTATGTATATATGCATTATTCCCATCATTTGTTTTTTAAGTCACTGATTAAAATAATGTATAGAGCCACACTTATAAATAACAAACTTAAGGAAAGCATTAACAAATATTAAATTAATATAGACATTTTAGATGATCAGTGTCAAAGTCAATGCCTGGAGCTGCACCGTAGAGAGAGCTCCCAGGGGCTCAGATGCCTTCTCCAATTCACAGGAAAAGAGGTGAGAGAAAACAGGATTTCTAACATAGTGCCTGGATTTCTGAGATGTCAGGCCTTTAGCCTTTTGACCCCAGAGGAGGTGAACCCAGAGTCAGCTGAAATACACATTGTTTTATTGATGTTAGAGGAAATCTTGGCATTCTAACTTCACACAGAAGAGGTCAGGTCTGTAGGTATGTGGCCCTCTGTTTCTCCCTTCCCTTTATCTCTGTGAAGTGACAGTGTATGGTCCCAGGCCCCTGAGGGCAAATGGAGGCCCATCTGATTGAGGTCCTTGGGCCACACCGACTTTCCTTACAGTTCTCTTTCACACTGACCCCCACCCGCAGCCTCCCAGGGCAAAGCTGAGCACTGTCCCCAGCTCCTTTGCCTGTCCTGCAGGTCCCTCCAGGAGGGAGGGTCTTACTCCAGCTTATCAGCCTCCTCCCCAGGGGGATCTGTGGATCTAGCCAGAGAATTCCTTTTCTGAGTACAAGCACTCTCTTAGGTGCCCCGACAGGTCTCTGTTCCTGAGAGATGCCCCATCGTCCTTTTCTGACCCCATTTCTTCCCACAGTCCCAAGTCCCTTCTCCAAGCTCCCAGGTCCTGAGTGCAGAGGAGAACGCTGAGATTCTTGTCTGGCTCAGCCATTTAGCTATTGGCAATCGCGGAGAAGCCACTCGCTGTCTTTGAAGTGGACTCCTCCTTACCTATCAACTGGGGGATAAGAATGTCTCCGTTGTTGGGTGGATAAAAAAATGCAGCCCAGGCTGGAGCTGTGGCTCAGCAGTGGCTCATTTGCCTAGCATGAGTGAGGCACTGGCCTCAATTCTCAGCACTACATATAAATAAATTTTAAAAAAATAAAGGTCTATCAACAACTAAAAAAAGAAAAAAAATGCAGCTCAGTTTCCTTGTCCAGTTAATTCCATTTTTCTCCTGAATCCTCATCCCCTACCTTCCCATTCTTCTGAATCGAGGACTTCAGATAGAGTAACCTTGGTCTCCTGTGTGCTCAGAAAAGTATTCATTTAAACTCATCCCTCCCTGCCTGGTGCAGACCCCAGCCATCTTCCAGGTCCATGCACCACTGGGAAAGAGCAACTAAACCACCACCTAACTACCAACTAAACCACCACTAACTACCGACTAAACCAGCTATAGATGGTCAAGTTCCTTTCAGTTTCTGTTCAGCCCAAAAGTCCAAAATGACCCAAGGCTTGTCCTTGCCTGAATGTTGCCATGACCTAATGATTTGATAAAACTTCCTCACATGGCTAATTTATCTAGTGAGGATTATAGATGGAGGAGCAGTTCTATCACTCTATCGTTATCTCGTAAACAAAGACCTTGGTATAACTGAAATGACAGCAACAAACATTTTCTGAATTTTTAAAATACTTTCTGACTATTTCACTACATACTAGATCCTGTCCTGGCCTCTCTGCTCGGATGATTTCCTTTAATTCCCACATGGGTGCTGTGGGATGATCCACATCTTCATTTTGCAGATGAGGAAACTGAGGCTTAGGGAAGGTCCATCAATTCCCCATGTTTTTACACTTAATAAGCAAGAGTATCAGAGTTAAGCCTGGGTATCCTGAATCCAGAGTCTATGGAGCTTGTAACAATTAGAAAATATTTCATCATACAGACACCAGGCATTACACGTTAGTCCAATAGCATGTGGGTTTTGTCCAAAATAGATAGATCCATTCAAATTTGCTTTTTCTCTCTGTGGTCCCATCTATCAGGCACCTATCCCCACGGCCTAGGCCCCATGCATAATCGTGTTCATTATGGAACCATACCACGGCACGGGCAAAAATTATTTTTCCTCACAATCTCCATTTTCAAAACTTCTAAGCTCAAAACTGCTAAGTATTTTCAGAAGCGTTAGGTCTCCAAACCCACAGGAATTCAAATTCAGAATGTATCATTGCCAGTGACCACAAAGGAACTTTGAGAATCAGTAGGTCGACATTGAATGAGTCCTATCTGGAGTGAGTTCCACCTTGCATGGAGGCCCGGAGAAGCCGGACTGGTCTGTGTCATTTCCAGGTGGAAGCAGTTGGTTGTTTTGCTTTGGGGCAGACCTTTTTAGAAGCCTTCATTTGGCTTGCTGATATTCAGACTTTTGTGAAATTCAAAATAGTCAAAACTCCATTTGGCAGGAATGTAGAAAGAATAGACAGTTGACTATAATTTCGGCTCTTCCATTATCTGGACCATTAGACTCTGTGACCTTGGAGATTCTCTTATCTGTAAAATGACACAGTTGGACTAAGTCATTTTTAAAGCCCTTGCCCACTCCAACATGCTTGCCTCAATAAACCCATGGAATAGATTCCTTTTTATCTTTCCAAGATGCTCATAATGGTCTTGATTCATCTCCCTTCCACTCCCCCAGAATAAGGCTGACCCAGGTTCCAGGCCAGGTCATCCAGCACTTGCCCTCCCTGAGAGTCAGTAAGCAGAGACCAGGAATCCTCCATGCACAACACTTGCAGGAAGTCTTAAATATTGAACGAAAGCATAAGTCTTGCTTGAAAAATAAAACCTGTGAAAAAAGTAAGCACAATGGTCAGAAAAGGAGTCGAATGTAAAATAAAGTGTAAAATACAATATACATAGAAAGAGCAGGCACTCAGAAACACCTGGGGTCAAATCCCGTCTCCACCCATAGACCATGTGATCTTGGAAAACTGACTTCACTGCTTGATTATCTATATGTCAAAGCATGTCTATCTACTTTGAGGCACTGTCACACATACAAAATCTGCATATTGTTTCCTCCCAGAGTTACATAGGAGAATGTGTGAGAAGGATCCCATGAAAATCTATATTTCCCCAACCCTGATGGATCTCAGTCACCCCCTGAAGTAGGCTTGTCCTCAAGACTTGGGGAGATCGTAGAGCATGCACTGAAGAAGAAGAGGAGAACTCTAAGACCATAAAAGATTACCCTAAAGTTACCAGGATAGACATTGGGAAGTAACAGAAAGCTGAATTGATCGAAGGAATACAATATGGTGGTTGAGCGGATTAACAATTAGCATAGAGATACTCAAAGGCAGATGGCAGCAAACAGGGTCATAGTCCAGATGTTCAGCCTGGGAACAAGGTCTCTCCCCTAGGGGTTGGCAAGACCTAATTAGAGGGTCAGAGCCTCAGCAATGGCAGTTGAGGATTCAGATAGCCATCTAATCCCGGAGGAAAGTAGAGTTGGTTGGCTCATTGTTGGTTGGTCTTCCCAGCTTTCTGTTGTGAAGCAGAGGATGTATACAGGTGGAAGGAACCATGCCCCAATGGGGCTGTTGGTGAATGGCTCTGCAAAGCCTCAATAGGGACCTCATTTGGGTTCCTATGTGCTGAATCAGCCCGCCAAGTCCTTCAGTCCTCTGGCCACCATCAGCTGAGAGGAGGAGGTCAGGTGGTTCAGGTAAGGAGTGTCTGCTTCTTGATCAGGTGGGAAACTGAATCCACCAACCTCTCGTCTCTTCTCCATCCTTCCAGTGAAATCCGGCCCAACGCCACTGTACAGTGGGAAGAAGTGTGTCAGCCTTGGGTTCCTGGCCGTCGGAAGTTGATAGCCAGCCTGACCAGTGACTCCCTGAGACATGTGTATGGCGAGCTGGACCTGCAGATTCAAAGACGACCTTCCATGTAAACGCACAGGAGGCTGAGATGGACCCAGGCTTGGCTTCTTGTAGTGTTGGCTAAGGATATTCTAGTGCAAAAAGAGCTCTTGCTTTAACTTAGGTGTGAAGTCTCAGACAGGACTGGAGGGAGCCTGAGAGTGGTGACGCTATATACAGCAAAGACACTCTTTTCCAAACCTAAGCTATCCAGCATGAAAGTTAGTTTTGAATCACTCTCCCTTCCAGAGGATTCTGAGCATTAGCTTTAATTAAGCTCTAATTAAGCTCTCATAGTGCATAAGAGCAAAAGTTATCATTTATCATCACAAATGGCTACAGAGCCAAATATCAGAGGGCTTCACTTAATGGGGAGATTTGCTCAATACCTGCCCTCATTTAAAACTTCTGATTTCACACTCAGCCTTCTGGGAGCAACATACTCCCCCAAAGGGAGAGAAACACATGACTCCGCTCTTAGAATTCTCTTCTCCTTTCCTGGAATCAGGTTCTACCCTCCGTGTTAGAATCCTTTTCCCAGGAATCTGAACACAGCATCATTTTTCTTCTTGGCAAAGCCAGGAAAAGGTCTTTCGTCTTGCACCTGCAGCCAAGAGAATGCCTGCCAAATTTCACAGATTTAACTTTCGAGAAGATGTGGCCCCACATTAACAAATTGCATTTGTGCAAAACTTAATCACCTAGGAGGAGATAAGAAAGCAGGTGCAATGCTCTGATCTATTGAATAATGCAGTTTTATGGTGCATTTTATTAGGTGTCACACTGTGGCCTGATCAGTGGGAACCAATATCCCTTACTTTAACCTTTCTTGGGGTATATAACTAGAAAGTAATGAGGCTGGTTTGGGACTGGAGGAATAAAGATAATTCTCCTTAATTAGTGATTATAGTTCACCTGTCTCCCTGGGATCATCTCCTTCACACAATGACACAGGTTCAGGTCTTTTGTCAGAGATAGAATGAGCCCAGCAAGTTGGAGAAACTGGTAGATTGAGTAACTAGGCACGTAGAAGAACAGGCAGCCACTGAGTCTCTCTTTCCTTCGTATTGCCTATGTTGAGATCTCACTTCGACACCCAGGTGCTGAAAGGTAACAGGAACACAGCCCTGCAAACACCCAGTGCCAGTTCTGGCCCAGTGACAGGATGCCAACATCATTTATATTCTGCACCAAGGCTCCAACAGACAAGGTTACTGGTATTTATTTACAAGGCAGATTTATGGTCAGAATTTCCCATTGAAGTGCTTCGGGTATGATTTAGGTGAGTCGATTTTCATTTTTAGAAAAAAAAATACATAGACAGTCAGAATAGCATGCTATGTTCTATAAAACTACATTTCTCAGCCTTTGAAACTGATTTTGCACCTTCAGTGCTAAGTCACAAAGGTTACTGGGCCCCTCTATAAGTATATCGCACATAATTCCATTAAGTCATCTCCCAGCATGTGCCAAGCCTTCCAATACCCAATTTTTAAATGAAATGCATTTTGCTAGACTGTTAAACGGGCTTAACTTAGTATATTGTTCTTAATTCGAATGTGATACATGCTTAAAATAAAGTTAATCTGATTATATTTGCATCTGCACGGAAGTGAATGTTGTTAATTTTTACTCCAACGTATAACTAGCCTCAACTGCTTGAGAAACCATTCTGTCTCTGCAGTGGACAACCCACCCCTGGATAAGACAACAAACACTTGTCCTTTGGAGAAAATGACTCTAGTAGATATAGACGTCAAAGTTAGCTTTTCTCTCCTCTTTACTAGCCACATTCACTGAAGGAGGACGTTTGCATATTCAATTTAAAAACTAGCTTCCAAAAGCTGAAAATGCTCCATAACTATTTTCCCATGAACAATCTCATGAACAACGATGATGAATTAATATATGGTCAGCATGGAGATCCATCAAAAAGAACACCTGCTATGGTCTTAGAATGGAAGACACATGGCCAGTGTGTATAAGACATCCCACACTCATGCCAAACCTGGTTGAAGAATTGCACCTCAGATGGAGCCTCATACTTCTTCCCAACTCAAGGCAGAAACTAATAATTGATTTGAATTTAGTACTCAAGATGAAATCTGCTGGTCATGACTACCTTCAACCAGCGCACCCCCCGTTGGCCGGTGGGACTCCACGTTGTGTAACAATGCTGCTATAGTTTGAATCTTGGGTGTCCCTCAAAGAGCCATGTGTTAAAGCCTTGGTCTCCAGCATGACACCTCTAGGAGATGGTGTGGTCTCCAAGAAGGGGAACCTACTGGCACGTTTTCACGTATGGGGGTGTGCCCTTGAAGGAGAGAGTAGGACCCCAGCCCCTTCCTCTTTGTTTCTTTCACTTCCTGACCTTAAGGTTGACAGCTTGGCTCTGCCACACACCCTGTCCTGATGTGGTGCCTCTTCCCAGGCCCAAAAGCAATGGTGCCAATCAACCGTGCCCTGAAACCTCCAATAAGTGAGCCAAGCTAAATCTTTTCTCTATAAGTTGGTTTTGTCAGGTATTTTTCATAGTAATGAAAAGCTGACGAACATGGGTTTAAAAATCATATTTTAGGGCTGGGGATGTGGCTCAAGTGGTAACGCACTCGCCTGGCATGTGCGGGGCGCTGGGTTCGATCCTCAGCACCACATAAAAATAAAGATGTTGTGTCCACCGAAAACTGAAAAATAAATATTAAAAAAATTCTGTCTCTCTCTTTCTCTTCTCTCTCTCTCTCTCTCTTTAAAAAAAAATCATTTTCGCTATGGTAGCAAGCAATGCACGTCAGTTAGAAACAGACACTGTGAATTTTAGTTTCCACTTGTGTTAGTCCTTGATACTTTTGAACAATTCCTTATTTCTGTTTTGAGCTTCAAGGCAAAAGAGGGGTAACAATATTTATGTTTCCACAAGGTTCTTCTGGGATTTATAGCACACAAACCTTAACAACAACACACACAAAGCAGATAGATAAGGTAGATGGATGATAGATAGACAGATGTTGTGTGTATTTTTTTCAAATAACTTCACCTCACCAATCTTATAAAAGAAGAAGTAAATATAGCTATTTCCAATCTACTAATGAAGAACGTTGATTTGTATTATGGCAAATCAAGCTGGGGAGCAGGGTGAGAACTGAGAACAAACTCTGCTTTCAGATAAGCATTTTCTGTACACTCTAATCTCAGAATTTCTAAAATGCTGACTTAAGACCAACTTCAAGGGTCTCTGCAGAGCTGCAGAATAACAAATAAAAGTATCCAACCATACAGCCATGTTCATTTACCACCATTAGCCAACCATCAGCCTTCCAACCCTCTATCCATCCTTTTCTCCAATCACCTATCTATGTATCCATCAGGCATCGTTCTAAAGCCAAGGAATTCCAAGATGAAAAACCCATGCTTCCTGCCAGAAAGAGTACAGTAGTCAGGAGAGAATCAAGATAGAGAAACAAATAAAGTACAACAGGGTAGGTAGGATAATAAGGTATGCCCAGAATGCCATAGGAACAGAGAGAAAAAGGTCCCTGGAGAAGATTACCCCCATGTCTCCAGGAGCAAAAAAAAAATGAAAGGGTTAAATTGGACCAGAAACAAAGAGTAGGCAATAAGTTAGAGACTGATAGAGAGGGTGTCACGTAACAAGCCAGTGGGAGGAGTACACGTGGCCCCAATCAGCTTGGTGTGACAAGATGGTGAGTATCCAGCGAGCAGAGGCAGGATCAGGAACAAAGGCATCGGTCAGAGTTGGAGCACCTCCTAGAATGAGAACATATTCTACTGTGGAGCAGAGCTAAGAGAGGCTGCTAGCAACTAAATGGATGTAGAACTAAAAATTGTTGGGTAGCTCAAGGAGGAACAAGGCCAAGAGAGTATGGTGTGGAAGACCTAACTCTCAGGTCAGGGACAACGGTGTGAGATGGGAGGTGAGGCCATGGTTGAGTTCAGGAATGGGAAATGAGACCAACCAAGGCCCAAATGAATGCAATGAGAGAGGCAGCCCATGGAAATCCATCCATGCCAAACACTGATAAGAGTGTGTGACGCACAAGCTCCCAGAAGCTCAAATCTGGGCAGCCAAGTAATCACCAGGGACAGGACCATTGCACACCCACAATCTTGCCTCTGGGGTCATGGTCAGTTCTGTCTCCAGGCAAAGGTCTCTGAGTCAGTACCCAAGTACTCCCAGTCAGTACTGCCTCCAGAGACAAGTCTGTTCTGTTCTCAGCACACGAACTCATTCACAGTTTTACCTTCCTAAGCACCTACTTTTTAGAACAAAAACAAACAAACAAAAAAAGAAGCTTTTTGGTGCATCTGTTAGAAATCACTTCATAAGAACAAATAAATTTTTTAAAAGGCACCTCAGTTGCATCAGGAAAAGGAACCAGGAAATGGTGATCACCTCACTTGCCAAGAATCACACTAAGCATTTTCTGTCTCTCAAGACAGTGGACATTTTTAGAAAATACCCAGTAAATTTTCTGCTGATATAATTTATGAGCGCCCATAAATCTTCACACTAATTATTGTTCTAGAACTTTAGTAATTATCTTAGCAATTAGATAATTGGGGTTTCCTCAACCCCAAAACTAACAGAAGGTGTCCTAATGAGTATTTCCTGTTAGTGAAACACATGGGCCTGAAACAGGACTCTTCTCTCTGGTTTGAGCAAGTTTAAACAGTAGGAAAGTAGAGCATGAAAATTAAAACTACAATCAGACTTACAATTTGTTATCTCCACAAGCAAATTATAAATGACCATAAAATTACAGATATTCTTCCCACCCAGAGGTAAGGTCCATATTCTCTTTCCTTCCTTGAGTCTAAGCAGCTCTGTGACTGCTTTGACCAATGGAAAATATGCTACCCATTCTAAGCTCTCACCTAGGGAAAAGGGAAGCTTCTATTTCTTGTCTCTTGAAATCCTCTCCATAGAAGTCCTGAGCTTCTGTACAAAAGCTTAGCTACTCTGAGACAGCCTTTCTGGAAAAACCACACATAGACACTCCAATTTGCTGTATCCAAATTCAGCCTCCTAGCTACTACTCTCAAGGCAAAAGACTAAGTGATGACTTTGGGGGCACTTTGGGCCAGCCCACCCACCAGCTGCAAACCACTAAGTGACCTCATTCAATGACACAGAGATCAGAAGAATCATCCTGTCAAGATCTGCCAAAGTTCCTGTCCCATCAAGTTCTATAAAATAATAAAACTTAGTCACTGGGTTTGGGGCAATTTGTAATGTTGTACGATATCACCAAGATACTTCGCCTAACAAGCTCAAGGAAAAGAGTAATTCACAGATTAATGCTATTCTTTGCTTTAAATCAACGGTGGTTTTGAGCATTGTCTTTTCTTTCTGGATAGAGAGAGAGAGAAAAAAAAACTATATATACATTTTTGGTTTTTCCTCAGCCGTCTCCACATATTTCAGGAGACCTAACTGGTTCTTCCAACTGAAGTGGTAGAAATATTGCCAGTTCCTTTAAGTTTTCCTGTTACACTGTGGTTTTTCTGGCCCTTTCACTATCCTCATGTCCACCAGAATTTGGATGCTACACGGACAACTTGAAGATGAGGGAGGGGCACATTGATGAAGGAAGACAGTCCTCTTTCACAAAAACTTAGGAGATGTGCCTTCCCACTGAGAACCTCAAAGAGAAGCCAGGTCATCTATCACCCCCATAAACACAAATTCTCTGAGAGGTGAAGTTCTTAAGAATAGCCAAATGGCCTGGTCATGAACCCATTTTATATATTTTTTTCTCTTTGGACATTCAAAAATACCTTGACATATACACAGGTTATACCAGTTTAGCTCTACCTATATAAAGAAAAATAGAATAAAATCTTTTTTTTTTGAAGGTGGGTACCAGGGATTGACCCCAGGGACATTCAATCACTGAGCCACATCTTCAGCCCTTTCCATATCTTATTTAGAGACAGGGTCTCACTTAGTTGCTTAGGGTCTCGCTAAATTGCTGAGACTGGCTTTGAACTTGAAATCCTCCTGCCTCAGCCTCCCAAGCCTCTAGGATTATAGGTGTACACCCCTGAGCCCAAGAAAATCATTTATTTGTATTTTAGTTATACAAGATGATTATCCCTTATCTAAAATGCTTGGAACTTCTGTACAAGTGTTTCAAATTCCAGATTTTTTTTTCAGATTTTGGGTTATTTCCACAATCATAATGAGATCTCTTAGGAATAGGACCCAAATCTAAACATGAAATTCATTTATGTTTCATGTACCCCTTATACACATGGTCTGGAGGTAATTTTATACAATATTTTAAACAATTTCGTGCATAAAACAGAGTGGCTTTGTTTGTTTGGTTTTGTTTTTGCTGCTGGGAATCAAATCCAGGGCTTTGTGCATGCAGAGCATATACTCTATTGACCTACATCCCCAGCCCCATGAAGCAAAGTTTCATGAGGTAGAATTTTCCACTTGTAGCGCCATGTTGGCAAACCGCTTCAGATTTTGGAGCATTTAAGATTTTGAGTTTTTGGCTTAGAGATGTTTAACCCCAAATTTACAGCCATTGAATAAGGAAGGTCAATGAGGGCTTGAAACCAGGAGTTTCATGTAAGGATGACTCAGAAACTGCCCACGGATGTGGGAAGGGACGCCAGTCACACTTTGCTGCAATGGATATCAGTGACCCTAGACTAGCCCTGAACCTAAAAACATGTAATTTCATGCTATGATTTCAGAAGTAAGTTAAATAAATGATGCTTTGATTGTGTGTGGGTGTGGTCGGGGGCGGGGGGATGTCCTCAGCACCCACTAGTGGTGACAATGAGTCAGCCATTCTTCTACCCAACTTCTATCTACTGCGGAAACAGTGCCACTTCAGAGGCCCGACGTGTTTGTGCAGGACTCTTCCATTAGAGCACTGTCCAAGTCCCACAGACGGCCCTCCTCCCGAGGACCCTACAGAAGGCACTGGGAGTTCATCTCTCTGGCCTGTCCTCCATGTTCTTTCCTGCGTTTCTGACCTGCCATTCCACACCTCTGTCCTCAAAGGAGAGGGTCTTAAGTTAGATGGAGGCTAACCTTATGTTCTGAACCCGGGGTTTAATGTGAATTTGAATGTTGTCTTTATCACAATGACATCTTTATTCTCTTGCTTTCCCTGATCCTTTATCATTCACTTATCTTTGGCTGTTTCTGGTCTAGTTCCCTTTGGCTAGTATTTACCTGCATTTTACATTTGATAACTATATCTCCCAGGGACATTCAGATGGCAAGTACACAACCCCACCAGGTATTTTCTACCCAAACCAAACCCACTGAGGCTGAAGTGCTCAGAGTGGTGATTTGCTACCACCACACTTGCCTCTTGGTCCATGACTTTTATTGTAGACATGAAGCTGAGCTCATGAATGTTATTATTTTGTCTTGACTATAACCATGAAAACAAAACTTATGGCTCCAATAAAGGATTCTGCCTCTTTATGCTGATCATTACAAAGAAACGCTGGGCGTCTTCGGTAATACCCCAATTAGCTTTATTGAGTGCATAATGCTAAAAACCCATATAGATCAACAAAATGTTATGATGACATGAAATTAAATAACAGGTATAATACAATAAAACATCCCCTCTATGATGAAAAGCAATAGGCTTCAGTGATATCTTTGCTGGCAACGCTAGCCAGAAAATGAAGGTCATTATGCAGGAAATTTAAGCTTTAAAAAATCCCATGCTCACTGAAATAACCTCAATTTGGAAACATAATATAAAACCATTAGAATTCAACCAGATTTTTCTTTAATCTTGGAATCTAATTTAAGGACACCCTGGTATCCATGCATTCTAACTAGTACTTAATGTTCCACTCAGTTAGTGCTCAACACGCATAAAATAATAACATTTAATGAAGTACTGACTATATCTTGCTTTTTGAAAATTAATACTTCAGATAACTAGATATCCAAACAATTACCTTATCTTTCTTATTATTAGTAGCATTATTACCCGTAATGCCACTAAATTACCCCTGGTTACTTGGTCCTCTGCAGAATTGAGAAGTAACAAAGAATCCTGCTGAAATAGTGACAGAAAAGATTAGCCCTGGGTAAAGTGGAAATTGGCACAACCCTTTTGAAAAAACTCTTTGGCATTATCTATTAAATCTAAATATGCACAGTGAGCCAGTAATCACAACCCTAGCTATATTATTAAAAATATGCTATAGCAGAACTAACAAATAAGCTGACACATTTGTACAATTAAATCATAGGTAGCAGTGATAATAAATATATAAAAAATATCTCCAAAAAAATGCAATATGATATAAAATATTAAAATACAAAAGAAAGAAGTGCCGCCTAAATATAGAGAAAAAGAAGCCAAACAACTAAAAAGTGTACACTGTAACATGATTCTATTCTTTTAAAGATCAAAAATAGGCAAAACTAATCTATAGGGTCAGAAGTCAGGATGGTGGTTACCCAGAGGAGGGATAATGACTAAACAGGGACACAAGGGCTCCTAGAATATTGGCATTATTCTGTTTCTTGATCAGGGTATTGTAAAACTTCATTGAAATATACATTTGTGGTTGTTTTCATTATTCATTGCTGTTTTCATTATTCATTGGTGAAAAATTACTCCCAAAACTTAGATGCTGTAAACAACAACCAACCCTATCTCACAACTTTTGCTTTCAGGAATCCCGTGGTGGCTTAGCTGAGTCCCGTGGCACAAGGTTTCTCACAAGACTGCCATCGGAGTGAGCCAGGGCTGTGGCCTCATCTGAAGACTGGACTGGGAGATGATCTGCTCTCAAGCTAATTCACGGGTTCCTCACCGACTGGTGGACCCAGGTCTTCAGTTCCTTGCTGGCTATTCCTTAGTGGCCTCTCAGTTCCTTGTCATGCAGGTGTCTCTATAGGTCGGCTCACAATTTGACAGCTGGCTTCCATCGCAGGGAGAGAGCGAGAGAGCAAGATAAGTTTAGCAAAACAGAAGCCAAACATCTTTTTGTGACCTAATCTCAAAAGTGATATTCCATTACTTTTGTCATGTTCAAACTCTTAAAAGTGAGTCACATGGTCTATCTCAAAGTCAAAGGGAGGGGATTATATAGGAGAAAGAGAATTAAAAGAGAGGGATTATTGGGGACTATCTTGGTTATACTTTAATTAAATACTCACCAGGCATGGTGGCACACGCCTATAACCCCAGCAGCTCAGGAGGTTGAGGCAGAAAGATCACCAGCTCAGTGGGGACTCACATCATCGTACATAAAAGCAAGTAAAGACACAGAGATTGTGGAGTGGACCATGTGTTAACACACAGGAACAGAATGCCCTGTCTGCTTTAGGATCATCATCTCTTCCATCTCCGTTGCACCTTGGCTTCCCTGATTTCTACCAAATGTGGAAAGAACTTGTGGTTTCTGACTGACCCATCATAATGATTTCCTTTGCCAAAAATGACTAGCAGCCCCAGATGCTTGACTAAATAAAGCCCATTTAGTCAAGCATCTACTTTCCAACATGTAAGAGAAGCACTGTGTTTGGAGTCCATATTGCTATGTATCTGGTGCATTTGATGAATTAACTGTTCTCACACCCACCCAATGCAGTGGAAAAGAAATGTTATTCTCCCTGGTATTCCTTAATTCAAGCCGTCATCTTAGTTACTCTCATTCAATCACTTTCCATGTCACCCAAATACCAAGGTTCTTTGTCTCCAGACAGTTTTCTTTTGGCCATTCTACCTTCCAAAGTTGACTAAGCATCAAATCCCAAATACTATCAAAAGGAATCAGGATCAAGATAAGGTGAGAATAAGAACTTCACTGCTAACATAACCTGTTCAAACATATCCCATTTTCTATCTGCTCCCTGTGGAGCAAATATCCTGAATCATTCTAACCTGGGTTATCCCAACCAAGTTTTCCCAACATCTTACCTATTTTCCCATGCATGAGACAATCATCAGAAAATCAGAAATGATCACTTTCCTCATGTAAGTGTTAAAGTAGCCTTAAACAACTCTACAGAAAATATGCAGTGACTCAGTGCTCTTTCCTGGCTTTTGGGATTGAGGTTCAGGTTAGATTATTTCAGGGAATTTAGAGATAAAGATATAAAGAAGGGAGAAGCTGGACTCTCACCTCAAAACCAGGCACCATGCACTAAACTTGCCATGAATGCAATTTCCAGCCTTAGACCAAGTTATCAAAGTAGTGAGTTTTCCAACTCTGGACATGCCAGAGCAGAGCCTGGGTACCCAGCCCGCCCATCTGTTGGGAATGGCTTCACGGGATTCCTAAACTAGGTGAAGGAATAGAAGATGTGATTTCTGAAGTCACTTCCAAATCTATGAACCTATTATTATAAATTTCTGTATTCAATATGACACCTAATACTTCCCCATCCACACTTTGAACTGAAACATCCTCTGTGCCGTTCAGTCTTTCCTATGACCAAGTTGACTATTATGGATTGTGTTTGCCGTGCCTGCCCATAAATAATAATTTTCCTACCTTACCCAGGTGAGAACTTCATTCATAACTTGAGCCTCATCCATGCAGCCTTTTAGACCCTACTGTTTTTATCAGATAAAGACAATATGTCTTGGAGTGCCAAACGTGAAGGATAGAAGGCATAGCAAAAAGAGACAGAGTTCCCAATTTACTGGCTGGATTCTCAGACTTTTCCCACAGCACCTGGGGCCTAATTTTTAATGACAATCACTTTCCAATTAACCACCCACCATGGGATGTTGGTAAAATCAGGGAAAATAAAGATCTGGAAGCAAAGAGATATTGAAGAGTAGACAACTAATAAGAATTCAGTCTCCAAAAATGACGGTTAATTATATCAGTTGGAAGACATTGAGTTTTCAAGAAACACTGCTTATGTTGAGAGGCATCAATCCATGGGAGGACATGTGACATTCTGCCAGAGACCCACTCCTTGCTCACTACCACCCAGAATGCAGACAAGCTTTGAGGTAGCTATGAAAAGATGGCAGGGCTGAGGGGAACTGCTACTAGGGAAGACAGCTGACCAGCGTCCAAGAAGATGGACACTCCTCCTACACCAGAGCTGAGCCAAGATCTCCTTCTTCAAATAGGACATGTTGAGAAGCCCTGGGTACAAAGGATGGGCCAGCATGGGACAGCAATGAAGTACCTAGGTCTAACCAGAGACACTGTAAAGGGAGAGAGCATCTGAAGAAGGGAGGTACCCAATTGTCCTCTACAGCTCAACACCCACTTCCGATGACTCCACATTTTTCTCCCGTCCAGAAGAATTACTGAATCCTTGCACATGCGCAGTGTCCTTGGTCTTTGTGGAACATGTTTCTCACACTTCATCCACCAGGGGGAGGTGGAGAGTCTTCTGTGGTGCAGAACCGAGCTGGTTCCGTGGAGTCTACAACCCTATTAAAGGTCATAGAAAAATCTGTTGTCCTGTAAAGAGTAAGGCATGAAGGGCTGATGATATAATTACCACTGTTCTTGAGTGTCCTTCATCTTCACAGAGCACAGGAAATACCAGCCCTGCACTGAATAAGTGCAAGTTCAAATTTCATTCTTGCATCTGTCCTTTTGCTCCTCCTGAAGTAGCTTTCTGGGAAAGAGAAAGCCTTTAATTCCAGATAAACACATGTCTCGTTTCGAATGAAATATTGATGCCTATGATTTCCAAATTCAGGGGACCATAAACTATGGTATCAGAGAAATCTGAATGAAAAGACATGATGCTCTGATAAAAAGAAAGTCTGTAGGTCCCAAAGGATGAGAACTGACATCGCATCTCTTGCTACTCAATGCACTGGCGCTGTGTGTTGAGGGCGGGAGAACAGCCTGGAACTGAAGAGATGGCCCTGACATGCCCTGCGGGTGCTGTTTCTTTTCCTAGAATCCATCTCCCTCCCCAGCCTTGGCCTGCTTGGAGGAGTGCTCAGCATCTTGCCTCCCCTGCACATCTCCTCTCTACTTGGCTTATTTGTATGTTCACTTAAAAAAAAAAAAAACTGTTAGGTTTTGGAATTCAAGGAAAGCGCGATGAAAACACATGTGCATCTGGCTATGGCTGATCCTTAAATGGACCCAAATTAAAATCTGGGCAGTTCTCAGCACAAAAGCAATAGCAACTATGAAGGTCATCAAAAGAATCATAGATTTGGCTACATTTTAATATTGAGTGTGTAACAACAAATCCCATCATTATGTACAACTATAATGCACCCATAACAATGTGGAGAAAAAGAATTCTAGATTTGGATGTTAAGAAAATCCAAGATGAAGACAAGAGTCTTTCCACTGAAGATGCAGTCATTTTTAGCAAGAGTTCACTTTACTGATTTTCATAATGATTCCCTTTTAATTCTTTTTTGTTTTGTTTTGTTTTGGTTGGTTGGTTGGTTGTTTTTGTTTTGTTTTGTTTCTTTGTTTTTTTGCGGGGGTGTTAGTGCTGGGGATTGAACTCAGGGGTACTTAACCACTGAGCAACACCCCCAGCTCTTTCTTTCATTTTTTTTTTTTTTTAATTTTGAGACAGGCTCTCACTAAATTGCTTAGGGCCTCACTAAGTTGCTGAGGCTGGCTTCGAACTTGCCATCCTCCTGCCTCAGCCTCCTGAGCTGCTGTTGGGATTACAGGCGTGTGCCACCACACCTGACTCCCTTTTAATTCTATTACATTTAATTCTGTTTATTTTATATAAAGAGAATTGAAAGAGAAAAGATGAATGAAAAACTATTTCTAAGTTCAATGAAAATAATATGCAAACTATATTCTGCTTTTTGATAATCCCTGATCTTTTGATGATCTCCATAGTCTATAACCCCACAATTATCTATTCATTCCCTCCCCCATTCTTGTTGTGTGTTAGCATCCACATTTCAGAAAGAACATTCAACCTTAGTTCTGTGGGATAGGCCTTATTTAATTTAATATGATAGTCTCCAGATCCATCCATTTACTGGCAAATGTCATAAAGTCATTTTTATGGCTGAGTAATATTCCATTGTGTATGTATGTGTGTGTGTGTGTGTGTGTGTGTGTGTGTGTGTGTATATATATATATATATATATACACCACAGTGTCAAACCATACTCTATTGTCATGTAAATCTAAAAAGAACAAAATAAACAAATAAACAAATAAATAAATAATTGGTCTGCAGTCTTAAAATTGTTTCAAGTTATTGATGTAATTTTTCTTACAGAAATTTTAATACTAAAAATTGAAAATATAAACTAAAAATAAGAATTATGAGTTTATCACATGTTAGGTGTGGAAATGCAGTATCATTTCATCTTAAATGCCAATTTACAATCTACTTTTTGGTTAGTATTCATCTCCAGAAGATAGACAGTCAGCAGATACTAAGGCTTACAAATTCAAAGTTATACTTCCCAATTGGTAAGAGAATTATTTTTCTTCTTGAATAACCAAAATGAGGGCTCAGTTAACTATTTTGTAAGTGATCTGGGTAAGATCAGTGAATCCATGTGATCTAACATCAGCATTTTTTCACATCACCTATATAATGCTTTATATATAGCGAGTTCTCAATTAAAACTAGGTTGAATTGAGTGACACTTCATTTACTAGACAGACCCACGATCCAGAGGAAACGTCTGCTGGAACTCTTGCTCTTTACACTAAACTGATAGCATGCCTTTTTAGTTCTATCTCTTTGCCCTATGCCCAAAGGCCATCTTAGGGTCCTTGAACTCTGCATTGTGCCCAGGGGATTTATTGACAATTAAAACTTATTTAAAGTCAGATCTCATGGGACCACAAAGGGACAGAGCCAAGGAAACAGACGATGCATGTCAAAGGCACTCAAAGATCCCATGGTGTGGGCAGCAACAGAGACCCCACTCAGACGCCTTCTGTGAAGGTGAGCTCTGCAGCTGCCAAGTTCATGCTCCGGGACCCTCACTACACAGTCCCCCTTAAAACCCTGGGTGGGGGGCTGGCATTGTGGCACATGGTCCTAAGTGCTCATAAAATTTTCAAAAAGAAGATATTTTCACCACAGTCAGTGATCAGTTCCCCTCCCCACTTGCCCGCATGTAAGAAGGCATTAGACGCTCCACAGGCATTTTAGGGATGCACAAGGGACAGATGAATTGAAAATGGATTTGCTTTGCATTGAGAGGAGTCTATGAATGTGGTTCATTGTTCTTTGTGTGTATAAAGAAGCCTAGGAATGACTTCCAAGAAAACCACCATCTCTGCTTGCAAGGGTGCAGGGTCAAAGGTCTACCGCAGTATGACTGACCTAAGGAGCCCTGCACTGGAAACTCGTGGGAGAGCAAGTCTTAAACCAGAGAGCGTGGGAAGCTGGCCAGTGTGAACCTGTAAACTAAGGACTCAGTTCTAACCAATACCAAGTCAAAATGAAAGAACTTTTTCCGTCAGATGCGTACTAAGATACTACGTATACTATAAAACACATCATGAAGCTGTTTTAATGAGAATAATGTAAAACACAGTTATGAAAATTCTTGAGTAATCATTTCAGCATTTGAACTCTCTCTCGTGTTTTATGCATCCATCCCAAAGCACTGGATGGCAAATTAGCAGTTTGATGCACCTCATCATAATAGAGTCTAGTGGTTCCACATGAAATGTCATGAAAATTTCCATTGATGCAGTGAAATGGACTAAAACAACAAGTACATCAACAATAAATTCCTGTATGTATTTATCAGTAAGTACAATGTACCCAGTAATAGCCATTTGGTTGCACAATTATACAATTAAGTAACATAGTAGGAGCCCTGCACTGGAAGCACATGGGGGAGGCTGAGGCAGGAGGATCATGAGTTCAAAGCCAGCCTCAGCAACAGCAAGGCACTAAGCAACTCAGTGAGACCCTGACTCTAAATAAAATACAAAATAGGGCTGGGGGTGTGGCTCAGTGGGCCAGTGTCCCTGAGTTCCATCCCTGGAACCAAAACAAAACAAAAAAGAGTTATACATGGATCTCAATTCAAAATGCATTTGAATTGCTCTTGACCCTGCCCCCAAATACAAGATAAAGCCTGCCATATTTTCAAAATTCTAGATCATACTAAAATTTAAATGTAACCAAAAGAAAGAATCTTAGTAGGAGCCAAAATGGAATCTGAAAGACTGAATTACCAAAGTCTCAAAATGTAAAACCTGTAAGTACTTCATCCTGCCTTGCTATTTACCTTTTAATTCAAATTGTCTTTTCTTCTGGCACAATTCAGGGAAGATACTATTAAGAGGGGTAGAGAGGTGGAGGGAGTTGGGGACAGCTGCATGGGGCATTGAGCCCAGGAGGGATGAAGGGACGGAGGTAACAGAATGGGGGCTGTCAGAGCCTGAACAGGATGATGGCGGGGTGGGATAATTTAGCAGCTCTGGAAAAGAGTATCTGAGCCCAAGCAGGATGAAGAAGAGTCTTTCCATGGGGGCAGCGATGGCCCAGAACAGATTGTTGGAGTCAGAACAAGATGTCAATGGAATGAAAAGACAGTGATGTCAACAGGATGGGCACAGACCAGTGGAGCTCATGCCAGGAGAGAAGGTGACATCATGTGGCTTTGAAAGCAGCCATAGGACAGGTAAAAAAAAAGGGGGTCCCCATGGCACAGTGGTGGTGAAAACCCAGGGCAAGGTACTAGAACCAAAGACAGATAAGAAAGGGACATTGGGAACCAGTGCTGGTGATGAGAGACAGGTGAAGAAATAGTAACTTAAAATAATAAAGGGGGGACATGACTTCTGCAATATTGAATTGGAATTGGAAGTATTAGTGAGAACTCATAGCTTTCCATATGGAGATAAATGCAGAAATAAACATAAATACATGCATCTATGTACTGTATACACACACCTATATCCACTCCCTGTGTCCACTGTTATTGAAACCCAGTAGCCATGAGCACAACCTACACTCACATTGTAGTTTCTAAACACCAAGAAAGAAACCAGGGTCCTTGGAGAAGAGGCTAATTCCAAGGCTGGGGCAGGTAAAATACAAGATGAGCCAAGATTGTTTTATGGCAGAAAGTGAGGAAGTGCTCAAAGAATGATAAGGATATGTCCAAAGGACCCAAAGTCTACTTGAAGGTATAACTCCCACCTAAACCTAGCAAGTTTCAGCATTTTTATCAAAATAAACAATGATAATACATCATAATCCATTGCTACATCTAATAAGCTCTAATTTGGTAAAGCCCTAATTTGAAACGTGGAGAATGAATTATGACAGGCTAGTCACATATCCAACAATATAAAAATAAAAATGGATTAAACTCTCCAGTTACAAGGCATTCTCAGGATGAATTAAAAAAGAAGTCCCAATTACATGCCATTTACAAGAGATATACTTCAATATAAAGATAGATACAATTAAAGTAAAAAGATTCAAAAATATAAATCACAGAAACCATACTCATCAGAAAGCTCAAGTAACTATGCTAATATAAGACAAAGCAAATAGAAGACAAACAGTGTTATCAGAGATTAAAAGATCAATAAGTTAAAATGATAAAATAGTCAATCCTTCGAGGAAGCAATAATCTCGACTACGTGTACATTTAATTTCTTGATTGAAAAATATGAAGCAAAAGTGAAAAGAACTTGAAAGGAGAAATAGACAAATCCTCAATTATGTTTGGAGATTTTAATACAAATCCTACATAAGCTTTTTAGAAAATATAAGGGAAAGCTTGTCGATTTATTTTATGAGGCCAGCAATATGCTGCTACCCAAACCAGACAAAGACATTTTAGGGAAGTAAAATTGTAAATTAATCTCTCTCATAAATACAGATGCAAAACCTCTTAAGGAAATATTAGTAAATCAAATCTAGGAATATACAAAAAGTATGATGTATCATAATCAAGTAGGGATTATCCAAGGTATGAGAAGTTGGTTTAATATCTGAAAACCAATCAAAGTGGAAACCTAATACACAACCAAATTAAGAAAAAAAACCACTATAATCTCAATAGAGGCAGAAAAGGAAATTGAGAAAACTAAACACCTATTAATTATTTTTTTAAAAAATAGAAGGAACTTCTTCAACCTTATAAAGCACACATTGAATGAAGTATCTATGGAGAATGATTGGAACTCTTTCCTATTAGAATTGGAACAGGGTGTGTGTTCTCTCACTGCTTCTATTCAATATTATAAACAGAGGTTTTAATAAGTAATGATCATAATAAAGGCATATATGTTAGAAAAGAAGTAAAAATGTCTTCATTGAGAGATGACATGGCTTCTGCTTACAAAATCCCAAGGAATCTAAAAAAATAAATAAATAACTAGATCTAATGAGTAAATTTAATAAGATTATAGGCTACAAGATAATTATATGAAAATCAAACATATTTGTATATACTAACCAAATTTGAAAAATAAAATCTCTTAAAATCCTACTTACAATCATTTCTAAAGCATAAGCTAATTGAAGATAAATGTGGTTGGGCATGGTGGTACACACCTATAATCCTAGTGGTTCCCAAGCCTGAGGCAGGAGGATTGCAAATTGGAGGCCAGCCTCAGCAACTTAGCAAAGTCCTAATCAACTTAGTGAGACCCTGTCTCAAGACAAAAAACAGAACAGGCTGGGCATGTAGTTCAGTGGTAAGTTGCCTCTAGGTTATATTACTAGTATCAAAAAAAGTTTAACAAAATATTTTAAAAACCTCCATGCTGAAAACTATAAAACATTACTGAGTAAAAATAAATAAGCAAATAATTGATGGAGAGATATACAATGTTCATTGTTTAGAAGTCTCAGTATTGTTAAATATCACTTCTTCTGAAAATGATCTAGATGTGCAATCCAATAAAAATTCCAGAAGGAATCATTGTAAAAGTTAACAAGCTGACTCCAAAGTTTTGTGGCAGTAAAAATAACTCAAAATAATGTTGAAAAGAATGAACAAAGTTGGAATATATGCCCATGTAACTTGATTTTAAGACTTACTACATAGATAAAGTAGATAAGATATTGGTGTAAAGATAATCCTATAGAACCAAGGAATGAAATCACAGCCGAGATAGAGACCCACACTTACAGGGTTAAATTGAATTTCTGCAAAGATAGCAAAGGAATTCAATGGAGAAAGCATTTTCAACAAAAGGTGGTGGAACCATTAGACATCAAAGAGGAGATTAAGATAAGCTTGCCTCATACCTCACAAAATTAATCTTTGGAATGAGTCAGATTTAAATGTAAAACAAAGCTGGGAATGTGACTCAGTGACAGAGTGTTTGTCTAGCAAATGAGGACCTGTGTTCAGTTCAATCTTCATCACTTCTTCACCAAAACAGATTTAAATGTAAAGCCTAAAAGTTTAAAGCTTCTAGGGGAAAAAAAAAACAGTATTTAGAAGTTTCTCTTCATGTTTGGCATCCATATATCTTATGAACTAGTGATTTGACTTCTGGATATTTACACAAGAGAAATGAAAAATAAATGTACATTAAAAAGTTACACATGGCCAGGCACAGTGATGCACACCTGTAATCTCAGCGGCTCAGGAGGCTGAGGCAGGAGGATTGCAAGTTCAAAGCCAGCCTCAGCAACAGCAAGGCGCTAAGCAACTCAGTGAGACCCTGTCTCTAAATAAAATACAAAATAGGGCTGGAAATGTGGCTCAGTGGGCAAGTGTCTCTGATTTCAATCCCTAGTACCAAAGCAAAACAAAAAAAAAAAAAGTTATACATGAATCTCAATAGCAACTGTCCTGATAAGAGGAAAGAGAGAGAGAGAGAGAGAGAGAGAGAGAGAGAGAGAGAGAGAGAGAGAGAAGAAGAGAAGAGAATGTTCCCAACAAGAGAAATGATAAACAAATTGTGGTTACATTTGTGTAAGGAATATTTCAGACTCTCAGGTAGGAGATCTGGAATCTGAGGTCAAAAAAGTAACTGGACACCTCATGCCACTCTCTAATGTACTTAAAGCTACTCTATATTTCTGGCCAAACCCTATAATCAATTTACAGTAGAGTTTCTGCCATTGGTGCAAATTCCCTAACTCAAGCACCAGTCCAGATAGATATGCATTCTACAGGTGATAAAAGCAAACAGGGTCTCAGGACCACGTTACTAGATCCTTAAGGAGCAGTCACCATGCCAGTTGTAGGGAATTTCATGATGGCTTCTTGGCTGTAAAGACACTATCCTCTCTATAGGTATTTATTGCCTGCAATAAATGGACTTTTTCTCCTCGTTGTGTAGAATCATAGTGATGAAGCTAGGAGGGTGTCCTCTTGGACTCTATTCTTCCTCTTTCAAGACCCAATCATGAGGGCTGGGGATGTGGCTCAAGCGGTAGCGCGCTCGCCTGGCATGCGTGCGGCCCGGGTTCGATCCTCAGCACCACATACCAACAAAGATGTTGTGTCCGCCGAGAACTAAAAAGTAAATATTAAAAATTCTCTCTCTCTCTCTCTCTCTCCTCTCTCCTCTCTCACTCTCTCTTTAAAAAAAAAAAAAAGACCCAATCATGAAGGGACCCTCACAGTAGCGATGCTGCTGTCACATCTTTCAAGCATTTTTATGTCTTTCCATGCTTGTAGCTCATCTTTCAAGGTCAGCTTCTTGTGAGATCAAGTCATGGGGTCTCCATCTAACTTCTGCCTCCCTCGAGGACTGTTTCTCTCACCTTATAACTCACCTTTCCCAACTTCCTTTGGTCCTTCTTAGGAAATTCTTCTTTTACATCCATCAACCCATAGAAGGCCAGCAGGAATCCCACCAAGTCCCCCAAAACATTTCCTCACCTCAAACATCAAGGATGCCTGAAGACAGAGAAAGAATGGCAAAAGAAAATGATTCCTGATATTTTCTTTCTCTAAATTTTATCCTCAAGATTTTCTATGGCTTGTTTATCAAGAAGAGAGAGACATTTGTTTTGGTAGTCACATGGGTTGGATTGAGGTGGTTAGAGAGGAGAGAGGGAGGGAGACTCACTCATCCTTTCCTCCATGCCTCCCAGATACTATACGCACCTGCCATGTACTTTAAGGTCATCTCTAGATGATGTACAGTACCTAACATTATGCAAATACTAGGTCAATTGATATACTCTATCTTGGTTGGTTTAATCCATGGATACGAAACCTGTGGGTACAAGGGCCAGATTGATAAGAAGACTACATTTCAAGATCTCTATTATATAACAATGTGACTAAAGTTAATAATTAAAACATTGTAGTCTTGGAAAATGTAAAGATAGTGGATATTATGTGCCCTCACCACATAAAAGAATAAATACTGGTGGATGAGATTGGCCAAGTTATATTGTTATATTGTATGCACATACAAATATGTATTAAGGAATCCCACTGCTCCATAGAACTCTAATGCATCAATAAAAATATGGAAAAAATAATAAAAGAAACTGTAGGTAACACATTTGTCAATTAACCAGATTTAATCATTCCTTAATGTATATATACTTTAGAACATTGTGCTGTATGTGATTTAAAAAAAACATGCATCATTTGTTAATTAAAAAATGAATTTGAAAGACGAGGTAGACTCATTTTGAGTTGCTTTACTCTTTCCTTCCCCCAACAACACCGTATCTTGCAAACTTCATTGCATTTAATGTGGACTTCACGCTCTCCCTCCTTCTGCCCCTTCTTCTTCAGTCTTTGTCAATAAAGTCATGTGACTCCTCTACTTAAAAGCTCTCCTGTGGCTTCCTGCTTCAGTGCAAAATCAAGACCTTGGCATGGCTCGAAGGCCCCGTGTGGTCAGGTGTCCAGTTACCTTTCTGACCTCAGCTTCCAGACTTGTTACTCGACCTCAGTCACCTGGCTGGAGTGTGCTGGACCTTCACCTGCCTAGAGGCTTGCTCTTGCTGTTCCCTCAGTGCGGAAAGAGTTTACCTGGGAGATGCCCATGGTTCACATACTGTCCCTCTTCAGGTCACCTCTTCATGGAAGCCTTCCTGGTCTTGTCCACCTAAACTGCAGAAACCACCTGTTCCACTCAGCTTTTTCAGTGCTGTGACTGAAAGATCTGACCAGAACAATAAAGAAAAGTTGATTTGAAGGCTCACAGTTTCAGAGGTCTTAGTCTTTAGAAGGCCGTCTCTATTCCTCAGGGTTCAAGGTGAGGCTGGACATCAGGGTGGAAAATTGTGGCACTGGGAAGCAGCTCACATGATGGTCAGGAAGCAGAGAGAGAGAGAGAGGTACAAATATATACCCCAAAGCCACACACCCCTAATTTCCACCTCCTCCAGCCACAACTTACCACTTCCTACCAGTTAATCCCTATCAGGAGATTAATTCACTGATTGGGTTAAGACTCTCACAACCCAATGATTTCTCCTCTGAACCTTCTTGCATAGTCTGACACGTGAGCTTTTGGGGGACACATCACATCTAAACCACACCACCACCCCACTATGGCCTCCCAACTCCATTCTCCTGATTCTTTGGTAAACTTTCTCCTTAGCACTCAGCTCTAAGCATACGGTGTATTTTATTTAACTAAATTACAGTTAGTTTTCATGGGGGATTGGTTTCAGGATACCTCAGAGATATCAAAATTCACAAACGCTCAAGTTCGTATCATAAAATGAAAATAGTATTTGCATAGGACCTACATCAATCCTCTGATAGACTTTAAATCATCTCTAGATCACGTATAATAACCTAAGATAGTATAAATGCTTTGTTAATTGTTGTTACATTTTGTGGTTTATGGAATAGAACAAGAAAAAATGGTGTATATATTCAGATGAAAAAAAGTTTTCCCGTTTTTGTTTTGTTTTGTTTTTTGTTTGTTTGTTTTTTTGGTACCGGGGATTGAACTCAGGGGCACTCAACCACTGAGCCACATTCCCAGCCCTTTTTTGTATTTTATTTAGAGACTCCTATCTCTAAACAAAAAAAAAAAAAACTCTCCCTGAGTTGCTTAGTACCTCCTTGCTTTTGCTGAAGCTGACTTTGAACTTGAAGTCCTCTCGTCTCAGCCTCCCGATCCCCTGGTTTTACAGGTGTGCACCACCATACCCAGCTTCCCCAATATTTTTGATCCTTGGTTGGTTTAATCCCAGGATGCAGAACTCGTGTGTCTGAGGACCCACTGTGTTTATTACCCATCTCCCTCAATTAGAATATATGCTTCATGAGGGCAGAAATTTTGTGTGATTTGACTGCTGCCCTGGGCCCAGCACTCTGGCACATAGAAGGTACTGATGCCACGTGCTGAGTGAGTGGGTGAATCACATCCGCCCACTGAAGGGGGCAAGTCAAGCCAAACATGGGGATACATGAACTGCTCCCTCAACGGTGCTCTGCTTTGACAGATGCTCTGCGGCTATGATGATGATATTGGTGAAAGTTGACCTCGATGGCTTGTGCATAAAACTTTTTGTCACTAAAGGGACCGAAAGTCCTGGATGGGCAATAAAATGGTACAGAGGAGAGAACGGCAACCAAAGCACCTTGAGAACTGTCACTAAGCAGGAGTACTGTGGAAGTAACTCCTTGGCTCATAGGAAATAAAAGTATAGGATCGTGAGCCTGAACACCCTGTGTTAAATTCTCCATCATTGAGAAGTCGTCTTTCTGGGTGTATTTTAAATATCCCCACCTGGTACATAATTGATTCTGATTATAGATTCTTTTACCTGATTAGGGAGAAATACTGAATTAAGAGCAGACTTGTCTATTTTTTTAAAATATTTAATTCTTTTACTTGTACACCTTTGTTTTTATGTATTTACTTTTACGTGGTGCTGAGGATTGAACCCAGGGCCTCGCACGTGCTAGGTGAGCACTCTACCACTGAGCCACAACCCCAGGCCAGACTTGTCTATTCTTACAGAGCATCATTCTCTCCTTTTAGCAAGTATGGAATAAATAAACAGTATAATCCGAGAGGCTTGTTTGTTTGATTTTTTGATAGGGCAGCTCATGGAATGGTCAAATCAGCCATGCAAACTTGTCTTATTAGGCGCTTGGCAGAGAATTGGCTTGTGCCTGCTGCCTGAGACAGAGCCACTTGGGTCTGCCTGACCCAGGTCCCTCCCAAGATATAGAATGATATCCCTGAAAACTCTGCTGTCCCCTCTGAAGTCAACCCTTGCCCATATCTGGACCCACAAGAGGAATCACATTTTATTATTTATATCAGCACAGATTCATTTTGCCTATTCTCGAATTTAATTTAAATGGAACCATACAATGTTCCTGGCTTCTTTGTTTCAGCAAAATGATTGTGGGATTCGTCCATGTTACCGCTCACATGTGTGGAGTTTGTTCCTTTACATTACAGGTATTTTTGTCTTGCTTCATCGTTTCACCCAGGATAATGGGGACTTCAGGGAGAAATGCTCAAACTGGAAGTAAAGAGGTATTTCTTTTCCTGGACTTCATCCAACTGGAAGGGGTGCAGCAGTCATTTTAAGTCCCCCCCTCAACAGTTCAACCTGGCAAAGTTGAAGCCCCCTTCTGAGTATCTCCATCATAGCAGGACAGTCCTTTGGTGCCATGAACATTACACATTGTTGGGAATTTTTTTGCAGAGCCAAAATCCTTTGACTCACAAAATGCCTCCAAATGCTGCTCTGAGGCTTTCCAAATATTCCCAGCACTTCAAATCCAGAGTCATTAATATTGATTTTCAAAGTTAGATGCTTACTACAGTGATTGCAGGGCCTTTGCAACCCTTGAGGTCTGTTTCTTTGGAAGAACATTATTTCATGGCAAAGAAGAAAGATAGCTGTGTTTTGAGAGCTCTCCCTCTGTCTGTTAACTTCTCCCATTTCTCTTTAAAGTATTCATTGATGTGTTTGAGGGTAACAAATGGCCTGTACATTCTAACGTAGAAAAGATGGGCAGCTTCTATCTTTCATGGTCTCATCTGTCTTGCCCCTCAAGAAGTGGCTAACTCCTCCTCTCCCCACCTGCACACTCACACACTATAGTGAATTCCTATGATTTTATGCTGCCTCAACATACATTCTGAGTAGGGGGCTAACTTTCACACTAGGAACAGGGCTCACAGCCTGGACCTTCCCAGGTCTCCACCTCCTCCCAGTTCCTCGAGATGTTTGATTCGGATGGCTGCTGCCTTGATCAACCACCTCCTGGTGAATACCTCCTATGATACAACCTACTTGACTTACCCCACTGACTGTAACACCCCACGTGGACTGCTCAGATACGCCACAGCGACCACCTCTCAGTCACAGTGTGACTTGGTGGACCTTGTGCCTATCTGCTCAATAATACCCTGGACTAGACCCCAATAAAGCCTTTGGCCATGGGTCTTTATCCTTCTCTCTCTTTCTTCCTATCCCCACCTGCTGGTTAAGCAGGCATGTTCTGGATGGCTCCCCTTTCCCCTCAGCCTCACGAGGCACCTGCCCTCTTCTGTGGGATCTGTGAGTAATAAACTCCTTCTGGTATTTCCCATGTTCTGCTATGCTTCCTCCTTCGTGTCTGACCCCAGCAGCACACCTGCACCTGACTTTGTCCTTGGTTAGTATTTAGTACTAACTACTCCCTAGGCAGGGAGTAGCTATCTTGGTAGGAATAAAGTAGACACAAGTCAAAAACAGCCACCAGGATATCTCCGAGCATAAACAGATTTCCTATGACAAGGACACCTGGTCATGGTCGGAGAGTTAGGAATTAGGTTGTCTGTCAGCATAAACAAGCACTCCAACCCCCTTGACTAAATCCATCAGGACAAAGAAGAGAGACCTTAAGACCTTAAGACCATATCCACCCCTCCTTACCTCTTTCTTTCCAAGAAAGGGTACCAAGGTGTTAAGTCTCTCTGATGGATGGCCATGGCCATCAACAATGATGGTCACAGTCGCACTGCTGTTGAAGGGACTCGGAGAATTGTACTCCATTAGTGAATAGATGTACTACTCCATGATCACTTCTCTCAGAAACTGTAAAAATTGATTTGGTTGAGCTATTTTCATAGTTTCTAAAACTTGGAAAGCTGTCACTCAACACAATCTCTGGCCATTGATTCAATGAACCGTCAGACATGAGATACAATTTCTCCCTTGATATCAGCAAGTGATAAGGGGCTGAGAATGTAAACTCTTTTCAGTTAGCCCAGAAATTTCATAAAGGCTGTTGTCTTGCCCACTTGGACAAGGGTCAGAAGAATGCACTAGAGGTAGTAATTCAAGTAACCATATGACCTAGAGTAGCCCTGACCAAGAGAAAGATAATTCAAGTCATATGGATGATTTGGAATGTCCTAGTAATCATATTGAAAAAAAAAAGTGAAAAGAAATCAATAGAGATCATTTCACTAGATTATCTTATTTAACCTTTATCCAATATTACTATTTTAATAGGTAAATCAACATTTAAGGGTTTTTTATGTCTGCTATAAGAAATTATCAAATTCTGGAGACTAGAAGGTGGACTTACGGGGGTAGCATTATTCAGTCAATGTGAGTATTATCGATGAGATGTTCAATTTTTTTTTTCATACTGACTTCAACATTTTCAAAATTCAGTGTGTGGTTTGCACTTAGAGCACATCTTAGTTTTGACTGGCCACCTTTCAACTGCTCAGTAACCCCATTGTAGCTAGTGGCTACCAAACTGGAAGAGAAGTCTAACGCAAGGGTTTGCCACTTGGATGCACTTTGGAATCTTCTGGAGAGAATTTTTAAATCCTGATTTTTAGCCTACATGGCATTCTGAAGAACTCAGAGCCAAGGCATCGGGATTTCTTTAAAACTCCTCAGATGATTCAAATGTGTAGTCTCAAGACTGAGAACTCTTGATGTAGGGCAAGAATAAATCTTATTCCTCTATCCTATTGAAAAATTACCCCCTTAAGAACCAGAGCTATTTCCCTGATGTCAAAGATTTAGAATTAGTAGTTGTGCTAACTTAAGCATTTAAATACCAAGTGTGTATGTGTGTGTGTGTGTGTGTGTGTGTGCATACAAATGTGCAAGCACTTAGCTTTCAGCATCTGAAAACATAGCACTCAATTTGACTTATGAAACCTCTGATTGGCTCTGAGACCATTCACACGTGTTCATTTGTTCACCAGATATTCACTGAAAGCCTGCTGTGTACCAGGAAGTATGTCATTTCATCCAGGCACCTTCTACATATAGTTGGTGAGAGAAGCTGCTATGAAAGAATTATAAGGTCAAATTTTTCAGTGGGGTGCCTCCTGACTCTTCTGGGAACCCAGACTGCACACACATGCACACACATACACACACACACACACACACACACACACACACACACACACACTCACACACACGAGTTTGACAACACAGCAGAAGTATTCTTGGAGTTAGATCCAGGCAAATCCACTGTATTCCTGGAAAAACAACTCAGGATGGACTCAAAGAGAAACTATGAAACCTTAACAGGGACTCTGCATTTACATCCAAATGGTAAAATGGTCCCTGACCCCAAAACATCACACTCCCTTGAAGCTGCCTGAAAACTTTCTCTTATCTCTGTTTGCTCTCTTTTCTGCCTCTCCTTTGCTCTCCTCTGTATTTCGGGGTCTCCCCTCTTTCTTAGGAGATGGTGTTCAATGGCCTGCAATGCCTGCCTTCTGCTCTCCAACTTTCTTAGGTAACTATTATGATTGTTTTCCACACTCTCTGACTCACTGTCAATTGTCTTCTCTTCCCATTCAGTACAAATTTCAACAGATGCTACCAGGATGCTCTTTCCAAATAGAAAATTCCTCCCCCATTTATTACATGTTCCTTATGTCCCACAGTTTGTACCTTCCTTTACTATCTTCTTGCCTTCCCCAACCATGGCTATGTCCTGTCCTTTGGACAACGAGGCTACTATTTCCTGATGTGGCTCTGTGCCCTGCTCAGCTTGAATTCCTCCCCTTCACACCAGAAGTAGATATTCTACCCACACTTCATGGTTTTTCTCAAAAGTGTTCCATAATCCTCCCTGTCTTCCCTGAGGACAGGACAGGTGTGATGTCTTTGTCTGTGTGCTGATCTCAGTATTAGGTTTCTCAAAAAAAAGAAAAAAGAACCAATCACCTTGCTATTAGGGGACTTGCTTTAGGACCCCCTACAATTCCCCAAATATGAGAATTCTCAAGTGTCTTATGTAAAACAGCATTGTATTTACATATAACCCTCATATGCACATACCCCTGATAAACTTTAAATCATCTCTGTATTACTTATCTAATACAAAGTAATAGCTATGTAAATAGTTCTTATACTGCATTGTTTAGGGGGAAATACCAAAGGGAAAAAGTCTCTTATGTTCATTACAAGGGCAATATTTTTCTAATATTTTCCATCGAAGGTTGGTTAAATTTTTACATGTAGAACCCAGAGCTATGAAAGGCCAGTTGTCTATAGAAAGGGATTTATTTCAAGGAATTGGCTCACAGAATTACAGAGGTTGGCAAGTCAAAAAATCTACAGAATAGACAAGAAGCTGGAAACTCAGCAAAGAGCCACTGTTGGAGTTCAAGCCTGGAGTCTGTCTGCTGGCAGAATCTGCGTTTCTTCCTGAGAAGCCAGTCTTTTGTCCTCTGGAGACCTTCAGCAGATTGGATGAGATTTACAGAATGGAGGGCAATCTGCTTTGCTCAAAGTCTACTGATTCTAGAGTGAGTCTCATCCATGGGGTAGGGAGAGAGGTCTTCACAGAACGTTCTTAACGTTTGAGCACACATCTGGGAACCATGGCCCAGTCAGGATGGCACATAATAAAGACTGTGACTCATCATCACTCCAGGCCCCTCCCGCATCCTACACATGCGGTGCCATGATGGCTTGTCCAAGGAAGACCTCAGTGAATGGGGACTGAGTCCTGTCCAAACGAAGTATTCACAGAGGCCAGGACCGGCAAAGCAATAGAGCAATACTGTCCCCAGGCTAGATTCCTGCTGCAGTGTCCTACAGAGCTTCTCTTGTCTTTGAGGTCTCCCCGGGTCCTCACTATGTTTCCCTATAAGTAGTATTTAAAAAAAAAAAAAAGAAAAAACTTCAAATAAGGGCTGAGGTTGTGGCTCAGCAGTAGAGTGCTTGCCTAGCACATGCGAAGCCCTGGGTTTGATCCTCAGCACCACATAAAAATATATTGAGTCCAACTACAATTAAAAAAATAAATATTAAAAACAAAACTTCAAATAAAAGTAATCATCTCTATTCCAGATAGGGGCAGTGGGGCACACCTGTAATACCTCAGGCTCAGGAGGCTGAGGCAGGAGGATTGAGAGTTCAAAGCCAGCCTCAGCAACTTAGGGAGACCCTAAGCAACTCAGGGAGACCCTGTCTCTAAATAAAATAAATAAAAAGGGCTGGGGATGTGGCTCAGTGGTTAAGTGCCCCTGGGTTCAATCCCCAGTACCAATAATAAATAATAATTATTATTATTATTATCATTATCTCTATTCCAAATCTTCTTAAAATTAGGGAAAATCTCAAACCACAACTTACAGGCATCAGAATGGGCAAATATGCTCTTGCTCATGCAAGACCATGAAGACTAACAGGGAACCACAAATCTACAGCTGGTTTCCCAACCTGGGAACTTCTACAGGGCTGAGTAGCCCCTCTTGACTTCCCATGGAGCAGACCTAAGGCCAGGGTAGTACATATGAGCAGACTCAAGGATGCAGGGCTCACAAGGAGAAGGGAACAAGGAGCAAAGGGAGCCCACCCCCACCACATTCCGATACTTCTGATCTGCTGGACAGAGCTAAATAGGCAGTTGGCCTGCTGTCTAGAAAGCTCTAGGGGACTGTGTGAAGGACAGGCAGAACGGCAAACCCTGCCAGACCTCCCCATGGCTGAATGCCTCCTTACTGGAACACGCAGGAGTTCAGAGAGGTCCATTTCCTCTTTTCTTTTCCACTAAGACCCGTATGGTTTCATAATGGCATTTTAAGCTAGCTGTTAATGTGGGTAATGTAGTTTGGGAAAAAGCAAAAAGGTCCAATTATAAGAATCAATATATTGTGTGAAGGGAGAAACAAAAGCCTCTATTAAATATGAAGCAGGGCTTCCATTCCAACCCAGCAAGGCCAAACAAGGAAACCGAAATCATGGCGTGAGACGGGATGCGGGTGGAAGAGGGTGAGTGTTCTCTGAGTTCATTCATCCCTCCTTCCTGTTGAAAATGTTGCCTTGCCTCTAGGAAAATGATATTCGCTGAGCAATCCCAAGCCCAGCCGGCACAGAGCATAGGATGGGTCCTTAGTAATTATTTATTGAGTTATTGAATAAATGAATGATTTGTTGATGCCGTTTTTTGAACCAAGACTTTCAAAATATAGCCCCTGACCAGCAGCATCAACAACACCTAGAAACTTCTTCATATGGAAAATTTCCCCAAATCTCTCAGGGTAGGACCCAGAAATCTCTGTTCTGATTCTGATTTATGACAAATTTTGAGAACCTCTGCGTCAGGCCAAGCCCAGATTTTAGCAGGCAGCCTACCACCCAACAACTACACATTCTTAGTACTACAGAGATAAAAATGTGATGTGGCACATGCCCTGCTCTCAGCCTTTTGTGGACATGTCTCTGAACTAGTGGCCCCTACAGGGTACAATCAGAAAACTTCATTCTACCCTACACAGTCCCTTTGATGATAGACCCAGCTGTGGGATAAGGTCTCCCTAGCTCCTGGATGAAATCCCCTCCAGACTCATCACTGACTCAGGCCCTCCATGGTAATGAAAATATTTTGATCTATTTTCGTTATAGGGACAGTTGCCATCCAGGAATTCAAAGAGCTAGCTGTGTATCAAAATTACTTACCACTGGCTCTGCCTTGCTTCAAACAAGTCAATGAGGAAGGGTGGGCATAATCCCCTTGTTCTTGATTGCCAGCCAAGCTCCTCTGTTCCCCTCCATCTCATCCCCGCCATCTTGTTTATCCAAGGAAAGAAGGTGGGCAGGAAAGAGGGAGTGAGAAGGAAAGAGTATGAGAAGAGTTAGAGAGGTCTTACTTGACTAGGGTACATATGAGGGGCACTCCCATGGGATCCTCCAAGTTCAGCCTCCTTTGTATGGGTTATGCTTGACCATTCATTATGTTTTCCCCAGCACCTAGTAACTGTTAGCACTTTGGGTCTTTTTCCCTTCCTTTTGGTCCATCTCACCCCTGAAGGTCATTCTCTTGTCTCTACTCAAAGAATAACCCTTAGACTAGTACCATGCACTCTGAGTCCCTGGGGAAAGCATGCACTTTGGGCCACTATCTCTGAGAGTGAAGTTCACATCCAAACTAGCCACCTTCCCTTATTCTAAAGCCTGGCAGGTGGCACTCAGCACAGTCTTTCACCATCTGTAAGTGGAAATAAATACCAACCTCTGTCTGGGTCCCATGTACCTCAGGAGACAAACATCAGCTCCCCTGTTTTCTTCAACAACTTTCTCTGAAGGAATCCTCTTGCTAGTTTCTAACCTCCTTCCCTAAATTCCTAGATATCATCTGTTCAGCCTGGAAGGTGAGTGGTGGATGAATACTGACAAAACTTACTTTCAGAATCTGGGGTTGCTATAACGAAACACCATCACCAGGGTGGCTTAAACAACACAAATTTATTTCTCATAGTTCGGAGATCAGAAAATCCAAGATCCAGATGGTAGCATATTCAGAGTTTGAAGGACTCACTTCCTGGTTCAGATACAGTTGTCTTCTTGGTGCCTCCTCCATTGGCTGAGGTAAGAAGCAAGCTCTCTAAGGACTCTTATCAGGCCCCTAATCACACTCCTGAGGAATCCATCTTCATGACCTTATCTCATTCTAATCACTTCCTGTGATGGTTAATCTCAAGTGTCAACTTGAATAGATGGAGTTGTTTAGAAAACTGGTGAAGCATTTATTCTGGGCGTTATCTATCAGGGTTGTTTTCCCAAAAGAGAAATGTGTGAGTTGGCAAACTAAGTGGGCAGGCTCTGTCTAATCAGCTGGTGGCTGAATGGAACCAGAAAACAGAAGGGGAATGAATGCTCTCTGTTTTCTGTGGCTCTTCCTTCTTAAGCAGGTAAGAAGCTTCCCTTGGACTTTAGCCTCCAGATTCTGGACTTACACCAACAACCCACTTATAGATCTCAGACCTCTGACCTCAAGCTGGGGGCTACACCATTGACCTCTGGCTTCTAGGATGGAGCCACACTACTGACAATTCTGACTCTCCAGCTTGCAGAAAACCACCATGGACTGTCCAGCCTCTGTGGTCATGTTAGTCAGCTCTCTGTTACTATAACAAAATACCTGAGATACTCAACTTGAAAGGGGAAAAGGTTTATTTTGGCTTATAGTCTCAGAAATTTTAGTCCATGGTTGAGTGGTCCTGTGATAAGTAGGACTGTGGTAAAGCGATACATTATGGTGGAAGTATACGATAGAGTAATGCTGCTTACCTGGTGGAAGCCTGGAAGAGAGAGGAAGAGGGGGTGATCCCAAAATCCCCTTCAAGGGCACACCCCCAATGACCTAACTTCCTCCCACAAGGTCCCACCTCTTAAAGGTTCCACCACCTGCCAATAGCACTACAAGCTGGTGACCAAGTCTTTAACATATAGAACTTTGGAAGATACTTACTCAAATCATAGCAGTGATCATTGAAGCCAAATATACTCATTCATATATATTTTCTACTTATTTTGTTTCTCTGGATAATCCTAATATACTTCCCAAAGTGTCTACCTTCCAGTGCCATCACATTAGGGAAATTCAACATGGGGATTTTGAGGGAATGCAAGCATTCATTCCACTACAGACATTCTCATGCCTCACTTTGAAATGTGCAGTTGGTTGGCATCCAGGCCTGTGGGATCTCAGAAATTGAGACGGTTCTATTTTAGCATCCTTGTATATTATACACATAAATAACTAATATTTATTTGGTGCTTCCCAGTTTAATAAAGTACCCCCTGAAGTGATAAGATATGTAATGGCTTTAGAGGAAATCGATAAGATCCATAGGAAACAAAGAGAAATGTTTCAAGTTTAGAATTTTAAAGAGAGAAGGATCGCTTTCATCTGGGGGGATCGGGTTGCCACTAATAGCTATTTGTAGCACTACAGGATTTTATTCAAACTCACCAGGAAACACCCTCTCCCCAAAACTTCTACAAATGATCTTCCAGGACAGCTCAGCTACTCTGACCACTGCTCCTCCTCCTCCTCCTCCAGCCTCTCTCTCTCACTCTCTCTCTCCCATCTTGCCCCCTCCTTCCATCTTGCCTTTAATAGGTCCCCAAATTTGGAACTTACCCAAGATCCTATTTGAAACCCTCTTAAAACACCTGCTACCAAACCATAGCTTTGGGGAATCCATACTGAGTTAAATAGGGGTCTCTCTGTACTGTCTTGAGTTCCTGCTTCAGAAAATAGAGAGATACAGAAGCCATGAAGCCATGTCACGGTCCCCAACTGGGAACTGACCACACATGGCCAGTGGGCACACCATTACCTCTGGCCTCCATGGCCCTGAACAAACCTCAGACCCAGTAAGGTCCACACTCCAGCGGAACAGAAAATACTAGTGCTAAGGTTTGAATCCGTGTGTCTTCTCCAAACTTCATGTTGAAATGTGATGGCCAGTGTAACAGCATTAAGATGGGACCTTCAGGAAATAGTTAAGTCATGATGTGGTGTCCTTGTGAATGGAATGAGATGCTCTTATTAAAAGCTTGATGAAGGGACTTTGTCCCTTTGCCCTTCCACCTTCCGCCATGTGAGGACACAGTGCTCAAGGCCCTATCTTGAGACCAGAATAGACAACAAACTTCCTGGTGCCTTAATCTTGAACTTCCCATCTTCCAGAACTGTGAGAAATAAGGTTCAGTTCTTTATAAATTTCCCAGTCTGTGGTCTTTTGTTACAGCAGCACTAATAAACTAAGACACCTGGGGATGTAAAATCTTTTCCCAAGACCTCACCTCTTCTCTGTCCCATCCAGAGAGCACTGCTAATTGCTTCATTAATTACGTTCAGATAAAATTTACGACTCCGCCAGAACTCAGAAGACCCTGGTTATGTGGACCCTGAAGAAATTGATCTGCCCTTCTGCACTATCTCGGTGGCAAACTCATCTCCAATGTGCCAGGATTCTGTGATCTACCATTCAGCATACCTCTGCAGAAACGAATGCCGAACTTCTATACTTAACCAGAGATTTCAAATATTGATAAAGGTTGCCCCTTGCTGCCCAGACCCTGGCAAGAAAACATTAAGCATTCAGGAAAATGCATAAAGCTAATTGCTAAACAGCACTCCAGAGCTGGACTCTCCTTAAGGGGCCAGTAAATGGAGCATGTGAATAATTTTACAGCACAAAAAAAATCGCCTCCAATTGTAGAGCATATATTTTCTGTAATGCTTATAAATGGGTTGACGGTACCTCCTGCAGCTCCTCCTTCAATGCCCCCTCACTCCCTGCCTGTAACTCTTTGAATGTTAACCTTGACCTCTTAATGCCAAAGAGTTGGATGTTTTCCCAGGTTTCCAGGCTCCCCCAAATTCCTTGCCTCACTCCTCTTCATGGAAGCCCACTCTTCTCTTGACACCTTGTCTGATGCTCCTCCATTGAGTCCTTCAGCCACATGAGCATCGTTTTCCACAACTTTCCATTCTCAGCCCCTCTTCTCCCTTCCTAACCCTCTACTTAGGGAACATCCCTTTCCAGGACATCTCACCACCCCCCACCCCTCGCCTGAGCTCCCATCCAACCCTGCTCAAACCCTAGTAGATACCTGGGTGCCTGGCATTGGACTCCTTTCCTATTTGGGGAGAATTCCAAGATCTAATGAGTCTTGGTGGGAGACAGAGTCAGCACACTAGTAAATGTCAGCTTAAAAAGCCGGATACAGTTGCCACCCCATCCTCCAGGAATATATTCCAACTCCCCAGGGGATGCCTGAAGCCACTGATAGTAATAAACCCTGTAGACACTGTTTTTTCTATACATTCACTTCTATGATAAGGTTCATTTATTAATTCAGTACAATAAGAGATAAAGAGGCATAATAATAGAATAATTATAATGATTAAAATAAAATTCATTCCCTTTCTGTCACTTTATTTTATATATATATATATATTAAAGTGTTAGGCATATATATGTATGTATACATATTTACACTTTATTATTAGAAAGTATTAACTGAATATACCAATGGGGTTTATAATATTCCTACATGTGCATATAGCATTCATCAATTAAGTCCAAACACCCTTTTCCCATCATCCTCACCCCCTGAACCCTTGCCAATTCCTAGCAAACACTGTTCTACTTTTGGATTCCAGGTGGGCTGTGTCTTGTGTGTGTGTGCGTGTGTGTGTATGTGTGTGTGTGTATTTAGCTTCCACATATGAGAAAACACTCCATACTGTCTTTCTGTGTCTGATATTTCACTTAACATAATGTCCTTGAGTTCCATTCATTTTGCTGCTAATGACAAGGATTTCATTCATTATGGCTGAATAATACTCCACTGGGTGTATACCCAGTTGTCTTTATCCATTCTTCTGTTGATGGGCGCTCAGGCTGATTCCATATCTTAGCTATTATGAATAGTGCTGCAGTAAACATAATGTCCTTTGGATGTATACCCAGCAGTGGGATAACTGGATCCCAAGGTAGACCTATTTTTAGTTTGTTGAGGAATCTGCATCTGCTCTCCATAATCCACCTTTCATTTTAAGTGCACATGCCTTGAAATGCCATAGCACTATTTTTTGTTGTATTAACTCCTGCTCAAAATCTTAACTAGGGTTCCTTAATTATACAGAGTAAATTTCAAGTACTTTAGTATCACCCAGAGGTCAACCAACCCTCTCTCCTGGATATTCCCTTCCTCAGGCTGTCTCTGTTTGCCCAGTATCAGTACAGATAAAGAGTTTGATATCTCCTTATTTTCCCCCAAAACACCAAACATTACCACGTGTTAAACAACTCAGACCTTGAGAATGCCTTGGGAGATGTGGACCAGGGGTTCAATTTGCACCTGTTAGAAGTCGATACCAGATGGCTGGCTCCTGAGTCCTTTTAGCCATGGATCCATCAACATTTGGGTTTCTCCCCCTGCTACCTGTCCCTTTCCCCACCCAACCCTCAATCCACCAGGCCTGTGTCCCCTCCCTGATGCGTCATACTCTGTGGAAGCAGCGAGTAGTTATGAACGTGAACTCATGAGCCCACTAGAAAGGACTTAAATTCCAGTTCAGCCACTTGCTGTCCAGCTTTACTTATTGTTGCTTATTTATGGTTGCTATTGCTACTTGGTTTATGTCTGTGTGTGTGTGACACCTCTCTGATCAGCAAGATGAGAATAACAAAATCCACTTCCATCGGCTCATTGTGAGAAATCAATGGATAAATGGATGGACATGAAGAACTTGAGGTGCCTGGTGCTGTGAAAACTATTATTACCATGGTCTGCTCCTGTACCTTCCAGGCCCATCAATAAATTTGCTTAAGCAAATTGGAATTGGGCTCCTGTCTTACCATAAAAGGCCTGAGCACTGAAAGCATGAAGTTCGTAAGAGACACAAAGACCAGACAAAACCATATGGAGTAGCTTTCATTTTCCTCCTTTGGAACAAGTGAGTGAAGCTTAGTAAGAGTCTTTAGTGATCAGTTACTTTTTTGGCCTTAGGTGTCATCTTTAGCATGGGACGTTGAAAAATATCAATTTCATGATTCCCTAAAAAATTTCATTGCTTAGATTTTCTCTGAAACTGCTCCCCCAAAATAATATGATGCCCCAAAGCATCTGGTTCACTGACTTTTTTAAAAAAATAATTTTTAACTATGAAATATTTTTAAATATAGAAAAGTACTGAAACATCAGCAGACAACCTGGGTTTATGTCTAAAATGCTTATAGTTTGTCTTTTGGGACAGGTTTTTAATCCACTGGGAATTGTATTTGTGGGTAATAAGAGGTTGGAATCTAAATGCACATTTTTCCATATACAATGCCAATTGTGGCTACATCATTTGTTAAATAATCCCGCTTTCCCTCAGTAATTTGCAATGCCCTCGTTGCTCTTAAATTCCCAGATATTTGGGGATTTCCCAGATATTTGGGCCAGTTTATAAATTCTTTATTCTCCCACATGATTTGCCCAAGTCTGTGTCATTTTTACCAGATGGCTCATTTTCATCATTAGAAGCATACATTCACCCATTGCTTAGTGACCACTGCTATCTATTCTCAGAAATGTGTTGTTGGCCAGCTTTATCTTTGCATGAACACCTTAGAATGTACTGACACAAAGGTAGATGGTATGTTCTACTACACACTGAGGCCATGTGTATACCATATGACCTCAGTATATATATGGAGGTGGTCAGTCTATGGCTTCTAAGGCCTCAGTGAACAAAAAGCACAAGATTAAATCGAGCACAAGAGAAAAGGATTCCATCAAGAGACGCAGTAAACACAAGACCAAGTACAAAGGGTAAATGCTGAACTTTTAAACGGCAGGCAGCATAGTAGGACTGTTGACACCAGCATCATCACAAATTATGAGTTATTTGTTGTATTACTGGCAATAGATGTATGATCCATTGCATCTCTATGATCTTAGCATAGGATGATGGGAATTTTCAGCTAACTCATAATTTTAGGGGACAACCATGGTATGCATGGTCTGTCACTGATCCAATCGCTGTTGTGAAGCATCTTCATCTCTCAAACTTCCCTTCTTCAGTTTCTGCTGCTTCTGCTTTTGCTTTAACTGCTACACTACCATTTCTTTTTTTTAATTGTTTTTGGTCCTTTACTGTTTTCTATAAATTTTTTGATAAGTATATAGAGTTCCATGAAAATTTTTATTAGAATATTTTTGATGATAAGTATGATTCTTATTGGAATTATTGATTTTTATAAGTTGGAGGACAGCTGGGTATGGTGGCCCACAGCTGTAATTCCAGTGGCTGGGGAGGCTGAGGCAGGAGGATTGCCACTTCAAAGTCAGCCTCAGCAATTTAGCTAGACCCTAAGCAACTTGGCAAAACCCTGTCTCAAAGGAAAGAGGGTTGGGGATGTGGCTCAGTGGTTAAGTGCCCCTGCGTTTGATCCTTGGTACAAAAAAAAAAAAAACTATAAATTGGAGGAAAATTAGAATCATGACAATCTCTTCTCATCTTGGGAATATGATATGATTCAACATTTATTTGCATCACCCTTACAGGTCTTACAGTAAAGAGATTTGATTTTCTCTATAATGGTGTCACTTTTGTAGTTGTATTCCTGATATACTTACAGTTTGGGATAATATCAGTACATATTATCCTTTTTAGTATAATATAGTCAATCATTGTGGTATTACTATTTAAGAATATTCTCAATTTATGTATGTTGATCTGTATCCAACAATTGTTCAATATAATCAGTTCCAATGGATCACATGTAGAATTTCTTGAATTTTCTACATGGACGTTCATATCATCTAAAAATAATAATAATAATTCTCTTCTCCCTTTCCATCACTTCTCTGCTGATATGCTGTGTCTGTCTCATTGCTTTGTCAAAGGCCTTCAGTATGATGTCCAGTAGAAGCAGTGACCACAGATACCTGCATTTTTTTTTAATGGATTCCAACAGCTGAATTTTAGTCAATGCTTTTCCTACCCCTTTAAAGATGATCAGATCATTTCATCTCTAAGCTGGTCATAAGGTTGATTGCATTAGTAGATGTGTTATGTTAAACCACTAATGTTAGCTCATTGGTCTATCCTTGATTTGGAGTGCTATTATTTTATGTAGAATTTTCCCCTCTACATTGATCAGTAAGAACTGCATATAATTTTCCTTGTTCATAGTGCTCTTGACCAATTTTTGTAACAATATTATATCAGCCTCATAAAAGGAATTGGAGAGATTGCCTTCTATTTTATGCCCTGAAACACATTATATAAGACAAGAATTATTAGTTCCTTAGCATTTTATGGGAATATCTAATGAAATAATTTAGGTCAGAGTTTTTAAGGGATAATCTTTTTATTATCCATTCAACTTTTTTCATGTAATAGACCGATAAGATTTAAGATTTTCTATATCTCTTTGAGTAGGTTTGGAGATTTCTATTTTCTAGAAAACCATCTATTCCACCAAGTTTTCAAATTTATTGGATAGATTATCTTGTGATTTTTTAAAAATCTTTGTAGTTAGAGCTTTTTAGTTTTAGCCACTTTTGGTGACTTAACTAATTTTACAGCTGAACTTCTTATATTAAGATTTTTTTCTTTAAAGAAATAATTTTGGGGAGAGTTGGTCTTCTTTGGGGTTAATTTTCTGTTTCTTTAATTTCTGCTCTCTTTGTTATTTTATTCTTTGAACTTACACTGTTCTTATTTTTCTAACTCCTTGAATTGTATGTTTAACTTGTAGTGTTATGGCCCTTTTTTTAACTATATGCATTTTAGGATATGATTTTTCTCTACATATAATTTATAACCTCAAAGTTTTGATATATAGGGATTGTATTGTCATTAATTTCTAAACATTTTCTGGTTTCCATGGTGACTTCTATTGACTTGAATCATTTAAGGGTGTGTTTTTTATTGTCTATATGTAAATTTCTAGTTCTATTGCATTCAGATGACAGAATGTTGATATCAACAGAGAATCTGCATATCAATTTCTTAGAATTTTTGAAACTTGCTTTATGGCTTATTAAATACCCAGATTTATTGTAAATATTTTATGTAAATGCTTAAAAGAATGTGAATTTTCTAAATGTTGGATATATGATTCTGTGTATGTAATTCAAATCTTTCATGCATTTATCATTTATAAACATGAACTGACAGTTTCTAAAGAAAGGCATTGGAATTTTCCACAAATATGTGGATTTGTATAGATATTCCTATAACTATATCAATGTTTCCTTTATACATTTTACTGGTATTTGTTAATTGCATACAAGTTCAGGATTAGCCTGTTCTCCGGTGAATTATTCCTTTTGGCTTTGAATAATGGCTTTGTCTTATATAATGCTTTTTTCTTTAAAATCCACTTTGTCTGAGATAATATTTCTGAACAAACTTTCTTTGAGTTAACATTTATCTGAGATATTTTCCACACTTTATTTTTCAATATTTCTCTCATATGGTTTTATGTACATGTATCTTATGAACAACATGTGATTGGATATAGTAGGATTTACTTAATCTATTCTAAGAGTATTTCATTGAAATAGATTTTATTTAGTTCTACATTTTTGTAGTTCTTACTTAATTTTACCTACTCCTATTATTTTATTTTGTGTTTTTCTACTTAACCATGTTTTTAAAATTTTTTGCTCGTTATTCTCTTCTACTCTTCCTTTTCTTTATACCTTGCCTATTTTCCCTCTGCTAAGTTGGAAGTTATGTCTTCTGTTTTATTATTTTAGTGTTTTCATATTAAATATGTAATTGTTTTAAAACAGGGGGCTGGAGTTACTATTTCTACCTTCTTCCTGAACAATCCAAGGAAGCTAGAACATTTTAAATCTGGTTGTGGTTAACCCCTCCCTTCCATCTTTCCTATTATTGTTTTCATTTTTAGTTTCATGTTCTTTTTATTCTCCTACATACTCATCTTACTATTATGACTACCTTTATTGCCAGTGTGGTGGAGATAGTCTTTATCTAACCTTACGCACTCCAATTTCTCAACTCACCATTGATTTTATATGCCACTCCTTACTATTGAATTCAGTTTTGTTCCTCTGAATCAGTTCATTTTGTGGAGATCCATGTTTGTAAATATCTCATTTTGAGTCTGAAAATGTCTTTTTTATTAATCCACACACTTCAGTGGTTGTTTTTCTTGTAGACATAACTCTGAGTTGATCTTTATTTTCCTTTGGCCTTTATAACATACTATTCCATTGGCTTGAAACTTCTATTGTCCTGTTGAAAAGTCTGTTGAAAGTCTCCTATTTTTCTCTTGTAGTTAACTTTCTCTGATGTTTTAAGATTTTTCTCCTTGATCTTAATACTACTACAAAATTTCACTACAGTGTTCCTATGATGGACTCATTTTTATTTAGCCTACATGTGATTCTGAATTTCTTCAATGTGAGGCTCATCATTCTTGAATTCTGATAAAATCTTCTACCTAATTACAATGTATGCCTTATTCTATTTATTCTTCTAGAATCCCAACCAGATACACTGTATCTTTTCTTTTATTCTTCATACTATTAATTTTGTCTTCATGTCTTCCAGCTTTTCATTTTTTTGCTTCATCCTGGGTAATTTTTAGCAATATCACCCATGTTATTATAACTATATCTTTTCAATCTTATGTCTTGAATAAGTACCTTTTCAAATATGTTTGCTCTTTTCTTAGGACATCAATTGCTTTTCAGGTCTTTTATTACTTAACACACATTTAATTTTTATTCTTTTCAGGTGATCTATTATCTTAAATTCTTGGGGAATCTAACCCTTCTCTCATTGTCTTCTGATTATGGCTTGTTACTTCCTCGTCAATTGTGTGTTTTTATGTGGGTCAATTTTAATTTAAGCTTCTACTGTTTGTTCATTTGTTTTCTGTGAGAATGTTCTGTGACCTGGGTTATGGCTGCACCTATCCAGAGTTAACATGTGTTTGGTCACATTACTCTAGGTGTATCAGCATCCCAAGATGAATGTTATATTAATATTTCTTGATTTGTCTTGAGATTCTGACTGCAGTTGTGATGAAATTGGAACCCCAAACTTCTGTGATGTTCAAGTTTGGGTTTTGGACATCTCAGAAGAGACCTGTCTTTTCTATTCAAAACCTAGAGATAAGGACCAACTTTATTTTCCCATTCTGATTTACTTTTTCACTGAGTTTTCAGCCCTTCAAAAGTTCTGCCATTATCTCAGGGCTATGCAGTTGCAAACATCTATCTCATACAGAATCCAGGCTTCAAGCTCTGTTCCTATATGGACAATAACACTCAAACTTCTAAATTAACAAAACCAACATAGGATCCCCCTCCCCAGGACATCACAGAACCTGTTCACACCCATATCACTCTGAGCTTTCAATGTCTTCTCTATTCTGTCACTGAAGATTTTTTTTATCCTTTTGGAGATATTCCCTCTAATTTATAAGGTCATTTATTTGTTACTTTTTCACCTACTTATCACCACTTGTATCAGAAAGGCTTCAGACTGCCTTGGCTCATCAGACCACCAAATACAGATTTTGTTCAATGGTGCCTTCTTAGGCTTAACCATCTGTAAAAACTGTATCATGGTAAAATTAAGAATTACACAGAGACCCACTATTATCATGTATTTAAAAATAAATTTTAAAAAAAGAATGACACAGAGAAACTTTTTCACTCATAGTTTCTTACTAGTCATTGATTGTTTTTAATAAAACCACACAGACTTGTGGGGAAGCAACAGGTACATCTCTCATTGACAATTGACTCCAAATTAGTATCCTTTAGGACTAATATCAGGAGTGATCATTTGAGTCAAACTTCTTATATAAAGTTCCTAAGGAGGTAGTAACATAAATAAAAACATTTGGAGGAAAATGATGTCCTCGATATCAGATGTGAATTAGCAGTAAACATTTAGAAGTATGTTGTTATAATTTTGGTAATTGAAAGTTAGAAAAGAAAAAGTAGAAATGTCACTATGACAGGGAGGTGTAAGAGATGATGCCTAGGGATTTGGAAAGATGCACGTTTACATTTCCATGTTAAAATGTGGCAGATGGGACCACATCTTTCTTTGAAACTCCCTTACCATATTCAGTCATGCACTGTATAAGGATATTTGGGTCCACAATGAGCCACATACATTGTGGTGGTACCATATGTTTATAATGGAACTGAAAATTTCTCATAGTCATCATTTTACAGTAAAAAAAAAAAGTTTACTGTGTCATACTGACAGTTCATACATATCCTGTTCATTGTATCTCCTATTTGCTTTAAGAGGTCATGTCAAGTAATTGCCCTAGACCACCTAGGTCTGTGTAATTATGTAATGTTCACATAACAACTAATTTATCAGAGTCACTTTTCACAGAACACTGTCCTATCAAGTAATTCATGACTGTACTAGGTATTAGGTACTGTACATAGTTGTCCTCCATGACAATCATATTCTTGTCTGCATACATTTTCAAACCTAATTAAAATAAATCCCAGGTACCATTAAAACAACAGCTTTAAACACCATATGTAGACACATATTTTTACAAGTATGTTTTTGTCCAATTTTTGGTTATTTGATTAGAAAAGACTCCTAGAAGTACAATTTTTGGATAAGGTACAAACATACAACTAACACATTTTATTTCATTGCCTAGTTGCCCTATGGAAATTTGTGTTATGTTAAACTTTCACAGTAATGACGGATGGTGTCATTCCTCCATGATCATGCCCTTTCACTGAGAGACAAGAACATATGCAACTGAAGTGCCATGAGAAAACAGAGTTTGATAGCCAGTACACATTACTTATGTTTAAAAAATATGTTTTCCCTACATAAAAATCAATGCATTCAGAATGCATTGAAAATATTGAAAGATGAAATCATTTATAATTTAACAACCCAGGTATACCTGCTGTTAATGTTTGGGTTTCTGTCTTTCAGATGAATGTTTTATCCCTTGCTTATATTTATACAAAAATGCTGACATTCTATTAAAAAACACAAATGCACAAAATTATAAATAAGTAAATGTAAAGCCCAGGTATGGAGGACATTAAAAATTATGATAGAGCAAATGTATAATATCATGTTTAATACATTAAATTCGCAACAAGATTGCCCGTCTATGCAAAAATAAAAGCTTCCAAAGTCGCTCATGAGATTGCAGCTGGCATAGATTAATAAATTTAGGAAAATATGAGAAAAAGAAGTATCTCCCCCAAAGGACTCTGGGTTTAGAATGTTTTACAAGTAAGCTCCTCAAACCTTTAGGAAATAGAATTCCCAACCTATACAAATAGTCTCAGAAGACAGCAAAGGAAGGAGGAGAAAAGACAAATGGTTTCAGAAGCAGAAGACTCAGAAGCAACAGAGTGAAGTTGGAATGTGGACTGTCCCACTATTACCCTCCAGTGTGATGTCACTATTATTCTGTATAGTAAAGATGCCATAGATTTGTTCTCTCAAAACTCTATTCTATTTAGTTAGGAGGTTGTTTTTTTTTTTTAAAAAAAAAGCCTTTTTAATAGCCTGACCCTCAGTCTTGAGGTGTGACTAGTAGTTGGATATAAACTTGCCCTAGGACTGAGCATGTGTAGCTTAGTGTAGTAGGTGCTTAGTGTTCAATTCCCTGCACCCGCCCAACAAAATATCTTTGTCTTTCAAACAATGATGTCATTGGTCCAACACACTGAGAAAGTATTGTTACCAATGTGGCTTTCATTGAAAGATAATTTGTTACAAATTTACATTTATGCCCCAAATTTTCTATGACCTCTCTCCCATTATTATAGAAATACAGTGACTTTTTCTTTTCCTTCTTATTTTTGAGAAGTTCTGGATATCAAGTTAAAATAGTTTATTCTATTCAAGGATGATTAATCATGATTATGGAGATTTTTTATTACTCTTTTTAAAATCAAATTGTTTTATAAAATTTCTGCAGCATTATGTTGAATTAAATGACAGTTGCTTGAGAACAGATTGTTTGTCTCCTCCTCTGATGTCATTTGTCTAACTCAAATGTCATTTCCCCCTAGTAGGTGAAACATGGCTTCAGAGCTTCACTGTACTAATAACCTTAAAATGTCTATAATAAGTAATAACTCCAGTCTACTGCCTTAAAAGTCATGCACAATGCTAGGCAGAATTAAAGTCTTTTCTAAAAAGTACTTTTTCTCTGAGTTTTAGAAGAGAAAATATCACAATGGATAAAATTATCTGCCCCTCAAAAAGCCCTAAAAGACTAAATTGCTTTTACTTCAAAAGCTCTTTATGAAATTAATATCTTACCTTGAAATTCTAAAATAATCTTATCTTTTATACATATAATAAATGCTTAGTCTATTAATGCTTCAGTGTTATGATAATATATGCTCTTTGAAATCTAGAGATGAAAGGCATTCAACAGAGCAAAATTTCATTATTATATCTTATTACTTTTTTGCATATAATGCTGCCATTACCACTTCTGCCAGAATGTTTTGAGACACCAAAAATAAAATTTAAAAATAAGAAGGTACACTGAAAAACTAAGAAGTCCTTTCTTCTTTGCTTCTTTCCACCGACCTATAAATCTTGGTGCTCACCCTAATGCCAGTACGTGTAGCTACACTCATTCTTTTTAATGACTGCTCAGCATTACTCCATAGCATGGAGTGGTAATTAATGAACACTCTTAATTTTTCACTGTGGCAAATAACTCTGCAGTGAACAAAAAGATACACGTACATTTTTTGCATATATGGAAATACTGTTTACCAAAGAAGATTCTAGAAGTAGACTTGCCAATTCAAATAAAGTGAATTTTTGTTTGGCTAGATACTGACAAATGATTTAGAATAAGACCACTTACAGGTAAATAATATGAAAATTCAGTAGCATACAAGAAACATCATATTAAATTCATTGCTAAGCCAGATCCCTCCAAATAAGGAATTTTCGAAGGGGAAGAAAAGTAAAAGTGAGAACTTTAAAAAAACATCTGAACTGGTTTTTGCTCTAACAATGACCCCCAGGCTCTTGTAACCTTAACCCCTGTTTTTAAAGCTTCACAGATCATGGAAAACAGGCAGTAAAATCCAAAGTTACACCAAAGTAGGATTAAAATAGAAAATACCTACATAATGCTGGGATTTCAAAGGCCTTCGGGTTCCTGGAAATATGAACAAGAGCTAAAACCTTCAGCTGGAAACTTTCTCCCCATGATTCTTATACTTGATATAGAGTGGAGAAAATCACATTCCATGCATGTATGATTATGTCAAAATGAACTCCAATATTAAGTATAATTGTGTTGCATTACATTAAGTATTTTTTAAAAAAGGAAGCAAAATAAATTACCCTGAGAATTTATAACAACAAACTGGATTTCACATAGTTTTGGAGCCCAAGTTCACATTACCTCTGTAATAAAAAAAAAATCTCAAATGCATAATCTAATTTATCATATTCTAGATTAATGAGCATCCTCAGGGAACTAAAAGGAATAAATGCAAATCCTGTATAAAGGAATGTAACTTCAATGCAAGCCTCCAAACACTTCCAAATATAGAATTCCAAGGAAATAGGTTCAAAGTCACTCATCAAAAACATACATGGAGAATAAACATTATGAGTGAAAGCCAGTGAGGAAAATACTTGGAATCACAAATGGATCTTTATACAAAATTCTTAGGCTTGAGCGGGGCGTGGTGGCACATGCCTGTAATCCCAGCAGCTCAGGAGGCTGAGGCAGGAGCATCGTGAGTTCAAAGCCAGACTCAGCAAAAGTGAGGTGCTAAGCAACTCAGTGAGATCCTGTCTCTAAATAAAATACAAAATAGGGCTGGGGATGTGGTTCAGTGACCCTTGAATTCAATCTCTGATAAAAACAACAGCAAAAAATTCTTATGCTTAACACATGGTAATAAATGAAACTGAGGCTTCAAAAAGAATGCAATAGAAACCATTATAAATATAAAACTCAAGGATGACTTAAACAGAAAAATTAAAATTGAATTATTGAATGGGCAATGGAATTAGACTATACTTTAGAGTAACTATGAGATGAAAAATATAATATAGAGATAAATAGATGTGGAGAATAAAAATAAGACCTATCTTACATTCAGTTGAAATTCCAGAAGAGATAACAAATTGATATTACTTAGAAAACCGGTTTCCACAGAGATTATGACAGAATTTCCCAGAATTGTTGAAAGACTGTCAGTCTCATTAACAGAAGGATGAAAGAATCTTAAGCAGGATAAATAAAAAGGAATGGACAGCTAAGTACATTATTGTGAAACTATAGAACTGTTGGGGTTTGAGTCTGCAGAGTTTAGCTCCCTCAGGCCTGACTTTTTGCAAGAGCTGTGGCTGTGATTTAGGTCAGCTGAGGCAAACCTCAGTTAGGAGGAGGAAAAGTTCTCTTCCCCTTATCGCAAGTCACAAGTTCTGCAAGGTTTGGCCAAGAGGAAGAAGCTTCCTGCATACTGGACCTGGGAACAGTACATTCGGGGATTAGATAATGTCTACAAAGAACTTTGGGAGGGTACTTATCAAATGAACAGGAACAATCTGAATTTAGCTCTGTGTACCCGCTGAGGCATGATTTTTGGGCAATGCGGGTAAAGTGTTACTGAAGAATTGCTTGCTTTGTTAGAAGAAGAATATAAAAGGAACTTGCAAATAAACCTCAGCATGCAGTTGCAATTGCTGCCTTGGCTCTGCATCCCCTGTGTCCCGGTTATTTCGCGACCCTTACCCAGGGACCCGAACGCTCTAGACGTTCACATAGAACATCAAAGACAAAAATAAGATCTTAGAAGCAACCAGAGAGAAAAGACATGTACCTAAAAAGAAAGTCAGGTTTAGAATAATGGGTAACAGAACACAGTGAAATAATCTCTCTTCGGAGTCAACCTGAAATTCAGTATGAATCCTTAGATTTATATACCAGGTCAAACTCTCTTTTGAGAATAAGAGTTATATAAAGACATCTTTCTAAAATAAAGTTGGGCATAGTGGCAGGTACCTGTATAGTCCTGGGTACCAGGGAGACAGAGGTAGGAGGATTACTTGAGACCAGTTTGAGACCAGCTTGAGCAACACAGTGAGACCCCATATAAAAAGAAAAAAAAATTGAAATAGTTTACCACCAACAGATCTTCACCAAGGGAAAGCCTATTATTTGTGAGGAAAACTCCATATTTTAAAAAATAGCATCATATTGTCTTTAAAAACTACATACAATAAATTATTTTAGGTCTAGCATGGATAATTTGAAAACCCTTAGATTTTAACCCCAAAACAAAAATATTTCAGAAATGTTTACTATACTTTGGCTTTTGGTTCTTTTGAAGCTATAAATTCAAATTTATAGTTGGATTATTCAAAACCTCATTAATTTAGAAGTACTTTCAATGTGTATGATTCCCATTAAGTTAGTGCATAACTTTCAATATTTCACAAGTATTGTTTGTCCCATATAGTAAAAATTCTAAGGTTTTTTAAAGATGCAATATGACTAAGATGGTTTTATTTGCTATCCCCAAAACTATGTTTTTATTCTGATAGTTTCACCTCATAAACTTGTGCTACGATTGGGATTCGTATCCCTGAAAGGCCAAGGTGTTAAAAGGTTGGTCCCAGCCCAGCCCATGGTGCTACTGGTAGATAGTGGAACCTTTAAAAGATGAGACCTATTGGTTGGTCTTAGGTCACACTGGGAATGTACCATCAAAGGGGGACAGTGGGACCCCAGTCTCTTCCTCTTTCTCTTTTGTCTCTCACTCCTAAAGTGAATGATTTGGGCTGCTGCTATGATGTGCTGTCCCACCACAAGTCCAGAATCAACACAGCCAACCAATCATGGACTGAAACCTTCAAAACTGTGAGCCAAAATAAATCTTTTCCTTTTATAACCTGATTATCTCAGGTATCTCTTACAGTAATGGGAAGCTGACTAAGACAACTTGGTATTAAAACTTCTATCATCAAGGAAACTTGTGAAATCTAAATTCTTTCTAAGAATCTCTACAGCATTAGACACATGGACACAGACAATCAGATACATAAATATATCTTTCTTTTGTTATTTTCTTTCAATGCATTGTCACCTCACCCAGACAATGCCTTCTATATCCTCACTTAGTATTTAATGAATGTTTGTTGCAATGGGGATCATGAAGATAATGATAATTTTCAACTCTTTCTGTCCAAACCTGCTCAAAACCAAAAATAATTCCTTCCTCATCTATGGGTAGTTTATAAAAATATTGTATATCCTGTTTTCCTTGATCCCTACTGGCCCAAACTGTGTCAAATCAAATCCACTTGTCTCACCAGTGCAATATATAAAGAGCCTGGATATCACTTCTACCCTCACGACAAGGGGAAAAAAAAAATTGAACAAACCAAAAAATCAAGAACTCTTCTTAGATCCACCAGAGAATGGAGGTCCCAGAGCAAACTGCTGTCCTGAAAACTGGAAAAAAATCACAGCTTATGGATAAGGGAAAGAATTATATCAGACTTCTTTTCAGAAACCAGAAGCAAGAGTGGAGTGTTGAAAGAAAGACCAACAACGCATAGTTCTCTCTCTCGTGAAATTATCCTTCAAAAGTGAAAGAGAAATAAAGACTTTCTCAGACCAGCAAACCCAGTGGCCTCCCCAGCATCCCAGACTTGGCCTCGCTGCTCCCTGGACTGCCCCACGGGAATCTGGGCCATGCTTCTGACACTGACATCTAGGTCTTCTAGGTGCTAGAACCGTGCAGCCTCCAGTTGAACAAACCAAAAGACAGACTCTCCTGTGCTTAATTGAGCACAGAGTGGGAGAGAGAAAGAGGGCATCCCACACTGGGTCTGAAAGTCCCTAAGGACCTAATGTAATGGATGGACCTTGTTCAAATCCTGACTACCTGCCCCCCGATTAAACTTTTAATCAAAAAATGGACATAAATAATGCCAATAAAATATAATTTTGTTAGGTGTGAACAACGGCACTGTGGACATAGAAATCTTTAAAGCTTTTAGAGATTCACATCAATGTTAAGGATCAAGTGGATGATACATGAGATGGAAGCAAAATATTTCAGCAAAGCAAATGAAGGAACGGAAGCAAATGTTGGAAAATTCTGATGTAAGTTAAGCCTGGATAACAGGTATACAAAGGCTTATTCTATTACTCTATTTTTGTGTGTTTGAAACTTTTCATAGTAATTTTCTTTGCTTCCAGTCCCACTGATCCTTCAGGAAGCATTTCAGTTTCCATTTTATTACAGACAAACAGGGGCTGGGATGGGATAGGGCTGGCTCACCTGGTCTAAGTTCCATTCATTTCTAACCTAGATCTAGCCCAGTCAAACCCATTACAAAAATAGGACTTTGATAAGCACACTGCTACCTAAACACTGGCTTGCTTTCTTACCATAAACGTTTACTGAAGACTAATTCCTGAGTTGTACAGATTGCTTTTCAGAAAGGTAAAACCAGGTCTATTCTAACCAGTGCAAGTTGCCCTTTCAGCACATGGGGCGGCCATTTGTTTAAAAACTTGTATAAGTACAAAGCAAGAAAGATAGAACATAACTTAATTAGGTCGTGGGAAAACCAGGTCAAAGGCAGTGGAAATAGCCTTACCTGAGGTACAGACGTGGGAAAAACAGCTAGTTTCTTTACTTCCATTATCAGAATTCGTTCACTTAGCAAATATGTATTTGCCTAGCGCCTCTATCTTTAAATGGATGTCAATGGTGTTAATAGTTACGGATATTACTAGCAAATTTAGCCTTTCTTTCTTATAAAGTAAGAAGAAACGAAGTGGAGCCACTTTAAAAAAAAAAAAAAAAAAAAAGGACTTTCAGTAGTGTGAAAATTATCCTTCTGTGAACCTTCGGGAATCTCTTAGAGGTCAGTCTTCATTTTTCCCTCCTCCTAGACTTTCCCACTACACTCTGACCAATGAAATTTTAACGATATCAAGAGCAATGACCTCCAACATTTTCCTTTATCTTGTTACGCTTTCAGAAAGTGTCACCATTTAAATCCCTCTTTTCCAGCAGTATCCTCTAATGGGAATTAATAAACCCTTCCAGAAGAATTTTTTTTTAAAGCAAGCTCCCCTTTAATAAAGACAGAGCAAGCCACATTCACTTGAAGGTGGGCTGAAATTCCAAAGATTTCAATAGTTACAATTCCATGCTCCTTAAGTCCCAGGGTTTACCATGAGGGCGACGCCTGTTCCAGGTTAATTGGAGAGAAAGGCGGTTCCCCCTCCGCACTCGCTGCAGCTCAATTACCCCTGCACTGCAAAGCCTCCTTGCTCCGCGTTAGGTAGAAGAGGCGCATTTATCAGCTCTAAGGAACTGCTTTGCTGTGTTTAGTATTTGGGTTGTTCCACCTTGCTTGGTGCACTTGGACGTGAAGGATTGGAAAGGAGGGACATGGAGCAACCGTCTGCAAGACATAGAGCGCGAGCAAAGGCAGGAAGGGTTCTTCCCTTTGCTTAGTCTTAGGAGGATGTTTTCCAGGGGGGGCCTGGAAATAAACGCCATGCGTGGGGAAGCTCTGCAGAACCTGGGCGAGCAGGGCAGGTTTTCAGCACTGAGCACCGGCAGGCGCCTGGGGAGGCGAAGGCTCAGCTTGGAACACAGAGAACTCCCCGCCCAGGCGCCGCCTGCTCTCCTTCCCAGGCTACTCCAGCTGGGGGCTTTGAGGGCAGGCACAGCAGAAAAGCAGCCTAAAATCAGAATCCTTTATTCTGGTGTTTGAGCTATCAAAGTAATTTCCAAGAAATTTTATATTCTCCGGAGGGGGGGTGTGCATAAATGCAGTAATCCATATCCTTAAAAGCCAGAATTAGGAAAAAGAATGTTGCTTTTAAAAAACAAATCCCTCCGGTTCTTACTTGACACGTGTTTTTATATGGGTGGGCAAATATTCAACAGTGTGCCATTGTTTCACATGCAAATGCTCTACCACGTGTGTTGCCTAGGCAAGCCATGTTTTCACACATAAACTTACCTACCTCTCATCCTTTGGGAAGAAGAAAAGGTAAACTTTCAGAGGATTATTAAATATGCAAATCACTATATTTCCTTATAGTAATAGTGTTGTTATATAGGACATATTTAATAATATATAATATACTTATGAATATATGCATAAGGACAGAGATACAGTGCCCTCTACTGGATCAAATTGAATGTAATTAACCTCTTCCTTGAAATAGTTAATTTAACTTTCCTTCAAAGTGGCTAACAAGGCTAGAATACAAGCCTTAATGTCAGGTGATTCTTCACATTGGGTGATTCTTCTCTGGCTTATACTAGCAGCAAGCAAAACATCCTTTCACACATAATTTGTCTTCATGCTACCTGTTCACTGGACTTGTTCTCTGATCATTCATGTTCCAAGAGATTATTAAAATTTACTCCATAGGTGCCCTAGTATTGCTATCTGTGATATTTAGAGAACACTGCACAACATAAAGTAAAGGGAAAATTGACTAATTTATTTGTTCCCTATAAGCCATAGTCCAGATTCTGCAGTTCTCAAACTAAACATCAATTTCCTTTATTGTGTGCTGTTTGGACTAATCAGTTGTAATTTTTAAAAACAGACAATATCCATATTCAAAAAGTTGGACGATTCAACACATTATGAAAGTTGCAAAGCATTGGTTCAAAGGCAACAATATAGAGATGAAATCATCTCTATACACAATGCATAAGTCATCACCCTGAATAATTTGTTCTAAGTACTGCAACAACTCCATAGAAATACACATTTACTTCCAAATGCGCTAGCAATAAAAGTTCTTATGTAGGTTCTTACTATTTTGGAATAGAAATGAACTCAAATGTCCTGTGATATAGAAAATCATTTACAATGATAGAAAAGTCAAATTTTTACATAAGAATAGTTTCCCAGACTCCACACACTACAATATAATGTGCGTCTGACATTGAAGGAGAGCTGGACTCCTGGAAAATATTGGATCTTCCATTACATGGTAAGCGCCTTCTCTGCAGTGGCCCTGAAAATGTCAGCATTTCCTGTACCTGAAGAGACTCTGTCTTTCCTTTGTCCTGACTTGCATTTCATCTCCAGGCCACTGAGTGCAAAGACCTGCTAAGTTAACCTTCCACAAATTTTCAAAAGCTGTGCAGAACTTGCTATGGAAGTTCACAGCGCAGCCAAAATAAAGCCAACGAGGAAATTGATGCTTGTCTCCTTGATGCTTTCATGCATCTTTGAATTTCATTTCAAAGAGAAAGTGTTGGGCTGATTGCAATCCCATCCCAACCTCTGCTGCAAAGAAACTCTAAAGAGATGAACTTTATTAGAGTCTGTCAACCTTTCTTGTCGGCAACAAGAAGCCTCCTGGTCCATTCCTGACAGAAGAATCAAGGCTGGAAGGGGAGGCTCACTTTCCTGCCCAGGTTTCCTCCAGAGGCTCAGATTGCAGCCTGGGATATTTTGGCTTTACAAAGCTCACTCCTGTGCAAGGTAGAAGACAGTAGGGAAAGGCCGTGGTGAGGTGCTGCCTAACCAATCACTCTCACACTGAGTGAAAACGGAAAACCCCTGTGGCTGTGCAGAATCCAGAGTTCAGTGGGTCTGGGGAAAGGCCCAAGAATCTGTTAAAAAAAAAAAAAAGCCAACCAGGTGACTTGGGTCCAGGTGGTCTCTGGACCATTCATCAGAAAAACTGCCTGAGTAAGTGAAGATCCATCTATTTAGCCAAATTCCCTGACATCTTAAAAACCTTCTCTTTAGGAGCATCCATGTTTTAATGAGATCCTCATGGAATAAAAACTCCTTTGTACTGATTTCTGTCCTCACGTAAATAGTATTATAATAAATGTAGCTATGTCTTTGAAATTCAACCAGATGGTGGGATGCAGGACTTCCTGCCAGGATAGACACTCCCAGGACATCTTATGGTCCCAGGCGGGCCCCCTGCCATATTTTTAAAAATTTTATTTATCAGCTCCAGGAACAGGATTTTCTGTTTCTTTCTTAAAATGGTCTTCACCTCTTCTTTCTGACCAGTCTTCTCCCTGCAGCACTGCAGAATAAACAATCTCATTACTCTTGCCCACCTCTTCTGTCTCCCAAAGTGCACAAGACATTTTAGGTTTTTCCTTGAGGCTTTATTGCAAGCAATGAAGAAAAGACAAGAGGAAAACAAATATGGACACAGAACTAAAAAGAAATCTCATCATCTCATATAAAAGTTACTCCCCAAATCTAGTTTTCCTCTTAGTAGCTATTGACCCTGCCACAACAAGATCTATTTTATTTCTTCCCTCCTTATTTCTTTCCTCCCTTCTCTTCCCCCTTTCTTTTTTCTTCCTTCCTCTGTGACTCTAAATTGGTTTTGATTCTGGGTTATGGTCTCAGTCTTGACAGTGGAAGCCATACACACTCAAAAGTACCTCCATGAGCTATGAAGCACCAAAGAACAGAGGTTGTTACCTGGAACTTCACTCAGGGAGAAGAGCTGACTGGGCAGGTTATGGAGGAAATGAGTTTTCTTCCATATGTCAGTGATGACCTGAAGTTTCAGCTACTCAGGAGGCTGAGGTGGGAGGACCACTTGAGCCCAGGAGTTGGAGGCCAGCCTGAGTAACCCAGAAAGACCCATGTTATGGCTTAGATACATGGTATCCTCCAAAAGCTCATGTGTGAGACAATGCAAGAAGGTTCAGAGGTGAAATGATTGGGTTGTGAGAGCCTTAACCTAACCAGTGCATTAACCCACTTGAATGGATGGATTAGCTTGGTGGTAACTGTAGGCAGGTAGGGTGTGGCTGGAGGAGGGGGGGTCACAGTGGGTGTGCTTTGGGGTTCACCTTTTGCAGCTGGTGAGCAGAGCTTGCTCTCTGCTTCCTGATGGTCATGTCCCCAACTGTTTTCCTCCAGGGAGCCCTTCTGCCTTGAGATCTGCCTCACCTCATGCACAGAGCAGTGGAGTCGCCATCTGTGGTCTGACACCTCTGAAACCATGAGATCCAGATAAACTTTTTCTCCTCTAAAATTGTTCTTGTCAGGTTTTTTGGTCACAGCAGTGAAAAAATTGACTAGAACAACCTGTCTCAAAAATAAATATATTAACAGCCCCCATCCAAAGCCACAGAGAAATCAAACAATATCTCATAATCTGGGAACCCTGTAGCTCAGTAGAGTTGGAACCCAGAAGACACTGGAGAATGTTGGAAATTAGATTGGAATGGTAGACAGGCTCAACTCATTAAGGGCCTCATGGACCACAGCAGTAGTTGCATACAATGATTTAAAATTTCTTCTATTTTTATTTTTGTTTTTATTTAATTTTTTTATTTTTTAAAATTTTTTAAAGATTTATTCTGCTCTGTTATACATGACAGCAGAATGAATTTCAATTCATATTACACATATAGAGCACAATTTTTTATATCTCTGTATACAATGTAGAGTCACACCATTTGTATCTTCATACATGTACTTAGAATAATGATGTCCATCTCATTCCACTACCTTTCCTACCCCATGCCCCTTCCCTTCCCCACCCTCCCCTTTGCCCTTTCTAAAGTTCATCTATTCCTCCCATGCTCCCCCTCCCATCCCCATTATGAACCAGCCTCCTTATATCAGAGAAAACATTTGGTTTTGGGGATTGGCTAACTTCACTTAACATTATATTCTCTAACTCCATCCATTTACCTGCAAATGCCATAATTCTATTATCTTTTAATGCTGAGTAACATTCCATTGCGTATATATGCCACATTTTTTAATCCATTCATCTATGAAGGGCATCTAAGTTGCGTCCAGTTTAGCTATTGTGAATTGTGCTGCTATAAACATTGATGTGGCCGTGTCCCTGTAGTATGCTGTTTATAAGTCCTTTGGGTATAGACTGAGGAGAGGGATAGCTGGGTCAAACGGTGGTTCCATTCCCAGTTTTCCAAGGAATCTCCATGCTGCTTTCCATATTGGTTGCACCAATTTGCAGTCCCACCAGCAACGTATGAGTGTGCCTTTTTTCCCCACATCCTCACCAACACTTATTGTTGTTTGTCTTCATAATAGCTGCCATTCTGACTGGATTGAGATTTTTTTTTTTTAATTTTTGCAGTACTGGAGATGGAACTCAGGGTCTCTCACATGCTAGGCGAGCACTGTACCACCGAGCCACACCCCAGCCCCTGTAATGGCATTTTATAAACTACAAAGTGGGCAATTTTGTAAACTTAATAATTTAAATGGGGAGAGGCAGTGAGGGAAAGAGCTAACAATAATTGTACCAGGATAGGAGCTGGCTGGAGCCACCCAATGACCACTCTACCGTAGGGTGTACAGACTCTTGATGAGATAGTCTTCATCTTTCCCCCCGCCCTCACCTACTTTAATGACTCAACGCTGTTTATAGACATACTTCAGGACAAAAGTCAGATACTGTACCATCTTTAGGTTCTTTTTTCCCTCTCAAAGAAAAGCTTGATACCGAGGAAGGACTCCCTGCCCAAGCATGTAGAAATGAAAATGATGGCACCAACTTCTACAGAAGAAGAAAAAAGAGATTTATTGTAGGTTTAACAAGTAGAAGACAGGAGGCACCTTCAAATCTGTGTTCCCTTCTGCTGGGTATCCAAGAATGTAGGCAGCCAGAGTAAGGAAAAATGGAGGAGTGGTGGTTATAACCAGGAGTCTTGGTGCAATCGTGTGTACCTGACACTTCCATCTAGGTGGAACTTGTGGCTACTTTATTGGGGTATTTCCAGACACTCATTCATTCTGGTCTGTCCTGCAGCTACTGATGGCATCTGTCTTCTCATCTAAATCTGCAAGTCTCTGTTCTAATTCCCCAGGTTCAACTGATTCATCAAAAACTTTTGTTTCCACCAGGCTCTCAAGGTCAATTTAGATCATGTACTAGGGTTCTGCACCTGAACCCTGAAAAACAACGAGACCATTTTTTAAGCACAGGAAAGTTGCTGTTTTATGGTTTGGTTTCAAGCTTTAAGCATTTCTTTGATTTAAAAAAATAGTACTTTGTAAAAGGAAGGACAGCATCTTGCAAATATGCAATGATAACTGACCTCAATGCCACTGATTTAATTCATCCTATTATTTTTAATTCTTCAATAATAAACAATAAGGAGGATTGAGCTCCTTTCTGATCTTATAGACACAACGTATGTGGTTTCCTAATTACAAAGAATGTCTTGAATATTTTTGTACATTATCTACCAAAGCTTAGCAATATATATTATCTTGGATATCTGATTATTTTTAGGAGCCCGAGACAGGAATGGGTCAACCCCTAGATCTGTTTCCCTTGGCTGGTGAGGCTGAGGAGCTGAGTACATCATTTTGGGACTGGAAGAGTGCATATGACCTTCCAGCTGCCACATGGGCTCAATTACTTTTCTGCTCATGAAAAAAAAAATCACAAATTAAACAAGTGTTTGGTATTGCTCCAGGGTTTAGAATAAAATATCTTTATCCAAGGACTAAAGAGTCTCAACAGCACACATATTGTGATGTTGTTTCTCTTTCGAAGCTCTTAATCCTTTTTACCAGTGAGGCCAGATGTACACTAAATGAACATTAGCCGGATCCCACTCAGGGCCACGTCAAGGAAGAGTTCAGCTCCAGTGATGAGAAAATGCAGCCTCCTCAGGATTTCTCTACAACGTCACTTTGTCCTGCTCTGACACATCATTTTTATACAGCCAATTATAAGAGGTGGTCTAGAACTATAATTCACAAACGGGAGATCTTGTTAATTTGCATCTATCAGGTCTTGGGTGGGACCTGAAATTCTATATTTCTAACACGTTTCCAGGTGATGCTAATGCTGCAAAATTACAGACCACATTTGGAGTCTCAAAGGTCTAGAATATATTCAGAAAGTAAAACATCTGTGTTTCTGAGATATTTCAATGTAACAGAGACCTCAAGCCAGAAAACTTAAGATGTTGAATCAGTTCGGAATATCTGAGACGTGTGGTTCTTGCTCTTTGTACTCTTTCAGAACTTTTAGAACCACATGAAGTTTACAAGATACCACAATTTCTCATAGGATCATTTAGGTGCACTTTATTTTGGCTCCTCACCAAGGCTACTCATAAGCCCCCTGGTAAAAAAGGTGGTTGGTCTCTAGTGATGTCCTTGCTCATAGTCTGTACATTTTCTCCAAAGCAGGGTGCTCTTCCTCCTTTCTCCCTGCTATCCCATCTACTCAACCCCATTTCCTGCTTCCATCCAAATCAAGTGCTTCTTAGTTCCCCAATCTCCCTACACATAGACGCATCCTTTCAGAAGGATTTTTCTCTCGTGAATAGCCATGGCCCAGTGAAGTGTCAGCTTACACTAGTGGGATGACTGTCCCCAACACCATCCAGGGCAAGAAAACAACATTTGGGAATTTGAAGATCTTTCCAGAAATGTTCTGGATATATCCCAGAGTGCTTGAGTCTACTTCTAGAGCCTCCTGTGGCCTTGGAGACCTCAGATCTACCCTAGAAGAAGCATCTATAGCCAGAGTGGTCCTAGAGCCCGATCTAAAGCCACCAGACCCCAAACAGGCCCCTAGCCAATACCTCAGACTTGGTCTTATGAAGGCATCTGAAATCCTGTTGGGTGTTATAGTCCTGTTTTTTTTTTAACTCAAATTATCTAAATTGAAATTTCTAATCTCAAATGTATTTACTTACATGTACATAAGTAAGGGTTGGTGCTAGAAAGATCCCCTAAGTGAAATCTTCTAACCAATCCAGAGCATCAGATTTTGCTACTGCCAAGGGCAGGAATAAACCCTGTTTATTCCTCATCTGTGGGTGCATTAATTCTGCCCAATATCAGTGAGTTGGCAGAAGCAGGAACAAATGGGACACCCCCGTCTCACCCTCCGCTCCCCTCTCTGTGTCCCTAAGAGTCTTTGTATGTCTTAACTCAATGGAAAAATACAATGATTTTTGTATTTTGTGGACTAGATTTCTGGAGTTAAACCACTGGGGCTGAGTCACAGGGTCCACACTAAAAAGCACTTGCGTCCATAGGTGACGCAATCTGTCCATCATGTCATTTATGCTGTAAAGAAAATGTTGAATTAGGATACAAGAGGACGAAGAATCCAGATGCCCAGCCTTTAGAAAGACTGGTAATGAGAAAACAGAGCTGACCTCTTCCAGCAAAGCTAGGAAATGGCAGGGGACCGTGTGAAGCAGCTGCTCACTTTTGGCAGCTGCCGTGAAGGCGGTGTTATGGAATGTCAAAAAAACGGCATATTTCTTCGCAGCTCCTCACTGGCCTTTAATGATTCAGGAGCAGAGCCATCTTCAGCGACACTTGGCGTGCTGTCTGGCTTAAAAGCAAATAAAATGTCCTTTCCAGACAAGGAGAATTTTTTTAAAAACTGGAAAGAAAAGATAATGGTCAAAATATGTCCTTTTTAGGCACCACTCGAGTATCCGCCTGTCACCTGGGAGTTCCACAAGCACACTGCTCTCTTCCATCTCTGCTTAGGAAATAATTTCCCACTTTGCTTTGAGAACATATTTTTAGATATCTCATTCCTGCCGTGGTATCTAAATATGCAAAATAATATGGATCATAATTTGAGGCTATAACACTAAGTCCAAACTAAAAGAAAATTTCTATTCAAGAGCTTTTATCTGGGACCTTCCTAATTCAACAGTGGCCAAATTTGATTATCGTCAAGTGTGACAACATAAATGAGCTCTTCCTGGAAAGTGTCCTCAACAGAAAGGTCAAGGAATGAGGTGTGTGAAAATGTTTCCTTATAGCTCAGCTTCATGTGCATCGTACAAATGTAGAGAATATGATGATATGCTCAAAGTAAATCAACTAATTGCTGAAGTTATTGCTTTGTTAAATAAGCCAACAAACACATCCCAACTCGTAACTTTTACTTAATGTTCACTAGACCCAGTTCCAACAGAAGAATCTCAAAAAGTGTTTTAGTTGATAGCATTTCTGTCACCATGATGCACTTTAAAAAATTTTTTTTTAGTTGTAGATGGACACAGTATCTTTATTTTTATTTATCTTTATTTATCTATATTTATTTTTATGTGATGTTGAGGATCAAACCCAGTGCCTCATACTTGCAAGGCAAGCATTCTAACACTGAGCTACAGCCCCAGCCCACCATGATGCTTAATATAAAATATATAATATGCAATATGAAATTATTGATTTTCAACCAAGGTGCTGCAATTTTTGAGATACCTGGTTTGTCAATACCAATTCTGAGGGGCATCACCAACAATTTGTCACAACTAATTTTTAAAGTACTTGAGTTATAAATAATTTGTTTTTAACATACTGGTCACATAAATTGCCATATATGGGGGGCAGGTTCGAGATGATTGAAGATTATCCTTAATATACCATTACTCTCACATTTTGAATTGCTTTCTTGAGAGAGAAAGAGAGAAGTGAGAGGTGATAGTGGAGAAATAACTATTGAGTCAAACATAAGCAATGATTAATAATTATTGAAAATGCCTCAATAATTGTAATTCAATGAAATCTTTTGATTCCCCATTCCATTCCCCAGGGGGTCTCCATGGTGTTCCCAGCTGGTTTGCCTCTAAGGAAAGAGAGCTGCAGAGCTGTTCTTACAGCCCACTACATCTCAGAGAAGGACAGACCATGGTGTTGGGAACCTATGTCACAGCTGAGCAGATGGAAGGGTGAGAAGCCCACCAGGAAGCCAGACAACGGTCCATGAAATTATTGTCAGAGACTATGCTGTCTTCCAAAAACCAAACAACCTACAATTTAATTTTATGAATATGAACACAAAATAAAATATCTGAGTAATCTAAATAATTGGCTTCTGGCAAAACTGAATTAAAACATAAAAGGACAGAGCTTCTAAAATATATTCCAGTTAGAATCCTCAATGAGGTTGGAGAATGAACAAGACCAGCAAAGGAACACTATGAGAACAGGAGAGAATGCTTGGGAATAAAAAATAAAATAAGAGACAGATGATATAATCTTTCCACTTAGAAAACTCCAAAAGGATTGGCTGAAATTTTTTTTTAAGAGAGAGTGAGAGAGGAGAGAGAGTGAGAGAGAAAGAGAGAGAATTTTTAATATTTATTTTTTAGTTCTCGGCAGACACAACATCTTTGTTGGTATGTGGTGCTGAGGATCGAACCCGGGCCGCACGCATGCCAGGCGAGCATGCTACCGCTTGAGCCACATCCCCAGCCCAGCTGAAATTTTTTTAAACATTTGGTAAGTTGCTATACAACTTTACACATTTTATACATTTTGGTAAATTGTTAAAAGAGACAATTTTTTAAATTTAAGAGTGTTTTTAATTTAAGAGTTTTTTAATCTTTATGAATTCTCCTGAAAAGACAGAAAGTGGAATCTATAAAAAATATATATATATAACATCATCTACAACAAAATGAGATGAGATGATATTTCTAAGGTCATCAAACAGGAAAAGGTGAGTATAAATACAAACATCACAAGATCCATTGAATTAGGAACCTGCAGGCAGAAATAAAGGAACATAGTAGGACTATAGTTATTGGCCTTGAAACTAGAACAGCCCCATAATCACCAAGGTCTCCACCTTCAGCCAAACTGACCTGTAAACATATCGTCTGCAGAGACGCCATCATCGACATGCAAGAACTCAGGGAATATTGCACGGGTCCTTCCTGGAAATCCACAGGAGCATGAACTACCGTCACCCAAGCTGACGAGAAAGGACTTGGAAGGATTGGAAGGCAAACAGGCAACAGAGGAATGTGTTAAATGACACCATGGGGCTTCAAGCAGGAAAAAAAAAATCAGAAGGTAGGGAACAATAGAGTGAAAGAACTGAATTCTTCAACAACAACAAATAAAAATCAGAGAAGGAAGGAATCTATAGAAGATATTTATAAGGCATCAAATAATTGCCATGTATGGATTTTTTTTTTTTTAAAGAGAGAGTGAGAGAGGAGAGAGAGAGAGAGAGAATTTTTTTTTAATATTTATTTTTTAGTTCTCGGCGGACACAACATCTTTGTGGAATTTTTTTATATTGAGATTCAAAAGAACTTTTTTAAATGCTTTAAACTATGAACCCAGGATGTATTTAGTGTCATTAGAGATTGTTTTTACTGTTAGACATGATAATGGCATGGTAGTTATGCTTTTTTAAGAAAGAGTCCATTGGATCTTTTAGAAATGCATAACAAAATATGATATCTGGAAATGGTTTCAAAATAACACAGGGTTGGCAGAGAATATGCACAGGGTATGGAAGTGGAAGTGTGGGATTGGATATGAGGTGATGTCTGTTTGGCTGATCAAGAGAATAGAGAATTATATTTGTTTTAGTTCTGTTGACATTTGGAAATTTCTACAATAAAAGCTAAAGCAAACAAAAGCAGGTGAATTTATAAAAACTACTTATAATAAACTATTCCACAAATAACCAGCAAAGTGACATAATGAAGAAAGAAAGATACATCATTAATGAAAACAAAAGTGCATAAGATATAACTAGAAATTAACTTAATCAATGCAAAAGCCTATGGGAGGAAAATGAAATTACAAAATTTGACTGGAAGACATAGAAGAACTTAATCAACAAAGAGACAGTTTATGCTCCAAATGGAAAGCCAACATTAGACTAAGTCATCTCTCCTCAAGTTTAATCCATGAATTTAAGGCAACTCCCACATCTTCATGAAAGATTTCTGAACTTGACTAATGAATTATAAAGTTCATTCATAAAATAATAGATAATAGTGATGAAATTTTGAAAATAATAAAGAAGAAAGGGTATTTTTCTTACCCACTAGGAAAACACAACACTGGAGAAATTAAGCTATTACAGTGCTCTTCTGGCCAGACGAATCAATCAGTGAAATAGGATGGAGATTTTCTCTTTGAAACAGACACTGATGTTTATAAGAATTTATTATTGGGTAACATGGCATTTCAAATAAATGAGAAAAAGATGGATTATTCTATAAACACTGTTGGGACAACTGGCTCTCCCCTTAAATATTTTTAAAAAGTTAGAGTCAAGTCTCAGGAAAATACTTCACAGACTGATTAAACTTATCAGTGTAAAACTTAAAACTATCAAAATATAAGAAATATGAGAAATAATTTTTGTGATTTTGAAAGGCGAAAAGCTTTCTTATCAAGACCTTCCAGAGCTCTAAGGAGAATACTAAAGCCCAACAAGCTCTGGTATAGAAAATCACCACAATATACCATTAAATAAAGAAGAAGGTGCAGAAATAGAGCATATATATAATTTCCTATGTTTATGTATATAAAAGGGGGAAAGCAACATCATATTTGCTTTTATACACACAAATAAACTCTAGAAAAATACACTAGGCACTAAAAAATTAGTTGTATCTGTCATGGCTGGTTGGGAGTTAGAGCAATTAAAATTTTTCACTCTACAACTTTGTTTCATCTTTTTGTTTTTTGATTATGTGACTGTTAGGCATCTTTAAACTTAGAGAAATTTTATTTGACAATGAAAAATTTTTATTGTAACATATGCAAACAGATTGAACTGAACAGACAAATGAGAGTAAAAGGAAACTGCATGACTATAATGTACACAAAGCTCTAAACTAAAGAAAGGACAAAATAAATAACTGAGTAGAAAAATATATAAACAAACAATTCACAACCACTGCTCTAGTTTGAATGTGGGCCCCAGAGATCCATGTGTTGAAGGCTTAGTTCCCAGCTTGACACTCTTAGGAGAGGGTGAAACCTTTAAGTGGGAAATTGTTAAGTCATTGGGGATGTGCCCTTAAAGGGAACTGTGGGACTCCATCCTCTTTCTCTTCCTCTCTTTTTCCCATGAGGTGAGCAGCTTTGCTTCATCACATACACCTTGCCATGATTTACTGCCTCACCTCAGGCCCAAAAGCAATGAGGCCAGCTGACCATTGACTGAAATCTCAAAAACTGTGAGCTCAAATAAATCTTCCCACTTTATAAGTTGATATCTCAGGTATTTTGTTACAGGAATGGAAAACTGACTAATACATGCCCCACAAATAAATCAGCCCCCCGAAAAATACTCAAAGACTTAGATAAATTCAAATATTAGATCTTTGTGCCTTTTAAATCTGGGAGATCGACAGTACCTAATGTTGGTGAGTGAAACAGTACTTAACACAGTTGTTGGTAATGGTATAAATTGGTACAATCCACTCCAACTTACTTTTAACCTCATCTTTTGGACTAAGCTGCTCCTGCTAAAATTACTACATGACTAAATCCAGGACCATTTTTCAGTATGTGTCCTTGTCACAGCTTTCTTGCTTTGGCTTACATGATTCCATAGTTCCATTCATTTATTAATTAAAAATATTTATGTCTTCTAATCTGTCTTCTAATAGAGGCTGAGGCAGGGGGATTGCTTGAGCCCAGGAGTTGGAAGCCAGCCTGTGCAACATAGTGAGACCTGGTCTCAAAAACAGGTAAAAAAGGAAGGAAGGAAGAGTAGAAGGAAGAAAGGAGAGAAGGAAGGAGGGAGGAAACTTACGTATTCCAAGAATCATGTTGAGTCTTAGAGATGAAACAGTGAAACAAACCTGGGCACTCACTGCGGGGAGTTTGCAACCCACAAACTCTGCCTCTCTGGCATCTGCTCCAGCCTTGAAGTCCCTCCAGACTCAAGACTCCTCCTCTCTCATGCAGTGTCTCTGCCAGAGGACCCACGTCCTCGCCTGTTACCAGTGGACATGGAATGCACCACTCATCTGTGCTCCAGGGAGCCAGAACACTTGGGTGTTCCACAGCTGCTGCAAATCCAGCTCAGTCAAGATGAACCATGATGTTACCACCTCCTTCAGTCTTCCCCACTGGGCAGCAGCCCCCCGCCCTCAGCCAACCTTGATGCCAGAGACCCCTGACCAGTGAGCCACACCTTTCTTTTCCTCAAGCTTCCTGTGCACATGACCAGTCTGCAGTCAGGTTGTCTCTGCTCTGCCTTTTGACCACAGCCTAATGTCACCACTTCTCTCCCCCTGGACCACCACGCCCTGGTCTGGGTCACCATCATGTCTGTGATGGCAATGACCACAGTCCCATGTTGTTCCCCCAATTTGTTCTCACCCTCTTCCCATCCATTCTTCACCCTGGAGCCACACAGGGGCCTTTTCCAATGACAGTTTGACCATGTCACACCTCTGGTGAAAGTCCTCCAGGGGCTTCCCAGTGTTCTTAGGATGAAGTCCAGGCCCATTAGCAGGCCCCACACGAGTTGGCTCCTGCCTGCCCTGGTGGCCTCCTTACTGTCACTCCTCCGCTGACAGTGCTGAAAGGGGGCAGTGACCCACAGCAGGTCTGCGTGTACTGACATGAGAGTGATCCACTCTGTATGGGCACGTTTTAAAGTAGGTTACAGGATGTTCCCATTTTCTAAACAGTAAATAAATAAAAATAAATGTCCACAACTGTGGTTTGATTTACATGTTTTTCAACTCTGTCGTGTTGTGAAAATGCTATGCATTGAGTAGAATTTTGTGCTTTTGTTCTTTTCCTGGGCTAGTGACATCGGGTTCCACCCTCCCAGAGACTGGACAAAGGCAGTGAGCTATGTCTCCCAGAGAGCCACCTGATTGCCAGGGAAAACACAGATACTCTGGTGTGCTGTGCTGCCAAGCTAGGATGTGCAATAGATATGTGGATGAAATGCATTTTTGACTTACAATATTTTTAACTGATGATGGATTTATTAGTACGTAACCCCATTGCAAACTGAGGAGCATCTATTTAAATGTACACATATATAAAATTTTATATGTAAATATAAAATTTGTATACAAATTTTTATATGTATCTATACATATGTATGGAATAGATTTGGAATGAGCACCTCCAAAATGTTAATTATGTTTTATATGTAGGGTGTGATTATGTAGGGGGAAGCCAACTTTCTATATAGAATCCTTCTGCTTTAGATTATATGATATGTATGTACTATTTTTTTATAATAAAAACAACAAAAACATTTAATTCCATTTAAAGTTTTTCTTTGAAAATCGTGTATGTTTGTTTCTGAGTTATGGTTTTATGGTTAATTCCACTTAATCTTTTGGTTCACCAATAAGTCAGTAAACATGGCTGATAGGTGCATTCATATCTTCAGGGATCACAAGAAGGGTACTACAAATGTACTGGTTGGTCACATCTCAACTTCCATTTCAAAATCAAAGCTAGACAAAATGATGTGCACATGAAATCAACAATATTACTCATATTAATAAGAGTATGTTGAAAATCAATAAATCTGCATATTATAATTTTGACAGGAAGTAATTCTTATTTGTGCTTATTCCTTAATGGCACATGCTTTAAAACATATTAATATGACTTATGGGGTGACAGTCTAGAAGCATCAAGTCTATTTTTATGCGTTCAATCATTTTTCTAAAATTGGATAGGCCATATTTTCTTTGTTAAAGGACAAGTTTTGAGATCTCTAAAAGGCTGATTCATTATTCACATGCTTATAAAATATATTTATGAATGGCATAAAGATTGCAATGTTATTTGCTTTACTTCCCTGCAAGATTTTGTGGAGATTCATAAAAATTCAGAAATAGGCCTGGTAATACATGAATATTACCATGAGTGTCAACCATCATGTGTACAGAAACAGAAGGGAGGGGAGGGGTGAAAACAGCTGGTGCTCTAACACAAAGAGGCCAGAGCCATAAGATTGACATCGCAACCACAGTACCCATTCTATGGCTGAGATCTGTAACACTGAAATTCTCCAGGTCCTTTCTGTCCATCAGAATCTAATGTCAACATTGCAAGATCAAAGATGGTACATCAAAGTCCTCAAACAGAAGATGACACAATTTGTCACTCCATAGATAGGAGGGTCTGGCTTTGGACCTGACCTTAGTCAAGAATCTGGTGATGGAGAGCTCCCTACCTGTCTTCTGCAAAAGGCACCACAGATATTTCAAGGTCCAAATTAATACCAGCTGTCACCTGTCTGAATGCCTACAGTGATGTTGTGATCCTGGTTCATAATTACTACAAATAATCAGCAACGCAACTCCAGAGTTTAGGAGGAACACAGAGACATTTTTTTTAAAAATTGCTGGCTGCTAAAATTAAAAGTAAGTTTATAAGGTAAATGTGAAGTGTTGGGCATTGTGTTTTCTCACAGCTCTATCATTGTTCAGCCAATATTCCATTCCTTCTGGAAATATCATGGACAATCATTTTGTTGCCAACACAATCTATTTTCCATCTCCTCCAGCTGCTTATAACTCAGAGGAAATGGCATAGGGAGACCATATTTTTGTCTTGTTTTTATTTCTGTTTATGAATTTTTAAAAATGAGGCCATTTGAGTAGGGCATGGGTGCATGCCCCCCAGAGATCTAGAGGCTGAGGCTGGAGGGTCACTAGTTCAAGGCCAGACTCAGCAACTCAGTTAGGCCCTAAGCAATTTAGCAAAAACTTGTCTCAAAAAATAAAAAGGGTTAGGGATGTGGCTCAGTGTTTGAGCACCCAAGTTTAATATCCAGTACCACACCAAAAACATGGGGGCCATTTCAAGTGATGACGGTGGGGGAATTTGGGGAATTTGAACACATCTATTTGTATGTTTCTTTGACCCCTTCTCTAGGATCCCTTTCCTCGCACAAGTTTTGCTGGTTCTGAACAGCTCACCTCTGTGGTTAGCTCAGCTCTACTGTTCTCTGGGCTTGGTCAGTAGAACCCTCACCACAAGTACAAACAGGAGACCTCCAGATTTAGGAGTCTGCCCACACACTGACCCCCTCGGAACTCATTCTCCTCGCCCTTACGCCACTCTCCTGCCTGGCTCTGCCTACTCTCTTTTAATGGTCTCTAAACACTCCAAAATATCTTAGTCATAGTTATGGATTGAGAGTAAACAGGCCCCAGGTGGCACTTAGTAGCCACAGAATGAGCCACGCTGCGTGCTCCAGCCTCCTGCATGCTCTGGACCCACCCAGGTCATATGAATCCCAGCCAACTTCAGTCCCCATGTCCTACAGCCTGTCTGTCTGGGCATCCACCCAGAGTCACTTTAAGATATCCATTCTTGTGGATGGACCAATCACAAGCCAAACTCTGAAGTGCTTTCATGAGCCCTTCTGTCTAAAATACATCAGGCTCCCCCAGGATTGGAAAGGAGAAAAATCTAACAGCAACACAGCACCCCCCAACCACCACCTCACAGGTGTTTGTGGCAGATCCCAAAAACGCGCACCACTTTCCAACTATGTTTAGTGTTGATCGGCCACATGGACTCCTATCAGCACCAGGGTTGGTGTAGATGATCCTAGGATTTCTAGAACCAGCCCAAGGTATAGCAGATCAAGTCACCAGGTGCTTCCAGCTCCTCCCTGGGGCCATGACATTACAGAACAATTGTTCCCTTCAACTATGGAGAGCAGAGAACACGCATCCTTCCCACACCTCCCACCTGTGCTATGACACTGGCTTATTCCTACCCTGACCAAAGCAGGAGGACCTGACAAGAGCCAGTGGGAGCCTCTCCATCTCAAGGACACAGTGAAAGGAGCTATTACACATTTTTTAAAAATTATAGCTTGATTCACTCTCTCTCCCAGTCCTCAGTTTCCCCACCTGGGAATTCAAACAGAGGAAGTAGAGAAAATGGTCTCTATATTCATTTCCATCACAGGCCACACATATGGGACCTGGGTGATGGATCTGGGTGTGATGTTCTGGGCGGTGACAGGATCCACTTCTGGAAACCCACCAGCTGTTGTGCAAATTGACCAGCTCAACTGATTTCATGCACTAACTTCCACTGTCTTTGTTACAACTCTCTGTCACAAGTGAACAACCTCTAATATTAGAAAAATCTTTGCTACATAGCTCTAATGTTTACAGATGTTCGTTATTTCCTACTTAAAGCACTGCAAAATGTCGATGATGGGAGCAAAAAAACACATTCAGTTTAGTTTTGACAGACTTTAATGGAGTCTTTGGAAGATCGGTTATGTTCTCTCTCTCTTTTTATATTCTAACCATTCTGAAGAACAGATTACCACAAATAAGTTAACCTGTGCTCTGTCCTTGACACAATTAGAACATTCTGGCACTCTGGCCTTATGGTTTTTAAGACTACATTTTGTTAATATTCTTTTCCTCAGTTAAATGTCAAGTATTATCAAATATTCATAAGAAACTGATTTTGATCCTTTGCTATAAAGTGTTAAGTCTACATAAGTCCAATAACCTTCAAATCTGAAATACTAAAATATGACCTATTCTTTCCAAATGTGAACAAAGTACAAAAAAAAGGGAGGAAAACTGCCAAACTTACAATGGGTTTGAAGACTCAGGTCAAATGGAGCCTTCATATGGCAGATAGAAAAGCCTCAATTTTGTGCCCTATGTGTATGGTGACTAGAGACTGAGCCACATAATCCCATTGCTGACACCTCTTGATGATCCAGGTCCACAATACTATCAGTCTGATCTGGTTTTAGTGTTAGTATGGACCCAGGATAGCTGGGTTTTCGTACTCTTGTATCAGTCAACAATTGGCCGCCTGTCACTGGGGGGTTCCCTGGCAGAGAGGGTGGGTATAATCTCCCAACGCCTGTGGACAAGAGGCTCCTGTTAGCAGAGGGGACATTTCCAAAACTCAGCAGCAATGACCTTCTAGCTACTCAACACTCAGCAGGACGTACCACCCAGGAAAGGTGAAGTGGGCCAGGAGCCAACAGCCTCTCCTCCACAGCTATGGACCACCTCTGGTGCCAGGGTAGAGAGACAGCTGTCCCCAAATCCAAATCAAGCATTATTACTCAGGTCAACGGGAGACCCTGAACATTTCGTAATCTAGAATTTTTAGAGAGTACTTTTTGAGTGCAGGAAGAGAAAGTAACTATAAATCATCACCCTTGGAAACTGCCAATTTTATCTATTGATTTATTGATTCAGAAAATAGGAATTGGGTGCCTCATACTTGCTAAGTCCTACTTCGGAGCTAAGGGAAATAAACCTTGACCCTGCCCTTAAGTTGCTCATCTAGAGATGAGGACAGGCACTTGAACAGGTGAAGATGGCTGCGCTGTGGGTTTTCTGATGGTAGAAATATGGAAATATCTACAAAGGAGAATTGCTGCCTTAATTTGAGTTACTCTTTTCTGGGTGCCAGATAGATAGATAGATTGATAGACAGACAGGTAAATATGAAGGATAGACAAAATCTCATTTTAGTGCCACAAAGACTTATTCAGGCAAGGTCTATTATCCCTGCAAAGCATAGTAGGCAAATGAGGCCCAGAAAGATTAGGTAACTTGTCTGAGGTCACAGAGATGGTAAGGGACAGGTCCTATTTTCCTCCTCATGACTGACTCCCAAGCATTTTGTAGTTTTTGACTACACGCATGGTATTGCATAGTAAGCTGATTAGTGGAAAAGAGAATAGAAAAAGAACATGTTAATTATTGAACCTGTAAATCCCAAGTGTGGGGTTAACTGGGAAAAGAAAATAGGATTGTTACGGGGATCCAGGGCAGCAAACATTACATTTTGTCTGTGTCTGTGTCTGTGTGTGCGTGTGCGTGTGCATGCACCCTAAACAACCAGCAGATTTGGTGAGTGGTCTTATGAACTGCTATACTATAGTTTTTTTAAAAAAGGAAGAAAAATAAGGTCATGTGCCAAACTGCTATGTGTTATCTGTTAATGCAAGGTAAAGCTCTTATATACAATTTTTTTCTCTAAAATAAGGACTATATTTTATCAATGTGGGTATCAATGTGTCCGTGAGTGCAGAATGGTTCATTATTTATACAGGAACATAAATGCACTTGGCAATTTACCCTGTGGAACAAACAACTCCCCCAAAGATCTGAGAAGAACAGAATATAGAACAATATAATACAGGGGGAAAAACATAATTTAGGCAAATAGAAGGTAGTTTGTGGTCTTTATGGCTGGAAAGTTTCATACTATAGATATCATTCTCTCTTTGAAGTATTCAAAGCTGAGACTTTATACACTGTATTCAAAAAATACAGACTCATCTAATCAGATCTATCATTTTTATGTCTTCAGGAAACCAATGAAATGGTGTTTCAAAATCATCTCTTTGGAATCCAAGTTGAAGAAAGGGCAGCAGTTTAGAAAATGCACTGAGAAGTGTACAGAAAAGACAAAATGGGACACAAAAATTAATATAGATCTGGTCACAGTTTCAAAAGATTTTTGCAAGAAAGGTTTTAATCTTTAGGGATTCTAATCTTAAAGAACTGTTTACCTTAGAGAAATACAGTGGACCTGAGATGGTCAACAAGGTCTTTACTCTTAACAGTAGCCATAGATTCCATCTCTGTCACCCACATAAGCAAGTCAGGAATGTTGCTTGTGGATCACAAGACATAGCCCAACATGCAGCTTCAATGAAAGAAATTATCTCTGTTTGGGACAAGTTATGCAAATGTGCTTTTGTGATGATGGTCAAGTGGCTACCATTGGTGAGGTAGGTGCTTTGTTTTTTGTTTTAGTTTGGGTTTTTGTGGTGCTAGAGATTGAACCCTGTCCCTTACACATTGGAATGAGCTACATTCCCATCCCTGAGAAGCTGTTTTTAGCTGGTATCACTTACATTACAGATATTCTTTAAACCTGTGTAAATGTATCATCAATACATTTCTGGGCTGACCAACAGTAGGGTAGCCATATAATCTGTCTATACAAGGACACTTTTAGTGGTAAAAGGAGGCACTACTATTAGTCATCCCAACACAATATGGGCCAACCATGACAGTTTCAGGCAAAGATGGACATGTGGATACCCTAATTATTCATGTGTTGCAAACAAAATGAGGAAGTCAGCCAGGTTATGGAGAGAACAATGTGTGAAACCTGAATCCTCTTGATGCATCCTCAGCCTTCAAGGAAGTCAGTTACCCTCCAGGGAGTTGGATGAGTACAAGACTGCACTCCACAGAGGCTCCTGGCTAGCAGCCAGAATGAGGTTTCAAACCTCATTGAGAGGGTGAGTGTGTCTGGATTGCCTACTGCATTTCTTCACCAGTTTTACTAACTTCAAAGAAGCTTTGAAGAAAAAAGAAGGATCTTTAAGGTGTGTGAAAACCACAATGTAAAGGCAGATTCGGCAGAATTTCTGGCTTTTAGCTTAGGAAAACACTACGAGGTGAATGTGAGTCGACATTTATCCATCCAGTGGCTCTTTTCACTCTCCCATAGAAGACGACAGTGGACTTAAGAATAGACCAGCATTTCTTAACCTCGCCACTATCAATGTATGGGGCTGGCTAACCCTTTTCTGGGGGCGGGGGTGGGGCTGTCCTTGCAGTGTAGGACACTTAGCAGATCCTTGACTTCTACTCACCAGATGCCAACAGCACTTTCTCCCAAGTTGTAACAACCAAAAAATGTCCCCAGACATTGTCAAGTATTTCCCAAGGAGCAAAAAATACTCTCAGTTGAGAGTCTGGAATATACCATGATTCTCTTTTGGCATTCCAGTCACTATCCACAACCCAATCACATGGCCTGAAGTTTTCCAAGTCCTGCCATCTTTCAATTAGAAGGTTATCTCAGAAGACATGAATTCTCTCCTCCATGTATTTATTAAAGCGTCTGTAACATCCCTAGCAGGTGATCATCCAGATTCTGTTGGGTTCTCCCAACACAAGGGAGCTCACTTCCATGAGAGAATCTACTTCTCATTTTGAATATGAGAAGGTTTGTTAATGCTGAGCTGCAATCAGCTTCCCGGTGATCCCCTCTCTCATCCTAACTTCCCAGGGGAGCTTTTAGTAGGTGTCTCCTCTCTCTCCGACCATACATCCCTTCTAACATTTGCAGTCTCCTTTCTTCCCAACAGAGCTTCTCTCTGTCTTTCCATAATACTTTCCTTAAATAAGCTACCAGTTTATCTTTCTGTCTCAGGACTTCCCCAGGATGAAAATGATACTGGTGATGGTGGAGGGTGGTGATAGTGTGCTGATGATGGAGCTGATGATGGTGATGGTGATGGTGATGGTGGAGGGTGGTGATGGTGGAGGGTGGTGATGGTGGATGGTGGTGATGGTGGTGCTAATGGTGGTACTGCTGATGGTGATGGTGAAGAGTGGTAATGGTAGTGCTGACGGTGGTGCTGATGATGGTGATGGTGATGGTGATTTTGATGGTGATGGTGATGGTGATGGTGATGATGGAGGGTGGTGATGGTGGTGGCAATGATGGTGATGGTGATGGTGATGGTGGAGGGTGGTGATGGTGGTGGCGATGATGGTGATGGTGATGGTGGTAATGATGGTGATGATAATGGTGGTAGTGGTGGTGGTAGCAGAGGTGGTGATGTTATCCATTTATGGAGTTGTGATATGTTCTCATCCATCATAATGTTATCCAATATATCAACTAACTGCCCAAAAGTTGGCCAATTAATCTATCTAAAAATACTCTTCTGCCACTTCATGAGGCTACCCTGACTCTCTACTAGACTCCCTCTTTTAGGCTTTCAGAGCCCTTCTGGAGTGGACTCCACTTTCAGAAGCCAACAAATGACCTCTACTCTTAGGCCACTATTAAGCAGAGAATATATTCTTCTCCACATTTCCCCACCAAGAGTCTCCAGTTGCCATGTCCCTAGTCCCTTTCCATCCTCCACCCTCATCCCCTTCTACTTGTAATGGTTTGGATTCATATCCAAACCATGGTGTCCCCCAAAAGTACATGTAAGACAATGCAAGAAAGTTTAGAGGTGAAATGATTGGGTTATGAGAGTCTTGACCTAATCTATGCATTAATCCCCTCGTAGGGATTACCTGTGTGGTAATGGTAGACAGGGAGGGTATGGCTAGAGGACATGGGTCACTGGGGGCATACCTTTGAGATTTATACTTTGTCCCTGGTGAATGGTGCTCTTTCTGCTTCCTGGTGGCCATGTCCAGCTGCTCCCCTCCACCATGCCCTCCTGCCTTGATGTTCTGCCTCATCTTGGGGCCAGAGCTATGGAGTGAGCTCTCTCTGAAACCATGAGCCAAAATAAACTTTTCCTCCTCTAACTGTTCTTGTGAGGTCTTTTGGTCACAGCAAAGAAAAGCTGACTCAAACACCATCACAGACAAACAAGCCTTCAACTACACACACCTTGATCCTTCTTTCCCAGGAGTGCCCTCCGACCACCCCTACACATTCACATCTTGCTCCTCCTTGAAAGCCAGGGCAAAGTCCTCCTTACTTCACTTCCATTCATTCACCTTTTCTAGTCTGCCAAGCACCATGCTGCACACTGAGATACAGATACTCAGCTGAGACCCCAGGTGACAGAGAGTTCCCCAGCCACTTGGAACCGTTTTGTCTGGCCAATTAAAATGATTTTCTTCCCTCACCCTCTCGATCCAGGCTGGTTTGTAAAGCAGAGTTAAGAGAATGTCTAGAGGAAAGAGGAGTCACATAGACACAGAGGACTTAAGAGAAGCAAATGAGACAAAAGATGTGGGTTGGGTGTCAGGAAAGAGGGGTGTCATGTTTGAAAGTCTTTCCAACAGCCATAGTTCTCAGAGACACTTGGGAAAAAAAGAAGAATAGACTTCAGAAAAGCATCATTGTAGATTATACATTAGATCACCTTTAATGTTCTTGCTGAGCCGTGAAAATCACTCCTAATTACTTTTGGTCACTAGATTGCACTTATTTACGTGCAACAGCATAGGAAACCTGGGCTCTCTGGTCCTCAGTTTATGCTTGTTTTATATTTATCATTTCTGCTGGGACATTTTTGAGAGTCAAGGGGGAAGCCATTCATAATGATCCTGGGATAACAATTATAAACCAGACCTGTGATAGGCGAACCAAGATGCCTGGTCACCTGAGTAATAATCACAATAAAATGCAGCAAGTAAAGAAATGAGCTGTGCCCAGAATATCACTACAGCCCAGAGAATAAGCAGGTAGAAAAAGAGAGAGGGGTAAAAAATTCTTTCCAACCACATGGGCCTACGGTGAACTTTCTCTTTTCCAGATTAAACAAAGTATATCCCCTTTTTAAAAAAATAAATTACTGGGAGGCTGAGGTAGGAGGATTGCAAGTTCAAGGCCAGCCTGGGCAACGTAGTAAGACCCTGTTTCAGAATAAAAAATAAAAATAAAAAGTGTTGGGGATGTAGGTCAGTGGTTGAACACCATGGGTTCATTCCTTGTTATATCAAGATGTAACCTATATCCTCTCCCATTTATTTGCTAATTTTTTTCAGAGTGTTGACAAAAATCAAAACAGTGGAAAATATCAATACTTTATATCATCAAAGGAAAAGAGCATCAGTCTTTTATAGTCTCTCAATACTGATTGTGTGGGAGATACAAAAAAAAGAAAAAGAAGAAAAAAAGCACAATAGATACACATTGTTTGAGCAATCTGGTTCCCTAGACTAGGAGCACCCATTTTCCAATTATTTCATAATGGCCTTTGAGCCATGCTCAATAGTGGGGCAATGGTACGATGTGAATACTTTCAGGGAAGCAGGCAGAGCATTTCTATTTTTGATTAATGGAGAGGAAAATGAACTAGAGACTCATTTGCCAGGCTTTCCCAACATCCCCAAACATCAGTTAACAATCCAACACATTCACACACCTACGTTGCCAAGTGGAGGTAAATGCTATTTGTCTTCAGCTGTGAAAAAGAAAAATGTTCATTTCACTCTCCATCACTTTCCTCCCTCCTCCCCAATCCGCTGTTCCGACGTTACCTAGTTGGCGTGAGTAAAGAATTTCCAACTCTATTCTCTAACCAGCGGGGAGGGTCCCAGAGAAAATCAATGATATTTCTTGTTCGGTTAAGTTCATGGTGATGCAGAATCCCAGACAGAAGGAAACCTATCCTTTTATCCAGGACTGAGCAGCTCACTTGGGCAGAGAAATTTTTGGTGGGGAGGAGAATTTTGCTGCAAATCAGTTCCTTGGGCCCTGGGGGGGCGAGCACAGAGGAAGTGGTGCAAATTGGGAAATACCAACAAAATGTGCTGAGAAAAAGTCTAAACTTCAGACAGGAATACCACCAGCAGGGAAGTGAACCTGCCATGATGATCCCAAGTGGGTCTCTTGATTTAGACGTCAGGTTGACCCTGGCTCCTTGCCGATGAAGATGTCCTTGCACTCTGACAAATCTGAGGTGCAACCTTCCCTGATTAGTTGCCCCATGATAAAATCCATCCTTGAGCACTCAGTGTTATGACAGATGAATGACCCCACCCAAACTCCTGTTGACATTTTATCCCCATGGAGAGGTCTAGAGAAGTAGGATCGGATGGGAGCTTCCTGGGACATTTGGGTTATGAGGGCTCTGCCTTATGAATGGAGAGATCCACTCATGGATTAATGGATTATCTTGAGAGTGGGTTTGCTGCAAAAGCCAGTCTGGCTCTGTCTCTGGTATGCACCTCTTTAGCCAAGTGGTGCCCTGGGCTGCCTCAGGACTGTGCAGAGTCTCCACCAGCAATAATGTCCCTCCCCAGCTGTGGCTCTTTGACCTTGGACTTCCCAGCCTCCAAAACCTTGAGCTAAATAAACCTTTATCCTTGATAAATCACCTAGTGTGTGGTGTTCAGTTATAGCGACAGAAGGCGGAATAAGACATTGTTCAAGACATATTTCTGGGTTGTAACCAGTTTTCTTGATGGCTGATGTGTTTATTTATTTATGTATATGTATTTACTTAGTAATAATTAAGATTTTTTCTTTTCTGGTGGTGTTGGGAACTAAACCTAGGGCCTTGTACATGTGAGGCAAGCACTCTACCAACTGAGCTATATCCCCAGCCCATTATATTTACTTAGTATAAAAAGACTTGAAGGAAGAAAGGAAAGCTGTTTCATTGTGACCAAGGTCAGGATGAAAGACTGTTGGCAACAGTTTATTGAATTCCACAGAATGACAGAAGCTTGGATAAACCAGCAGTCAAATCATATCATCTCCACATTCTCTCCAGCACCAAGAGTATTGAGTTCCACTTCAAAAGAAAAGTGAATCTTATACACAAAAAAAGCTACCTTCCTGCTTTTCCATCCGAGTGCCATTGTCACCACCATAGAAGGGAACCATAAATGTCACCCCAACATTGGGCTTAATTTCAGGACACAAATTACAACCAGGAACAACCTGCCACAAGTTTGTGGTACATTTTATCCTGTTTTGTGGCTTAACACCAAATGATTAGGTTCAAGGGTACAGGGAGTAAACCCAATGAGGTTCTGGGAGTACAGAAGTAATCTGTCCTTTTATTTTGCTTCACTAAATATTTTATTTTTGTTTAGAAGATGCATAAGTGAAAATAGCAATTTCCTTCCTGTGACTAGCCTGAGTACTTTTTCAGGAGCAAAAACAGAGTTTTCTTTTAGCTGCAGGTCAGTAAATAAAAACTCGCTTAGATATGCAACAGTGTGATTGTATAAAGCCAGGTTGGAGATTATTTCACTTTGTTATTTCACTTTGTCATATATCTAAAGAAATAAGGATTAGACTTCAGATGGTCTTTACCTAGGAGACTTTTATTCCCATAGCTGAGCATATTTTTTTGTTTGTTTTTGGGTTAGTTTTTTTGGGGGGGAGGTTGGTTTTGCAATTTGCATTCTTCATGGTTTCATAATTTAGGGATCAGTTCATAGAGAAAAGATCCAAATCAATTTTTAAGGCACTTACAATTACTGAAAGGCCTCACCTTTCCAACAACACTAGGAAATGCCTAGTTTTTTACAAAGATTCAAACTCCCTGAACACTGGAGTTTAATACAGCTTTATTTGGGGGGATGTCATCATGTTTTTGAGAATCCCCAAAAAATGCATCCTACATTTGCCTACTTTCTTAAACAGACTAGAAGGTGCACATAATACTATCCTCAGTTATTAGAAAGGTGGCCTGTAGAAGTTTGAGGGGGAAGGACTGAAAAGAAGCAAGAGACGTATTGAATTTAATATTTGACCTCTTCCATGGGGATCACATAGACTACCTTTGGGATGTGCTGTTATATTCCTTCCAATTCCAGTTTAGAAAACCTCTGGAGAGAAAGACATTGACTCTGAGTCTCAAATACTCAAGGATCCATCCACAGCCACAAGGGCTCACAAAGGAATGAGCAGAGGATTCACACAAAAGGAAACCAACTCAGGTCATCATAATAGGCAGAGGAGCAAACCCAAGTAGTCAAGATAAAATAAATCAGGTAAGCTCTTGGGTGCAGGGCAAGAGGGAGGGGTGCAGACTGCTACCAACAGGGGAGTGTGTTCTATATAGAAGGGAGGAAAGTGCCACTTGACTACCGCTAATTGGAGCCAAGCAAGATTGCAGTCCTTGCTATTGCCAGCTTCTCCAACTTTGTAAAAGTGGCTAGGAAGCTTGGGGTTTTGTTGTTGTTGTTGTTGTTGTTGTTGTTGTTTATGTGACCTGTCCCTGTTATTAAAATACAGCACAGAATGAACTAAAGCTGTCTCCTTTGAGTCAAAGGTCAACTGAGGGCAATCTTTGGTCAATATCTAGTCAAAGACTTTGGACTCCAACATTGATATAGCTATTACTGATTCGTGTAGGTGAAACTATTCAGTGGACTCAAACCACATGTGAGCTCTAGAACTTCCATTTGGGCTTCCAGAACTGTATTAGAAATAAATCAGCTCAAAGCAGTCCTGTTGATTGAGTCTCCTAATATCTCAGATATCATCCATTTCTCTCCATATCCGCGGCCACCAATATTATATATAGGTACCTGCCATCTCAATAGCTTCCTGCAGGGACATCTGCTTCTCATCCCCAGTCCCATGGCCCCACCCAATCTTTGCTCCAAGGAGCTTTTAATTTCTCCATCTCAGGTGACCCTGCCTTCTTTTGAATCCCTCCAATGGTTTTTCTTCCTCTTAGAATAAACTCCAAACTCTTTAGGTGGTGTGCAAGACCCTGCCCCAGTCCCACTCTCTCCCTTACTTCCCTCCACCTTCGCTGGCTGGGCTCTTTCAGAGCTCACACAAGCAAAGCTCCCTTCGACCATCATCTCTGCTACACATTTTATTTTTTTCTGGAATCTTCTTCCCCTTGGTCTTCAGCCAGTTGTCCCTATTCTCCTAACAGATCTCAAACTAAATTCACCTCCTCAAGGAAAACATTTCTGACCTCTGTAGTGGGTTGAGTTGTGTCTCCCAAAGGACATGTTAAAGTCCTAACCCCAGATACCTGGGAATGTCACTTTATTGGGAAATAGAGTTAAGGGGTCTTCTCAGGTTAAGAAGTCATGTTGGAACAGGGTATGGCCTAACTCCAATGACTCATGTCCTTTAAGGAAAGGAAGATCTGGAGACCCATAGACACCTACAGACGACCACATAAAAACAGAGGTAGAAATTGGAGTGACACAGGATTGTCAGCAACCACCCACACCTAGGAGATAGACAAGGAAGGGTTATTCTCAAGACCTTCAGAGGGAGCAAGGTCCTGCCACCACATTAATTTCAGGCTTCTGGACTCCAGAAATTGAGAAGTAATACATTTCCACTGTTCTGAGCCACACAGTTGTTGATAATTTGTTAGGGCAAGCCTTAGAATCAGACACAATCACCCACGCAAAAGTAGGTTCCTCCTGCTGACTTGCTTTGATAGAGTGTGAGCACCTTCCACAGTGTGTAGTTATTCATTGGTGAGTTTACCTGGGTCGATATGTCTCTCCTACTAGACCATTAGAGACATTAGACCAGAAACCCTATCCATTCTCTTCACCTCCATATGCCTAGGAAGCACCTGTCTTACAGAGGATGCTCAGAAAAGGCGGGTTCCATTCTATGAATTGTGCCTTAATTTGGGATCTTGAGATGTGTTGAGTGGTGGATCCTAAAGCTAAATAGTCTCAGGTTGCTGGCCTGATACTTAACCAGTACTTTTGCCTTCCCAGAGTCATGGAATTACAGTGCTGGAGAGAGTCTTAGAAATCTCCCAGTTCCCTACGACTAGCTCCCAGTGGCTTTTCAGATGAGAAAATTGTGCCTTCTCCATATGCTACCCGCTGTCACTTCTTACAGCTGTCAGTATTGCTTCCTTCTGAACAACAGCCCTGTGTCGGTATGGTTGCCTAGCCTGAGGGTCCAGAGTCAGCTTTCCTTCCCCTGCAGATGAAAGCACATGACTTTGACAGTTATTCACCGCTCAGTGTCATTCTTATTAATTGTAATGATAGAATTTTAACCCTGCAAATGTCCTCCAACATCATCTGGGCAATCCCATCTCTTCATTTAATTGAGTTAGAAGTCATGAGTCTACATACACTTTAAGTGTAGCAAGATGGATTGTTGGGAATCGCCCAATTAACCACTTCCAAGGAATTCCTCAAATATATTTCTGAGCATGTCCCTGAGGTCCACCTCCAGAGATCCAGAATCTGACCCTAGACTCTTCTGTTCACAGTGTGTGTGTGTGTGTGTGTGTGTGTGTGTGTGTGTGTGCGTGCGCACACACATGCAAAACATGCAATCCTGGGTGAATCTGAACCCTGTGGGTCTGGCTGAGCTTGTGATGGCCCTAGCACAGCCCTGCCCTTATGCCCCTTCTGGTGCCTTCTATTGACTTCTCGTCTACTTCAACCCAGAGGAAGAGCATCATTCCTCACAATACAGCAGATACAGAGATACAAACTTTTATTGAGACCTTCTTGAAGGTTCAGGAAGAGAGACTCAGCACAGAGAACAATACACATGGTCTTCCACTTACAATGGTTCAACCTAGGATTTTTTAGCTTCTCCATGGTGCATAAGTAATATGCATTCAGCAGAAACAACACTTAGAATTTTAAATTTTGATCTTTTCCCAGACTAGCAATATATGGATTTTATACTCTCTCCCAAAGCTCAAGAGTAGGCTAATGCCAGTCTTCTGAGCACGTATAATACAGGCTAGGCTAAGCTGGGATGTTCAGGAGGTTAGGTGTGTTAAACACATTCTTGACTTAAGGATGTTTTCAACTTGAGATGAGTTTACTAGATGTAACCCCATCTTAAGTCAAAGTGGGTCTCTAAATGACTATTGCCTTCACCCACAAAATACCCAAGGCTCTGCCCAGCCTTCCTGTGGTTGCAGAATTTTGCAGGGCAACACCCCAAGTAGGAGCACTTCAGGTTTCCCTGGGCCACAGAGAAGGCAGGAACCTTCTTATAGCTCAGTCTAAAGCTCACCTCACTTTCTGGTCCAAGACTAAAGTTCCCTAGGAATTCCATTCCTTTTAAGGAAGTCCCACACCCTCCGCCATCACTATCCTCTGTAATCATCTGTGAGGGCTGCCATAATAAAGTGACAAGAAAAAACAGAATTGTGTTGCCTCGTGTACAAGGCTAAAAGTACAAGACCGAGGTACTTACTTGTAAAGTCGGGTCTTTCTGAGAGCCGTGAGAGATAGCCTTGTCCTGGCCGATGTCCTAGATGCTGGTGGGTACCAGCAGTCTTTGGTGTTCCTTGACTTGTGAATGCATTACACCAAATTTTACTCCATTGACACACAGATGTCTTTAATCATATTTATTTTGTACATGTCTGTCTCCATTTCCAAATTTCCTCTTCTTATAAGGAAACCAGTGAGTCATCCTGTATCAGGGTCCACTGTGATGTCTTCATTTTAACTTGGCCACCTCTGTAAAAACGCTATTTCTAAACAAGGTCACACTGTGAAGTCCTGGAGGTTAGGACTTCAACCTATCTTTTCAATGGAGATATAACTGAACACCTACTACCTATAATCCCAGCAAAACAAAACAATCAGACCACAGTCTAGCATCAATCTATTTCTCAAAGTTTGAGTTATTCATTTTGAAATAGTGTCTCATCAATAACCGAATCCTAGCTCATTATTTCAAACTCATTCAAATTCCTCATTCAATTCTCCCTCAATAAGCCTTGGGGTTTGGATTCACCCAGGATTACATGTTTTACACACACACACACACACACACACACACACACACACACACACATATTATGTTTTATGTATTAGGAGCTTTGAGGTGCTCTCATACCTTCCATTATCCAAGGTCTGAACATCAGAGCATATGCTGAAGCATAAAACTGAATGGGAAACAAAGAAGAATTTCATTAATCAAGGTAAAACACTCTCACCTCACAGAAAACAACTTAATAAAGACTGGAGAGAGAGAAGGCATAAGCTTCAGGCCTAAGGGAGTGCTTTGTCCATTTTGAGTTGCTATAACCAAATACTTGAGGCTGAGTTCTTTACAAGAGAAGAGGTTTAAAAGTATGGGATCAGCACTGGTTTCTGGTGAGAACCTCATGGCAGATGGCACCATGTGGCAACAGTGCATGCAAAGAGAAAGGTCACGTGGGAAGGCAAGAAGCAAGAGAGTAGGGAGGGGTCGGGCTCACTCTCCTGTGACAATCCATTCTTACATGAATCAATGTACTTCTATGAGATCAAACCCACTTGATGAGATGAACATTAATCCATTCACGAAGGAGAAGCCCCCAACAGAAATCACCTCCCTTTCACCAGGCCCACCTCTTAAAGGTTCCAACCACGTCATCACTGCCACACTGGTGACCAAGCTTCCAGCAGGTGACCCTTTGGGAGTAAATCCCATCAAAGCCATAGGAGTGGGTTTCTCACTTCTCATTCCAGATTTAAATCTTGGGGTTAACCTAGATACTCCCTATCTCTAGAAAGAGAGAGGGAAGCAAACTGTAGGGTAGACTCCACGTTCAGGTGCACAGCAAGCCATCCACAGATGGACACAGGCCAACCTCAGGAGCTTCCCAGAAACACAAAAGGACCATTTTCCATCGTGAGAGTTGACTGACAGCACAGTGACCTGACTCACTTGGGAGAAGGTACCAGGATCTCGGGAACCAGCAGGGAGCTGAGTGGCAGAGAGACCACAGTGTTGCACCGTGGCTCCCCGGAGTGAGGAGAACTCATGGTGGTCTGAAAACAGATGCCTGAGCAGGCAAAGGAGGGTCCCTCTCTCCTCGGTTCCACCCCCTTCAGTGACCTCTTCTGATCCACTCTCACACCTCCCTTCTCCACAGCCCTCCCCCCATTGTAAGGAGACTGAAGCCTAGGGCAGTGAATGATGAGAGCCTGTGTTTCTGAAAACATGGAGGGAGGAAGCCAGAACTCCATCCCATGTCAGTCGGCCTGACTCCAGGCTGTGACCTGTGAGGTGCTGCTTTCCATTTGGTATTGATCAATGATTCATGATGATCAGGAAGGTCTTGGTGGTGACGGGTGGGGTTCGATGGAGTGTCTCCACAGGGTTAGACAGGTTGACTTCCAAAAGTTTATTACCAGGAGCTTCTTCTTACCCACAGACAGAGAGGGAGCTTGTCCAAAAATGTTTCCATCAGGGTTGTGCTGGAGCCCAGCCTCACATCGGGGACAGAGGAGGAAGCCAGCATGCCCCTGTGGTGGCTGCGTCGCTGCCAGCTGGGCTGTCTTCCCTCTTCTTCACAGAATAATCGTTGGCATTTGTGAACGTCCTTGTCTTGGTGTCTGAGCAGCACAGGTTCTAGAAGATAGAATCACATTTCTTAGAATTACAGTTCCTGAAAATAATCATATGATAAAAGCACATTTCAGACAAATGGATCTGTTGAATTTAATTTTAAAAAATCATGGAATTCTTGAAGAGCAGGAAAGACATCTGACGCCAAGCCGGCTCTGTTAGGAGCACTTGCTCTTTCCTTTGGGTGATCTGGATGAGCAGGTGATGCTTACAGTGCATGGTGACAAACAGCCACACGACCCATGACATTCTTAAACCTTCCTCTAGTTGGATTTCATCTTTCTAGGAACTACTACTTTGCTACTTTTAATAAATTCCCTGAAAACAGCTAATAAGGTCATTCAGCAGGTAAAATAACAAAGAAAGAGGAACGTTGACGCCTCCGGGCTCTCATCTCTACAAATGAGAGGGCCTCCTGCAAGCTGTGGGCTCAGCCACCTGCAACGAGACGGTGGGAAACCACTGAGCTGAGTGAGCCACAGTGATCCAAATCTGGGAATGAGAACAGTCTCACAATACACCTGTACTGGGCGAGGTCTTTGGAGGGATTCCAAAATTTTTGAAGGTTTTTTTTCTCCCTGCATGGAGATGCTTCAGTAAGTAGGCCTGGAGAGTTCCGTCCTCTCAAGCAAATATTATCCGGCTTATCCACACCAGTGTCTCCATCCCGACATGAGAAAATTACTCTTTCCTTAACAAAGCCCTAACCTGAAACCGAGCAAGCCAATAAATTCATTCTGTTAGCTCTAATACCTTAAAATTAAATCCCAGTTCTCATTTTCATCATAGTATAAAATAAGACTCCTGAACATAAGGGTCTCTTTAAATCTTTAAAACTAACTGTCCCAATAAGGTGGCCCCCAGCCAATGTGTCTGTCTAAGGAGAACTTGAATTGTGGCTATCCTGAGCTGAGCTTTGTTAGAAGTGTGCAATACAAACTGATTTTGAAAACTCATTACAAATAAAGTAACTAGCTTACTAATCAGTTTTTATACATTAAGTATATTAAATAATACTTTTCTATATTGGGTTAAATAAAATATATTATTGACACTAATTTCACCTGTATCTTTTTTACATTTTAATCTACATTTTAATTTGTATAGAACATAAAAAATTACACAAGTGCTTTGCAGTATTTTTGCATGAAACAGCACCGTTTTTATTGCTTGCATAAAGGATTTCTGGTTTTCACCGTGGGCCTCAAGTTGAGCGTTGTCTGAGGTGGTTGTTCTCTTTTCTCAAGGATTCTGAAGCTGTACAGAAGTCAGTCAATCCCAGTCTGCGTTTGTCTAAATGCACGGATTCTACAGCACAAAGAATGAACTTTAATGTGTACAAAAATTGTTTTGAATCATTACAGAAGTCAAGGAAACCCAGGGTGGAAAGAAGAACAGGTCAAAAGAGCCTAATTATATGACTGACGTATGAAACAATATCATCAAAAGGGGTGACGGGGGCTGGGGATGTGGCTCAAGCGGTAGCGCGCTCGCCTGGCATGCGTGTAGCCCGGGTTCGATCCTCAGCACCACATACCAACAAAGATGTTGTGTCCGCCGAGAACTAAAAAATAAATATATTTTAAAAAAGGGGGTGACTGGAAAAGATGCTGACCCCAAGTAACTTTGTCCTGAGTGGAATCTCTAAGATGAACAGCAAGAAGAACTGTACATAGCACTATCCTCTGGTCGAAAGTTGTTTCTTGGGGAGGTTCAGGTCAACCATTCTCAAACCACTCCGTATGCTCACTAGAACTGGACAGTTAGGTAAATGGGTGACAGGCAGTTGGGGTCAAATGTCTCACTGTTGGAATAGGAGGTGACAGAAATGCAAGGGGAGGAGGCTAGAAAAATCTGTATGGTGGTAGTTTAGAGTTGGAGACAGCTTACAAACTCATGTTTAACTTAACATAGATATACATGGTCACCCAGCAAAATATATATGAACAGGTATAGACACACCTTAAAATACATCTCTCAGTCATCTGAGAGTGCTAGAAGCAATGGCACGCCCCAGTAGCGACGTGAACACCTACTGCCAAGATTCTGGTTTCTAATAACATTGTCTAGTAATAGGAACCATAGACCCTTGGAGAAATTGCTGGTTCTAGAACTGGGGTGGAGGTACTGTGAATCTCATTTACCTTTGTGCATCTGGTTTCTAATCATCACTGCAAAGTGACAGTTGGCAAGCTGTGGAGGAATCAGAAGACTGTAAAGTTTTATTAAAGTTTCAAAATATGAGAAAAAAAAGAGATGAACCTGGAAAAATTCATAGGCATTGAGGCAAGGAAATGTTCCTTCCAGTAAAGAGAAAAAAGGTCCACAATTATGGAGTATGTCTGTTGGAGGCACAGTCAGATGAAAACTCTCCCAGTGGTCAAAGCTGGAGCAATTTGAGCAATAAAGTAGAGTAGTGTTGGGTTATAACCCAAACCATAAAGTAAATGCCAGTAAGTCCATATTGATGTAAATAAATGACTGAATAAATAAATAAATGAGGGAGAAGAGACAAACATCCTGCATAAAAGAAATTCTCCCCAAGTTACTTTCAAGGATGGGAAGCCTAACTCCCCACCCCATGTGTGGGCCATGCATAGCATCTTCTCTCCAAAGAATACAGGATGGAAGGAGAGACCAAAATATGTAACTGTGCAGTGCAGAAATGTAATGAACACTTACCTGTCCAGGCGATCAAAGTTAACACAAGCAGTGATAACTCATTTCTTAGCTCAGGCTGCAATAACAAAACACCACATAGACTGGGTGGTTGGAACAATATTCTCATAGTCTTCCAGGTGGTAAGGTCAAGATCAAGGTACCTGCAAGGTAGGATTCATTCTGGGGCTTCTCCTCTTGTCTTACTGGCCCCTTCCCTTCCCCTTTCTTTGTGTGTGCACAGGAAGAGAGAGCAGGAGAACTCACAGAAGTCAATCAATTCCAATCTTCATTTGTCTAAATGCACGGATGCTATAGCACAAAGAATGAACTTTAATGTTTGCAAATTAGGGAGGGACCTCCTTCATGACCACATCTAATTCGAATGGATAGATGAGTGTCAAGTGCCAGGTCACAAAGGCACCATCTCCAAATATGACCACGTTGGGGTTTGGGCTCAAAATATGAATTTCAGGAGGTCACAAATATTTGGTACATTATGGTCACTATTGATAGTATTTCCTTGGTGTGATGTGATGAGAATGGCCCTTTGCCTCCACAGTCTACTTCCCCAAACTCAGAGCATCGGTCTAGTCATGAGAATAACATATGATGAATCTCAACTGAAAGGCCCCAACGGAGAGAGCTGAGCAGTGCTCCTCAAAACTCCAAGATGATGATAAACAATGAAAACCTGAGACTTATCCAGAGCCAAGAGGACCTAAGGGGACATGACTACAAAATGTTATGTGCTATCCTGGATGATCCTACACAGAAAAAGGACATGAGGTCAAAGCAAAGGAAATCCAGATAAAGAACGAACTTCAGTAATTATAACAAATACACCATATGAATACGATGTATTAACTAAAGGATAAACTGAGTGAGGAGTATCTGTTGATTCTTTGCACTCAATTCACAAATTTCCTATAAACTTTTCCAAAACTGAAACTGTTCTAAAATAAAAGGTTTATTTTTTTTAAAGAGATAAATAGAAATTCTTACAAAATTATCATCCAGAATAATGGGTGAAATAAAAACTTAGTAGATTCATTGAACAACAATGAAGGCACAGATAAAGAGAATTTATAAAATGGAAAACTGATCAAAAATACACAGAATAAGACATAGTAAAACTGAAGGATGGGTAATATGAAAGTGGGGGGATATATAGAATATACACTGAGCAGGAATCACAAAATGCCCAGAATAGCCAAAGCAAACTTGAACAAGAAGAGAAGAACTGGACATATCACATGATCTGATTAAAAAACATACCACAAACAGAGCAATACTGCATAAAAAGATACATAACCAAACACTGCCCAAAATAAGTCCGTGAATTTACTGTCAACTGATCTTTGACCAAGGTGCCATGAAGGAGGAAAAAATTAGTCTCTTTTATAAACAATATTAGGAAAATTGCATATACACATGCAGAAGAATAAAATTAGAACTTTATCTCACACCATCCATAAAAATCATCATAAAATGGACTAAAGATGTAAATATAAAACCTGAAACTGGAAATCTAGCAAAATAAATAAAGAAAAAGCTTTTAGGTTGGTTGTTTTGTTTTGTTTTGTTTTGTTTTTGTACCAGGGTTTAAACTCGGAGGCACTTAATCATTGAACAAAGCCCTTTTTTGTATTTTATTTAGAGATAGGGTCTCACTGAGTTGCTTAGGGCCTCACTAAGTTGCTGAAACTGCCTCTGAGCTTGTAATCCTCCTGTTTCAGCCTCCTAAGCTGCTGGGATGACAGGCATGCACCTGGTCAGACATAGCTTTTTGACATTTTAGATATGACCTTAAAAACACACAAAAAAAATGAAAGCAAAAATGAGACAAAGAGTGTTGCATAAAGTTAACAAGCTGAGTATTGAAATGGCCTACAGAATGGGAGAAAAATATGTACAAGCCATACATCTGATAAGGGGTTAATATAAAAAAATCAGTAACACAAAAACTCAACAGCAAGAAAAGAAACAATCCAATTAAAAAATGGTCACAGTTCTGTTGGGCTTGGGGGCTCACACCTGTAATCCCAGAGGCTCAGGAGGCTGAGGCAGGACTATCACAAGTTCAAAGCCAGAATCAGTAATTGAAAAAGATGAGATGCTGTCTCAAAATTTAAAAAATAAAATAAAATAAACTAGGCTGGGTATGTGGCTCAGTGGAAAAGTGCCCCTGGGTTCAACAGTACCAAAAACAAAACATGAAACCCTAAGTAGATATGTATCAAAAGAAGATATACGACTGCCATAAGTATATGCAAAATATGTTCAATATCAGTAGCCACCAGGAAAATGCAATCAAAACCATAACCAAGAGCCTCACACCTCACACATAAGAATTAATAATATAGTCTCATTCAAATAAAAGATGACAAAAATAATAGGAAAAGATAGAGAAAACCAAAAAACAAAGTCATCATAATATATTAACAACAAATCTCTCAGTAACTGGTCAAATTAACATACAAAATGTTACAGTTTAAAGAGGGAATATTTGATCAACACAATCAGAAAAATTTACCTTGTAGATGGATATTCATAAAACACTAAAAACAGAAATTATAAAATACACATTCTTTTAAAGCACACACAGAAAATTTTGCAAAAAAAAAAAAAAAGTTGAAAGCTTGCAACATATGGTCTCTAAATATATTTCAGTTCGGCTGTAAATAAATACCAAAAAGACAACCAAAATATGCTGATCCCGAATAAGCAAAGCTTCTGGCTCCTAAACCCAAGGCCAACCCTGAAGAAATTAGAGAGAAAACTATGCAAATTCTTGAGATTAGAAGAGTTGTTTAGATGTGTGACAATTGGGTGGTGTTTTGGGCCAGTGAACAAGAAACCCTGAAAAGTCTGGTACAATGAAACCGAAAAGTTTTGCTCTTGCTTCTCTCTTGCCCTTTCCTTGTACAAACATAGCTTCCCCCTCACCTGCTGTGATTCGGAATTCTGGTTCAAGTGTCCACTGGAGTAAAGTGAAAGTGATGCTAGTCAGGAACTGAGAAAAACATGTGGGGACTAATTTGCCTAGGATATTCATTTTCCCATCCCCTGCCTACAAATCTCCAAAGGTGTTCAACTGAAACTCTAAAAATAATCTCCTCCACGTCCAGTTAATAGGAGTTCTAAACAAAAGAGCTATTTTAATGGAGAGAAGAAAATGGAGATAAATTTCCCAGAAATAAAAGCCCCCCAAATAAAGACTCGGATTGAAAATTCCAAGGATTCCAACAAGAAACATTAAAACAGTCGCCAACTAAACTCATTTTAGTGAAATTTAAGAAAGATAAAGAAAAATATTTCAAGAATGCATGCATATTACAGAAGGCTATCTACAAAGGAACAGAAGGTGGATGGACACCAGATTTTCCAACAGTAACACTAAATTCAAGAGGACAATGGACTCACATTTTCCAAGTGTGGAAGGAAAGGCCAAGGTATCATTTTAATACAATAAAAAATACACTGAGAAAGTGTCACAAGCTTTTGCCATTAAAACACATAATGGAAATAGTCTTAGATGAATAATTTGGAGGAAGTATCATCGTGATTCTTGGTTCTTAATACAGAGCACTGAGACCCTTGGACTCTCCAGAAAGATGAGACTGTCTTTTGCATGCCAATGAGCTGACTGGTGGCTGGAAGACTCTAGATGGCTTCGGGACAGAGGTCAGTCACCTAAAAGATCCAGGAATAATTAAAGACTTGACACTTTCAATCCCATTCTTCAGCCTCCAGAGAAGAGAAAAGGAAGAGGAAATAAAAGCGGAGTTGATCCTTGGTGGTCCATATGGTAATCAACTATGCCTATGTAATGAAGCTTTCATTTAAAAATTAAAGAGTTTGGAGAATTTCTGGATTGCTCAACCCATGGAGGTGACTGGAAGATAGCAGATAGAAAGCACAGAAGCTTCTCATCCCTTCCCATACAACGAGCTCTATGCATCTCTTTCCTATATCATTTGTAACAGATAAACACAAGTAAGTGTTCCCCCGAGTTCTATGAGCCATTCTTGCAAATTAACAAATCCCAGAAGGTGTTTGATTAATTTATAGCAAATTGGTTGGGCATATAGGTGACAGCATACCTCTTACTACTGATATTTGAAGTGGGAGCAGTCTTGTGGAACTGAGCCCTTAACTTGTGGATTTGATATTATCTCTGGCAGATAGTGCCAGAACCAAATTAAATTATAGGACATTGAGTTGGGGTCCAGGGGAGAATTGCTTGATGGGTTGGGGTGAGGGGAGACCTTATATATCTGCTCCCAGAAGTGTTACACTGAGTAACTCTGTCAGAGACTAGGAACAACAATTTGGTTTTTCTTATCTCTAATAAACATTCAAGAAATGCTGAAAACATAGAAAAATTAAAGGTAATTAAATACCTTACTGAGGGCTGGGGATGTGGCTCAAGCGGTAGCGCGCTCGCCTGGCATGCGTGCGGCCTCGGTTCGATCCTCAGCACCACATACCAACAAAGATGTTGTGTCCGCCGAGAACTAAAAAAAATAAATATTAAAAAATTCTCTCTCTCTCTCTTCTCACTCTCTCTTTAAAAAAAATAAAAAAATAAAAAAATAAAAAAATAAATACCTTACTGAAGTGTTTTATTTTTAAATAGATTAATAAAAATAGAGCTAAGATCAAAGTAAGAGAACAATAACATCCATGATAGCCAAAATTAAAATTCTAAATCTTAAAAGGTTATATAATATGTGAATGTGATACTATAAAATTTTTAGAAGAGAATGTAGGAGAAATTCTTTGTGTCCCAGGATGAGGTGAAGACTTCTTAGACATAATATCAAAAGCGTGAGACATAAAAGGAGAAAACAGACAAATTGCCTCTCATGAAAATTAAAACTTTTGTTCTACAAAAGACTCTATGCAGAGAAAAAAAAAAGAAAAAAAGAAGTCACCAATTAAAAGAAAATATTTGCCAATCATATATTCAACAAGGGATTCACAGCTGAAATCTACAAACAACTTTCTAAACTCAGTAGTAAGAAAACAATTAAATCAGAAAATGTTATGGGACAGGCTACATGGAGTCCATCTTGCCCTGAGACTCCACATCATGTAAGAAATGCTTCTCCCAGGGAAAGCCCGGCCTCTGTACCCATCAACAATTACTTAGCAGAGCATGCCTGGCAACACAAAATGGCAATTCTTATACAATGTAAAAGTGTTCTCTCTTTGGTTCCCATTTTTCTTGGACAACGAACCCTGTCAGAGATTGATTGTCTAGATGTTGTAACCATTCTTTAACTTGTACACAACAAGGGATGTTTTGGCCCACTCTCTTTTCTGCTTTTGATTTTAGATCTCATAACGTTTGTTTATGGTTTTGAACCATAGCAACAGCCATTTATGCTTTGTTATGGTTTTGGACTATAAAAGGTGAACTCAAACCCTGGAGGGAGGTCAAAGGGTGTGGGCTTGCAGCCTGTCCCTTGGCCCGCCAGCTGGTGGATCCAGATGCCCAACTGGTGAATAAAGTTCCCTTCTTTAAGATAGACTCAGTGATTTATTGCTATCTCACCTTAACAAAAATAGGAAAAATTTTAAGCAGATATTTCACTAAAGAAGATAGAAGAATAGCCAATAAGTACACAAAAACATGTTCAACATTACTAGACATTAGGAAAAAGCAAATGGAAACCTGGTGAGATATCACTACATATCTGTTAGAACAACTAAAATCTAAAAATGGTGATAATGCCAAATGCAAAGGAACTGGCTCTCTTGTATACGGTATATAACCCAGCAATCATATACCTGGTATTTTTCTAGGTCTAGAGAAATGAAAATTGTGTTTACCTGAAAACCTATATAGACAAGGCTCATAACAGATTTATTTACAAAAGCCAAAACTGGGAACACCCCACATCTCCTTCAATAAATACTTAAACTAATTTTGGTACATCCATACCAGGAAATACTTTGCAACAGTAAAACAATGAGCTATTGATGCTTTCAACAACGTGGATGGCAGAATGGAAAAGTCAATCTTAAAGGTGATACTCTGTGTGATTGCATCAACATAACATTCTCAAAATGAGAAAACTATATTTATTTATGGAAAATAAATGTGTGATTGCCAAAGGTTAGGTAAAGAGAGGTGGAGTGCGGCAGAGTGTGACTATAAAAGCGGAATTCCTTCAGGGTGACAGAAAATTGTGTACCTGGATTGGATGTGGTTATTTAATTGATACATGTGATCAAATGTTATACAATTAAATACACATATACATCCAAATTTCATGTGTGGAAAAAAGAAAAAAAAAGGCTGGTGAAATCTCAGTGAGTTCTGTAGTCTAGTTAATTATATCACATTTTCTGATTTTGATAATGTGCTATGATTATGTAAGATATCACCACTAGGTACACGTGACATCTTTGTATTAATTTTTGCCACTTCTTGTGAGCCTGAAATTACCTCAAAAATAAAACATTTTTAAAAACCTATATAAGATAAATATGGCAATATTGGCAGTAGAAACCCAGGGAGGGGAGAATGTACTAGATGTTGTGTTTTATTGGTGGAATATGTCTGTATCTATTCAAAATATTTTTAAATATTTGAAAATGTATAGCTTAAAAGTATGATAAGCCAAAATATAAATAAGTCAGTAGAACCAAGTCTATCAATAATTACAACAAATGTAAATGGATTAAACACACCAATTGAAATACAAATATTGTTAAATTGAGCTTTTAAAAATCTTTATATGTTACTTACAAGAGATGCATCTAAAGTATAAAGATAAGGCCAAGATTAAAACCATAAAGAAAAAAAAGACATATTAGGTATATAAACATCAGGGAAAACCTCAAAATATCTGGCCTAATTAATTTAATATTACATAAAACATACTTTAGCAAAAGCATTATTAGATATGAAAAAGATTGTTATCTAATGATTAAAAACATTCATTCCACTGAAAAGGACACAGAAATCAGCTTGAAGGGACTTCCCTCACTGAATGGAGGAACATGAGCATCCAAATAAAGATAAAAATGGATTACAGGGCTGGGGACGTGGCTCAAGCGGTAGCGCGCTCGCCTGGCATGCGTGCGGCCCGGGTTCGATCCTCAGCACCACATACCAACAAAGATGTTGTGTCCGCCGAGAACTAAAAAATAAATATTAAAAAAAAATTCTCTCTCTCTCTCTCTCTCCCCTCTCTCGCTCTCTCTTTAAAAAAAAAATGGATTACAGCACATTAATACAATAGGAATACATGAGTCCAGGCAAATGAATGAATGAATAAGAAAGGAAGCCTATTTCCTGTAGTAGAATGCCAAGTAATACGTTTAGAAGAAATAATAAAAATAGAAAATTACCTTTTATTAACCACTCCAGATGTGGTGATTTCAGACAGGAGCAGTGAATAGAGGTTAAAATGCTGTTGGGAGGAAGACAGAATACTTCCCCACAAAGGACTCATCAGTTACAAAGGGGGAAATAGTGAATTTAAGAGAAACCTGGCAGACATCACGATAAGTTAACATCACCAGTGGGTGACATTATTCATCCCAATGAGATGGGCAGAGAACACAGCTTCCTCTCAGAGGTGATCCCACCATACATGAGTGGTCAATGCTTAAAACTTAAAACTTCAGACAGATCACAGGGAGGTCATCCTATATAAGTCCAGTCATATTAAAAACCATGCAGGACCTGGGGTTGGGGTTGTGACTCAGCAGTAGAGCGCTCTCCTAGCATATGTGAGGCTCGGGGTCCAATCCTCAGCCCCACATAAAAATAAAAAAATAAAATAAATGTATTGTGTCCAACTAAAACTAAAAAATAAATATTAAAAAAAAAACATTCAGGACCTAAAGGACACAGAAATTAAGATTTTTTTTTAATGTTAAAACATTTTAACTGCATAAACCCTAAAATAAACCACATAGGCTTTCTTTTCTGAGAAATTTATTTGTGTATGTGTGTGTGTGTGTGTGTGTGTGTGAATGTGCGTATGTGTATACACATGCTTTTTAAATATTGATTTACAAAGTGCTTAAGTTCTTATACCAATTTTTGTGACAGTTGGTAATTTTCTTTTTTATTTTCTTTAAGATGTAAATTGATGATTTTTTACTCAATATAATAAAGTTTATCAGTCTTTTTCAGTTCACAGTTTTATGCTTGTTTAAGGTTTAAAATCTTTATATGTTTCACTTAGTATTTGAAAGCTTTGTTTTGATCAGTTAGGTCTTTGTATTAGACTGTTTTGCATTGCTATAACAAAATGTCTGAGTATAACTTCATTAGTAAAGGGTTTCTTTTGGATCATGGTTCTTGATGTCCAATGTTGAGGGGCTACATGGGGGAGGGTGGCCTTTCTGCTGGCAGAGTCCTGGTGTAGCAAAGGGCATCACACAGAAAGACACAGGGAGTATGTGTCTTCTGGTATAGCCACCAATATTCAGTCACAGAAGCTCCACCTTATTGACCTCATCTAATCCTATCACTTCCCAAGGGCCTCTCATCTGAACATCACAGTCAGAGGGAGCTATCACTTTCTCAATATCTCACAATTGGGGATTCACAATGGCTCTTGCAAATAAGTTTAGATACATGAACCCATTGAGGGACACAGCAAACCATATACAAACCATAGCAAAGTCTTAAATCCACCTGGAGTTGATTTTTTTTTAAACAATTAATTATGAAATTACTCGGAACTTAAAAAAATTCCAAAACAATACAAAGAATTCAAGTGCCCCTTCCCTTAGAGATTCCCCAGCTATTAACCTTTGACTGTTTGTTCCATTGTTGTCTATTTATTTATCACCAGTATAACTATTCCTTTTCTGAATCCTTTAAATCAAGCAACAGATGTTTCATCATCCCTAAATACTCCAATATGTATCACTCCCAAAGACACAGTCCTGTATAATTAGCATGCAGCCCTCCACTCGGATACAGATACTGGTACAAAACTACTGCCTAATTCACAGACCTCATCCAAGGTTTTCCAACTGTCACAACAATCTCTCTGCCCATTCTGCTCCTGGACCTGTGTGGGAATACAGGTCACATATAGTTGCTAAATTCTCTTCCGATTGTTTCAGTGTGAGTAGGGACTACAGAAATGTTCACTTTGTGATAAATCCACAGGCTGTACATCCTAACCTTGTACATTATTCTGTGTGTATGTTCCATTAAAAAATGTTTATTTTTAAGAAGAAAGCTAATTCCTCACATACATTTGAAACACAGCATTTGCTTCAAGCATTCAAATTTCTATGTTAAAATCAGGTTTCTTCAATCAATCATAGATATCAAGCCTAGATGTTTCAACTAATTTTGGAGTCTCACGACTAAAGAGTGAAAAATATCACTTTATCAAGTAGCACATGCAAAGGTACACACAGGCCTTCCAAAGTGGATTTTTAATGTGATCCTTACCAACATATTTCCATAAAAATTTCACTCCCTTCTTAATTTAGATGATTGCTAAAATATAATATAGTTTTCTCAACTGGAAAGGCTATACACATTTACATTCATATTTTGATTAAAGATTTTAATTGAAAGTTTAAAAAAAATGAGCAACTGAATTTTTGAGGGAGACATATTGCTAGACCCATCTATTCTAATATTGCAGAGGATTTTTTCTGACCCAGAAGACAGAGATGGAATTTCCTAGTGGCCCTGGCAATTGCTCTTGCAAATAAGTTCAAGGTGATATCTTTGAAGATGGCAGTTTCTGGGAAGTCTGTTTGTGATGGATTGATGGACCAAATTGAGGAATCAACCATATACTTACTTCTCAGCCAAAACTGGGGCTGGTAAAAACCCGAACTGGAGAAAGGAAATTTAGTGCCAACCAGGCTTACAATTAAGCATGGTCTCTTCCTAGTAGCTTTAAAGATAAAGAGTTTTGCATATGTATGCCTTAATTATGCAGACCTACTTTAGGGGGTTCCTTTCCCTCAGTTCAACATGCAGGACCAAACAGCACCAAAGTTTGCTTTTTCTTTCTTCCTTCTTTTCTTCCTCTTTATCCATCCACCTAGAAAAGCTCTGGTTCGCGAAATTTCGAAGTTGAAAACAGCCTATGAGATTGCATCAATAGTCCTGTCTTCGTTTTTTTTTTTTTTTTTTTTTTTTCAGATTAGGTAACTGCAGCCCTGAGAAGTGTGGGAGACACCAAAGGTCATCTGAATCTTGACCACGACCTGAGTTTCTCTGTCCTTCACTGGTCTCTGAAATGTGTCTCTCACCTCAAATGTGATATGGGATGAGTTTTTCAAATTGATAAGAGTCCATGTTCTCCATGGCCACCTTTAACTAGGGATGTTACCCCAATGTTTCCGAATAGCCAGTCTGAGTTGGCAACCAGGGATTGCTTTAAGCTTTAAAGAAGTCGAAAGAACAAAGTCTGCATGGAGCCTCCACTGCTAACAAAAAAACACCGTTAGCTTCTGCTTTCAACTATTCATCCCCCAAACCGTTGATGGACAGTACTAACTATGCTGGTCTCTCACTCCATCACTTTTAGGAAGACCCATATCAGCAAGGGGAGGCTAGGATGTAGGGGAGGTAAGTCAGGAGGGAAAAGCCTGCTCAGGATCCTGCGGCGGCGCGGCGCCTTGGCCCCAGCTGCACTACAGAGGACCCCCCACACACACCCCGCCCTAGGTGTGAGGGGACTGTGCGAAAGCGCGGGTCACCTCGGGCGGCAGTTCTCCAGCACCCTGCTTCTCTCAGCTTTACTTAGCTTTTCACATTGCTGCTTCCTCCCACACCCCTAAAGACTCAAGTTCAGGATAACAGAGATGGGCCAGGGAGAATCCCGGGGCATCCCCAGAAAACGTTTTGGAAGATCCCCGGTGGAAGACAAGGTCACTGAAGGCAAAAAAAAAGAAAAGAAGAAGAAAGAAAGAAAAAAAAAAGAAATCTTAAGCCGCCCTAAGTCTCAGCTCTGTAAAGGTCTGAGTACGTTGGGGGAGACTCAGCTCCCAACCAGCGAGGGAAGAGCAGAGCCGGCCAGGAGCGCCAGACCCCGACGGGAGGGGCAGAAGCAGAGGCCGGGCGGGACTGCAAAACCCCTGGAGGCCCCACCCCCCGGGCCAACCTCCCGCTCTGCCATTGGAGGAAGTCTGGGGCGGGTCCCAGGGACGCCCCCCTCTCGCCACCAGTCCGCGGCCCGCCCCCTACACGCCCATTTTTTTTTTTTTTTTTCCCAGCTCTTCCCGGAGCCTTGGAGCAAGCAGGGAAAGGAAACACCAGTGCCACCACGGCGCCCCGGGACGCCGGAAAGGCGAGCCCCCCTGCCGCCCCGCCCGCCGGCCGGTGACATCAGCAGGGGCGGGGCAATATATCTCCGCGGCTCCACCCCCAGGGCCTGGGCTGCTACCTAGGGGTCTGTGGTTTTCCCCGCACGCGGGAAGCCGCCAACCAGAGCAGGCGCTCGGCTGAACGAAGTGCTGCAATCAGACTCCCTGAGGCTCTCGCGTCAGCCCCTCACCCTTCACAGCCTGTCCCACCGCCCCCCTCTCCTTATTTTGCACCTTTCTCTCCCTTTCTCTGTCTGTGCATCTCCAAATGACTGTGTATGGGGAAGCCAAGATGGGCATGCAGTGGCACACTGACTGGAGAGACAAATTTCATGCCATATCCCCTTAATCCGTTTGTATTTCTACCTTATTTCATAGCTTGACATTCTCTCATATGCAAAATGTGGGAGAATCGTTTTTCTCCCCCCCCCCCGCCCCAGTCTTAAGGGAAAAGTTATTCGATGCCTTCTGTAGTATTTCATCAAAGAAATTAGAATTTTAAGCTTTGGTGAAGGAATTGGGAGTGGGAGACAGCGCAGAAAAAGAAGTAAAAAGAAACCCAAAGCTTAACAGCGTTTAGAAAGGAAATAACTATTTTTCATTCTCGACTGAGTGTGTCTTCTGCAGCATTTTGCACAAATGCAACTGCAGAACCATTTCGTTGCAGATTAAGTAGGCTGCGTCTGCACAGGGTCTGTGCAGGATCTTCAAAAGACAGTGCAGGTGTATACGGGTCCGGGTGTGCGTGTGCGTACGTGATGTACGTGTGTGCGTGTGTGTACGTGTGAGTGGGACCCAACCCCAAGAAACGCATCAAGATCAGAAACAGGAATGCACACTGGCGCTTGCCTTGGAAATTTCCTAAAGCGCTTAGAGTTTGTAAATCACTAGTATCCGAAAAATTGTCAGCGGAGGCTCTCTCCCGGTGCCCTGCCCCCCCAAATATAGGTGTCCGCGGTGTCTTGTGAAGCAGCCTTTGGCCCAGGCGGGTCTTGTGAGTGGTGAAATCCACAGAGGGCACGCTGTGTATATTTTGGGGGTCCCACGTGTTCGGCCCAAACCCCTGGGGCCTGGGCGTGTGCGCGCGCTCGCGTGTAGTGTGTGTGGGCGTATGTGTGTGAGTGTATGCTCGTGCCGGGGGCCGAGCTGTGTGCTCACGCGCTCCAAGCTGCGCCCAAAGCTCAGCTGCAGGGTTGGAGAAAAAAGAGGGTAGGCAAGTGCTGGGGGCGGGGGGCGGGGTGCGGGAGGCCGATTGGGGGCTTTTGAATTGATGGAGTTGGCTTAGCCGCTTTTCGCTCTCCGGCTTGAGCTCCTTTAAACCTCGCTGCTGCTTCGTAGGAAGGGGGCTGGATTCACTGTAGCTGCTGCAGGAGGGGGAGCAGGTTGAAACAATCGAGTGGGCGCGCCAGGACTCCCCGGCTCCAGGCGGGGAGGGGAGAGGGAGCCCCCATTCTGCGCAGGGAGGGGGCGGGGTTGGAGGGGCCCAGCAGACCAGGAGGAGGCGGGGGCGGTCGCTGGGATGGGGGAAGCGGTCACCCCCAGGAGACAAGATTTCGTTCGGATCGCACATTAATTGGAGATATCTGATTAATTTGAGCTTCTGATAACTATAAATGGCGATTCTCTACCAAGGTGTCTATATTAAAAAAAAAATCGTTCCGTGTCATCCCCCACGTCAGGCCTGCTCGTGGGCGTGAGGCTGTACTTCCTCCGCCCCCTCCTAATGGAGTGAACCATTCCCAGCTCTTCCTCTCTCTCTCTCTCTCTCTCTCTCTCTCTCTCTCTCTCACTCTCTCACTCTCTCTCTTTCTCTCTCCCTTTCTCTCTCTCTCCACCTCTCTCTCTTTCGGTCTCTTCCTCGCTCCCTCTCTTTCTCTCCTCCCTCTGCCTTCCCCGTGCATAAAGTCTCCGTCGGAACTTGTTGGCAATGCCTATTTTTCAGCTTTCCCCCGCGTTCTCCAAACTAACTATTTAAAGGTCTGCGGTCGCAAATGGTTTGACTAAACGTAGGATGGGACTTAAGTTGAACGGCAGATACATTTCACTGATCCTCGCGGTGCAAATAGGTAAGTGGCCGCCCGGACCGGCTCTCTCGGCGGGCAGCCGGAGACAACCAGTCCCGGCCAGAGGGGCGGACGCGCCGACCGGCTGGCCCTGCAGCCACCCCGGGGTGCAGAGAAACCTGCAGAACCCCGAGGGGGTGGCGTTGGCTCCCGAGGACTTGGGCGTCCCGGGTTGAATTTTTCTAAAGAAAAAGAGACTCCAAACGTTCTCCAGGAAAATTGTGCGGCCGGCTGGCCGGTGGTTTTTCCAGAGGAGGTCCACCGTCCCCCTCGCCGTTTTCCTCCAAAGCGCCCATCCATTTTTGCTTTCCTATCTGGGGTGAGACCCGGTTGGGTGCGCTCTGGGGCAATGCATCGCATCGGGCCCCTGCGATACTGCAAGATACTATTTTTGAAGGGTCGAAAGGTGAATTCAGGAAAAAGATGGCTAGCCAGATAGGACTGGAAAGTTTTATGTGCAGAAAGCGAAGATATTCCAGGGCTCCGCTCAAACTGCTGCATTTAGAACTTTGTCATTCTCCCGCCCCCTCCCCCCATATCCTAGCTGCAGCATTTACACCGGGCACCGCAGACTCGGTTCAGAAGCAAATCGAGAACGACCAGGAACTCTAGATCACATATTTTATTATGCTTACCATTGAGGAGGGTAAACTGAGCCAAATATACGTGAATATACTTTTTGAGACACGTTTGCCTGTTACTTTATCCAACACTGTCTGCATTTTGTACATAGGAAATGGTTAAGAAGTGTTTGCAATATGTCATGTCGGGTGTTTGTTATTTCTGTTTGGGGTTGATTGTGGACGGATTTATTGAGTCACCATTTTATGTTAAGGAATGTTGAGTTGGTAGTTACACTGCCATGGGGCTTTTTAAAGTTTACATTTTTTTTCCATCCAGAATGCAGAAGACATTATGGGAGCAGGCATTAGAAAAATTCCTTTTTTGATGCTGGTTCAGAACATTAATTAACATGGCCTAAAAGTGAAAGTGAAGCAGGTTATTAATAGAATGGACAAGAGAAAAAATAGAAACTCTTCAAACGGTTTTTTTTTTTTTTTTTTTTTGGAGATGGAGGGAATTGTTATCTCCTATGAATTCAGGCTGTAGCATTCTTCTTTGCAGACAAATCCTTGCAGTATTTTGGTGGGGGCTGCTTTAGGGAATTGGTTTGGGGCAAGAGAAAGAATACAAAACAATTTTTCTGTATGAGAAATGTGGAGGACACAGTATTTGGGGTTCTCTGGACATTAAAATTGATTCTTTGCAATGGGATTTTATGCACTTAACATGATTTTGAGGGATCTGGGTTTTGTTTTGTTTTTATTCCCCAAGAACATTATAGGATGTTAGTGTGTGTGTGTGTGTGTGCAGGATGTTGCTGTTTTCTTTTAATTCTAAGGAATGACTTAATGCTTCCAGTCTGGTTGATTTGAATATTTGACATTAGTTCAAAGAGCTGCAATAAATAAAGAACATTTCTAAAGGCAGCAAATCCCTTAAATGTTGCAAATAATTGCATGTGGCATTTTGCAATTAGCCGGAGAATTTTTAGGGAACAGGAGAGGTAATTGTTTTTGAGACAGGGGTTTTAATCCGAGAAGGTTTGTGCTGTTTTCTCAGTGGGAAATAACCTTACTTTGAGGGTTAAAAAAAAAATTTAAAAAGCAGTTGTGCATGAGGGATGTGTTTTGAACACATGACCCTCAGACTGAAAATGACCGCTTGTAGGCTATGGAGTTGAAATTGAACGTATTTTTTTTCCCTAATGTCTGCCCTTTCCTGCACCAGAGCCTCAGTCTTTATTAATTCATGCCTGGGAGCTGTCCCAAATCACTGACATTTGGCAAGAAAAGTGGGGGTTGGGGAGGGGCGGAGAAGAGGAGAGAGTGGTGAACGAATGAAGATGCGGTGGGAGGAAGTTTGGAATGAATGAGAGGTCGAACGAATGAATGAACGAATGGAAACCGCACAAGACAGGGACGCAAAGGAGGACAGAGAAGGAGCCCGAGTTGCCTGCCCAAACTTGCAGAAACCGGGTTCAGAAAGGACTGCAAAAGGGACACGGGCTGCGACCTACTAGGGTCGCGTGCACCTGCAAAATCTGTCCCGTGCACAGGCTCTGGCCTCCTGGTGCAGGCTAGAGCCCAAGGAGTCAAAGTTGCAAAATACAGAAAATTTCACGACTTCTTATTTTACACACGCACACACTCACACATGCGCGGTTTGCAGGGTCTTCTCTATAGCAGCGCCTAGAAAGATAACGTGACAGAACGCTTCCCGCCCCCAGCGAGCCCCAATTCCCGTTTTAAAAATTGTCAGTGCGTCTTAGGGGCCTCTTTTTCGACACCGAATTTTTAGGGGTGGAGGTAAGGGGTGAGGAGAGACCTGGGACAGAGCAGGAGAGTGATCTGTATTTTGTTTCTTCTCTGCAACGCTGTGCGTAACGTAGAAGAGGATGATGCATAGGGTTGATTCCACTTTGAGTTTTATTATCACAAATATTCATTTGTTCATGAGATACTGTCAGTGTTCCATTTGCTATTATTGTAGTCGCAAGGAAGGGCATTTAATTTTTGTGGAGGTTTCTGAAGGTTTACGCATCTGCCCCAGCTGAGGTCGAAGTTAACCCTGGTCCCTTCCCCAGCGTTTCCCGTTCCGGATTATAAAACGCAAGACCCGCCTCGCTCTTCCTGCAGCAATTTGTACACCGTGAGCTCTCGGAGGTTGCTGTGGGTTCCATCACCTTCCCCCTGGTCTGCGTCTGGCCTAGCGTTCGGGGACAAGAGGATGCGTGGGAGAGTGTGTGCGCGGGGGGAGAGGTGCATGGTCCTCCCGGGACACAATCACACGCGAGCGGCAGCGGCCAGGACACTGCGGAGGAGGCTTGCGCACCGAATCCTGGGAGCTAGAGGCCGAGCCACCCTACATTCTCCCCTCCCCAACCGCGCAGATTTGGGCTTCTCTAGCGCTTTCCTGGAGCCCCAAGTGTTCCTGGCCGCTAGGTATCCAGTCTCAGGCTGGTTTCGTTGGCCTTAGGGTGGAAAGAAATGGCCACCGCAGCACCCGCAGGCCTGGAGCCTGTTTCTGGTCCGGAGCCTCGGGGTTTGGTGGACTTGAGTCCAGGAGCAAGGAACTCTGTGCCGCCCGGGTTTTCTCCTCCTTCCATCTTGCATCCCGTCCCCCCACCCTCTGACGCAACTTGGAGCTAGAGGCCGCGAGTCCCAGGAGGCCGCGAGCTGGGCGTTCAGCAGCCTGTCTGGGACCTGGAGAGGAAAGGTCTAATTCCGCTGCTGTCCCGAGTGGTGGCGGGCCTTTCCCGGGATGTGAAGGGTGTGTGGGGAGGTGAGTGGCGGACAGAAGCGGTGGAAGGAAGCAGGGAACCCGAGATAGTGTAGGTGACCTGGGGCCACCCGCGCAGACACATCCGTTCCCCGGCCTGGCTTGTGGCCCTGACTGCCCGGACAAATCAATCGCATTGGGTCTTGAGAAATGTAAACTGCCTTTTTCTGTGGGGCAAAAGCGAGTGCATCCAAGGGTCTCTCGCGGAACAGATTCCACGGTAGGCATCGGTTTTATAATGAAACAATCCATTTCGGTGACCTCCAGTGGCTTCCAGAGACTTTATTCATCCATTCATTCTGAGCACCCACCGAGGACCGCGCGCCCAAGGGCTATTGGCGGGAGGTGGCCTCGGTTCCGATGCTTGCCCCCAAGTCCGTCAGCCTTCCTAGGCTAGCCTCGCCTCTGCACTCTGTTGTCCAGACCCCCTCTCTGTCCTCAGAAATGGAGGATTACACTGCTAGAGATGTGACGGGGCTTGCTGGGGGAGTGTTGGGAGACGAAGGAGGGAGTGAGGAGACCGAGAAATAAAAGAGATGAGGGAGGTGAGAAAAGGGGGGCGATAGAAACAGAAAAAGATACAGAGCGCGATTCAGGAGGGAGCTGGAAGGAATGGACTTTCCTCTCTCCCACTCAACCCACAGCCGTTCACGCACAGACGGTGCGCACCAGAGTCGTGTTGGGTGGATATCGGCCATCCCCAGGCCAAGTCTTCGGTCACCTTTGACATCGGTGCTTCCCGAGGCTGGGCCATGAGAGACACAGCTCCATGGGGCAAGGCAGCAAGAAGTCGGGGACGCCCGGGGCGGGCCTTGGGGCATCAGGGCAGGGTCAAGGCGCTGCTGACCGGTGTACCCTCCTCCCCCGCAGCGTACCTGGTGCAGGCCGTGAGAGCAGCGGGCAAGTGCGATGCGGTCTTTAAGGGCTTTTCGGACTGTTTGCTCAAGCTGGGCGACAGTATGGCCAACTACCCGCAGGGCTTGGACGACAAGACGAACATCAAGACCGTGTGCACGTAAGTGTCCTCTCTGGTCATCTGGGGTTCTCTTCTGGGGGCGCTGCTGAGGTCAGAGTGCCGCGCCTCCCCGCCTGAGCTCAGCGTACAGTGCCAGAGTAAATCTGCGCACTCTCGCCTTCTGGCTCTCACCCCCAGGCCAAGGCCTACGGACAAGCCTTCTGGTCTCTAGGCCCAGTCCTCTGGTTTAGGAAACTCCAGAGCCTGGGGTGGACTACAGAGAAAGAACCCCCACAGCGGCCTGATCACAGCTCCCAGCAGCCTCACGGGCTCACAATGAGGTGCATGCACCCAGTCCACCTGAGAGAAGGCCTGGGGCAAGGAACCCTGCTACCAGTTCCTCATTCTGCAGAATCTCTGCTTTGAGGCAAACTCTAATTATTACCTCTGTCAAGGATAAGTGACCTGCTGAATACCCTGAACAGTTGGTTTGGGTTTGAGGACCTTTGGGGGGTAATTCTAGATTTACCTAGAGGCTATAGTCACTGGCCTATTATCTCCACTTTCAGTGATATATGGCCCTTTCAAAACACATCAAGAAAATGCAGCGCAAGCAAGGAGGCCCTGGCTTCCAGTTTCTGGGAGAAGGGCTGAAATAATATTTTATTGTGTAGCAATGACTGCCCAAGAGGAGAATGTCTGGGCTGTCTGGTGACTGTGCTAAGTTTGTAGTCCTTTCCTAAACTAGAGGTAGCCATGCTCCATGCTTTTCCCACCCCTTCCCCTATCTGCACTGTCTCCTCAGATTGGCGAAGGCGCAGGCCCAAAGGAAGGGGAAAGAGACTTCATGACCAGGCCCAGCGGTGTTTGCTCAGAGATTAGCTAGAAAGTCTGCTCCCACTAGCAAATGAGGTAACCAGCACAGCACTGTTGCAGCGGACCTGGGACATTTTAACTGCTGCAGACCTTAGACATTTCCCCAACCTCTGCAACAGACACTGCCTTTATTTTTTTCAAAAACAGCTGCTTTCTGCCACCTCTATAATGACCCTTCCGATAAAGTCAAGGCAGGAGTATCCCTTATTCCCAGACGTTGAAATGACCATTTTCCAGGCTTTTCTTTTTATACTGTGAAGAAGTCTTCTCTCCCTAACTGGGAAGAGTTTATTTCAATTACAACTGAATGAAGGTCAATCATGCTACATACTTCCCTGAATACCCTATTACCCACCTGGAGCCACAGCAGCTAAGTGGCTGGTACCTTCTTATCAGAGTAGGAACAAATACTTAATTCCAAATGTCTGGTTAAAAGTAAGAATGTATCTCCTAAGGCATTACCTAATGTATCTCCTAAGGAATTACCAAAGCCTCTGCCATTTTCTGGAACTTTCAAGCTATTTAAATATTTTAGCAGGACTTTGGTCCTGGAAAACCTGGAGTGAGAAGGCCCCTCCCTGAGGTTGCAGGCCATAGTTGGGCCCAGGCCTCATTCACTTGGTGGTGCTAATTGTTCAACAGGATAAAGTGCACCTCTCCCTGCCCCCAAGTGAATATTTTTTTTCTCTAGGAGTGTCCCTCTTCTAGGAAGGCCCTATCCCCATCTTGGGGTACATAAAGAAAGCAGTAATTTAGAAATCCTTTGGGAGGTGCAATTACACAGGAGCTCCGAAGGAGAGCTGTCCCTGGGCTTCTTGGTGTGCCAAAATCTTGCTATGTATTACAATCCTGAAAGTCCTACACCCTGCCCTCCTTAGTCCTCATAAACTAGAGACTCAACAGGGGTCATGAGAAGACAGTCTGAACCAAGGCAACCCAACAAACATTTATAACTTCCCTATTAGCCAGAAGATGGGGTGGGAGTGCAAATAAGGATAAATCAAACACTATGGTTGCCTTCAACATGCTTACCATCCAGGCGGGCCACAGAAGAGGGAGAGAGGAGTACATATAACCAAACTGCCTGGAGGGCTGCTGCTGTTTTCTCTGACTCCCAGGGCCAGGGTGAAGTGGGAGCCAGCCTGGAGTTACCTAGACACACAGATCGACCCAGCTCCGAAAGGAGACAGCGCCCCAGGAATCGATCACGGCTTGGGATTATATTTAGTTTCGGGATCTATTTTGGGTTTTCAGAAGAAAGGGGGACAATAAAAAAAAGAAAGAAAGAAAAAAAAGAAAGACAGGTTGGATGAAGGTTGTGGGGGCGGGGCTAGGAGCCCAGCCCAGCCTGGGAGGAGGAAGTGCTGTTAAAAGCTCGGCGAGAAATGACCAGAAGGGGAGGACGAAGAGCCGGGTCCTAGAAGGCTGGCAACGGTGGGCATCGTTACACTCCGAAGGCGGTGGGGGAGAGGACCTCTGGGGTCTAAGCCCACCTGAAAGACTGGAAGAGGAAGCATGCAGCGCGCAGGCCTGGGGCGCTGGGGGTTGCCAAAGCGGGAGAAGGCCCTGGAGCAGGCGCCAGGCGCCAGGCACTACCACTCACCGACCTGGGCAGGGCAGAGGCAGGCAGGAGTCTCTGGATGGAATCTGAGCCGCGGGACTGTGGAGGGCAAGGCGGGAGGGCCTCGGAGGACCGAAGCAAGTGGAGAGGCAGAGAAAGAGGAAGTAGGGGGACCGAAAAGAAGAAAAACAGAGGGAAGGGGAAACCGAAGAGGGGGAAAATGAGGAGAAACGGGAAACAAAAGGCGGAGGTGGGGGTGGGGGTGGGAGTGGGAGAGATGGAGGGCGAAGGCGAGAGTACCGCAGCGAGGAGGAGGGAGACAGAAGGGGCGAGGGGGAGGAGAATGTGAGAAGCCAAGAGGGGAGGGCCCTACCCGAGCAAGTAACCCATCTTGCAAGCTAAGAGGCATTAATGGGCGGCAGCTTGCAAGGCTTAGCACTGTTTTCCCAGCCTTCCCCAAGGAGGGCGAGCAATCTGTTGGCGAAGGCCGAGGTGTGCCAGCGCAGTTGCAGCGGGTGCAACCCGGCTGCCGAATCCGCCACAGGCGAGCTAGAGGGGGAGCCACCTAGGTGAAGGGGCGCCCGAGCCGCTTTGACAGCGCTTCTGGCATGGGCCGAGGTCCGACGACGAGTCGCGACCTGGCGCAGCCCTAGAGCCAGGGCTGCGGCGAGCAGGTAGGAAGGGGCGCGCCCTGGCAGATGGGCGAGGAGGCCGTGCGTGAGAGGGGGAGTCTCCGGGGCGCGGGTCCAGGGTCCTCCCCGCGCCCCCAAATGATCCTGCTTCTTCTGTTTTGTTCTGTTCCTCGCCAGATACTGGGAGGATTTCCACAGCTGCACGGTCACAGCCCTTACGGATTGCCAGGAAGGGGCGAAAGATATGTGGGATAAACTGAGAAAAGAATCCAAAAACCTCAACATCCAAGGCAGCTTATTCGAACTCTGCGGCAGCGGCAACGGGGCGGCGGGGCCCCTGCTCCCGACGCTCGCAGTGCTCCTGGTGTCTCTCTCGGCAGCTTTAGCGACCTGGCTCTCCTTCTAAGCCAGCTCCCCTCCGCGCCCACCCACACTCACTCCATGCTCCCGGAAATCGAGAGGAAGATCCATTCGTTCTTTGGGGACGTTGTGATTCTCTGTGATGCTGAAAAAAAAAAAAAACACTCATAATAGGATTGTGGGAAATCCTGATTCTCTTTTTTTTTTTCTAATTTCGTTTGATTTCTTGTGTTTTAATTTGCCAAATGTTACCAATCAGTGAGCGAGCAAGCACAGCCAAAATCGGACCTCAGCTTTAGTCCGTCTTCACACAAAAATATGAAAACGGCAACTCACCCCCATTTTATTTTTAATTCTTAATTTTTTTTTTTTTTTTGGCAAAAGAATCTCAGGAACGGCCCTGGGCCACCTACTATATTAATCATGTTAATCACATGAAAAATGATGGGCTCCTCCTAATAGGAAAGCGAGGAGAGGAGAAGGCCAGGGGAATGAATTCAAGAGAGATGTCCACGTGGGAAGCATATGGTGAATAATTCACGCTCACGTCTTTCTTCCACAGTATCTTGTTTTGATCATTTCCACTGCACATTTCTCCTCCAGAAAGCAAAATGACAGATTATTGGCTTTAGGTTTTTTATGGGTAGGAGGGAGAGAGGAAGGGGTCGTGGCAACTCTGGCATCATGGTAAAGGGTGTGCGAAGCAATGCTGCTAAGGTCACTGAGGGGTTAGCTTTACCTGCTGTTGTTGATGCATCTTTCAAATCCACTGCCTTTATTTTCCCTCCTCTCTCGTTTTAGCTGTTACACATACAGTAATACCTGAATATCCAGTGGTATAGATCACAAGGGGGGGGGGATGTTAAATGTTAATCTAAAATATAGTTAAAAAAGATTTTGACATAAAAGAGCCTTGATTTTAAAAAAAAGAGAGAGATGTAATTTAAAAAGTTTATTATAAATTAAATTCAGCAAAAAAGATTTGCTACAAAGTATAGAGAAGTATAAAATAAAAGTTATTGTTTGAAATGGGGGTGTCGCTTTGTTTCCTCCACCAAGTTCTCTGGGTACCTCAAGGGACATACAACGCCGGGTGATCAATTAACTCACGTGTTCACAAAGTCACTGGATAACCTGAAGGTTTCAAGCAGATGCTCCTTAGCTAGGACTCCTTGCCACGACCCCCAAATTTCTCATTCTTGAAAAGGGGGAAGGGAAATTGTTTTAAAATGTAATCATTCAAAAGCAGAGGTCCCTTCTAGGTGCGGAGTGCAGAAACTGGGCTTGCGCGTCCGGGGGGAAAGGCGCTTGCAGACGCAATGCCACGTGGCTAGCCAGCTGCCCCCACCTCAGGTGGGTCTGAGCCCTAACCATGATCCTTCCAGGCCGGTCCCTAACCACGATTCGCCTCTTCCTCTGCGGTGGCCAGAGGCAGCTTGCGAAGGAACCGCCATTAAGGGTTCCAGCCAGGGGCAGAGACTGTTCCCTGGCAGGGATCAGGTGAATCCTTTCATAATTAATAAGATAGCTCAGTTGAAATGGCGAGGAGACGGGCCCTATTGATCCGGCAGTCGAGATGCTTCCACTTTTTCCTATTTATAGGCCCCTCATGGCCTTACGAAGAAGTAAACATTCCAGAGTAAACAAGAACGGAGGAGACCCAGGTCTGGGGTCCGCGCGGGCAGAGGGTAGGTTGGGGGAGGGACAACTGCACGCAGGTCTCTGGGTTCATTGAAATCGAAATCTGATTTCTTGATGAAAGTAGAGGGGAGAGGGGGCTGCGTGGGGCGGGGGCGGGGGGCGTGTAGGGAAGGGAGGAGGATGAAGGGAGAGCTTGGCGGCTCAGCAGGTTCCCGCCCGGCGGAGCCCGCAGCCCGCCGCAGGGAGGGTGAGCCTGGGCTCTGAAATGCAATGTGTAAACAATCGCTAGTGTAACAGTTCATAAATCAAACCCAGTGGGTCGCAGCCCAATCTGCATCCCCCCCACGATTGAATTCCAGCAACACATGCGTCCCTGCGCCTGGAGCAATGCAAGCTGCACGGATTCTTAATGGCAGCATCTATTACGGCCTCCCGTTCATGCACGCGCTGCGCGGGGGCCACTCCCGGGAATAGTTTTACGCGCTACCTCTCTGCCAGCTCCCTCCTGGGTCGATCCCCTGTTCTTAGGCAAAACCAAAGGAGATCCTCTGCGCTGCCGCCTGCGTGGGGCAGTCACTCAACCCCAAAGGCTCCTTGTTTTGGAAAACAGTTGGGTTTTGTTTGTTTCGTTTCAATGTATATAAACAGAATCATACTAACCTGAGTTCAACCCTGGAATTCAAATTAAGTTGTTGGGAGCCTGTTTTAAATATAAATCTATTCAACGAAGGGGAGGGGAAAGGGGGAGAAAGAGGGAAAGTCTTCTCTGATCCTTTTTTGCCATAATAGTTTTGTTTTCTATTTGCAAATCGTTATCTTTTCCTGGGCAACCTGTGCGCACCACTGAGCCCCCTTGCTTGCTGAAATAAACGGTTTTGTGGGGAAGTGAGAGCCGGGTGACTCGAGGAGAAAGCTTCCCACCTAGAAATCAATTTCCTAGAAGAGCTGGAGAAAGCCAGACTGATGGAGGGACAGAAGGTACCACGGGGCGGGGCGGGGGGGGGGGGATGCGAGCTAGGGCGGCTCCTTTGCTCTCCCAACAGGGGTGTTCTCCAGGTTGGATGCCCTAGAAGAAGAGCGCTTCAATGCCGAGTTCTTCCACGCCCCCAGCCCACCCATCCCAGTCGTCCAAGGAACCTCGAAAGCTTAGTGCCCTGTTTGGGGGCTGCCTTGCTCTGTTCAAGGCCCACGCTCACGTGAGCGCTGGAAGAGAGCTCCAGGAATGCAGGGCGAGTCTCAAAAGCACCAGCTTCTGTGTCTGATTCGTTAGAGAAAGTTCCTTCTCTGGGTGATTGTTGAGATTATTATCGTGCTGTCTTCGACTATAATTTGCTGTTTAATCATGATGACATCTCCATATGTTGGTTGACATTATTGTTCTTAGGCAGCTACATGGTAAGCTTTGTTGCCAGTTCTGGGAGGTGATACTAACCAGATATGTCCCATCTTGGAGTTGGGCTGGGAAGTGGGCCTCCAGCCCAGAGGGCCTGCTCACACCAGCCTCCGCCTGGCGCCAAGCGTGGGAGCACCCTCTCCAGCCATCTGCACCTCCCATCCTCCCGTGGCTCTCCACCTGGCCCGCTTGCTCTGGCTTCGAGCTCTGGAGGAGCTGTTGGGACTGGGGAAGGACCGCTTTCATTGAACTCGAGTGTAGTGTGTGATGATCTCAGTTGTGAAAATACCAGAGAGGTCAGTTCCAAGTCCCAGCTTCATCATAGGAACCCCAAAGACCATAGGAGCGGGGAGGATGATTAAAGGGAAGGAGACAGCAAGTGAAAGCGAAGGCCAAGGGCACAGGAAACAGGAAAGACTGGGGAAACAGACCCCAGAAGTAGAGTTAGCAGAGGAGGGAGCCAAAGGCGATCAAGAGAAACACAGAGATGATACAGAAACTCAAAGTTGGAAAGAATAGAGCCGTGGAGGAGAAATAAGGGACTTATTTTCATTCCGGACTCTCAGAGGAGCCAGTGACCTCAAGCTCAAGGGCACCCCCCACGCCCGGCCCCATGCACCCCAACACACACACACACACACACACACACACACACACACACACACACACATTTCCTTTCTGCAGTTAGGAGCCCCCCTGCAGGCCAAGGCCACAGGACCCGTGGTGCCTTTGTACTGGGTGAACCAGCACCAGCACTAGCAGGAGCAACAGCACCAAGCCTGCTGCCCTTGCCCAGAGCCTCAGGACATCCCGGGATCCAGGCAGAAATGGATCCAGGAATTTCCCTTTGGGAATTTTCTCTCAAATCCGAGTAGAGTCCTTTCTGTAAGGGTCTTCCCTGTTCTCTCAGCCCTCCTTCACCAGTCCCTGTGGCCACACAGTAGGCTCTGCTCCCAGTTTGTCTTTGGTGACTCCCTACCGCCTTAGCCCATGGACCCCCAGGGAAAGACCACTGCCCCCCACTCTTCCTTCCTCCAGAGCACCTACCAAAGGAAATCCCAGATGCTGATCTGCATCCCTCCACCTCTTGGCCCTGAAAACAAAGTGGTGGGGGTAGATGGAAGGAAGGGAGAAGTGAGCAGGAGGCCAACTTGTAGGGGCTCAGAAGAGACCCTGCATTTACCCCTCTCTCCCAGCCCCCAGTCTCTGCAATTGCTGAGGCCAGGAAGCCCAGGAACTTGGGAATGCTGCAGCTTGTGTCTCACATACCTGCATACCTTCCCCAAAGAGAACAGCACCCAGAAGCCCCACAGGGGCCCTTTCCTAAGGTCAAGGGCTGAGGAGCTTCAGACCCAAATCCATGGCTCAGATGAGGAAATCCCGGCCCAGCTCTGCCCAGCCAGGTCAGACTCCCACACGCTGCACCACCCACCTAAGAGAGGGCTCTTTCTCCCTTCTTACTCGCCAACCACCCCAGAGTGGGGGTGGGGAGAATGTAGCATTCAGTTCAGATTTGGGCCATGGAAGGACGTCACCTTTAGTGTGGCCTCCCAAAGCCAAAAGGCAGGCTCTGTCCTGTTCTGTGACCTTCTCCCACAGTACCTTAGACAAGGACTGTCCCCAGACCACTCCATCCCAATGGGCTCCTGGTCTGCAGTCCTGTCATTCACCTCCCCAACTCAAGTCCATGGGTTCTCCCAGCACCGGATTCCTCCTGTAGTTCTGCTGCGGCTTCTCTCACCCACTCCTTTAGTATGACTGTTCATATTATATTCATCTCCCCCAGGTTACAAATAAAACATAAGGTTTTATAACCATTGAAGCAATTCAAAGATACATGGGGGGGGAGGGGGTTGATCCTCCTCCACTAACAGATGTTAGTAGGTGGATGTGTATTCTTCCACACCTCCCCCCAGGTGTGTGTAAACATATATTGACATATACCTATGGGAGGTGGGAATTTTTTTTCCATTGGGATATATTTCTTTATGGCCAAGTTATTCAAGATCAATAACTAAACATACCACTTTTTTTTTTTTACCAGATATATAATATTTCCTAGAATGCCATAATTTAATCATCTATCTATTTATGGGCATATAGGTTTTTCAAGTTTTTTGGTTTTTTCTCCCTTTTTTTGTGCTCTACATATATTTTGTCATAAATATTCCTGTTCAAACACTATTCTGTACCACTCTGTACTCGTTTTTTTTTTTTTTCTTCAATAGAATACAGATTCTCAAAGTTGGATTGTTGGACAGAACCTATATGTATGTGTGCTTTAATTTAAAAAGATGTTGAATTACTTTCCCAAAGAATCTAGAGAGTCCATTTCCCTACACCCTCATCAACATTGATAACAATTTTGTTGTTGTTGTTGTTGTTGCTTTTAATCGACCCAGCAGGTAACTTTGTCACTTTCTGGAAGGCCAGCCATTCCTGAGACTCACATTGGATTCTACGGATCCCTTTTGGATTCTGATGGCCACCAAGGTATCCTCCTGAACATGCAGGAAAGGTCTGGCTAGACTTTGAGTCCTCCTCCCCAGAGCAGTGGCTAGGGCCCCACAATTAGTGACTTTTTTAAAATACTTTTCTCTTTTTAGTTGTCAATGAAACTTTATTTTATTTATTTACATGTGTCAAGTGCTCCACCACTGAGCCACAACCCCAGCCCAATCAGTGACTTTTATTCAAAGGCAGGAACAGTTCTCCTGGAACCATCACTAATCTGATATTGCTGACATGGATGTGGGAGCTTAGGGCTTGTGAGTGAAGGCTGGTGAGGTAGAGCTCAGTGAAGCCCCCCAGCATGCCAGCTCCATGGGTCCGTGCTGAGGCTGCGATCCCCTGGCCTATCTGCAGAGGAAGGCAAGCGATGGAAGGAGGCATTACAGGAAAAGAAAACAGCAGCCTAGAGTAGTAACTGCTGGATCTTTCTTTTCCTTAATCAATAAGAATAAGAAGCTTCTATAGGCAAGATCCAAGCAAGGGTGAGCAGCCAGGATTGAACCATCTCTGGGGGATTCAGTGAACAGAGATCCAGATCACATTCCCTCTCCGCTCTCTTTCCATCCCAATTACTCTTTCTATCAACAACAACAAAATAATAACAATAAATTTGCTTCCACTGAGCACTTACAACATGCTAGGTATTTGCTAAAACTCTGCAAATACTATCCCCTTGTGTTGGCAACCTCTATAAGAGGATCGTATTATCCCCACTTTGCAGATGAGAAACTGAATTTTAGAGAAAGGATAGTAACTTGCCCAAGATCAGCAGGAGGCAAGAAAAAGAGTTGAAATTGGAGTGCAAATGTGTTTCAAGAATCTGTTCTGAGATGCCACTTCCCTTTGCTTGTTCTGTTACTATTTTGAGCCCAAAGAGAGCTAACACAAGTAAAAAGACAACAACCATAAAGAAATTTAAATCCTGTTGATAGGCAGAATAAAGACCTTACAAAGATATTTGTGTCCTATTTAATCCCTGGAAACTGTAAACATAAAAATAATTAATTTTTTTAAATAATGCAGAAGGAATTAGGCTGCTTATCCACTGAGTATAAAATAGGGATATATTCTGGATTGTTCCTGGGGGAAAAGAAGCACAGTGGTTCTTAAAAGTGGAAAATGGAGACAGAGGAGGTCAGAGTCACGTGATGACCACCCAGCATTGTTGGCTTTGAGGTTGGAGGAAAGTCAATACCAGTCAAGGAATTTGGGCAGCCTCCAGAGACTGGAAAAGGAGTCTTCAAAAAAGAATATGAACCAGTGATTTTTTAACCCAGTGAAACCAATGGTCAGATTTCTGACCTACGGAACAGACAGTGAGATAACAAAAGTATTGTGTAAACCACCATGTTTGTGATTATCTGTTACGTCTGTGAATAGAAAACTAATACAAGTCCCAACCTGCGTTGTAGCAGAGGGAGAGAATACATTATATCCAGAGAAGACATGACATTTAGGAGTGGACGTGCTGGGGGGGGGTTCTCTGTTTGTGTGTGTATTGGGGTAAGGTGGAGGCTTCATTTCAGCTGGGGGGGCAATAGGGAGGGTGATATGTACAGAGAAAGAGGACATTATGGGATAAATTTCTAAGGAAAAAATATTGTGTTGTTGTCTTACAATGTCTTCACATAGGACCTTTTTCATTCCGTGGTCTCCAGTAATTTAATAGACATTCTGGTAAGTTCTTTGGTTCCGTAACAGTTACAGGCCTGCCCAGATATGAAAAGTTCATCACCTCAGTGATCGATGGCTTGATGATACATTCATGAAATCCATCAGCAGGTAGTTATTCTCTGGATAAATCACAGTGACTAATGTTAGCTACCCACCTTATCATCTGGACAAATCCTAGGCCGGATTGATTTCAACGGCAGTGGCATTTCCAACTTTGTACATGACAAAGAGCACAGAAGGAGGTGGGTCCTACCTCCATGGACTATCTGAAATGAATCACTTGCTGTGGCTGTCACAAGGAAGAAGTGCAGGAAAGATCAAATCCAGATAGACCACAGGCACTACTGCCTTCCACATCAAACTCCTTACAGTCATCCAAACCCAGTAAAGAGGGGAGGGGGAAAGGGCCTCTTTGTCCATCCTGGGTTAACCATGCCACAGACGGTTTGGGGTACATTACTGTGCCACTGGGGAAGTCTCTCTGTGAACAGGTGCCAGGCCGGGGTGATTAATTCCAGCCAGTCACTGACCCAGACACCTGGGCCTGCTGCAGTCTTTCCCTTTCCTTGGAACCATCAGTAAACCTCGGCGAGTGACTGTGAAAAATGGCTGTGGGACCCTCGCAGTCCTCTGGTCACCCTGTCTGACTGTCGCCTGAAGTGCAGTGAATTGTGATCTCCCTTAAGCAGAGAGAGAAATCCCAAGCAAAGTGGTCCATTTAACTCTCGTCAAACACAAATTCTTCAAAATAGGCAACTTGGAAGGGGACCCAGAGCGTCAGAGCCCCTGAGAAGTACATCTATCAACCCTAGGCTGGAGCTGTGGTGAGTGTGTCTGTGCACCAGCCCCAGCTCCCCGGATGTCAGAGCTGCTAAGTGAAGTGTGCACAGCTTCTACCTTTACACAGAAGCCTTTGGGCAGTGTGTGTGTGTGTGTGTGTGTGTGTGTGTGTGTGTGTGTGTGGTGCTGGGGATTGAACCCAGGGCCTGGTGCATGCCAGGCAAGCACTTTACCAACTGAGCTATAGCCCCAGCCCAAGCAGTGTGTTTTCTTGAGAAACCATTCTTAGCCTTTGATTTTTGCACTATTTTCTGCTCTTTTGAACAGAATGGGAGTCAAATTGTATTTCTGCCATTGGTTTCTTTATAGCATTTGCTGATTTTTTTTTCCTATTTCTGAGTAGCCCTTGGACACTTTTACAGTTATCAGAGAAACACGGCTTGGTCTTCAAATCTTCTTTCAGGAGTCTCTATAAATTCAAGTCCAAAATGTACTTGTGGATCCCTTCTTACACAGATTTAGCTAACTCTATATTCTCTAACTCATGTACTTCCTAGTACATGTAGAGATGTACACAGAACTATGGGCACATACACATGCACACGTGTGCCCTTACAACTTTGAACTCATGTCCTCCATTTGGTTTTTGGATCTTGCCTTTTGGATCTTGCTCAATTGTCTTTAGCATTTTTTGTTTTATACCCCACATGTTCCTCCCCTTCAGCTTATAAACATATTGAAATCTCTTCTCTTGCAGCCTGAAAGAAAACTCCCTTCCCTGTCTAGGTTGGCTTTCCAACACTGTGACAAAATACCTGAGACAAACAACCTAAAAAGAGAGAAGATTTATTTTGATTCACAATTTCAGAGGTTTCAGTCCATAGTCACTTAGCCCCATCACTTTGGGCCTGTGGCAGCACAGTATATCATGGCAGGAGCACATGACAGAGGAGGTCTAGTCACCTGACGGTGGCTGGAAAGTGAAAAAGAGATGGAGGGGCAGGTTCCCAATATCCTCTTCAAGGGCACAACCTCAGGAACCTAACTTCCTCCCACGAGGCCTGATCTACTGAAAGTTCCACTAGTTTCCAATAGCAACACAGGCTGACTACTAAGCCTTCAGCATAAGAGCCTTTGGGGACATTTAACATGCAAACCATAATGATGTCCACCCTATTCTGTGCTCATCCATTTTTCTGTCATGATCCCCAAAATGGTGCCTCGCCCAAGGCAGATGCTCTGCAAGTATAGGAAGAATAGGAGCTGGGGCATACCTCAGTGGGAAGGCATGTGCTTAGCATGTGCAAGGCCCTGGGTTCAATCCACAGCAGCAAAATAAAATGTGCATGTGTGTATGTGCATCTGCATTCTTCATTTATATGTGTGTATATATTTAGATGTGAAGAATACATGAATGAAAGTTTTAGAATGCAAAAGCACATATGTAATAGAGATTTGAAATATTCCTTATTCAATAAACATCTTTTATATAGACATGGTGCTAAGCATTGTGGGAGATCCCAAGACTCGTGAAAGATAGTCTCTGACTTCAATGAGCTTATAGCGTGTGTGTGTATATTTCATATATTGAAGAATAGATATGAATATATGAAGAAAAATATAGATATGAAGAATGCATGAATCCTTCCCTTCTGTCTTAGTTCATTTCTGTTGCTAATAACACAATATCATAGACCGGGTGAACTATAGAGAAAAGAGGTTTATTGTGGCTCAAGGTTCTTGTCCAAGACTGAGGGGCTGCGTCTTGTAATGGTCGTGATGACAGAGTACTAAGGGGGTTCAGATCATCGCAGAGAAAGAGACAGGGATAATGTGAGACCTAACCAAACGGCCCTTCTAGAAGACTCACTCTTGAGATAGCCCATTAATATATGAGTCCATTAATCCAATGAATGAATGAATCCGTTCATGAGGGCAGGGCACTAGTCACCCCTTAAAAGTCCCACCTCTTGATGTCATGTAAAAGGGATTGTCTCAATGTCAGTTCCGGAGGGGACAAACCATGTTCCAACTGTAGCTCTTCTTTACAGGCGTCCCCAGGTGTGCTCCAGGGCCAGGTCCTTCTCTGCCAGCTGCAGACACTCTGCTCTCATTGGCCTCCCCCTTCTTTCTCATTGGTATTTTACCCTTCAAAACTATCTTTGCAGTGTTGCCAAGGGTCCACAAATTAGAAACTGTAGGCAACCCAAGAGGGAAAATTAAAAGGCTCCCTGGGAGCTGGGGATGTGGCTCAAGCGGTAGTGCGCTCACCTGGCCTGCGCGAGGCGCTGGGTTCCATCCTCAGCACCACATACAAATAAAATAAAGATGTTGTGTCTACCGAAAACTGAAAAATAAATATTAAAAAATTCTCTCTCTCTTAAAAAAAAATTTAAAGGCTCCCTGCCTGATCCTACCTGCCTTCTTCTCTTACCTCACCTGCCAGACCTTTCTCTGCCTTGGATGTCCCAAGATTATTCAGTCTCCATGCCTTTATGTTCTTGATTTCCTCTGCTTCTCCTCAAAAATCTTTGCCTGGGAGATTCCTTCTTGTCATTTAGTTTCAACTTCAACATCACCTCTTCAGAGATACCTTCTCTGACCTTTCATTGTAGAGTGACAACTTCCCACCCCTCAAGTGCTCCCCAGCGAACAGGTGTTATCACGTTACCTGGTTTTGTTTCATTTCCAGCATATAACATTTACACAATTTAAGAAAGAAAAAAATCACTGGTTAACATTGTTGTGTTCTCTAGGTTTTGGTGCCTTGGGCAAAGCTGTGGCCCAGGCCTTGTAAGAACAGGCACTTTTTATGTGGTTCTTTGGCTCCTGAAAACCCTCATCTCTTTCCGGACCTTTCCCCTGTCTCTTGCCTGAATTTTTACCTAAGCAATCCAGGTTTTCTCTCCACCACTCAACTCATACCTTGGTCCCTCTTGGATTTAACAGTAAACAGTAGTGGAAAATTTGTTCCTGGACCCCCCAGTGAATGTCTGAAACAACAGAAAGTATTCAACTCTATACATACTATATTCCTATACATATATTTCAATGATAAATTCAAGGACCTTTTCACTTAAAGGAGGCACTTTACTGTTTCTTTATTGTATTCAAATTTCCAGTATCATAATTACTTATAAATGGCACTTTGGAGCCATTTATAAGTAAAATCAATGTTACTTGAACACAAGTACCATGATACCATGGCAAGTGACCTAATCAACAAGATGGCTAGTAAGTAACTAATGGGAGGATAGCATATATAGTGTGGATACACTGGGCAGAGGGATGATTATGTCCCAGGAATAGGAATGGAGCAGGATGGCAAGATATTTGATCATGCTACTCAGGATGGCATGCAATTTAAAACTCAAGAATTGTTTATTTCTGGAATTTTCCATTTAATATTTTCGAATTGGGGCATACCCACATGTAACTGAAACCATGGAAAGCAAAACTGAGGACGAGGGGAGACTACCTCCACTAAGTAGCAAATGCTGGGTCCCCTCCAGAGGATTCAGTGTCCTACACAGGCAGCCTCTACAGGTGTGGTAATTCTGGGGGAAGCTGGTGGTAGGGCCAAAGGTACCTATCTGATCACCACAAGGGTCTGCTGACTGTCCCAAGCCACAGTCAACCAGCCTCAGAAACTGATGTCCCATTACAGTAGAATAGTCCAGGTAACATTCAAATCAAATCCCCATGGGCCCAAAGCCCCTGCCTAGCTGTCATCTGTACAAATACAGACAACTGTCAAGGATAAGGTGATATTTACTATACGTTAATATTCACACGTGGGAAACCCTACCATCTTAGAAAGTACTAAGATGTTTTTTTTAAAACAAATTTCATTCTAATGAGTGATCTTATTTTTGCTGTAATATGGCATAATATATGTATCAAACTGCTACTTTGCTAAGTAAAATCAAATCCTGACTCTTCAGAGTTGGAAATAGAGAATATCCATATGAGGAAGACCCCCATTCCCTTCCCCCCATGATCTGTTGCAGGAGATTCACCATATTTCAAAAGACTATGCTGGCGAGGGTCCTCTCTGGGAATTGTCTCTACCACTGCCAGGAGACCTGGAGGGGGGTGGTACTATCTCCCTGTGATTCCCTGGCCCCCTGGAGCCAACAACCCTGGCTGCACACTTCCCAATCTCTTGGGAGAATATTTTGTTTTTTTTTTTCAAACATAGGTGAGCCTGGCCTGAGCTCTATTCAATCTACAGAATCCAAAGGTCAAGAGAAGGACTTCAGAAAATGTAGTGTGGAAAATTCCACAGGTGACTCTGCAACAGAGCCAGGGTTGATCTTCACTAAAATGTGGATGTACAGCCCACTAACGCATCCACTAACCCCTCATTAAACAGCACAGACAAGGCGAGGACACTTTTAGGAGATGTTACTAAAGACCTGGGGTGAGGAAACGGAATACAGAGAGTTAACACCCAAATAGATGAGCCAGATTACAACTTTCTTCACCAAGGTTCCTGACAGCACCAGTTGGAAAGGAAACAGTAACCTAGAAAGAAACTCAGTTAATGTGAAAATACAAGAGAAGTTTCCATAGACCAGTAAGTGTGGGGCATGCTACTTACTTGCTCCCAGGATTTAAAAAAAAATTGTTTATTGGTTCAGATTAGATATACATGACCTTATGATTCATTCTGAAATAATTGTAAATTCATAGAATATAATTTGCTCTAATTCAGTCCCCAGTCCCCAGTACGTTCCTTTCCCTTCCTCTACCTTCCCCCATTCCCCTTCTACTCTACTGATCTTTCTACTATTTAGCTTTTTTTTATTTTAACTGTTGTCTTGTGGATATACATAATGGTGAGATTCAGTGTAGTGTAGTCATGTGTGCACAGAGGAAAGTTAGTTCAGATTCATTCCACTGTCTTTCCCTTATCCCGTCTCTCCTCCCTCCCCCTCAATTCCTTTCTTCTACTTCACTGATCTGTTTATTTAATGGAATTTCACCACCTCCCTGTTTCTCCTCCCCACCCTGCCTTATTTTGGATTTTGCTCCCAGTCTTGGCAGACACAATTACATCTCATTTTGAAATTTTCTACAGGAAAAACCTCATTGAGATCTGTTTAACCCATAGTTTTCTGCATATATATCACTGCAGAAAACCTGTAATCAAAGACACCCTAAAGCAGGTCTAGATTTTTTCAAAGCCCCCTGTCTAGGCTGTGGCACTGGCTGGGATCTCTCTCCCTATCCACGTGATCCTGATAGCATTCCTGTTAGCTAAGGAGACCCCTCCCCTTTGGGCTGATTATTCTCCTCTGACCAAAGCTCACCCCTAGGCTGGGGGTGTAGCTCAGTGGCACAGTGCTAGCCTAGCACACATTAGACCCTGGTTCCATTTCCAGTCCTACAAAAAAGAAATGTACCCCTAAACACAGAGCTGCTTCCCAGGTAATGTACCAGAATTCAATGCATTTGGTCCTCTGTATCTGTAGGCTTTATGTCCTTCGATTCAACCAACCATACATGAAAATATTCGGAAGAAAAAAGAATCACATCTCTACTGAACATACATAGACTTCTTTTTCTTATTGTTTTCCTCTGAACAATATAGTATAACAACTATAGAGATAGCATTTGTGCTGTGTTAGGTATTACATAACCAAGAGATGGTTTAAATTCTACATGAAGAAGTACATAGGTTCTAAGCAAATGCTACATCATTTTATAGAAGCCATACAAGCATCCGAGGGTTTTGGTATCCATGGGGCGCTGAACCAATCCCTGAAGATATTGAAGGGCAACTGTTCAATAAAACTTAGGTCTCTTCAAGAGATGTACACAACATAATAGAAAAGGGGTCCTTATCTTAAGACATGAAATCTTGCAGCTAATTGTCCATCCAGAAGAGGAGAAAGTAAGCTGATACAAATCCAAGCCACCTTCCTCATGGCCCGCAGCAGGGCTCACAAATTTGTGGTTGCCCCAGTAAATGCAGCTACAGGCTCTGTTTGGAACGTGGCTGGGCCTAGGCTGGAATTTTTAAAAATTGAAGTAAATGGCAAACTTTGTCTACAACAGTACCTCCAGATTCTCACATCTAAGGGGTCCACTAGCCTTGGTAAGGATATAGCTCCCTTGAATTCTCCTCCTGCCCCCTCCTTCTAGAGAGCTGTGGAGAGGTGAAAAGTAAAGTCCTGGATGCAGGGCTGAGATCAGAAAAGGACAAAGTAAAAACAGGGAGGAGAAAAAAGTTCTCCAAGACTAGTGGGTAAGGACTACGAAGAGAGAGGGGACGTGTGCTTCCTGGGCCCTGTTTGGATTTGGAGCATTTTTTACCATAGACCAGTGTTTCTCAACCAGGGGTAATTTTTCCCCCAGGAGATATTTGCTGGTGTCTGGAGATGTTTTTGATTGCTACCCCTGGGAAAGAGACACTGCTAACATCCGCAGTGCACCAGATGGCCCCAAACAATCATTTGTCCTAAAATGCCATAGTGACAAGGTTGAGAAACTTTGCCATAGACACAATGTGTTTGGTATTTAGCTTAACAACTCAGCTATGGTGACCGAAATAGATTCTGAAAGTTGACTTTAAAATCTTGCTATCTGTGTTCATGAGGTCATATGTTATAAGCTTTATTTGATCAAATATCAGCAATTCCATAACTCCCACATAGTAGGTCTGCACAACACCTAGCTCAGTTTCTTCATAGCACTAATCATAAGTGGAACAGCCTTTTTAGCTTGTCTTTAGTTAATAACTGGGTGCCCCAATTAGGTTGTAAGCTCCTAGAACATGCAGAGCAGACTCTCAATAAATATGGGTTAGTGGATCCCCGTCATTGGCTTGTGTTTGTTGTTTTAATCAGCATTTTCATTGCTGTGACTAAAAGACCTGACCGAAAGAACATTTTCTGGGGAGGAAAAGTTTATTTAGGGGCTTATGGTTTCAGAGGTCTCTGTCCAGAGACAGTCAGCTGGAGTTTGAGGGGAGGCTGAACATCAAGGCAGAAGAGTGTGACAGAGGAAAGTAGCTTACACGATGATTAGGTAGCAGAGAGACTAAGCTCAGCTCACCAAATATATACCCCAAAGGCAAGCCCCCAGAGACCCATCTCCTCCAGCCACACACTACCGCCTTCATTCACCACCCACTTAGTCCCATCAAGGAATTAATTCACGGATTGGGCTAAGGTTCTCATAACCCAATCATTTCTCTTCTAAACCTTGCAATGTCTCACGTGTGAACTTTTGGGGGACAACTCACATCCACGTCATAAACATTGTTCTTATACTCAGAGGCCATCTCGGGCCTGGGCTTCCACATCTACAACACTGTGCCCGGATCTCTGCATATAGAGAAGACAGTCACTGACTGACCGATCACCAAACATATCCATCAACGAAAGCGAATGAATGAAGGGGCAAACAATTAACTTTGTGTTCTGTTGTGAACAGTGAATAGACATGCGTGCTACATGTGGAGGATGTCTTAAAATGAGGTGAAGGTGAAGGCTATTTTTTTTTCTCTGTACTTCAGGTTTTTCTCTCTAACACTTTGTCCCATGGAATGGGGAGAAGAGTACACAGTCAGCCCTCCGTCTCTGTGGGTTTGACATCTGCAGTTTAAATCGATCTCAGAAAATATTTTAAAAATCAAAAACTTTGCATCTGTATTGAACATGTACAGACTTTTCTTTCTGTCATTCTTCCCTTAAAACACAGTATTATTGCACGTTGCATGAAGTATTGCAGGTCCTCTAGAGATGATTCAAAGTGTACAGGAAGATGTGTAGCAAACACATACACATCTATGCCAACGCCATGCCATTTTATAGAAGGAACCTGGGCCCTCCGATTTTGACATCTGCAGAGGGTCCTGGGCCCCTCCATTGACACTAAGTGCTCTGAACCCAAACCAAGGAAGTGATACCACATGTCATCCCATGTCGCTTTCTAAGAATGCTTTGGCTCTCTGCCATCCAAGGAGGACTGCCTCAGGGTGTCAGTTAGGAATATGGGGACTCTGATGATTCAAACGGCTTAGAGGAGGGGATAAGGGGGGGCTTTGTTGCACAGATCTCTCTTTCCTATTCTTTTCTATGCATAATGTGTTGATTTTTAGGAGCTATTCGACTTTATAATCTTCCTTTCTAGAGTGATTTATCAGTGTCAACCATTACAATCATCTCAGATTCCTCTCCTGTGGGCAGTAATTTAGCCTTGTTTTTTTTTTTTTTTCTCTGTGATAAACCTTTGCATGATTAGCAAGTCTCTAATTAGGAATTATAGTCACCTTGGAGGTCCCAGCAAAGAAGAAGCCAACAACTTCTGGTTAGGAGACTAAACACAAGAGAGAAACCACTTTTGCAAATCGTCCCCATCAATTCCTTTCCCCTAAGCCAGGATCCAGTGTGGAATTCTGCATTGCACATGACTGTCACTTCTCCTACCCCCTCCCCCGCCCACAACTGAGCTATACCTCCAACCCCACTGCCACGCCATTTAGTCCCCTTTAATCTCAAATAGTTGATAGGAGGATCTTTGAAGCAGTTATGAGTGAAGCAATACTTGCTGTCTCTAGGCACATTGATTTGGTTAATTGGAAAGCTTTAAAAAATGTTTTAGTATATAAAATTAAGTTTCCATAAGAATCATTACTAATACATTATTTTATTTTACACATCAACTGACAGTGGAACTTCAATATGTAAAATACATAAGGAGATTTTTTCACTCTAAGTTACCTTTACAATGCTAACCTGTAACTTGAAAGAGATTATTCAGATTTGACTACGTGACTAGATGCTGTCGTATCCGTATCATTTGTGCTGTTATGCTGACTACATGTGATAACATAGATACTCACATGATTATTGATCATACATAAGGACAGGGATGTTAGAAATGACCCCAACATAGGCATTTAATTACTTTATATCTTTTAAAGGCTAAGACTAAAACCAAACAGCCGATATTGGGTAAGACTGAGATTGTAACTTGTTTTTTCACTTCCATCATGTGTTAATCACACGTAGGTTTATTGTGAAACTCGGGAAATTTAAACTCAATGCTCGCTGGGAGGGACCCTGGAAATGTGTTTGTGTGGTGTGAACACACCTCACATCCCCTGCTCCGTGGTTTAGCCCACCTTTGTTCAAGCAATGCTGCAACGGCCACCTTTATGCAGTTAGAATGAGCAGCCCCTGCCTCCATCCCACCAAAAAAAAAAAAAAAAAATCTCTTTCTACTTCAGGGATTCCCTAAGAAATTAGTGATGCTTTAGAGGAACTGACTCACCCATGTACATCCTGGAAGTGCCAGAATCTTAACTCTACGACCAACAGAAGGTGACACAGTGACAGTAAATGCTCTCCCCTTCCCTGGGTGGACAATCCTGAGTCACATTCTATACACTTTTTTTTTTCCCAAAAGGTCCAGAAATCATTGAGATGTCAGAAATAACACTGATCAGAAATTTATTTCTTTTAGGTTTGGAAACTGGAAATCCAAGATCAGGATGCCCCAGCATGGTTGAGTTCTGGTGAGGGCCCATTCCTGTGTGTGGACAGCCATCTTCTCACTGTGTCCTTACAAGGCAGATGAAGGAGGAGGTATTTTTTTTTCCTTTAGTACCAGGGATTGAACCCAGGGGTGCTTAACCTCTTAGCCACATCCCCAGCTCCCCCTTTTTAAAACTTTTTAACTAAGTTGCTTAGGGCCTCACTAAGTTGCTGAGGCTGACCTTAAACTTGCAATCCTCCTGCCTCAGTCTCCCAGGGCCCCCTTTGATAAGGGCACGAGTCCCATTCAGGAGGGCTCCACTTTCATGGCCTGATCACTTCCCAGAAGGTCCACACTGCCTAAGACCATCACCTCGGGAGCTAGTTCAACATATGAATCTTGAAACACAAGCATCCCGTCCATAAAAAAGACCAAATGAAGAGCTCACCCTTGCAAGGATCCAGAAAGGAAGAGCAAATACCTAGTAAAATGAAAAATCTGATTGAAAAGTTAATAAACATAGAGATTTCATCAAGGAGCTCACATATTCATACTGTGGAAGCTCCAGAAGGAGAGAACACAGAGAAGAGGAGAAATAATGGAGGAAATGAAAGAAAAATTTCCCAGCAGAAGAAAAGCCCCAGTTGTCAGATTGAAAGAACCCGCCAATGATTTCTCTGGAGAAAATAATTCCACGATTTTAAAACATTTATTTATTTATTTATTTATTTATTTATTTATTTATTTATCTATCTATCTATCTATCTATCTATTTATTTATGGTGCTGAGGATGAACCTAGGGCCTCACCCATGCTAGGCAAGCACTCTAACACTAAGCGACACAGTCTTTGAAAGGTGAAACTGCTTTCGTTAGAAGGTCACGAAGAAAATCATTTGATATTTAGGCTCTATTATTTGTATTTTTCTAGCCTCAAATTTCCATCTAGGATCTGAAATGTTATTGCCAAAAATTACACAGTGACTTGAACTATCTAAAAACCATACAAAGTTCTACTGTGTTCTTCACCAACCAGGCCCCAGAATTAAATGTGCATATAGACATGCTTTGAAATGTGTTTTGTTGATTTATTTTGTTTTTGTGATACTGGGATGGATCCCAGGGGTCTTTTACCACTGAGCAAAACCCCCAGCCCTTTTATTTTTTTTTTATTTTGAGACAGGGTCTCCCTAAGTTGCTGAAGCTGGCCTAAAACTTGGATCCTTCCGAATGGCTGGGTTTAGAGGCATGGGCCACCACACCCAGCTTGAAATGTGTGTATGTGTGTGTGTGTGTGTGTGTGTGTGTGTGTGTGTTTATGTTGATTTATTTTTGATTATCTTAAAATAAATTATACTGCAATGTATAAAAAGAAAAAGAAAGGGAGAAAGGGAGAGAAAAAGAAAGAAACCAAGCCAGTTACCTACACTGAAGAGAAACTAATAGGCTTCACACCCTACATGGCAACACAGATGCTACAAGACAGTGCAGCACTGAGACAAGACCAGGTTTCAGTCATCAGTGTTGAAGCCCCTTGTATAGTACCCTCCCGGATAGGGCTGTCTTTCCCAATATCCCTCCCTGATTGCCATGGGGGTCTGGTTCTCTCAAGCACTGCTCTCCTATCCTCCCAGGCCCCTAACCAGGACGTCTCGCTAGGAAAAGAAGTTTTCTTGTGGCAAGGTGTAGTTCTCAGATTTTAACCAGAATTCAACATGGGTGTGGGCTGAATGAACAGGGAGACCAGGGAGATAATCACAGGATTATTCTCTTATCCTAATGCAGTTTGTTATTAGTCACCAGGATGATGGCCCCATGTCCCCTCCTTTCTCCTCCCATGGTCCCTCCCAGCTTGCTGCCCCTCTGGGTTGTCACTCCTGTTGAGGATGTCTGGGGCTGTAGTTTTCTGTTCTTGCCTATTATCAACCTCTTCCCATTTCTTTTTTTAATCTTCTTTCTAGGAATGCTTCTATGTTTCTGGCCTTTTGATGATGGCTTTGTTTCATATTTTCCTTGGTTGTTTAAATTTATTTTTTTAAATATAGTTTTTCTATGTTAATAGATTCAAAATCAGAGGGAAGGTGGCAGATTGTGTTCAGTCTGACATCTCGATCCAGTATCATTCATATATGCAAACTATATAAGCATATATATGTATATACACGTTTTATATTTTACACTTGGCATATACTATAAAAATGATATTGCGGGATATATATATATATATATATACACACATATATAATTATATTGTATGGATTATTTTGTAGACTGCATTTCACTAGAAATTATACTCAAAAGACTTTTCTAAAGAAAGACTTTATTGAATTTTTTAAATGTAAAGTACATTCATATGGATAAATTGAGCACATGATCAGAAATAGGTTTGTTAATTGTCTAAATTAATACATTTATCATATTTTTTTCTTTTTTTAATGCCAGATCCTAAAACATGGATCTTACCCAACCAAAAAATGTATCAGATTATTGTTGTGTTTGTTGATGAAGTCGTTTTGAAGTCCTGTGGCTTCAGTTTTTTGAGAGATCAAGTTGTTTCAACTGTGCAAGAATCCAGCAGTAGAGAGGCAAACATTTATTCTAGGTCAGTATTTTCTAAATTGATGGCTATACTTATAATACAACATAAAAGAAATTGCAAGGACTATATACAAACAGAATGAAATAGAAAGCAGGTGAAATGGAAGGCAGCTGTGGACAGCAGGCTGTGCCCTGCTCTGAGCCTCTCCCGGTTATAAAGCAGGAGTTTACCATGAGCAGTGCCATTTTGAGGACAAGTGCTAAGGTGGAATGACTTAGTGACTTCTCTGGGCAAATATATAATCATCAAATGTTGGATATACAGAATTAACTGAAAAAAAAAACCATCAAAAGGAACATTCAGGGCTGGGGGCAGTGGTGCATGCCTGTAATCCCAGAGGCTCAGGAGGCTGAGGTAGGAGGATCACGGATTCAAAGCCAGCCTCAGCAACAGTAAGGTGCTAAGCAACTTGGTGAGACCCTGTCCCTAAATAAAATACAAAATGGGGCTGGCGATGCAGCTCAGTGGTTGAGTGCCCCTGAGTTCAATCCCCAGTACCCGCCCTCACCCACCCAAAAAAGAACATTCAGATGCACAGCAAAATCACTAGGCACATAATAAATGAACTGTGCTAATAAAAATGACCACCTTTAAACTCGTCAAATTAATCAGATGCACATGAACGTATGGGTATATTAAATCCATATCAGGGAAAGTGGGCCCATGAGGTTATCAGACACATCAGACCACCAAAATGATGTCCCCCCATCAAACCTGAAACACACAAAGGTACCTGGGAGGGCGGTACGGCATCACATGCTGACCTGTCATCTTCTCAGATCATCTGGTGCAGGACTCATGAGGTCCATGGGCAATGACAGGCACTGACTCCCCCCCACCCCACCGCCACTTTGTCCCCAGACCTTCAGCTCAGCATGATCTCCCTGCTTGACTGGCCAAGTTGGAAACTGGCCAAGTCAGCAATCTGGACCCTTAAACAGCTCCATCCCTGAACAGTTCCAGGCCCCCAACAAGCCCTGTGGTTGGTTAGCAAATCTAATCTGACCACCAGTGGTGACTCTTCAGCCTCTGTATCAACTCTCTGCTTTCAGTTTTCAATTTGGCTTTTTTAAACCCCATGGTCATTGTTAACCCTTTCTTAGACATTCCATAACCTATAAATCATGGCCTAAAGTCATGTGTGGGACTTGAGAGTTATGTATATTAATAATTAAGATTGGAATGAAATTTTTTTAAAAAACAAAACTTATGGTTGCCCTGCTCACAGCTTTCAAGTAAACTACAAGCACTTGGTCAATCAAAGTTGATGAAAGTGATGAAACTTGTGAATTTACTATTGTTCAGTAAGTTTTGACATTATGGACAAACACAAGCAAGTCCAGGGACAGTGGAGGTGAAAACTACACTATAATTGACTCTAAGGACAAAAAGAGAGAGTGAGCACAAAGAATACGATAATAATACTGAAGAGCTGCACAAAGCTCAATGGGGAATGGTCATAATGTTCTCTGAGAGTTGACTAAAACCTACAGGAGCTCTCCAAGAAATGCCAGTCGCTGAAGCTCTGACATACCAGAAGTCGGCAGATCCAGAGACTATTTCATAGAGTGTATCTTTTTGGTTCACAGAGGAGCTTATTCAACATTCTAAAGAAAATCTTTTCAGCACTCACCCCACCTAAATCAAATGGAAATTTTTAGGGTAGGCAGATTAATGGCACCCCAAAGGTGCTATTTTAGTCAGCTTTTTCACTGCTGTGTCTAACAGACTTGATCAGAACCATTGTAGAGGAGGAAGAACTTATTTGGAGGTTCACGGTTTCAGAGGTCTCAGTCCGTAGGCAGCTGGCTTCATTCCTCAGGGCTGGAGGTGAGGCAGAACATCATGGCGGAAGAGTGTGGTGGTGTAGGAAGGCACCTCACATGATGATCATGCAGCAGAGACAGAGACTCCACTTGCCACAGGTATGTCCCCAATGACCCACCTCCTCCGGCCACACCTTCAGATACCACTCAGTTATTGCCATCAGTGGATTAATTCACTGATTGGGCTAAGCTCTCCTAACCCAATCATCTCACCTCTGAATGCTCTTGCATTGTCTCACATATGAGCGTTTGGGGACAGCTAATATCTAAACCATAACAGGTGGCTACCTCTAACCCCTGGAATATGATACCTTATGTGACAAAGGGACCTTGCTGATGGTTTAAGGACCTCGAGACAGGGAGATTATTCAGGCAGACCGATCTAATCACACATGACCGTGAATGGTAGAAAATCTTTCTCAGCTGCTGCTAGAAAGATGTGAGAGAAGAAGGGAGGTTCAGAACTTGAGAGGGACTGCACCCACCATTGTAGGCTTTGGTGATGGAAAGGACCACCGGTCACGGGATGAAATGGCCACTCAAAGCTGGGAAGGGCCCTCAGCTGATGAGTGCCAGGCCCGTGGATCCTGCCAGCAACCTGAATTATCAGTAAATGGAACTTCCCCTAGAGCCGCCAGGAGGGACCCACCAGCTGACACCTTGGTTTCCAGCCAGGGAGACCCGTGTTGGTCTTCTGACTTACGGGGCCTTGGAGAATACACCGATGTTGCCAAAGCCACTGAGTTTGTAATAATTTGTTATGACAGCAATAGAAAGCAAACACAACTTTTGCCAGCTATCCTCTACCAAGTAGGCCCAGATAAAATTAAACATTTGAAACTTGGAGTTTCCACATACAAATAGGAATGTTTTGCAGTCAAATGCATTATTGAAAATAGCAACAACCGAACTGTGAGCCTGTTGGCGCTGTTGCCTCTTTGAACCTTTAAGAGGGTCAAGATTCAAAGGTGGGAGTGGAGGGTGATGGTTGGCCTGCTTCTGCCCCCACTGGGTCACAAACAAGGACATTCTTCTGTTTGTGAGTCCTTGCAGCAATCTCATCTGAATGTTCCTCCACCAGATGTTCCTGCATCTCGCCTCCTGCCCACACAGAGATTATATTCTACTTCTTTTGGGTGGGGAGACTACATTTTTAAATTTTTAAATGGAAGCTCTCCCGAAAATAGAATCCCATTTGGTCTGCAGAGTGGACGTCACGGCTCTACCTGTGTACTCCCCAGCCGCCTCCTGATCAGCGTGTGTAACCATTTCCTTTTGCGGGATGAAAGGAAGAACACGAATTCTGGAAAGCTCAGTTTTTGTCTTTCTTGACTACTGATCTTTTCTTGCATTCTTGAGTGTTCCGCTTAGGATGGATTAAATTATCTAAATTCAGCAATCGGTAGCTGCATCTGTAAATATTTTGATTTGCACATTTGTTACACATTGGAGGATAGGATAGACTTAACTTCTAAATAGGATGTTACAGTTTCTCAAGCAAATCCATGCCTAAATCATTCCCGTGCTGTGTGTGCACATCCCATTCTACAGCTGCTGGTCAGTCCTGCACTCCTACAACTTAGATTTAGTATGAAAATCAAGTGCCCAAGATTTGATGTAAGGAAATACTGTCGTGCCCCTCCTGACTCACCGCAGTAACTGGTTGAGATTATCAGCTTCTTTTCCCACCTTTCTTCCTTTTTTCTTTCTTTCTTTCTTTCTTTCTTTTTTTTTTTTTTTTGGTACTGGGGATTGAACTCAGGGGCGCTCAACCCCTGATCCACATCCCCAGCCCTGTTATGTATTTTATTTAGAGATAGGGTCTCACTGAGTTGCTTAGCACCTCACTTTTGCCAAGGTTGGCTTTGCATTCTCGATCCTCCTGCCTCGGCCTCCTGAGCCTCTGGGATCACAGCATGTGCCAGGGCACCTGGCCCTCCAGCTGCCTTTCTTGTTCCCTTTTTCTTTATTTATTTTAGAGATATTTATTCATCCCCACATGGTCATGTACTAGATTAGTGCCAGCAATGCAATGAATTGGGCAGGTAGACCTGAGAGGTGGGAACATGAGGTTAAGGGGATAATTCTATAAATGGGGCCCCTGTGCTGACCACCACGTGCTTTCACTTTTTAAAAGCAATTTACCTGCAGTCCTGTAGGACTCTCTGGAAGCTTCCCTGGCATCCCCCGCCCCCCATTCTAGTAAAACTGGAGGGCAGGAGGATTCTCTCTAAAAGAGCCCTTTTTCCCCTTTTCCCCTTTCCTATTCCTTCTAATAAACTCATGCCAATTCTTCTGAGCGACGTCTGGAATCTTCCTGACACAATTGCAAAGATCACAAAGACCAAAGAAGATCGTTGGTCTTCTGACTTAAGGGACCAGGGAGAATAAATTGATGTTGATTGCAAAGATCAGAGTTTGAAGGGGAAGGTCTTTTCACTACCTCAGTTTCCCAGAAAGCCCCAGCCCTATAACACAGTGATCAGCAAAACATGTACGGCTCATGTCCGAAGGGGGCTTAGAAACCAAAAAGTCAAGCAGGACATTAATAACAGCCCCAATGTGTCTAGGTACACCCAGACATAAGTGTGTGTTAGGGCATACAGCAGGGGTGTGGAACACCTCTTGCTGGCCAGAAAAACTCCCTGAAGCTATTCTGTGAAGGAGGCAGGAACAGCTGATGCACAGTCCTGAGGAGGCAGGGGGCACAGAATACCAGGAGCTCTCAGAGAGTCCTGGTGGGCAGGGAGTGAGAGAGGCGGCCCGTGTGAGGGCCGGGATGTGAGTCGCTAGGACCCAAGTCCACAGGCCTTATAGGCCCAATCAGGGATCTCAATCTCAATCCAAAAGCCAAAGGGGAGACCTTGAAGACTTTTAAATCAAAAAGATAGGGTCAGATGTTGAAGTGTTTTTTTTTTTGTTTTTGTTTTTGTTTTTGTTTTTAAATCTTATGGATGCAGAAATTAGAATGCGGAGGCAATTCTGGGTTGAGTGGGGAACAGGGGCCTGTTGGGGTAGGAATGGAGATGAGGGAGTAGTGTGTGTGTGTCAAACTCCCTCCTTGGTCTCAGAGCATGGGCCAGACGGTGGGACACTCACAATGGAGGACCCTGACTCAAAATTAAAAAATAAAATAGGCTGGGAATGTGGCTCAGTGGTTAACCACCCCTGGGTTCAATCCCTGGTACCTCCCATGTATTTATAAACAATATGCCTAATTAGGATGATAACTTTAAGATGCTTATTATATTTACCAATCCGAAAGTCACTGGTGACCTTGATAGTTCAGTTCATGATGGGGAAGGAATCAGATTGGAGTGGGTCAGAGCATTTATTGGAAGTGAGAAAACAGATAGTTTTATTGTTGTTGTTGTTTTATTGGAAAGAGCTCTTTTCATTGTTTCCCCATGATACCAAACATACAAAGTAACTTGAAAAATAAGTCTATAAAGGATATATATATATATATATATATATATATATATATATATATATATATATAAAATATTATAATTATAAATTACCCTATTCAATAATGAGATCAATCAGTTTAGTTTTAAAATATTCATTAAAACACCTACTATGTGCCACATGTTCTTCTAAGTGCTTGGGATACATCACAATAAAACAATAAAAGACACAGATTTTCTGATCTCTCTGAATCTCCATTCTAGGACTATGAGAGCAATGGCCGAGGAAGACAATAAGCTGAATGAACTTTAGATGGAATAAAAGGTGGTGAACTCTGAGACAGGAAAGGAAAACTAGAGCAGAAATAAGAAAATTGGGAGAGCTGGGGTCAGGGGTTGGGATTTCTAATGGGATAATCAAAGTAGACCTCATGGCAAAGATGATATCTGAGCAAAGATTTGAAGGTGGTAAGGGAACTCGTTGCAAGGAATTTCAGGCAGGGGAAACAAGTGGATAAAGGGGAAGATGTGAGAGCACCCAGTGTGTTGGCAACAGGGCCAGAGCGACCACTGTGTTGGGTGAGAGAGTGAGGAGAGACCTCGTGGTCAGAACTGCCAATCACAGCAGCCCTGTGGTCATTGGCAAGACTCTGGCTTCTCCTGGTGGGAAATGGGAGGCTTGGGCAGTGTTTAGGAGTGATGTGATCTGACATGTGCTTTGAAAGGGTCAGAGTGCACAGCAGGAGAACCCACGTTAATACTGTAGTATTGCACTGTACACTGGAAATCCGCTAGGAGAGTAGATTGATTTTAAGTGCACTTTCCATATGAAAAACCCTATGGAAGATGCCGTCATGTTCAATTGCTATATGTAGTGACAATTCCACCATGGATCTGTATAGCAGAATATCATGCTGCACACCTTAAACTTTTATGCATATATACAAGACCACTTTTTCTGCTATGTGAAGAGTAGGGCAGAAGTAGTAGACTCACATGCATCGTGCTGGTGGGAGGTGGTTTGGCCAGGTCTGGAGGGACACACCTCACCTGTTATTTCAATTATGATTCAAATTGGTGATTCTAACATTCCTCCTCCATGAATTATTGATTGTGATTTTTCTATAAAGAAGAACTTTTTCTCATCAGCTATTTTTAATCCTGAAAAAGTTAGTACAGGTAAAACAGAACAGTCTGTATTCTTTTCCTTTATTGGTTAATTCTCCAGAATAATACATTAATACCTAAGTAACTATCAAAGGTATTTAACCAATGAGTTATGTAGGGTTCGTTTTTTTTTTTATTATTTTGTTTTACTGGGGGGACATATTATTATAAACTAATGGATTTTTATATACTTGATATATTTCAATCAATTTTAGGCATTTTTAAAAAATTCAAGTTGTCTCATCTTTTTCCAGTGGGTGGGTCCTTTTTAAGTTGATGTCTTTGTATTTTGTTTCTTGTTTTTTTCTATTGGTACTGGGGATTGAACCCAGGGGGTGCTTAGACACTGAGTTCCATCCCCAGCCCATTTTTTCTTTTTATTTTGAGAGAGGGTCTCACTGAGTTACCCAGGGCCTTGCTAATTTGTTGAGGCTGGCTTTGAACTTGTGATCCTTCTCTCTCAGCTTCCCCAGCTGCTGGGATTACAATGGTGTGCCCCTGCACCCTGTGATGCCCATGTCGTTTTGACATAATCCCAGTAGTATGATCTTTGGTTGTTTCTTTTCTTTCTGCCTCCATTTGTATATTTCTTCCCACTTTTCTAAGGAGGCTTGCCAGGGACAATGGCACATGCCTGTAATCCCAGCGACTGGGGAGGCTGAGACAGGAGGATTGCAGCCTCAGCAATTTAGAGAGGTCCTAAACAACTTAGTGAGACCTTGTCTCAAAATAAGAAATAAAAGGAGCTGGGGGTGGAGCTCAGTGGTAAAGTGCTCCTGAATTCAACCCCCAGTGTATGTATGTGTGTGTGTGTGTGTGTGTGTGTGTATTTAGATGATTTCTAAGGAGGTCTGATTCCTTTTGGTGGCAAAAGATGGGAGACTACAATTCACAGATTGTGAGTATTGTGGTTAGAGATTGTGGAGCTTTCCAACTTGTTTTCTAGACTGCACCTACCCCTCATGGATCATCAGAGGTAGCCTTGCCAGGTGAATCTTCCCAAAGTGCAGGTGGTAAATGCTGGACCATGATTAAGACACTTCCAGTGAACTTTTGCTGTCAGCAGGATTACGAGCCTGTCCTGTCAGCCTGGAAGTGAAGGTGTCCCGAGCCTGGCCCTGTTCTCAGCTCTCTCTGCAGCTTCACAGGAACACTAGGACACAACCCCGCAGACCTGGCTCCAGGAGAAGTTCATGTCCACCCACCTCTGTGTCATTGTTGGTGTGGATCCAGGGGCTCAGGCAAGAGCGTGAGCAGTGGGTCACGCAGGCACCAGGGTTGGTCCCGTGTGTGCCCTTTGCTTGACGGATGACTCAAGCACATCATGTCCCCAATGGCTGCAGGCTCCCAGTGTAGAAAAAGGAGATGATGACGCCAACCTCACGGGGTCCTTGGGAGGATTAAGTGAGAAGACCAGAACACTGAAAGACAGTAAATAATGCTTCCTGGCCCTTCCCCGGATCACTTACCCCCAGTTATATAATCAGATGGTTTAGAATCTAAAAATGCCAAGTTCTTCCTAAAGTACTGGGGCTATTTTTACCTGTCCTTTCACAAAAGGTTACAGCCCTGTCCTGTTGTCGGGGAGAGGGCAGCCCTGAGTCACATCCTCCCTCCCTGGGCTGGTCCTTCTGTGCTGAGCTGGACGGGGTCCAGGCTACTCCCGAGAGCTGTCCACTCCACTGGGGCTTGTGTTCATTGACATTCACAAGGGTTTTCGTGAAACTACCAGCTTTGCGGGAGACTGGGCTGAACTCCCACTTCCTGAATTGATCGTGCGTCTGACTTCCCTGACATCCACCCTCTTCCTGAATTGATCAGCGTCCCTCTGAAGCCAGCAACCATTAGCAGGTGGTTGATGTTAGAACTCGGGGCCGATGTCTTTGGGGCTTCAAGTGAGAGTCTTTTCTTTTCCTTCTTGAAAAGACATGAAGGAGGGTATGGCTGGGATCCAGAACCCTGAGTGTATCTCATCATGACCACAAGAGCTTCAAAATACGGGGGCCAGTGACAATACTGGTGGTCTGGGGTGGGGTTTGGGCATTGGTCATTTTATAAATCCCCTGGGTTGTTCCAATGTGCAATGAAAGGTGAGGACTGATCTGAGATAAATGCTCAGGTAATTGTACTTTCTCTGTTCCCAAGCAGGGAAATAAAAGTAAAGTTGGCCATTCTTTGTCTTCTAGGACTGTCCTGTGTATGGTGGGTGCGGGTGAGCTGAGAGACGGGAGCACTTGCCAATCCCAGAAGGCACACGGGCCATGCCAAGGGGGACCAGGCCTAAAGCTCGCTGTGTATCCATGAATACACCACAGTGAAGCCCACCACTGGGTACATCCACGAGAAATTAATTTAAATAAATAAATAAAATAAACTATGGGCAAATGGCAGGAAGATCAATAGAGAGAAGGGAATAGGAATGGGAAGGAGAGACACTGGGGTCTTAATTAGAATAAGATATCTTCCATGCTTCTATGATCATATCAAAATGGATTCAACTGTCATACAGAACTGAAAAGAACCAGCAAAATTAAAATTGAAATTAAAAGGAAAGGAAAACCTTATTGAAGGGTTTTTCAGCAAATTGGCAACTTGGTCAGGTTTGTATGGTAGGAAATACCTCCTGGGAGCGTTCGGAACAGAGCAGGATGAGTGTTGAAGGCCAGCAAACTGTGGAGATCCCAGTGTGAATGAGGAGACCTCGGAATCAGGCAGGAGTCATGGTGAATGGCTGGGACTTGAAGATCAAGAAAGTGGGGATCATGGGTGCTGGTTCAGGACTCAGGGCCTGTCTGTGCCAAGCCCCGTTGATCTGAGGACCCTTGGTTTGTTGGAGCTTTTCTCTGCAGGCCTCACCATGTTACCTCTTCATCATAATAATGATTTATATTTGTTACGCTCTTGCTGTGGGCCAGGCATGTGGCTAAGCAAGTCACATTTTATCACCAAGAAAACTGAAACTCAGAGGAGTTGAGTGACTTGCCCAAGGCCACACAGCTAGCAGGTAGTGGAGATGGAAACGTGTTCTGCTTCCTTCCCATTATGTTCCAGAGCCCCACCCCAGGCTAAGGCCATCTCCTCTCTGAGCCTCAGAACCCGCTGCACCATGGGCTACCCCTGATTTCCATCCTGGCCAGTCCTGGACAACCTGACTTTGGAATCTCGGTGTCCACATACTAGGAGGCCCAGCTTTTGGTTACATTGGCTAGACTGACCAACCTGTTGAAAGAGTTCTGATTTCTATCCTCAGAACTAAAAACATCCTCTAGCCCCTTAAGTTTTCCACATGCCAAAAATGTGAAGTTTCATTATTTCACCACCTTTTTTCCCCCAGAAAAATTTAGATAATAGCATTGGTAATGAGCCTAAACTTCATAGGAGTCAGCAGTCCCTACGTTAGACTTTGAGTTCAAGATCCCAGTACACACTTCAAGAATTTCTGTGTCGACATTGTTGGAAATACTGCCTGGAATGAAGCCCACACTAATCAGAAGTAACTTCTTAAGTGGGATCTGTCAGTTTCCAACAGCCACCATTTACTTCATGAACATTACATATTTTGTGGGCATGACTGACAGCGATTAGGCATTGGATGGCAAGCTATGTTGACTAATTTACATAGATTATCACTCATTGTGAGATCCCCTTATCCAGAAGAGGAAACCGAGGCTCACAGAGGTTAGGAAATATGCCCAGCGTCCCAAATTGACATGCCATAGAAACTGAACTTGAAACTAGACCTGTCTCACCCAAAATTATCATGCTCATAATTATTATTTATATGGTTAGGACTTTGAGTAGAAAAAAAAATATAGACCAATTTGTATATTGTGTGAGGCAATGCAAGAATTTTCAGAGGTGAAATAAATAGATTTGAGACATATAACCTAATTGGTGGATTAATCCACTGATGTGGATTAACCCGCCAAAAAATACTGTGCATTGTGAGTAGCAACTGGATTTGTTGGTAGCAGCTGCCCTTGGCTTTGGGATGCCCACCTGAGGATCTCCTGCTTTGGTGCTCCAAGGCTGGGCTCTGGGTGGTGGTTTCTTTTTGATTCCTGATCTTCTAGATGTTATGAAAACAGACTTCCTGACCTTGATTTCACCAGTCCTACTCAACCACTGTGTCCTTCCTTGGGGCAAATCTGTTTCTGCTGGGAATCCTCAGGGTCTCCTTTTCCCTCTAAGCGAAACTTGAGGGTTAGAGCACCTTTACCCACCCCACTTCCACATCACCTGGGCCCGGGGTGCTTGCCATCTTGGAATGGAGAGGTGGAGAGTGGTCCAGTTTCTGAGAGTAAACCCATCTCACCCTGGGCAGCCCCAAAATATGGCACCCAAAGGAATGTGGAGGAGAGCCAAAATGGGGCTGTGGTGGAGCTAGCACAGCTCATCATGGTATGAGAAATGTACTTCCTTGGCCTTTGAATTGGAGGTCAGGTATGTAACCTGATTTGTCCAAAGGAATGTCAGCAAATGTTGATGCAAGAATAGGCTTAAAATGTTCTTCCATGGTTGGGATCCTTCTCTGTGTGTCTCTTATTACCCTGAGAAGAAAAGCCCATTTCTCTCCAGTCTGGGCCTTAGAATGAGGCACATGGAACAGTGATCCATAGGCATATGGTCACCATTTTCCACTGAGATTTGGGGGGGTTGTTTGTTACACAGTGAATCATGACAATAACTACCTGATACAGTTGGCATATATCGTATAATAGATACGGTTCTTTGTGAAATAAAGAGTTTTCAAGCGTAGCTTTAACCATGTTTTCTTCCCCTCAATCAATGCATGTATTTTAACCTCAGATTGATGTGTAGGATGAGATTGCACCCTGCCTTCAATGACACTTTGTTCAGTCTTGTTTCATAAATAGAAGTTTGTACCAATTCATCAAAATTGGCTATCATCCTAGCTGATTTCTATATCATTTAGGGAATTAATGATAGGTCTAGAATTTATTTGGACCAAAAAAATCTACAGTTACAAAAAGAGCATAGAAATTCTTTCTTCTTCTTCTTCACAGCATCTTAAACCTGCAATTTTAGATAATTTCATAATTGTTTTCATTTTCCATTTTGCATCCCAGCAAAATTTACACATCCGAGACATGTCCTCAAGAACGAACATACTGAAAATAAAGTCACGAGCAAACTGAGAAATACACACCCATCATTCATTTGGCACCATCTCCTAAGATTTCACACTTCAGTACTAAGCAAAATTAGTATAATTCGCTGCTTAAATTGCTTATGAACATGGTAAGACAGTACAAGAGAAAGGGAATCCTCGCTTCCTACAGGATAGCTTGTCATAACAAGGCAAGTCTCCTGAGGTTTGGCGGATGGGGTGGTACTGACAGGTGTCAAACCTACTGACCCAGCACCATGGCATCTTCGCAAGAAGGCTGACCTTTCTGACCCCTGCAACTCTTTTTGCCCACAAGTGCCCAGACTCTAGAAGGGGCAGTTATATATATACTTTATTTTTTTAGACAGGGGTACCAGGGATTGAATTCAGGGGCACTCGACCCCTGAGTCACATCCCCAGCCCTATTTTGTATTTCATTTAGAAACAGGGTCTCACTGAGTTGCTTAGCCCCTCACTGTTGCTGAGGCTGACTTTGAACTCAGGATCCTCCTGCCTCATTCAGCCTCCTGAGCCGCTGGGATTACAGGTGTGCACCACCTCACCCAGCGAGGGGCAGTAATAATTCAGTAATCAAATTTCTTCACTGGCTTTTTGCTACCAAGTTGAATGTCCATGGTCAGTTATCCCAGAAGTTGATTTTTTTTTTTTTTTGAGATAAAACTCTCTTCTTTCCATGGGCATAGAAATTAGGGTAGATCATGGTTGCCATGGTTACATACTCCTTCCTTGATCTTAGATCGTGCCTCCTGGTGCTCCAAAACCTTAAACTGAGTGAGTGGGTTGAATTTTCCCAGCCAATTTCTCAGTGACTGGGTCCAGGAAGGAACAAAAGTCACCTCTAACATGGCTCCCACACGTGGTGTTATGTCACCTGGTCTCACTTGGCCCACCTTGTCACTACCCCCCCATTTTTTCTTCTGGTCTTACATGGGTGCAATATAAGATGGCAAAATACACAAGTCAACCTGGGTCTGAGTTCCTGCCTCAACTTTGATCGATTGAATGTCTTAGTCCATCTTGGGTTACTCTAACAAAATGCTTGAGACTAAATACTTAATGAAAAAAAAATTAAAGAGGTTTACTTAGCTCTCAGTTCTGGAAGTCCCAAAACATGGTTCTGGCATTGGCTTCTAGTGAAGGGCTCATGGCAGAAGCATCATGTAGCAGGAACCCTGGAAGAAAGGGTCATGTGGTGAGAAAGAAAACAAGAGGACAGGTCAAGACAGAAGAATTCAATTTGTAACCACCTGCTCCCCTGATAAACAATTCAGTCCCTGAAGAGTGAGCACTCACATCCCGGGGGAAAAACATTAATCCACTTAAAGGCTCATCTCCTAACCACAGCTACACTGGCAACCAAATTTCCAGCCCATGAACCTGTGGGAGACAAATCACATTCATACTGCAGCATGAACAGGTTACTTAACTAATTTAGGCTTAATGATCTCATATATAAAAATGGAGACAACAATAGCACCTGCTCTATAATGTTATTGTGAAAATTAAGTCAGAGAATCCAATAGGGGCCCTAGCACAGCTCCTGGTTCATGCTATGTCCCCCAGCATCTGCTAGCCACTATAACATAAATGATAAATGCTCTTGTGAAGGGAAGATACCATGGTCACTCTCGTCCTAGGTACGGGAGGCAGAGTGACCACAAAGCAGATTTCCTTGCCCACGGTCTCACCCTTCTATCAACCCTCAGAAGCTCCAGAAGGGCAGCTGGGTGTTGGAGTCCGCGGTGCCCAGCATCCTGACGGTCCTCCCCCGGGTTCTGGGTCCTTCCGTCAGGTCTGTCAGATCCCTCTGTGGGTGGACGGAGTGCAGTCACATGACACCTGCTGGAAGGTGACTCTGGAGGAAGGGACGGTGAGGCAGCATGCCCAGCTCACAGGGGGGCGGGGGCTGCTGCTGACATCTTATTTCAGGTCTGCTAAAGCTGCCTCGGGGTTCCCCCAGGCTGCTGTGTTTTGTAGCTTGACACACACATCTGTCATCGGGTACATGCCATTTGGGGCCACAGTGACAGGCAGGGCCGTGTCACTCATGAGTCATGTAGTGACACTGCCTCTGGAAAGGCCCCACGTGGTGAAGCATGAGCATGCCAGGCCACTCATTTCTGTGGTGTGCCCTGTGCCCGCCCTGCTCCTGTCAGTGGGCTCTGGAGGAGGCACAGGTAATCTATCACTCTCCAAAATGCACTGCTTGGAGAACCCGCAGTTGCTCTGACTGTGCGCTGAAAGGACTCCAGGTGCTGGGGTGCACAGACTCCCTGACTCGGGGAGACTGGCTCCTGGCTTCCTCACCCTGATCTTCACTTTGTCAAACACCTGTCAGTAGTGTTCACTGACTCCTTCCTCCAGCACAGCAGGGCTAGGTGTGGTCATCCCTGGGTATCTGCAAGGGATTGGTTCTGGGACCCCCACCCACAGGTGCCCAAATCCACAGATGCTCAAGCCCCTCATACACGAAGGCATAGTATGTGCACATGACCTACATGCATGCCCCCACGTACTTTCAACCACCTCTAGACGGCTTATAATACCTAACGCATTGTAATGTGATGCCAATAGTTGTGTTTTGAGGGAATAATGTCAAGGAAAAATGTCTAATGCAGAATTTTTTTCCCAGTATTTCCCACCTGTGGTTGGTCGACTTCAGTGATACAAAACCCACAGAAACAAAGGACTGGAGACATTGTGATAAAAGCGAAGGCACACAGCCCTGCCCTGTAGGAGCCGAGAGATCTGTCCTATTCTGGGAACCACCAGGGGGGACTGGCCACAGTGGTGGATGGGAAGCCTCATGGCCACAGTGGGGGGGGAGCAAGGAAGCGCCTGACTGGGGTGGGTGTCATGGAAGAGCGTCCAGGAACTGACGCAGGAGGCCGTCTGAGGGAAAATTCCCCAGGTAGAGAGAATAATGAGCAGGGAGAGGTAACAGAGGATGTTTCTCTCTTTTATTTTTTTAAACATTTATTTTTTAGTTGTAGTTGGACACAATACCTTTATTTTTATTTTTATGTTATGCTGAGGATTGAACCCAGAGCCTTGCATGTGCTAGTTGAGCGCTGTACCACTGAGACACAACCCCAGCCCCTAGAAGGATGTTTCGACCTCAGAGAACAAAGAAAGGCAGGGTTGGGAGAAGCCAGAGAGAGTACAGGACCCAGTAGATTCTCCAGCGAACCTGGAATAGAGGGTGTGAAAAGGATATTGAAAAGGCTTCAAGGACCTGCACAGTGAAGGACTTTAGATTCTTGGAATAATGCATTTAGGGAAACTTGCGGAATTACTCCCTTATGTAGTATCCTGAAGGTGTACTTGTAAAATTAGTTGCCCCAACTTCACGTGGTATCAGGAGAAAAGGACAAGGAAAAAAATGGTGGGGGGAGGTATCCCTGCATTTAAGATCCACGTTTTTGATGCCTTAGAAGAAGGTCAAAGGTCAATTCGCCTAGAAATGGTCTTATTCTGATTAAAAGTTCAACTGCTTACTTTTGTGGAAGGAAAAATTGAAGTCAGAGAGGGAGGAAGCGTCTTGCCCAAGTTGACAGAGAAGCTCAGACCTGAACCCTAGTTACTTCATTTCCAATTGAATCCAACGCACTCATTTGTAAAATGTTAGATACAATCGTACACCAGTTTAGGGAGTCTCGTTTTATGCCTCAGGAATCTGAGATTCCTCAAGAAGTTAGGTGAGGGCATGAAGTTGTCAAGGGGCCAACGACAAGGTCATGCATGACCTGAACTGAGAACCTCACACCTTTAGCCCAGGTCTCATCCCATCAATGACACAAGCTCTTACTCCCTGTCACAGCAGCTCTCATGCCCCTTGGGAGTGGTTGGTTGGTAGCACCATCTTGGTTTACCAAGGAGCCCAGTTGTGCCAGAGGAGTGGGACAGGTTTCCAAGAAACCAAAGAAAGAGATGGGATGTGAGAGATGTGGTTTATTGAGAAAAGTCCACAGGGAAATCCTAGTAATGACCGGCTGGACAGGTGCCTCACCAGAAAGTCCAGTGGCCATGGTGGACAGGTGTACCTCTGACCTACACATGGCCTCCAGCGCTTTGCCATAACATGGCGCTCTCATTCCCCTAGGACCCTGTGGTGGCCTGCTGGACAAGCACTTCTCTCTCCATTGTCCTCTGTTCCACCCCAGTGATGGCCGGGAGGGAGGTTTATAGTTCTGTTACAGAAGCAGCATCAATTTAGCTCAGTTGGTCCCAGGGTGTGACCAGCACCCCAGGGAACTTGGTGCACATACAAGAAAGCAGCTTTCTACACATAACACTAACTTGTTTTAATTCCCAGCATACGTGAAAGAAAGCCAGTGTCCATGATTAATATTTACCTAGACTCCCTCTCCTTGTTCCCTCAGCTTGGCTAGGTGCTTGAGAATAGAGAGGGACACTTCCGGACCATGTGTTTTACTGCCCTCCTTTCTGCAAGGATGACACACACCATTATATAGACATTTGGGTGGGGAAGATGGTCCTTCCAGACTTGCTGTCTCAGGCTAAGAGGACACTTCCTGAAGCATTCGCTAGGGATATGGGCCTGAGAATTATGATTACAAAGGACTCTTCCCAGCCTTCTCCCCAGAGGTCAATGCTTTCCCATTCACCAAGCATCTTCTGTGCTAGCCCATTGGCAGGGACCCCCTGGGAGAAGACCTCCTCCTCTAAATAGTAAGACTGACTTGGAGCCACCTTCTGCACCCCAAGCTCCCCACCTGGGGCCCGTGCTAAGACATCTTGTCCTGTGCAGGGTTGGCTGTCCGCTTGGGTCACTAGGCCTTTTCACAATGTGCCCTCAGTTACACAGGGGAGCATCTGCTTTACGGTGTACCTAAGTGTCATGGGAAGACCTCGTGGCCAGTGCTGCAGGCGTCTCTCTTGGGCCATCTCCACAGACCAGTCAGGTGAAGGTCACCAGTAACCGGTGCTGACCAAACCCAAAGGCAAAGAAATCACATACGAGAAGGAAGAGAGGACAGGCAAGATGAAGGCAAGCGAGGGTGAGAGAGGTGAGAGAGGTGAGAGGGGTGAGAGGGGTGAGAGAGGTGTGTGCCGAGGGGCGCCAAGTAGCAGCCTCCACCGCAGGAGAAAAGGGTCAGCTCAGGGATCTCCCGCCTGTCTTCGAACGACACCTACCTGCAGTCTATCATGCCACAGCAGTGTGTCCCCCGACTGGCTAACTGACTTGGGCGTGCTGTCCCTGCCACGATCTCACAGACACAAGTCCTGCCATTGAGGGGAAAGAGGATCTCAAAAGCCAAATCTCCTAAATGCTAAACCTGAGTGAATCGGGCTGGTTGTCCACATCCATCAACTGCTCCACGCAGTGAGTGGCCCCGTGGGTCTCTTCCCTTTCCTATGGGTGCCTCTGGACGCCTTGCCCCCATCTCTACAAAATGTGTGACTTATTTCACTGGATCCCTCCAAAGGGGAAGCAACTTCCAGAATTGTTCATCATCATCATCATCATCATCATCATCATCATCATTAATCATTATTATTTGGTACTGGGGATTGAACTCAGGGGCGCTCCACTATCAGCCCTTTTTTAAAAATTTCATTTAGAGACAGGGTCTTACTGACTTGCTTAGGGGCTCGGTGAAGTTGCTGAGGCTGACTTTGAACTCTCAATCCTCCTGTCTCAGCCTTCCAAACTCTGGGATTACAGGCATGTGCCACTGAGTCCGGCTATGTTCTTTAATATCAGCCTTAAATTTAGAAAACAATATTTGGCAACAGGGTCTAGTTATGTCTTCCAGGCTGGTCCTGCCCATTTTTTCCTGATGTTAACATCTTATTGCCATGGCACATTGATAACTGACTATTAACTAAACTCAAGCTCTATTGCAATCCCCTAGCTCTTTTTCTTAAACAGAAGTCTTTGTTTTCTGTTCCAGGGTCTTAACCAGGATCCAACATGGCATTAGGCAGAACGGGGCCCATGTGCTCATAGAGAAAACAACAGGAAGTAAACAAGGCCATTTCTAAGTGTTTAGAATTCAGAATAATAATTCCAAAGGACCAGACCACATCTCCCCTCTGTTTTGTGTCTATACACATGGCTTAAATAATTAATTTAGCAAACAAAAATTTCTTAAAGAAGATTTGAAGGTTTTTTCTTTCAAAGAATTTGCAATATATATATTTTTTACTCCTGGTCCCCCTTAACCCAGAAATAGCAGTAATTAAACTAGAGGATGCAAAAAGATTTGCCCTCAGGGCCAGAATTCCTAGTGTTTGGAGTTCCATAGAACCCCAGGGAAGATGAGAGCAGGCTTCATGAGCACATGGTGGAACATCCTGTCATTTAACAAATATGAGAAATGTGGGCTCCTTGAAACAGACACTGACATTGTGGGACTGAAGATAAACGGTTTCTAGTTAAGAACTGAAATCTGTACTTCTGCAAAGTGTTGCCCAGCAGTTTTGTGACACCTCGTCTATTTTCTGTTGCTATAACAAAATATGTGAAGCTGAGTTCATTATAAAGAAAAGAGGTTTATTCAGCTCACTGTTCTGGAGGTAGGAAATTCAAGATGGGCTCACTGCATCCAGCCTGGATCTCATGCTATGTCATACATGGTAATGGGCTCACGTGGCAGGAGCACATGTGAGACAGGAGAACAGGCACGTGTGAGAGAGGCCAAAACACCAGGGACAGATTTGCTCTATAACAATCCACCTTCATGGTACCTCACTCCCAAGAGATTTATTCTAGTCTCTGGAGAAAGACATTAATCCATTCCATTTGGGGGCAGTAGAGGCCCCTGACACCCAACCTCTTATGATGGTACCAGCACCTGTCAAACCATTATATAGCCAAAGCAGCTCACCTATTCAGGAAGAGGTTCTAGAAAGGGGTGGCCTTCAGGGAAGGTCCACAGTCCACAGTGTGACAGAGGGGCAGGGCACCTGCCTGACTACTGTCTTGGAGTTGGCAGAGTTGAGAACACACATTTCACTTCCATGAACTCCGCATATCTGCTAACCCGACACGGGTTTGCTGTGAAGATATTGGCTTCTTCATGCCTCCACAGAGGACAGGTTTTTAAGGGTGATAATAGTGACAGTTCTCATCCTGTTGCTCAAGTATCGAGCATTTGGACACATAGCTTAAAATATTAATAAGTGGCCAGGATGAATAAAAACTTAGAAGTGCATCAAATTTAAAATAACTACTTTGGGGAGCACTTTGTTTTATTGGCTGTGAGAACGGTAAGAGAAATTCAGGCAGACCAGAGAAGGGCTCCCACGGATGTCCTTAGATGCCCCCAATCTGGATTTGTCTCTGTTTCCTTGGGGAGGCCCCTCTCTCTGTTTTGTTTCTGATTTCTGTTTCTGATTCACAGATTATTTTTCAGAGAAAAAAAGAAAACATCAAGAAGACATCCTTAAGGAATTTTAACACCATTTGATCTTTTTGTTTTTCATAAGAAAATATGTGAAATGATTTCAAGCTGAAAAGTATCTTTGTAAAGAGAGAGCACGTTGTGATTTTTAGCTACCATCTTTAGAACATTGTCTTTCTTCACTTAATAAGTAAACTTCTCTCCTTCCCTCTTTAATTGAGTTGCACAATTATTTCGTAAATAAACTACAAAATGATGCGCATGATGTTTGTTTTTAGACTGAGAGTGTACTCACATACTGTGGAGTTAATGCATTAAGGGATTAAGGTAGGCAAAATGGGTTTATTTATATGATTTTATTGTTTGTTTCCAAATGAGAAGGAAAGAGAAAGGGTTTCAGATTATCACTTATAAGTTCTTACAAATAATGTGTTGCAGGACACAAAATAGACATCTCTATAGATAAAGATTGTGTTTACAGGCTTATCTGCTAATACATTGTACAAAAACAACTGGTTTTCACCAAGAATGGAGGGTATGATAGGGAAATGTGACTTAAAACATTGGCTGCATGGCATAGACAAAATTCCATTTAGACACTTAAGAAGCAGTGACAGACGCAGATATACTCCTTAAACAGGTCAAGTTCAAAGCAGTCATGGCCACCAATCAGAAGTGACATGGCATATGTATCAGGATGGATTGAACAGGAAAAATAGAAAAGCAGGGGTCTTATAGATAAACCACCAAATTAAAAATCAATAGAATAGATGCGCCCAGTTGGCAACGTTAATCTGCAGTGGGGCTCCTTCTCATCTGGGGGACTCAGGGATCCCTGTGGTAACCCGCAGCAGGGGTTTATTGATTTTATAATTAGCAATTCTCTCCTATTCAGCATGGAAGCCCCGTCAGAACCCAGGAAGTGAAAATCCACACTGGATGAGAACATCACTGCTTCCTACATGTGCTTCTCAATGTGTTCTGAAGGATTTTGATCAGACTGAGTTCAGTGTTAGACCCTGTGTAGATTCTCCTGAAGCCACTCTGCGGATGGAAGATCATTTTTTGTTCTGCATCAGTTTGTTGTGTTTCTTCTTTACTTTCTTTTGTTGTTGTTGCTGTTGTTTTCATTTTTATTGGTTGTTTTCAGATATACAGGACAGTACAGTGTGTCTGGACATATTATACATACATAACGTATAACTTATTCTAATTAGGATTTCATTCTTGTAGTTGTACATCATGTGGAGTTTCTCATCTTTTCTTTTTTTTTTTTCTCATTTACTTACTAGTTCATTTTAATTATAGAGAATAATGGTTTTCATTGTGGAATATCCATATATGCAAATAATATATATTGATTTTTTTAGCTCCCGCATTCCCTTTCTTATGCTTTCTGAATAATCAGTTGTATGAATCCCTGAAAAATATTTTATGAAGATTATAAACAAGTGAAATTGTACAATGATGAAAATTTAAGGGAAACTTGTGGATTATCCCAACTGTAAACTCAGAACTGGAGTCTCGCGTAGGCTCCTCTGGATCTTGATCCATCGGACAGGTTCACTTGAGGTGGATCCAAGTTCTTGCAGGGCTCTATCAACTATTTACTTATGAAATGAAGAACACATTTCACAAACTCAGACACTGAGACGCTGAAGGCAAACTACAGAAGGCCACATGCTTAGCACACACAAGGCCCTGGTTCAATCACATCTCACATACACACACACACACACACACACACACACACACACTCACACATTGTAAAAACTTTTCTTCTCACACTATTGCCCAGTTCCTTTCCCCACAGATAACTTTTACAATTGACTGGTGTTGTGCCAGAGAGAAATTAGTATATTATGAACATGTGAACATATATAATGTAAATTTTATTAATTATTTCATTTGATACATTTTGAAGAGTAAGATACATTAGTACAAAAAGAGATGCTCCATTTTCCTTGATGTCTAAAATTTAATTTGTTTGGATAGATGTACCTTTATTTATATAAGTTCTTCCTCTAGATAGACATTTAGGTTGTTTCCAATCTTTTATTGTTACAAGGAATGATTTAATGATGAATGACTCTGTACATTGGTCATTTATCACTTTTTCAAGTATATACATTAGATAAATTCCTGGTATTGACAATAAAAATTATATGATCATCTCAACAGATGCAGAAAAAGCATTTTACAAAATTCAACATCTTTTCATAATAAAAACACTCAACAAACTACCTTAGAAGAAAACTATCTTAATATTTTAAAAGCCATATATAAAACCCTCACAGCATTTTTAATAACTAGATAAGTACATTTTAAATAACTAGATAAGTACCTACATAATATTCTCAATGTTATACTTTTTTCTTTTTCTTTCTTTCTTTTTTTTTTTTTTTTTTTTGGTGCTGCAGATTGAACCCAGGGCCTTATGCATGCGAGGCAAGCACTCTACCAACTGAGCTATATCCCCAGCCCTCACAATTTTTATTCAGAGTACTGAAAATACTGGAAGCCCTAGCCAGAACTAGGAGACAAGAAAAATAAATAAAGGCACTTAGGGCACTTGAATCAGAAAGTAAGAGGTGAAATGTTCTCAGTTTGTAGAAGACATTTCTTTCTTTCTCTCCCCCACCTCTCTCCCTCCTTTCATTCAAACATTATAGTTGTACATAATAGTTGAGTTCATATTGACATAATCATACATACATGGGATTTAATTTACCCCATTTCCATCCCTAGTACCCCCCCTTTTCCCTACACTCCTTCCTCCCCACAACATTATCTTATACATAGAAAATTCTAAGGACTCCATAAAACATTAAAACTAATAAATGAATTTGCACAGTTGTAGGATAGAAAATCAACATGCAAATATCAGTTGCACTTCTATATACTGACCCAAACTATCTGAAAATAAATTAAAAATATGATCACTTTTACAATAAATAATAAATAAAATACTTAGGAATAAACTTAACCCAGGAGGTGACAGGTCTATACATTGAAAGTCATAAAACACAGATGAAATAAATTATAGAAAACACATATAAATGGAAAGACATCCTATGTTCATGAACTAGAAACAGTAATGTTAAAATGATCATGCTACTCAAAATATTTTACAGATTTCAAACAATCCCTGCAAAATTCCAAAGGCATTTTTCCTAGAGATAGAACAAAAATTCTAAAATTTTTTTTTAAAACAAAAACCCTAATAGCCCAAGAAGTTTAGGAAAAGAACAGGGTTGAAGGCATCATACTCTTGATTCCAAACTATATTACAAAGCTTAGTAATCAAAATAGCATGGCATCACATAAAAAACAGACACATAGACCAATGAAACAGAATAGAGAGACCAGAAATGGTCCCACGTTTCTGAGGTTAGCGAATATTTAACAAAGATGCTAAGAATATACAATGGAGGAAGCCAAGGCTCTTCAATAAATGGTACTGAGAAAGCTGGACATCCATACATAAAGGAGTATATATAGTACAAATAGACACTTGTCTTGTACTATATAAAAAATATCCTGAGAAAAAGGCTAATAAGATCTGAGACCATGAAACTCCCAGAAAACAGAGGGAAAACTTCATGACTTTGGTGTGGACAATGTTTTCTGGGATATAATATCAAAAGTACAGGCAAAAATAAACAAATGGGATTCCATCAAGCTAAACAGATCATGCACAGTGAAGGAAACAACCAACAACATGAAAAGACAAACTTAGAGAATGAGTGAAAATGCTCACGAACCATAATACCTGACAAGGGGCTGATATAAAAAAATATATATATAGGGAAGTCACGCAACTGAATGGCAAAGCGCGCGCGCACGCACGCACACACACACACACACACACACACACACACACACACAAACAAAAACAACCTGATTAAGAAGGGACAAAGGACCTGAATAGGTCATTTTCCCAAGGAAGACATACGAGTGTCCACCAGGTATATGAAAAGGTATTCAGCATTATTTATCAAAACCACAATGAGATGCTACCTCACATCTGTTATGTTGGCTGATATTAAAAAGACAAGAGGTAACCAATACTAATGAGGGTGTGGAAAAAGAAAGCCCGTGTTCACCATTGGTAAGAATGTACACTGTACCACCATGACAAAGAACAGTGTGGAAGTCCATCAGAAAATTGAAACTACTATGGCTCCAGCAATCCCACTTCTGTGGATACACCCAGAGGAAATGAAGTCAGAATGTTGAAGAGATGACTTCTGTGTCACTTTTCTCACTAAGGATTTCTTTGGCTATTCTGGGTCTCTTATTTTTCCAAATAAATTTCATAACTGCTTTTTCTATTCCTATGAAGATCATCATCAGAACCTTAACAGGAATTGCACTAAATCTGTATAATGCTTATGATAATATGGCCTTTTTGACAATATTAATTCTGCCTATCCAAGAGCATGGGAGACCTTTCCATCTTCTAGAGTCTTCTTCAATTTCTTTCTTTAGTGTTCTCTAGTTTTCATTGTAGAGGTCTTTCATCTCTTTTGGTAGATTGATTTCCAAGTTGTTGTTGTTTTTTTTGAGGCTACTGTGAATGGGAAGTTTTCCTAATTTCTCTTTCAGCTGATTCATCATTGGTGTATAGAAATACATTGATTTATGGGTGTTAATTTTATATCCTGCTACTTTGCTGAGTTCATTTATGAGTTCTAGAAGCTGTCTGGTGCCGCAGTCTTGGCTGGGCACAGAATCACGAGCCACTCAAGCAGGAACAAAACTTTATTTCGAAAAAACCGCCGCCGGCAAGCCAAACCCGGTCCTCCCACGCGGGCGTCCACCGGAACCGCGCGTCTCCCGGAACCCGGGGTCCCCGGACCTCCCCCGGAATTTCCTCCTACTATCCTTCCCCAACCAATGGGAACTCTCCAAGAGTCTGGTAACATGAGTCCGTAACATGAGTCCGGTAGCAGGCCAAGGTGAACAGCGGGAGTCCAATTTCCATAAGAATGTAAATCTTAACATAATCATCTCAGTGGCTAGCTGGCGTCACGTCACTTTACAACCAAAGGTGCCATACATCGTATATTTGCTTGTGGCTCCTAGCATCTGCCCCCTTCTGTTTAATTAAGCAACAAGCAATGTGGCTAGGGACCGTGCCTGGTAGGTTGTCCAATTTAACATATGGTTCTTACCCGTCATGGGAGAACTGACCTTTAGGCGTCAGCTTCCTGTCTTAGGTTGAATCCACTGTAATCAGAGCAACCCGTCACTGACTACGGGTCCAGCATTCAGCCATGCTTGTGGATAGGCCTATGCACCAGTGGGGGGGTGAGGTTCTTGCCTCACCTCTGTTGGCCCCCAAATTTGCCTTGGTGCCAGTGGGGGGGTGAGGTTCTTTGCCTCACCTCTGTTGGCCCCCAAATTTTAGACCATCACTAGTAGAAGGGAGGAGGATACAGAAATGCCACGACACCAAGCCAATTGATGGCTCCTATGGAAAAATTGCGTCACTGGTGACACCATCAGCAAAGATACGCCAGCATTACCACAATAAACATGGGGTGAGCTGGCAAGGAAATTGCATCACTGGTGACACCATCAGCAAAGATATGCCAGCAGTACCACAATTCGGTGCACCAGATGATATTTTACAATGCATGCAACTGATATATAGTCCAGGCAAGTTCTGCAAGCAGTTCAAATTGGAGGAGTCTATCAATATGTCCATTTCCTCCCAAAGTAAATTAAGTCCTTGATTGAGCATTACTTGTTGAGTTATATTCATTGATGCATCAGTTTATACAGTTTACTGTGATTGCTATCATAGAAGCTGTAGTTTGGTTTTATCTCAGTCTTCACTGGAATTGGGATGGAGATGGAAATTCTGGCAATGATGTTAAAGAGACATTATCCTGAACAGAATTATTAAATATAATAAAAAGGAAAGGTGAAAGTAAACAAACAGATCTGTTAAACTCCTTTAAAAACAATCCTTAACAGCTGTTTACCAAATTTAAATTAGCAAACAAACAGATCTGTTAACCATCTTTAAAAACAATCATTAACAGCTGTTTACCTAATTTAAATTAAACTATATAAATCACGTGAATAAAGAAAAAATTCGGATCCATTTTTTCATGAGCGCTCCTCATATAAGAAATATGGACATACACACATACAGACATACAACACAAAACAGAAGTGTGCACACAACATACAACACATAAGACAATAGTAAATAAAGGCCTTGTAACTATACCTAGGTGAAATCTCCATTGCAATGTTTAAAAACTCCACAGTCAAAAAATAAAACACAGTCAAAAAATAAAACTGATCAGAAAACATTAACCTAGGTTTGTATGAGCTCAAAAATAAAATAGAACTTTATGATGTGGAAAAATGCAATAATAAAATAGATATTGAAAAAAACACCTTGGTTAATCACTGTCGCAGATGTAAGAATAGCCAAGCTGGAGCTTTGGATGTCAGCTGTTATGGATTTGAGTCAAATCATCTTCTTTTTCTGTAGAAATTGTTTTAGTTAATCTCTCTGGAATCCAAATCGGTTGCTGTTCATCCTGTGGGAAAACACAGACAGCGCCCCGATTCCAGACTATCACTGGATCCGGGCCTTTCCATTGTCCTGTTAGAATATCTTTCCAAAGTACCTTAGGCTTATGTACATTTTTGGGGTACAAATGTCTTTCCGCAGCACTAAGTCCCGATGAATCTAAATTTAAAAAGTTTAGAGTAAAAAGGGTTATTTTAAGTTTATCTTTGGGGGATATATACCCCTTTCCAATTCCCTCCTTTTGTTTTAATAAGTACATTTTAATAGTTTGATGAGCTCTTTCAACTATGCCTTGTCCTTGTGGTTTGTATGGAATTCCTGTTATGTGAGTAATACCAAATGATGAGCAAAATTGTTTAAAAGAGGTGGAAGTATAACCAGGACCGTTGTCCGTTTTTAACTGTTTTGGAACGCCCACAGTGGCAAAATTTTGTAAGCAATGAGCTATAACATCTTTAGTTTTTTCTCCAGCATGAAGGGAGCCCATCAAAAATCCGGAAGAGGTATCAACTGTAACATGTAAATATTTTAATTTTCCAAATTCTGGCAAGTGTGTGACGTCCATCTGCCAAATATGGTTAGGTATCAGTCCTCTAGGATTGACTCCAAGATTAACTTGTGGTAAAAATGTCACACAATTTTGACATTGTTTTATTATATGTCTGGCTTGTTCTTTAGTTATTTTAAAACGCTTTTGTAAAGTATTAGCATTGACATGGAACCTTTTATGAAAATTTATAGCTTCTTCTATTGTGGAGAAAATATGTATGTCATGTGTAGATTTATCTGCTAGTTCATTGCCCATACTAAGGGCTCCAGGCAATCCTGTATGTGCCCTGATATGACCTATGAAGAATGGATCTTTTCGGTCCCAGATTAGACTTTGTATAGTGGAAAACAAAGAGAAAACAGTAGAAGAAGGTGAAATCCTACCAGCATCTTCAAGGGATATTATAGCATTAACTACATACTGACTATCAGAAAATAAATTAAATACAGAATCTTTAAACATCATAAAAGCTTGTAATACTGCATTAAGCTCTACCTTTTGAGCTGATTGTTTGGGTACTAAAAATGTAAAAGTTTGATCAGGAGTAACTACTGCTGCTGTACCATTGTTTGACCCATCAGTGAATATATTTGGAGCATTTATGATAGGGGTTTTTCTTGTCATTTTTGGAAAAACTACAGGATGCTTAGACCAAAAAGACAACAAAGGATTAGATGGTAAGTGATTATCAAATGAAACACTAGTTTTACACATGATTATTGCCCAAGTATTTAACTCATTAGCTAACTCATCAATTTGATCCATAGTATATGGAGTGATAATTTTATTGGGAGAAATCCCAAACACTCCCTTAGCTGCTTTTATTCCTTTGAGTATTAATTGTCCTACAGCCTCAGGATATCTAGTAAGAATAGTGTTAGGAGAATAAGATAAATGTATCCACAATAATGGACCTTCCTGCCAAAATACTCCTGTAGGAATATTTTTTGTTGGTAGTACAATAAATAATAAAGGCAAACTTATATCAATTCTATCCAAATGCATATTTTCCATATACGTTTCAATGATTTTTAATGTTTTTCTTGCTTCAGGCGTTAACATGCGGGGTGAATTTGGATCTGATGGACCTTTTAGAATATCAAATAAAGGTCCTAACTCTCCTGTTGGTATGCCTAGATAAGGCCTTATCCAATTTATGTCTCCCAATAACTTTTGAAAGTCATTAAGTGATTTGAGTTGATCTACTCGTATTTGAATTTTTGGTGGGCGGACCATGGTTGAGGATAATAGAACTCCTAAATAATTAATTGGAAGATTTAATTGTACTTTATCTATTGCTATCTCTAGATTATAATTTTTCAATAAGTTTGTAAGTGTGGCATAACATTCTAGCAATGTGTTTTTATCTTTATGTGCCAATAACACATCATCCATATAGTGAAATATTTGTAGTTCAGGATTTTGGTTTCTAAGTGGCTGGATTGCTTTATTAACATAAATTTGACACATAGTTGGGCTGTTAGCCATCCCTTGAGGGAGTACTTTCCATTCATATCTCTGATCAGGACCTTCATGATTCAGTGCAGGGATAGTAAATGCAAAATGTGGACTATCCTCGGGATGAATTGGAATTGAAAAGAAACAATCTTTAATATCTATAGCTAAAACATGCCAGGTTTTTGGTAAAGCAGACAATTGAGGAATCCCTGATTGAGCAGGTCCCATAATAACCATCTCATTATTAATGGCTCTTAAATCTTGTAATAATCTCCATTTACCAGATTTCTTTTTAATGACAAAAATGGGAATATTATGGGGGGATACGGAAGGTTGTATATGTCCTTCCGCTAATTGTTGTCTGACCAAGTCATGGGCTACTTGTATCTTTTCTTTAGTCAGGGGCCACTGAGGAACCCACACTGGTCTTTCTGATTTCCAAGTAATTTTGATTGTCTCAGTGGCCCTTTCTGAAAACCCAATTCATGTCTATTTATTTCTTGATCTATTTGAACAGGTGCTGTCATACCTTGTTCTTGTTCTCTTAATCTTTTTTCTTTCCTAAAGCCTTGTTTAGCCTTAGTAGTGGGCACGTTAGGATTGATGTTATTTGTTAATGTCAATCCTAATTGATCTAGGACATCTCGTCCCCATAAATTTACAGGAAGATGATCCAATACATAGGGCTGTATAGTTCCTTCACATCCTTCAGGATCCCTCCAATCTAATACCATAGCACTTCTATGGGGATTTGTTGCCACTCCTAGGCCTCGAAGCGTTTGAGTGGCTTGTTGTAATGGCCAATGTTCTGGCCATTCTTGACGAGATATTATGCTGAGGTCAGCACCTGTGTCCAGCAGCCCATTAAAGTCATGTCCTTGAATATTTAATTTTAGCATTGGGCGAGAATCTAAATTTAAAGACAGCATAGCCCAATCTATACCTGTGGAGCCTAATCCCTTGGAACCTCTTTCTACATTACAACTGGAAAATTTATCATGCAGGCTGGGCATTATTAATAACTGTGCTATTCTATCTCCTGGTGAAATTACTGATATACCTCTTGGAGAACTAGCTATAATTTTTATTTCACCCTCATAATCGGGATCAATTACCCCAGGACTTATCATAAGTCCTTTTAGTGTAGAAGAACTGCGTCCCAATAATAAGCCTACTGTTCCCTGGGGAAGAGGTCCTTTTACTCCTGTGGGAATGATTTGAATTCCCATCTCTGGGGTTAGTACTGCTCTGGCAGAGGCGCAGATGTCCAGCCCTGCGCTCCCTCTAGTTTGTCTGATGAGGGATTTAATGGATAATGCGTCCTGGGCACTACCTTGATGGTGCTGTTGGGTTCCTCCATTGCCCCATATATTTGTGGTTTTGGGCCCCGGGGCATTGGGCCCTCTAGTCCGTTTTTTGGCAATGGAGCCTGATACCTTTCTCCACGATATCGTGGGTAAGCACTTGGTCCTTGTCCGTTTTTTGATAACGGAATACCCTCTATGGTGGTTTGAGAACGGCATTCATTAGCCCAATGTTTCCCTCTATGGCATCGTGGGCAAATACCCGGTATTCTATTCCTTTGATATCCAGCTTTGTTAAACCCTCCTCTTACGGGGCAACTCCTTTTAAAATGTCCTGTTTGATTACAATTATAGCATGTTTTTGGCCTGGCATCTAAAGCCTGTTGTACTGCTGCTAAGACTTGCCCTTGTTCATTAATGTCTCTACATAATTTAATATATGTGTTTAAATCTTCATGTTTCCATGGTCTAATGACCTCTCTGCAGCAACGATTTGCTTGGTCATAAGCCAGTTGTTTTATAAATGGCATTACCTGTTCTGTATTACCAAATATCCTAGAGGCTGACTGAATAAGTCTATCTACAAATTCAGCGTAAGGTTCATTAGTTCCTTGTATTACCTTAGATAATTGACCTTGTAAGTCTCCATGCCCCTGTAAAGTTTTCCATGCCCTAACTGCATCTACAGCAATTTGTGCGTATACGCCAGGGTCATATTCAATTTGTTGTCTTTGACCCTCATATGGTCCCTTTCCCAATAGCATGTCCATATTTCTTTGAGGATAACCAGCTTCTGCATTTCGCCTAGCTGTCTCCATGCAAAATTCCTCATTGGCAACCTTCCATAACAAATATTGTCCTCCGTTTAGCACAGATCGACACATGTTAGCCCAATCTGCTGGTGTCATGTCCAAGTTGGTAACAGATTCGACCATGCTTATTGTGAAGGGAGCTTGCGGCCCATAGGTTGTTACAGCCTCCTTTAATTGCTTTACTGTTTTGAAATCTAAAGCATGGTGAATTCGTTGCCCTCCTGCCTGCTCAAGTACAGGGCATGCTAATCTTTGGGGTCCTGCCTCAGAATTCCGTCCATCAACTACGGGAGTTGAGGGCCGCTCAGCGGTAGATGGAGCTGTTGGTTGAGTTACGCCCTCTGGTGATAGAATGGAGTTAGTAGCAACCTCCTGTTGTAATTCTCCACCTGATGGCTGCATTTCCTCTAAGCTTGCTTTCTTTAAATTCTCCTCTGTCTGACTAGCTTGAGAGACCTTCTCTTTTGCTTGACCTAGCGTTTTTTCTACCATAGTCTGGACCTCTAACAATTTACTTAGCAGTTTTTCGGTTTGTTTTTTACTGGATTCTAATCTACTATAAAGGTAACGTAACCCAATAAGATAGGATAAAACAAAGCCGAAACAGAATGAAACAAAAACGGAACAGACAATGGTTGTATCAATTTTCTCTTTCTCAGGGCCGAATAACTTCAAACCTTGAGCCAACCATTTTTCCCAGTTCGCCTGAGAAAATTCTAGGGCTAGGGAGCTTGAAATAAAAACAAAATAAATCAAAACAAGAACACATTGTTTTTCTAAATGTTCACCCATTCTGTCGCCTTCCCTCAGGGGCGAGCAGTTTTACTCACCTCTAAGTTTCAGGCGTTCCCCGTCCGGGCCACCAAATGCCGCAGTCTTGGCTGGGCACAGAATCACGAGCCACTCAAGCAGGAACAAAACTTTATTTCGAAAAAACCGCCGCCGGCAAGCCAAACCCGGTCCTCCCACGCGGGCGTCCACCGGAACCGCGCGTCTCCCGGAACCCGGGGTCCCCGGACCTCCCCCGGAATTTCCTCCTACTATCCTTCCCCAACCAATGGGAACTCTCCAAGAGTCTGGTAACATGAGTCCGTAACATGAGTCCGGTAGCAGGCCAAGGTGAACAGCGGGAGTCCAATTTCCATAAGAATGTAAATCTTAACATAATCATCTCAGTGGCTAGCTGGCGTCACGTCACTTTACAACCAAAGGTGCCATACATCGTATATTTGCTTGTGGCTCCTAGCAGTCTGGTGTAATTTTTTTGAGGCATCACAACGCCAAACCTTAAGCTATACTACAGAGTTATAGTTAAAAAAAACAGCATGGGCATGGTATTGGCACCAAAACAGAAATGAAGACCAGTGGCACAGAGTAGAAGACACAGAGACAAACCCACACAAATACAGTTATCTCATGCTAGACAAAGGCGATATAAGTACACATTGGAGAAAAGAAAGCCTTCAACAAATGGTGCTAGGAAAACAGGAAATGAAATATGCAGAAAAATGAAATTAAACCCCTATCTCACACCCTGCACAAAACTCAAAGTGGACCAAGGACTTAGGCACTAGAACAGAGACCCTGTGCCTACTAAAAGAAAATGTAGGCCCAAATCTCCATCATGTGGTCTTAGGAACCGACTTCCTCAACAATACCCCAAAAGTGCAAGAAGAAAAATCAAGAATCAATAAATGGGGGCTGGGTTGAGGTTCAGTGTTGGAGTGCTTGCTTCACACAGATGAGGCTCTGGGTTCCATCCTCAGCACCACATAAAAATAAGTAAATAAAATAAAGCTATTGTGTCCATCTTAAAAAAAATCAGTAAATGGGATGGTATCAAACTAAAAAGTTCTTCACAGCAAAGGAAACAATAACGAATGTGACAGAGAGCCTACAGAAAGGAAGAAAATCTTTGCTATCTTCACTTCAGAGAGAACATTAATATCCAGGATACATAAAGAACTCAAAAAACTTAGCACACGCACAAAAACAAATAGCCCAATGAATAAATGGGCAAAGGAACTGAACAGACACTTCACAGAAGAAGAAATAGGAATGGTCAACAAATATATGAAAAAATGTTCAGCATCACTAGAGATTAGAGAAATGCAAATTAAAACTACACTGAGGGGCTGGGGATGTGGCTCAAGCGGTAGCGCGCTCGCCTGGCATGCGTGCGGCCCAGGTTCGATCCTCAGCACCACATACCAACAAAGATGTTGTGTCCACCGAGAACTAAAAAATAAATATTAAAAATTCTCTCTCTCTCTCTCTCTCTCTCTCTCCTCTCTCACTCTCTCTTTAAAAAAAAAAAACTACACTGAGATTCCATCTCACTCCAGTCAGAATGACAATTATCAAGAATACAAGTAATAATAAAAGTTGGCAAGGAGGTTGCCAATATTCTACATTCCTGGTGGGACTGAAAAATGGTGCAACCACTCTGGAAAGCAGCATGGAGATTCCTCAGAAAACTTGGAATACAACCACCATTTGACCCAGTTATCCCACTTCTCAGCATATACTCAAAGGACTTAAAAATCAGTGGACTATAGAGATGGGGCCATATCAATGTTCATAGCAGGTTATTTCACAATAGCTAAGCTATGGAACCACCTAGGTGCCCTTCAATAGATGAATGGATAAAGAAAATGTGGTGTATATATACACAATGGAATATTACTCAGCCATAAAGAGAAATGAAATTACGGCATTTGCCAGTAAATGGATGGAACTGGAAAATGTCATGCTAAGTGAAATAAGGCAATCTCAAAAAAAAAAAAAAAAACAAAACCAAAGGCCAAACATTTCTCTTTGATGTGAAGATGTTAATACAATAAGGTGGAGGTGCAGAGAATAGAAGTTCATTGGATTAGACAAAGGGGATGAAGGGAAGGGGAAGGGAATGGGACTAGGAAAGATGGTAGAATGAATCAGACATAACTTCCCTATGTTCATACCTGAATACACAACCAGTGAAACTCCACATCATGGACAACCACAAGATGGGATCCTAATTAGAATTAGTTATATTCCATGTATGTAACCTATGTCAACATACACTCTATTGTCATGTATATCTAAAAAGGACAGCAGTAAATTTGAGCTCCAAATTCACGGTAGCATTATTCCCAATAGCAAAGATAGGGAACAACTTAAGTTTCCATGGGCAGATGAATGGATAAATACACACACACACACACACACACACACACACACACACATTTATATGCATACAGTGGAATATTAATTACCATTCACCCACAAAAAAAGAAGAAGATTCTGCCATTAGTTGTGTATGCGTGTGTTTAAATTTTTTTAACTTCAAATTCTGCCATTTATACCTGGAACAGACCCAGAGGACATTGTGCTAAGTGAAATAAGCCAGAAATAAGAAGACCAAAGATTGCCTGACCTCCCTTCTACCTGGGATCTTAAAAATAGAACTCACAAAAACAGAGGGTGGAGGGAATAGAAAGATAAAGGTCAAGTGGCACAAATTTTAAGTTTTAAGATTAACAAGTTCTGGGGATCCAATGTAAGAACCTGGGTGGTAAAGGGAGTATTATTTGATGGTGGTAATCATTACCTAATACATACATATATCAAATTATCTTATTATAGGTCTTGAATATATAACATCTATGTCAATTAAATGTTTTAAATTTTTCTTTGATTTTAAAAAGAGTTCAGGAAGAGCTGAAATCAAATTCCATGCATGTATAAATTTGTCACGATGAATCCAACTACTATGTATAATAATAATGCCCCAATTTAAAAAAATTCATGCATTTGGCTTTGATAAACATTCCTAAATTGTCCTCATTGAGAGAATGTATCAATCTAGACTCCAACCCACAATGCACGGTTCAATTTCAAAAGAAAGTTGTATTTAAATAATTTCATTTGTTTTATTCTCTAACAAAGAAAAGGAATCAGATGCCATCACTTCTTTGAGTTTCTAAACCCCATTGAGACAGCTCTGCTGACTGTGCAGCACAGGTCAGCCAAGCCATCCCCAGGGCTGCCACTTACTAGAGGTGACACCTTGGGCACACTGCTTAATCTTTCTATGCCTCCGTTTCATCTGGGAATCAATACGTTAGGAGGTTCTTGTTTTAGTCTGTTTTTTTTTTTTTTTTTTGCTGCTGTGACTGAAAGGACCCAACCAGCACAATTGTAGAGGAGAAAAGGTTTATGTGACACAGGGAAGCAGCTCACATGATGATCAGGAAGCAGAGAGAGACTCCACTATCCCAAAGCCACGCCCTAATTCCCAACTCCTCTGGCCACACCCCACCACTTCAGTTACTAGTCAGTTAATCCCCATCAGGGAATTAATTCACTGATTGGGTTCAGACTCTCACAACCCAATCATTTCTCCTCTGAACCTTCCTGCATTGCCTCACACATGAGTTTTTTGGGGACATCTCACATCTCAACCGTAACAGTTCTCATTCCCCTTGGCTTCAGTAGACTTCAGTCCGTGGGAGCTTATGTGACACTCAGGTGTCAGACCTAGGCTGGCAGCCAGGAGCCAAGGTCACACAAGTAGGGGCCAAGCATGGAAGATGACCAAGTTCAGGGGGACCAAGAATAACAAATAACTGCAGTTAATATGCATGATGCCTCCTCTGAGCCAGGCACAGTGATCCAAGTTCTTCTTATGGGTTAATTCATTTAATCCTCCCAACAACTGTAAGTGGTGGTCACAATTATTCTTTCCCCAGATGAGGAAACTGAGGCTTAAAAAGGATGCTCAAATGGTGAGTGGCAGATCTGACCGCAGAGTCTGCCACTCTGAGAAAACCAAAGGGAACAAAAGATAAAGACAAAATGTTCTGTGTCTGGGAAAGCTCTTGGGCATCTGTGTCTTGGAAACCCATCTCGGGCTGTCGGCAGCTAGAAGGTGGGTACCCTTGGAAGGACGAAGAAACAAGTGGGTTGGCAGATAGCTGGGTTTGGATCTACTGTACCTTCCAGGTGTGCACGAACCTGATCGTCAGCCTGCAGGTGAGGGCAGAACCCGGCTACCTGGTCGGACAACCTGGTTGGACAGAATTCTAATCATGCGTGGAACAAACCTCCAGAAAATCGCAGTATCTCATTTCACCCGCCAGTACTTGGCGACAGAGAGCCAGGCATTATTCTTTCTGCCTGGGATCTTGTTACTTAGGTGGCCACCCTCTGTTGGGCTGCCTGGACACCCTGTCCAGTGCTCACTGGTGCCCTACAGACTAGAGAGACTGTTAGAACCAGGACCACTCTACTCCAGACCTTGGGAAAGAATGCTTGACAATGGACAAACAACCCCAAATTCTCATTCTCAGTAATTTAAACCAGGAAGGCCTTAAAAATGTGGGCTGGAAAGAAATGAGTAACTAAATTTTTCTAGAATTTTTTTTCTAATACAACCAGAATAAGTGTCTTACTAATGACTGAATGGTTGTTATAATAGTCCAGTCTAGGCAGGAAACAAAATTTACCAGCAAACATCTTTTTAGCACAACTTACTCCTCTACCTCCCTCTTTAAAAAAAAAAAATATATATATATATATATATATATATATATAAATATAAGTAAATATATATGTAAATATCTATATAAATATAAGTGTATACACACATATGTATATATGGTTTTATTTTAATCCACAGCTCCAGCAGAGTTTTTAAAATATTTGACTAAAATCATAGATGTCCCCAGCCGGGAGGGCAGCCCACTGTTGGAAAGACCCTGTCGTCTGCCCTCATACGGTTTGGATCTGAAGTGCCCCCACAAAAGGCCTACCTATAAAAGGATTGGTGCCCAGCCTATGGTGCTATTTAAAGGTGGTCGAACCTTTAAGAGGTGGAATAGGAGGAAGTTAGGTACCTGGGGATCCCTTGAAGAGGACATTGGGGCCACAGCCATTTCTTTTCCTCTGTCTTTGCTTCCCTGCTGCCATGAAGTAAACAGCTCTCTGCCGTGATGTGCTGCTCATAACAGGCCCCACAGCGCAGGACCAACCAACTATTGACAGAAAACTCCAAATCTGGGAACCAAAATAAACCTTTTCCTCCTTTTATGTTGATTATCTCAGGCTGATTTGTCATAATAATAGAAAGTGAATAACATAGGTTCTCTGATGGGGGGAAGCCAGCGAAATCAAGGGAGCTATAAGGGAGACAGCCAGGGGTGGACTCTACCAAGGAAATGCATGGTCGATGTTTCCCCTGCAGGAAACTCCCATAAATCCACACCGTACACCACACGCACCCATCAGCACTGGATACGCTAAAGCATCTCTGTCGTTGAGAAAAGGGAACTAGAATGAGATTCCAGACTGGAATTCAATGTGGATGAAGTTCTGGTAACAAAATTTGGTTACGTAGTTGTGGAACTGACCCACTTTGCTGATATGGAGTAGGAAAGCAAAACGTAAGATGATCCCTTCCTGTTTTAACTTTTCCAGATTTAGACTGCTTCCTAAACCCATCATGGGTGTGAGAACCGTGACAACAGAATGAGAAATGGGTGTGTCATGAGAGTGGCAACCAACCTAGGAAACAGCAGGATGGCCTTGAGAAAGTGTGGCACTTTTGTAGGTCAGAAAGTAGCTCCCCAGGGGATGAAGCATAGGGGGCGTTGTTAGAGGAGAGGTGATGAGAGATGTGGTCAAGGCAAGCAGGGTCCATAAGGGACCTTGCAAACCATGATGAGGAAGCTGGATATTACCCTAGAGAAAACGGGAATCATGGAAGTGCTTTAAAGCTGGGTCGTGGGGAAAGCCAGAGGAGACTTGGAATTGGAAGGAGGCAGAATAGAAGCCATTGCACTCATCTAAGCAAGAGATGATAATGAACTGTCCCAGCACAACTCACAATGAAAGTGACGAGCAATAGAAACGTGTTGGACACACATAAGAAGTAGAAAGAATAGGATATGTAGTGAATGGTTGGTAGGTAGAGGTACAGATGAAGATAAAGAATTATGGAAAGAAGACTAGCCAGATTCTACCTTTTCTCATCTTTTATTGATGTTGCAGGTAGACATTCAGTAGCCCACTTGAAAGCAGACCAATTATTAATTTAGACCCTTTGAATATTATTTGTTTCTCCCAAGTCTTTAAAATATCTACTACCTACAGCCCTGAGTGGAATACTCAAGTGGAATGCCCACCCAAGCAAACCAGTTGTAGGGTCCCATTTAAGGGCCAAAACCCTAATTCATAATGAGAAGGGTTGTATCAATGAGCTATTGCTAGAAAAAGCTGAGTTAAAAAAAAAAAAGCTTTCTGTATGAGTCAGCTTGGCATTACTATAATGAAATACTGGAGGCAGCGAACTTATAAATAGAAAAGGTTTACTCACACTTTGGGAGGTTCGAAGCCCAAAGTCAGGTAACCCCATTGGTTTGGCCTCTGGTAATGGCAGTGGATGGTGGCCCATCATGGCAGGAACACATGTAGGAACAAAATGCTCACATCTTGAACTGGAGCAGAGAGTGAGAGAAGCTGTGGCCTCATAATCCCCTTCAAGGGCATGTTTCCAATGACCTAAGGACCTGTCACTCGGCCTTATATCTTAAAGGTCCAGAGTGCCTCCCACTACTGCCACTTTGGGGACAAGGCTTACACATGAACCTTAGGAGGAGTCAACACACAAATCATACCACTCCCCAATCTCAGTTTCTTAAAAGAACATTCATTTATTCTCCATGACCTATGAGTTGCTGGGGAAGGTCATGAGTTGCTGGAATCCACCAGGCATATTGCTTGATTTACCGGTCTGCCTCGGTTTGGCTGGGTGGCTCTACCCCAGGTGTGTTCATTCAGGGCAGATGAGGTAGTAGTTACTTAGAGAAAGTACACCTCATAGAAATGATAGAACCAGGGAACAAGCCCAGCCATACAAGGTATCCTCAAGCCTTTGATCACATTACATCATTACCATTATATTGGCTAAAGCAGATCCCAGGACCAAGCCTAAAGTCAAGGGGCAGGGGAGTGAATTCTGTCTGTGAAGGTGCATACGTTAATATCCATGGACAATTATCTTATCCATGATGACCAAGTGTTTTCTTCCCCCAGGTAATTCTACCAGGTATGTTACTATAGGTTGTGGAGCTAGAGAGAGGGAATAAATGGAATTTCCAAAGCATGATTGCTGTGAAATGAAGCAATATTCAAACTCAATAGAGTGTGCAGAGAAATGCCAATCCCACTAAAATTCCCCATTGCTGTATGAGTTAAAGGTTGCAAGGCTTTCCCTAAAAGAGCTCATTATTTCCATCTAGATGTTATATCCAAAGTTTCCATAGCTGTTACCAGGTGAGCAATGGTACCTGATTTATGATAATGCGAACCAATGGTTAAGCATGCAAATCACAGAAAGATCAGACATAAAACATATAATTCAGTCATTCATGAATTTTCTACCACAGTATAACTTCTGATTCAGATAACAGCATAAATATTTAACTTCTTGCTATGTAGAAGTGATTCTGTATTCAGCTTCAACTGTTATTAATCACTGTTTAATGTAACTCTGGCTTTAACTTCCAGACTCCAGGTTGGAAACCTTCCAGGAAGTATTCATGAGTCTTAGTGTTTGGACCCAACACCGAGGCTCTCGATAAATTTTCTTACAAATGCCCTTGCCGGTGACTTGCATTTGCAATTTGCTTCTGTCTTCTGTACTAATGATACCATTCCCTTCTTCTATCACCTCTGCAAAAGTTTCTGCTTGAGTGCAGCGTGCCAATCTGAGAGTCACCCTCAGGTCCTTCTTAAAAGATTTCAGATGTGTTGTCAACCTTTCAAAGGAGGTGAGATTTTAAATCAAAATCTGACTTTCTGGCTTTTCTTGAAATATCAGATCTTACTGTTCCAGATCTGCGTTTGTAGATTGGGACACCTGGTTGGAGCCCAGTAGTGCTGCCCCCTGCAGGCAGGGCACAGACTCGCCAGTGCAGGCCTGGGTCTTCATTCACACAGCTGGCTTGGCTTGGGAGGTCCCTGGGGAGCATTCCATCTTGTACCACCTTTGCATGAGGGATGGCCTCTCTGTAACCCAGGTCGTTTTTCTTTGCACGACAGCTTCCTCTCTGCAAAGAGAAGTGGAATTGATCTGTCTCTCCCCTCCACATCTCCTGCGGCTCATCCCATCTATCCTCACAGGTGGGAACACTGCTCTCTGTGTCAGCATAAAACTCTGTGCTGGCTGCTTATCAGCCAGGAAAAAAAAAATTTAAAAAAAAAAAACCCACCTCCCTGGTCATTATCCCACCATCTAGCCACTTACCCTTCTCTGTGGCTTCTAGATCTCAGTTTATTTCAAGTTAGACACTCAAGTCTCTGAAGAATATTCCCTATCCTCACGTCCTGAATTTATATTAAACGATTTCTTCAAGTGGCCTGTTTTGTATAGGAGACATTTGAAAATCCACAATTTTTTAAAAAAAAATTACAATTTTTTAAAATTACACAATTATCTTCATGCCTACTTCACAAGTCGTTCCCTCCCCCACCCCTCTGAAGAAATCTTAGGGTTCCAAAGGAAGTCCGATCCTCCTCTTGTGAACCTTTTGAGGTTTCTTCAATCTGTAACCACTTTTAAGTCTTTGGTTAATTAATTTCCTCAAATGTTCCAACTCTCTTCCCAAGGATTTCAAGGTGGATTCAAGAACAATGATAAATAGAGGAACAGCACAACCCAGCCACTAAGTTCTCTCTTCATCACACAAAGTGAAAGACCAAATCAATATGATTTTAAGAAAAAAATAAAACAGAGAGCAAAAAAGGTTAGTACTTTGTCTTGATTGGAGTGGAGGCAGTCATTTTTATTCTGTGAAAGAATGTCTGTGCGTCAGTGGCCTCCGCTTGTCCATCCCCACATCATGTAAGGGAGCGCCCTGAGCACACCGCAGGAAGCTCCGCCAACCCACTGAATCACACTGAATGGAAGCCCCCAGACTCCTCCGAGGCAGGGGCACCTGTTCAGGGGAGTAGACTTAATCTAGCTGTTTAGACACATCCCGTGCTCCTCGAGAACCTATTTTTGGCTCTCGGCTTCATTATGAATGTCAGGACATGATACAGTTATGGTTAAAAAGGCACCTTCATTATAAGTCCCTCTTCCTAGACACTTGCAGTTTTTTTGAATAAATTACCCTTTGGGGATGAAATTTCTCTTTCGCATGAAATGAAGGTAAATTAATATGGAAAGCTTGACAAAATCCAGGTTGTCTTTTCTCTCGGCTGCAATGCCTCAGGAAGGCCCTGAGTGATGGCTGACGTCAGAATCTCAGAGGCACTCATCGACCAAGTCGAGATGGGACCCCCGTTCGGGTGGTCTCAGTATTTGTCGTCTCATGGTCAGTGGGAAAGGCTCTGAAGGAGGAGAGAATGTCTCTCTTTGCTGTTGTGGCATACAGAGTCCCTGTCCTCTGCTCTTGACAGCCAGAGTCCTAAGTGGTTGTCTACAGGGCCAGGGCAAGAGCGGGGAATGCTGTATTTTCACAGAGAGCAAGGGACACCCAGGGGTGAAGGGTTAGTGGAGTGATGGTACAGAGGGAGAAAATCTGGGTTCAAGCACCAAGTCCTCCAGGAGGACAGAGAAACCTGTCAGAGTTGAGGTACTGACCAGTGGGAGGGTTAGCTGGGGTGTCTTTGGGCCACTGCCTTAGCTTGTGCGTGGGTATAAAGTTAAAGGAGCTTTCCAAAAGGATCCCCTGCAATGGGGACAGTGTAAAAACACTGGAGAAATGATTTCTGAGACCAATTTCCTTTGTTAACTGGAAATGTGAATGCCTGGACATTAAGGTCATTGGCAGGACCGGTGCGTCTTGTTCTGTCTGTCCCAAGAGTCCAAACTCTCAGAGTGACCTTCTCTGTCATTGCCTAGTTATGCAACTGCCCTTTCTTTTCTTGGTTTTGGATGGCAATTTCTGAATTCTCTACCAAACAGGATTCCAACAATTAGTAGCTGCTGCACATAAACCATGCTGAGTACTTTGAATTAAGTAAGATTTTTTTGGTGCAAACTTGAATGTCTGAAAATCCTGGGCTGCGTTGAGTCCTCCCCACTGAGTGGGTGTAGAGAGAGTTTGCCGTGGCTTTCCCATCACATCACCCCAGCAGCTCCTTACTGCCAAAAGAGAAAAATTCCTCCCTTCCCCCTGGAGGCTCTTATTTCTTCTACATTCCATCTCCTGCCTTCTTGCGCTGTGTGGGTGAACAGTAAATGCCTTTGACACATTTGAATAGACCTGTGTTACGAAGGAATCTCCAAGGCTTTAAAAAACTACCCAGTGAACAAGTTGAAGTTGTCTTTCTCACCTTGATAGAGATTTTCCAACTTTTTAATAAGGTATCAAGGTAGAAAATAGGGCATAGCTGGGGTCGCCCCATTGGTAATAAACTTATTGCTGAGCCTGTACATGTCAGCATGCCGCAGTCCAGCTGCAGCAAAATAACCGGGGGGGGGGGGGTGATGAGCAACTTGTGTAGATTGATACAGCAGGAGTGGGAGCCGTTTATTGTAGGACAGGAGGGGTATATATACATTCCACACAGCTTATCCTAATTAACATAAACTAGATACAGCAGTCAACCAATAAGGAATCGCCACACTTAATGGCTCACTGGCGTTACTTCACAAACCACTCCCTCTGCAAAATGCCAGGCGCCATCCTGACTTGTTTACAGACCTTAACATCAGCATCCATCAGTCATTTCTATCAACCAATCCATGGTGGTGGGTAGGACATGGACAGGAAGAGGAAGGATTCAAACAGGACTAGATCATGGTGTTGGCCTAGAGCTCACACTGGGCTTGAGAAAAGCACATAAACAGCTAAGTGCAACCAAAGCTGGATTATTGTAATATTGCCATGGGTCACAGGAGTGGGAGCAATCCACCCTAATTGGGAAGACTACCTGGAGGAGGTGATATCTTAATTGGATGTTGAAAGATGAAGAAACTATCAGAAGAAGGAAGTGAAGGGAATCAGGGGAGTATGATGTAGGGTCAAGAAAGGGGAGAACATGGGCTGGGCTGGGGCTCAGCAATAGCGCACTTGCCTGGCATGTGTAAGGCACTGGGTTCGATTCTCAGCATCACATATAAATAAATAGACCATTAAAAAAAGTTTAAAAAAAATTAAAAAAGAAAGAGGAGGACATGTAGGCATTAACAAGAAGCCTGTTATGGTTTAGATTTTAGGTATCCTCCAAAAGCTTACGGGTGGGACAAAGCAAGAAGGCTTAGAGGTGAAACAGTTGGGTTACACCAGCCTTAACCCTGTCAGTGAATTAATCCCCTACTAGGGATAACTGAAGGCAGGTGGGGTGTGGATGGAGGAGGTTGGTCATTGGGAGGCATGCCTTTGGAGGTATATATTTGTCTTTAGCAAGTACAGTCAGTCTGTGTCTCTGTCTCTCTGTCTCTGTCTCTGAATCTCTCTCCCTGTCCTGGGTGCCACTTCCCTCAACATACCATTCTGCCATGATGTTCTGCCCCACCTCACACCCCAAGGAATGCAGCCGGCCATCTATGTTCTGAGACTTCTGAAACCAAGAGTCCCCAAATAAACTTTTCCCATTCTCTAAATTTGTTCTCATCAGGTCTTTTGGTCACAGCAGTGAAAAAGCTGACTAAAACACTGTCCTTGTGTCTCAAATCTTGGGCTGATAAAGGAACAGAAGCCATGAGAAACAGGCTGGGAAGAAAGACTGGAGTCTGGGAGTGGAGACTCTTGGGGAGCACAGGGCCCTTTGGCCATGAACCAGCCTGCCTGTCCTCACACGATGCCCTTGGTCTAGGAGCACTCAGCTCCCTGCGTTATCTGAGGCTTAAGTCCCGACCTTGGAACTGTCTGAGTTTCCACTTATCTTTCTGATCCATCCTTAATCTCCCTGTCACTGCATCTCCTGCCTTATCCCAAGAATACAGTCTTTCCCTACACCTCCAGCAACACTGTTAGACAGCTCTGTTTCAAAGCAATTAAAAATAATTTAAAAATTGATTTATTCCATCCACAGCACTACTTCTTCATGTTGGCTCAAGTTTCTGGCTGGTCTCATATTCCTATGAGCTTCCTTTCACATTTTCTATAGAGCAGGTCTTCTGGCAATGATTTCTCTCCGTTTGGGTCTGTTTGAGAAAACCTTTTCTTTTTTCCTCCTGGATTTTTAGAAGATATTTTCACTGGGTATAGAATTTGGGGGTTATTCCACTGCCTCTGGTTGACCATATCACTAATCTAATATTTGTTATTCAATAGGAAACGCACCTTTTTTTTCCCTCTCTGCCCCCAAGACGACTTCTCCTTATTTTGTTTTCGATGAGTTCAATCTGCATGAAGCTGCAATTTGTTGCTTCTTATCGATGCTGGGAAATTCCTGGTAATTATTCCCAATACCTTTAATGTTTGACATAAAGAGAAAAAAAAATGAGACCCTCCTTTATTATATTGGACTATCTTTGGCTCCAGCTCAGCTAGGTAACTTGCTGCCTCACCCTTCCTCAGGACTTGGCAAATGAGGGCAGTGTTCAGTCTGCATTGACTCGAGCCTTCCAAAGAAAAGCAGATGTATTTTATTTTGCTGGCAATATAGGAGCCATGTAAGATTTTTGAATAGGGGAAAAACTTAGTCAGAATGGTATTTGGAGAGGATAAAATTCTGAATGCAAAGAAGTAAATGAGCTAAAATTGGTAGATACTGAAAGCTGGAACAATAATTAAGATACTGGCGGTCTAGGTAAAAATAAAATCATAGAATAAATGGACAGTAGGTACATCTCGAAGACTCTTAGCAGAAGTTCACTCCTAACAGAATTTTCCAAATTAGTTAGTAATGAACCAGTAATATGCAGAATACATAGAATGCTGAGAAATGTCATATGGTTAGAAAAATGTGGAAAACTCTGCCTTTGGAGAAGTTCCCAGAATCTTTAATGCGCTATTGTACTCTGAAAAATCTTTACAACAGGAATAACTCTATCTAGTGTTCCCCAAACTTATTTACCAAAGATTAATGTTCTTATAATGGGCCCCAATAACTTCTTCAATGTTTTGGGAAGCATCAATTCGAGAAATAGAAAACACAACTACAAACCCCTGAATATAGTATTAGAGAGATAAGAAGGGGTGGGGAGAAGAAAAGAAGGTGTTGACCACCTTCTGAGATTTTTATCCCGCGTAATGAAGTGAATGGCAATGTCAAAACTGAGATAGGAACATAACATAAGGAGCAGGCTGGGGGGTATAAATGAGAAATTCACTTTCGGGGCACAAACATACAGACACTAAAAAGAATGGTTCTTTGATATTTCCTACAAGTGCAATTCATCTCTGCATAGGAAATTTCCTGCTTACTTAATAAAGAGTAAACCTTGCATCTTCCAAGACCATTAAACTAGATTGAAAAATCCATCCACAAAGCAAAAGCTGGATTCCCAAGGCTTGGTCTCAATCGCCTAAAATCCCTTTGTTCTTGGCATTCTCCCTAATCATGATGTCACCACCGAGATGTCCTTGGGGAAGATTCTGCTCACCCTTGACTTACATCTCTGACACAGATAGGAAGCAGGACCTTCCCATGCTTCTCCAATAGTACGGCTGAGATAGAGCTGGAATTCTATGGAGACTTTGCCTTAACACAATGAAAGGAGTCACAAGAAAAGGATAATCTCCCCTGAAAATTATTGCTTCCTTTTCTTCCCTCTGGGGCCTCATCAGTTTTCCTTCCTTCTGTCTTTAGAAGGGACTTCATTTCCTCTTTCACTTAAGAGTAAGCTGGCAGACAAGTCTACATCCAAGTCGAAATTCAAGCACGTGGTGGTTAATGTATGACAGAGTAAATGCTCAACACTACTAACATTGTTGGATTCAACCCAATTTTGCTTAGACAGAAGCAGAGCTCCTTTCCTGCTACCCTGGGCTTGTTTCTGATTTTCATGTGACTGACAGTAGAAATGAATACTGCCCCCCCCCGCCCCCCGCTCAGAAGACAAGACTTACCTGATGAACCCTGGCATGACAACCACATTAAGATACAAAACACAAGGCAAATTACAAAATATAAATTCAACTTACCCTTGACTTAACCTCAGCCTTTGTTGGATACCCCCAGTGCTCCTGTGTATGAAACCGGTGCTCCCCCAGGTCACACCTAACTGCCATGAGAAAGTGAACTGAACTTCAGAAACAACGTGGTAAGCACCTGAAGTGTGAGGGAGAAGTTCGCTGGCCTTCTCCAGCAATTGGTGCCAAGTGGGATGGAGCCCGGGAACATGAAGACTTGCCACTTTTCTTCTCCGTGGGTATGTCTGATCAGGTTTTGGTGCATATTCCTATCAGATGCAGGTGGCAAATGGCATCCTTGTTTAGACTGAGGGTCAGGGGAATGAGGCCTAAACAGTGTGTTCTACTCAGCTTGTCATCACTGTGATCAAAATACCCACCAAGAACCACCTGGGGGAGGAAAAGTTTATTTGGGTTCAGGATCTCACTTGGCCAACTCCATTGCTCTGGGCCCCAGGTAAGAGCATGGCAGAGGGAAGAGCATTACCCTCTCATGGGAGCCAGGTAGCACCAAGAAAGGGGGAGAGCGGGGAAGTGACCAGAGGAAGAACAGCCTTTTCAGAGCATTCCCCCAGCGACCCACCCCCTCCAGCCGGGCCCCACTGGCCTACAGTTACCACCAGCCAGCCCTTCCAAACTAGGATGGACTGTTTGGTTACAGATCTCAGGATCTCCGAATATTTCTGCATTTAGAGCTTTTGGGGGACACCATCACACAATGGGTTCTCATACAACTGTGTGCGACTCTGAAATTCTGGGTGAGAAAACTTTTTGAAGTTTTCTCATTCAAAGCAAGGTCATAATTTATCTGGGCCTCTTTTGAGTAGTTCAATCAGAGGCTGCCAGCTGAATCTTGTCCTCAGAGAGCTCTTATCTGGTTGGAAGGGTGTTTTTGCTTTTACTTAAATTAGTGGAAAACTTTAATATGCCAAAGAACTCATATAAAAATTTAGATTTCTAATGAAAACTCAGAAGGTATGGCAACATTGGACTTGCAATTCATTTCGGGGTTATCTAAGTGCTGGCTGCCCTTAATTGACAGGGCTTGACCCTGAGTTCACCACAGCCCAACCTGGACCCATAGTACTCGCATTCTCCTCAACCACTTCCTCCTCTTTCCCTTCATCTTCTTCCTTCTCTTTTTATTAATCCTTCTTCCTCCCTCTCTTCTCCTCCCTCTCCTCCTCCCTCTCCTCCTCTCTCCTCTTCCTTCCTCTCTTCTCCTCCTTACCCTCCTCCTCCTTCTCCTCCTCCTCTCTCCTCCTCCTCCTTCTCCTCTCTTCTCCTCCTCCTCCTTCTTCTTCTCCTCCTCCCTCTCCTTCTCCTCTCTCCTCCTCCCTCTCTTCTTCTTTCTCCTCCCTCTCCTCCTCCTCTTCCCCACTTTCCTTCTACCTCTACTCCTCCCTCCCCCCTCTCCTCCTCCTCCTCCCTCTACTCCTCCCTCCCTCTCCTCCTCCTCCTCCCTCTACTCCTCCCTCCCTCTCCTCCTCCTCCTCCCTCTACTCCTCCCTCCCTCTCCTCCTCCTCCTCCCTCTACTCCTCCCTCTCCTCCTCCTCCTCCCTCTCCTCCTCCTACTCCCCTCTTTCCTCCTCCTCCCTCTCCTACTCCTACTCCCCACTTTCCTCCTCCCTCTCCTCCTCCTCCTCCTCCTCGGTACTAGGGATTGAACCCAGCAGCTCTCTACCATTGAGATATGCCCCCAATTCTTTTTATTTATTTACCTATTCTTTTTATTTATTTACCTATTTACCTATTCTGTTTTGAAATAGGATCTTGCCAAGTTGCCCAGGCTGATCTCGAACTTGCAATCCTCCTGCCTCAGCCTCCCGAGTGGCTAGGATTACAGGCATGCACCAGCACACCCCGCTCAACAAGATTCATTTACAGCAGAAGCTGTAAATGCATGGACAAAGAAAATATCGTACCTATACACAATGAAATGCCATTCAGTCATTCAAAGTATGAAATCCTGTCATTTGCAGGGACATGGAGGTCATAATGCTAAATGATACAGGCCAGGGAGAGAACCACAAGTTCTCACTCACATAGAATTCAACAAAAGCCAATCTAATAGAAGTAAAGAATAGAATCAGAGGCTGGGAGGGCAGGGGAGAGAGGGAGTCGGGAAGGTTTGGTTCAGCAGTACAAAGACGGCTGGATAGGAGGAGTAAATCCTGGTGTGCACAGAAGGATGGTTATAGTCAACAATATTATGTAAATCAAAATAGCTTACATTTTAGTTAGCTTTTCGCCGCTATGACTAAAGGATCTGACCAGAACACTTTACAGGAGGAAAAGTGTATTTGAGGGATCACAGTGTCAGAGGTCTTAGTTCATGGAAGGCCAGCTGCATTCCTCGGGGCTGCAGGTGATGCAGAACACCATGGCAGAAGAGTGTGGCAGAGGGAAGCAGTTCACATCATGGTGACCAGGAAGCAGAGACAGAGACGCCAACTCCAGATAAAAAATATATACCCCACAGCCATGACCCTAATTAACCACTTCCTCCATGACCCCAATCAACCACACTCCACCTGCCTCCAGTCACCACTCAGTTAATCCAATCAGGGAATAACCCACTCATTGTTGGGTTAAGACCCCCACAACACAATCATTTCTCCTGTGAACCTTCTTGCATTGTCTCACATGTGAGCTTTTGGGGGACACCTCACATCCAAACCATAGCAGCTTAGAAGAGAGAATTTTGGATGTTCTCAAAGAAAGGATGAATGCTTGAGAGGATGAATAACCTAAGTATACCTAGTTGGTTAATACACGATGCACATATGAAATATCAGATGGGCCCCCATAAACTTGTATAATTGTTATTTGGCCATAAAGTAATAGTAGTAATAATAATAGCAACAACAATAACAACAACAATGATAATAATATATTTTTTAAAGTTCCAAACCAGCCATCTCAGGATTGAACTTGGCCCAAAGATGCGTCTTAGTTGGCCTGCATAGTGTTTGTTTTACATTTCACTTAATAAAAAGATTTGAGTAATTTTTAAAAATCTAAATTTCTAGTTTTTCATGGAAAAAAATAGAAGTTGTAACACTAAGCAGGCTTCCCCACACCCACACCTTGTGCGGGGTCTCTGGCTTCAACAGCCTCACTATGTGTAGGGTGTAGGTGGATGTGTCACACCTACCTGGCCCCTAAGGTCATTGGTACCACCTGCCTGCTCCAATATAATGCTGTTGGAGGGTACTGCGGCCCCTTGAGAGACTGGTGAGGGAGGGGGAAGGGCAAGTACTAAGGCGTTGGACCCCCTGGCTGTGTGAAGGGAGGCTCACAGCCCAGCTCAGGTGTGGAGATCAAAGAGAGGTGAGCTTTTGTTCATATACATTTCTTTTTAAACTGGGAGAAACTGAATTTGCAGAACTGAGTATTTCAACAACAACAACAAAAAAAAAGAGTGCCCAGCATTGAATTCTCAGTTGTTTGTGTGTGGGGAATAGGTTCTCTCCAGCTCCCGGTCAGTGTCCCAGCTCTCGTGGCCTGGGCCTTGTCATGAAGCATGGGACATTCAGACACAGAATGTTTCTGGATCTTCCAAAAGGTATGAGGACAGTCTTGATCATACTCATTTATTCACTCAAACAAATAGATCTCCCTTCTCTTCCCCAGGGCCTTGTACATGCCAGGCAAATGCTCTAACACTGAGCTACATCCCCAGCCCAAATATCGCTTGAGTGATCTTTATAGTCTAGCCTCTGGGATAATATCGAGAACATGAGAGATACAGTCCCTTTTCATATTGAACTTAAAATCTTTCAGACATTAAATGGCTAATTAGACAATTCATTATTTATTAGAGCCATTACTAGTGATATAAGCAGCTACTGAGATATCAGAGAGCCCATAAAACAATGGCCCGTCCTCATTTGGAGTGTCAGCAAAGGCTGCTCCTAGGAATGACTGTTTCATTAAGTCTAAGATGTCACCAGTTGCAACACACACTGCTCTTGTGTGTACCATGATGGAAGAAAAAAGTGCTTCCAATTAACGTGACACAAGACTTTCTCAGGACTCTGAGTTTTCAGTTCATTTTTAATTGGAGGTAGACTTTTTATTAAATAGAATTTTGTGCCTAACGAAGAGAGAAAGTATAAACACAATAGATAGGTTCTTAAGGAATCCTGAGACTTTCTTTATATTGAGTCATCTGCTAATAGCTTTAAACACAGGCTGATGGTTACGCTTCTCGGCACAATAGCATCCTCCGTGCCATTAAGAGTATGGGTGATATATTTCTTAACGGACTCCATAAAGGAACTGAAAGCTCTTGCTACTGTGCTCTTAAGCCAAATGTGCAATTATGCAGAGCTAATCTCTTTTTGACTCCTGCGGGGGAATGTTGCTCAAGGATCTGCTCCCCCCACCTCCCGCACTCCCACACTGCAACTATTTGCCGCCTAGGGATTACAAGAGTGCATTGTGATGTTCCAGGACTAGCTGCCAAACCACGAACCCCATCTTGCAAGTTTTGACACTGGTGTTGTCAATGTGTGTGCAGACACAGATGAACAGCTGGCAGCCAAGAGCCCGTGTCAACAGGTTCATCTCGACTTGAGGCACTCCAACCTCAGAGATGTTAAAATGAAGAAGGTGTGTTTGAAAACAATAGAACATTGACATTTCTGAGATGAGAACTTATGAAGAAGCAAGAACTAGATTTTTTTAAAAAATGTGTTTTAAAGAGAAGGAAATCCTCCCAAAGACTCAGAGGAGGAGAGATGCATGTGGTCTCCCAGGAGATGAAAAATATTAGTACTAGAAGAGAGGATTTTGAATGTTTTCAACAAAAAGAAATGATAAACATTTGGGTTGACCGCTGTGATAAATGCCTTGATTTGATCGTTATGTGACACATGCATGTATTTAAACATCACACACAAGTATTATGCATCAATGAACAACAACAGCAACAAAATCAACAGAGGTCAGTGTGTCTGTCACCAAGGAACAGGGGATGAAGTTAGCTGGTCGGGAGGGCTCAGCTCCTGCAAGTCCTTGTAAGTCATGTCATGAGTGTGGGATTTCATTCCGAAAGCAATGGGAAGCCTTTGAAAGTTTTCAGCAGGAAGTGACTAGAGGTGAAAGTTAAATGCATTTGATGAAAGAGTATGGAGAACGGACTGGACGTGGCTCAAGTGAGTGACGGAAGCTCAGGTGTAGGCCACGGCAGTCCGGTGAGTGAGCCTGATGTCTCTGCAATGGGAATTTGTGGCTGTATTCATGATTGCTGGATGGAGGGTGGTGAGAGGGGAGTCAAGGACAAGTCCAAGGCAAGGTCTTGCATGCAAGCGCCAGGCACCGAGTCAGCAAACATGGCAGAAACCAGGTTGGGAGGCTTATTTCAGCCAAGTTATAGATAGGGTACTCCTGAGACGTCCAAAGGGAGATGTCATGTGAAAGGAAGGAAGCGTGAGTCTAGGGCTCAGAGCAGAAGCAAATTTAAAACCGTCTGAGCATCACTGGTAACTAATGTGATGAGCCTAGATGCTATTGCTCAGGGAGAGAATCCAGAGTGAGACTTGCAGAGGCCCCAAGGCTGCATCTTGAAAAACTGCAACGTTTGAGGCTGGAGGGAGGTCAGTAAGCTGACCAAGGAGCTGTTGAGAGCCACAGCCAAAGGGGCCCCAGCAAACTTCCAGCTGCCAGCAAACTTCCAGCTGCCAGCAAACTTCCAGCTGCCGGCTGATGATTGGCTCACAGCGGCCCCCAGCAACATCTAGCTGATTGGCTCCTCTGCGGTGATGCTCATTGGGCTGTTTCCCTGCCCTTTCAGACCATGGAGCTGCTCATTGGGGGACTTCTTTGGATCCGCTCACGCAACCCAGCCAATCGGCCTCAAGAGCAGGAGGAGTGGGGGAGGTGGAGAGGCTTGGGGGAAGCTGGTGGTGGCAGTTGGGCTCTGAAGGTTTTTCCTGAGGAGCTGTTTTGTTTGGCATGTGTGGTTCTAAAAATAAAGTTCGTTTCTTTTGACAAGTGGCTCCTGAATTGTGCCCAGCCAGACTGCGGCAAAGAGCTGAAAGAAGAAAGCTGGGGCAGTAAGAAGAAAAACCAGGAGAGCCCGTCAAGGAGCCTGAGGAGGGTGAGTGGCTGAGAGACCTCATTCCCCCAGAGGGTGGCTTCTTTCATATTTCCACGGTACCTTTTTCCTTCTCTTTCAGATATTTTGCTTCTAACATGATAAATTTAATTTTCTTTTGCATAGTCCACACACCTACCCATAACCTCTGGAGCATTGGCTCTAAAACATTTCTCATGCTTGTCTATACCATGAAATATGGTGCCAGGGGGGTTACCATCCCCGGGTTCATAGACATTAAATAATTTGGGCAAAGTCACACAGACAGTTTACCCTGCATACAGTAATGCCTCCAATTATATCTATCTTCTTGGAAAATGCTATCTCTTATAGGAAGCTCACATGGGCCTGTGAAATGCAAGCACATTATCAATGAGGCAAAGTGGCTCTACCAGGGGAAGATCCTGGGGTAACAAGAAGCAGTAATGGTTGACAACAGAAGTCTAAACATGACCCTGACTCATGAACCCCTCGAATAATTTTTTTCCTTTTTCCTTTATTGTTTATACTGTTGGGTTGGACTTCAGTGGAAATATCTGTGATGGGATAGATGTGCTATTGGAAATTACAAGTGAGAAGTCTCCTCTGATGGACGGGTCCTTTTAATGGGCCCCACTCAGCAGAGTTAACGAGGACAGGCCCATTTATTTCTCCGCCTCCCTTGTTAGCATCTCTCAGCTCAGTAGGAAACTGCTGTGTCATGTGGCCCAGCTTTCTCTCAGAATAACCAAGGTCTTCACAGTTCTCAGTGAGGGTCCTCTGGGTAGAGTATCGGACACTGACTGAGGGGTCCAGGGAGCTGGAACCATTCATCTCTGCTGCCTGGAGCCGTGCTGGTTTGCACTGAAAAGTCTAGAAATTTAATGAATAGCAACTGTTTCTAAAAGTAGGGTGCTGATTCCAGTCTATCGGGCTCACCAGGCAGTATGGCGAAGAGTAGAGAGAATGACTGTGATCCGTGAAGCTGCTTCCAACATGGGGCAAGCAATGGCTATGGACACTTGTGCAGGGCAGAGGGGCATGACGGGTGGTGGTTCCTTTCCCAGGTTGCTTTTGCATTAAGATAGTCATTGATTGAGAGAGTCACCTTGACTCTCAAAGATATAACATTGGTGGCGTGGAAGTTCCGTTCTGTAGGAACACAGTGGGCAAGCGTGCTGTCAAACTGTCAATGTCCAGAACGTGGTTTGGGATTGTGGTACTTTGTTGCCACATAATGAAAGGGGGGTGTTCATCATCTTTTTGTCACTGTGACAGAATACCTGAGAAAAGCAACTTAAAGGAGGAAAGATTTATTTTCACTCATGGTCTCAGTTCATCGTTGGCTGGCTCCATTGCTTTTAGGTCTGTGGCAAGGCTGAGCATCACGGTGGAGAGAATACGGGAGAGCAGAGCTGCTCACCTCATGGCAGCCAGGAAACAGAAAGGTTCTAGGACAAAATATACCCTGCAAAGGTCCCAGTGACTCTGGTTAGGCCTCATCTCCTGAAATTTTCCACCATCTCCCAAGAGTGCCACCAGCTGGGGGCCAAGTCTTCAACACATGAGCTTTTGGGGGCATTTCAAATCCAAACTACAACGGAGTAACATGACAAACTGTGACATATTCAGAATTTTTTTGTTCATGTTCAATATAGGCCCCTTTGGGTGAAACTCTCCATGGAGGAGTGAGGGTGTACAATAATCCCAAATTAGGTATCCCCTGGAATGCATCTGATACAGGCCTGGGGGACTCCAAGAGGACTCTCCTCTTCTTTTCTAAATAGTCTAGGAATTACTGAAAGTAGCCTTCGGTGCCAATTCCAGTCTCTCTGGCTCACCCGGCAGTGTGGCAAGAGTGAGTAGAGAAAGTGGCTGTGGTCTATGAGGGTTTAGGAAGCACAACAAATAGGAGAAGCTGCTGTCCCAGTGGCCAGAGTTGCAGTCTAAAGATCATGATTGTGTTTCTTATTTGCCACTTTGCTAATCTAGGGAGGGTGCTAAATTACGACGGAGTAGATGGTTACTAAACTGGTTTCTCTTCCTGAGTGCACAATGACATTACATGTCCCACCCGGCTAAGAGTTAGGTGGAATGATTTGATGTATTCTTACCAGTGGAAAGCAAGCAGATGTGTGTCTCTGCCAGTCTAAGACAGTTAGGAGTGGTGGTGCCAGCCCAGTCTCTCTTAGCCCTGACCTTGTCTGTGGTCCAGTCAAGGTCATGGTTTCTACAAGGCCATGCTTTGGAATTGGCCATGTCTCCTCGTGGAGGAAGCTTGGGTCTCTGAATGACTATGTGGAACTGAGACCACTGACCACATCATACTGAGACAAAATCAAGCAATACACTTATATTATGCCATTTCTGTTTCTTCAGTCAGCATTAATTCCCCTAACCAATACGGATGCACAGACAACATCACGGTCTTTGCAGTTAGTCTCTTCTTTTCTCATGCCCTGAAGTCTTTAATCACTTTATAAAGATCAGGGTTGGTATGTTGTTATTGTTGTTCCTCTTATTCTTTCATTTTTTATTTTTAATGAATTCATCTGGAACAAAGCACTTGTCAAAATATTTATTAATAATTGTGTTGGCTTTCTGTTGCTCTGACAAAATACCTGCAGAAAATCAACTTAAAAGAGTAGAGGTTCCAGTCCATGACTGGCTGACTCCACTGCTTTTGGGCCTGTGGTGAAGAAGAATATTGTGGTGAGGAGCAAGAGATAGAGCAGAGCTGCTCACATCATGATGGCCCAGAAGCAGAGAAAGACAGAGAGAGAGAGAGAGAGAGAGAGAGAGAGAGAGAGAGCCCCTCCCCCAACACCCCCAACAGCCATCCATGGATGAATCCATAGAAGAGGTCTGAGCCCTTATAATCCAATCACCTCTTAACCCCCGCCCCCCCCCCCCCCCCCGAACACTGTTGCTTTGGGGATTGGGCCTTCAATACATGAGCTTTGCGGGGACATTTCAGATCTAAACCATAACAATGGTCAATCAATTAAAAAAAAAAAACTAAACTTGGTAATTAATCATTCAAAATAAAAAATCAGAAATTCCAGACCTGATGTGCAATCCAGTAAAACCACAGATATTTGTTTCAAAATACCATCTATAATTATAATTTTTAAAAAAGAAAAAGTAAGATGCAGAAAGAAAGAAAGAAAGAAAGAAAGAAAGAAAGAAAGAAAGAAAGAAAGAAAGAAAGAAAGAAAGAGAAAGAAAGAAAGAAAAAGAAAAAACAGCATCTAACATTTTGGAATCATAAAAAGTGTCCCTTGTTCTCTGGTGTTTCCTGTTTTCACTCTTGAGCTGCCCAACATTCTGTATCAACTCTTTGGAATGTGTGTCCTCATGTGTCCCCTCTTGTTTCTGATGAAATGTCACCAGCTGCCCTTGACATTCAGCGTTTCCCGAACTTGGCACCACGGCCTTGCCTTTGCTCAGGGTAGCACGGGCATCCTCTTCATAAAGCCAGATTTCTGCTTCTTTTCCCCTGGGCCCAGAAAATACGTTCCCTCTTCACTTTCACCTTGGCTTTGAGTTTGTGAGCTTGAAAATCGTCTCGGGAACCAACAAAAGAACCAGAAATCAGAAGAGGTGAAAATATAGAAACGAGTCTCCAACCCATTCCTGCCTCCGGGGAGGTTATTTCGCTTTTCCTCCTGTTCCTGAAATATCCTCTTTCTTCTTCTCAACTTTCTAAAGCCTCCTCCTCCTCCAAGGATGGGTTCACTAATTTGCTCACAAGACTTCATCACATAGACCCTCCTTCAGTGGGTTCAAATTTCCAAGAACACAAGGAACACACTGGGTTTGTTCTCTCTGTTTTTCCCAGCCTCTAGCATAGTATCTGACATTTTTCAGACACTTAAAAATAATTGCTGGGCTGCGTCTGGTGGAGCACACCTGTAATCCCAGCAACTGGGGAGGCTGAGGCAAGAGGATTGCCAGTTAGAGAGCAGCCTCGGTGATTTAGCAAGGCCCTAAGCAAATAATGAGACTCTGTCTCAAAATAAAAATAAACCAAGGGCTAGGGATGTGGCTCAGTGGTAAAGCACCTCTGGGTTCAATTTCTGGTACCAAAACCAAAATTATATATCTCTATCTATCTATCTATCTATCTATCTATCTGGATTGATTACTGAAAGAATGGATGCTTTTTGGGTCCTTGGCCCATCTCAGGTAAATGTGAGTCATCAGAAAGTGTAGAAAGGAAGAGAAATTCATTTGTTTTCTTCTCAAAACACACATCATCTATAACATGCAATGTATAATTTAGCAATTAATTACATCTGATGCTCATTTTGACAGTATAAAGAATCTGCTTCATTTATTTCTGTGTCACTGGGATAACATTTCTGACTCAACTGACTTATTTAGGGGGATCATAATTACAAATGACAGTGCCCAGGACAGTCACCCTTTAAACACAGAAAGTAGATAATCGGCTTCTGCATTAGTGAACATTGAGATGTGCTAAGGTTCGCATTTTCTTTCTCTTGTCTTATTTTTTAGAATAGCAAAATCCACTGGACTATAGGACATTTGTTCTACATGCTAGTCTGTGAAAAGTAACTGTGCTAAGAATGATAGGTAGAATAATGTCCTCCCTAAGTCACCAAAGGTGTACCATGTCCTACTGCCCAGAACCTGTGAATAGGTTCTGTACATGGTCAAGGGGAATTAAGGTTGCAGATGGAATTAATGCTGCTTATAAGCTGACCTCAGGTAAGGAGATGATCCTAGATGATCTGGGTGGCCCTGATGTCATCACAAGTGTCCTTAAGTCTGGAAGAGGAGGCAGCGTCCCATGATGTTCTATGAGACACTCCATGGCCTGCTGGCTTTGAGGGTAGAAGAAGGACCACAAGTCAAAAATGTGGGCAGCCTGTGGGGGCTGGAAAAGGTATGAAATAGATTCTTCCCTTGAATCTCCAGAGGAAATGCAGCCCTGCTGACACCTGGATTTGCACCCACTGAGACTCCCTTTGGACTTTTGACCTCTGAAACTTCAAGGTTATAAATCCATGCTGTTTTAACCCATTCTGTTCCATCATCCCGGTTGTGGGAAGGAGAGGACATTAGTCTACCTATACAGTCTTAAGTTGAACAATAGATACACCACTTATGGTAGCCTTGAAATACTATTGGAGGATTTATTATGTTTGCAGAATTGGGAACTTGGGACTTAATGGGTTAAGGCACTAAGTTTATGGTAATTTGTTTTAGCAGATCTAGGAAACCCTTACACTAGGGATCTAAATAAAACAGGGAACAAGGGGTGCAGATGCATTTTACAGCTTAGCCCCCAAAATATAGAATAAAAGCATTTATTCGTAATTGTCCAGTTGTCTTTTTTTGTTTTTCTTTTCTGTCCACAAGTCCTCCCTGGCAGAGACTGGGACTTAGGCTTTTTCAGTATTTAACACACAACAATACCACACAATAGCAAGTGGCCAGTAAATAATGATAGGTTAAAAATACATAATGGATGGCAACGAATATGCCCTATTACCCAAACGACACTAAATTGGTGCTTTTCCAGGAACTTCGTGGTGATAAATTGAAGGAAAAGCTCACAATTGGAAATAAAAATGATCATATACACAATGCTCTCTTGTAGCCCAGTGATCTGGGATTCTCTGTATCTCAAAGGCAGCATCCAGGCCTCCTTGGCAAGAGGGACAAGACAGGTACAGAAAATGTTCTCGACAAGACTTCCCATCCGTTCCCAGCCCTTCGCCCACCTGGTCTGCAGCAGAGCTGGTAATGGGTGACCATGTCTGACAGATTTCAGTTTCTGCTCGTCTCCTCCTCTGTTTGCAAGGGGAACTATCTGTGAACAGAGGAACACCAGAGGGTGAGCAGGAGAGGGGGCAGAGAGACAATGAACCTGAGCTATTTTAAACCACTGGTAATTGGTCCTGGAATGGTCAAGAGCAGGCACACAGTTAATAAAATACCCACGTCTAAAAGAGATCATTTTCCACAGGGAAAAAGAATGATTAGCAAATGCAAAGTGTCACAGATAACTCAAGAAAGAACCTGGTGAGACTGCAAATTGGTGCAGCCAATATAGAAAGCAGTATGGAGATTCCTTGGAAATCTGGGAATGGAACCACCATTTGACCCAGCTATCCCACTCCTCGGTCTATACCCAAAGGACTTAAAAACAGCATACTACAGGGACACAGCCACATCAATGTTTATAGCAGCACAATTCACAATAGCTAAACTGTGGAAAAAACCTAGATGCCCTTCAGTGGATGAATAGATGAAAAAAAATGTGGCATTTATACACAATGGAATTTTACTCAGCAATAAAAGAGAATAAAATCATGGCATTTGCGGGTAAATGGATGGCGTTGGAGAAGATAATGCTAAGTGAAGTCAGCCAGTCCCAAAAAACCAAATGCCAAATGTTTTCTCTGATAGAAGGAGGCTGATTCATAGTGGGGTAGGGAGGGGGAGCATGGGGGGAATAGAGTAACTCTAGATAGGGCAGAGGGGTGGGAGGGGAAGGGAGTGGGCAGGGTATTAGCAAGGACGGTGGAATGTGATGGTCATCATTATCCAAAGTACATGTGTGAAGACATGAATTGGTGTCAACATACTTTATATACAGCCAGAGATATGAAAAATTGTGCTGTATATGTGAATAAGAATTGTAATGCATTCCGCTGTCTATTTTTTTAATAATTTTTTAAAAGGATAACAGAAAAAACAATTATAATATCAAAAAAAAGAACCACTTGTCTTTTCCAAGCATAAGTCCACAAGCCCTGGCCCTTTTGGTGACAGGCTATAGACACTTGTGAGTGAGCATTCATCTGTGGATGACTGTAACACTGGCAATCAAATAGGATCTTTGTAAGGACTCAGTAAGGATTAACTGAACTAGAGTTTGTAAAGTGTCCAGACTGGTGCCAGGGCCAGAGAAAGCAGTGTGAAGGTGGCTCCACCATCATGGTAACTCCAAGTAAGCCATCTTCCTTGGAACTCTGACAACAGTTCTATCTTTCTATCTATGCAATGACGCACCAAAGCTTAAGGAAGGATTTGGTGGGTCCAAGGTGGGTTTCTGCCGTGTCCCCACTGAGAGGAGCTAAGTATGCCTCCCACTGAAGCCACCGGTGATGTCACATCTGTGGGTGATCCTCTATGCATCTGTCAGCACATTTTATAAAGAGGATGGATCCAGGCTTAATAAATACCTGTTGACTGAATGAGTAAATTAGCTGGGCGAATCACACACACACACACACACACACACACACACACACACACACACACATACACACACACACCACTCCATTTCCCATTCTGTAAAATAAAAGGAATGAAACTTGATAATCTCTAGAGCTATCTCAGTGCCTTTTTGTTAATTTTTTAAAAGGCGCCTCTGGAAGTTTATTGGAAAACAACAGGGGAATCTTTTTGTATAAAGCAAATAAAAATCTGCATTTATGAAGCAAACTACAACAAGGTCGTGGCCTCCCTTTCTCAGTGGCCTTTGCATTTAGACTTTCAGATTCAGGGGACACAACATGACAATAAGTGATGTAGTACAGAAAACAGTTATGACTGCTCTAGGTCACTTTCCCTGGGAACAGATCTTATGCAGAGACTGGCCCGTAGGTGTTAGGGTATGGATCGGTGTCAGGATGAACACGCGAAGGGAAGAGGAAAGCAGGGTTCGGAGAGGAGCAGCATCTGGGCTGCCTGCCAGTCACAAAAAGTCACAGCCATCCCACAGAGAGGTCTCATGTGGCCTCCAGGGTTCCTGCAAGCAGGGCGTGCCTGCCCATCCCACCCCTCCCACTGACCACCGCTGACCAGTTATTGACCAGCCATGGGCTCTGACTGCCCCTGATAATGAGGGAGTACGGCCTTAGGGGAGGTGGCTATATTTGTTTTTAGTTTTGATTCTTCTTGAACATAAATAAATAACTAAATTTATTTTAATTAGGTATACATGACAGCAGAATGCATTTTGACTCATTGCACACAACTGTAGCACAACTTTACATTTCTGTGGTTGTACACCATGTAGTATTGCACCACATGTGCAGCAGTACATGTACCCAGGATAATGATGTCCCTCTCATTCCGCCATCTTTTCTGCCCCCATGCCCCCTCCCTCCCCTTTGCCCAAAGTTCCTCCATTTTTCCCATGCCCCCCCTCCCCCCATTATGGATCAGCATTCACTTATCAAAGAGTACATTCAGCCTTTGGTTTTTTGAGTTTGGCTTACCTAGCTTAGAATAATATTCTCCAACTCCATCCATTTATCTGAAAATGCCATAATTTTATTCTCTTTTAATGCTGAGTAATATTCTATTGTGTATATATACTGTAGTATATATACCACAGTTTCTTTATCCATTCGTCTATTGAAGGACATCTAGGTTTCTTCCACAGTTTAGCTATTATGAATTGAGCTGGTGTAGACATTGATGTGGCTGTGTTATTATAGTATACTTATTTTTAAGCCCTTTGGGTATAGATGGACCAGGGGATAGCTGGGTCAAATGGTGGTTCCATTCCAAGTTTTCTAAGGAATCTCCATACTGCTCTTCAGATTGGTTGCAACAATTTGCAGTCCCACCAGCAATGTATGAGTGTGACTCCCCCCCCACACACACACATCCTTGCCAACATTTATTATTGTCTGCATTATTTTTTTAAGTATTTATTTTTTAGTTTTTTTTAGGTGGACACACAATATCTTTATTTTTATGTGGTGATGAGGATCGAACCCAGTGCCTCACGCACATCAGGCAAGCATGCTACCACTTGAGCCACATCCCCAACCATGTCTGCATTCTTGATAGCTGCCATCCTGACTGGTGTGAGATGAAATCTTAGTTTTGGTTTGCATTTCTCTAATTACTAGAGATGTAGAACATTTTTTTCATATATTTGTTGATCGAATGTATACCTTCTTCTGAGAAGTGTCTGTTCAGCTCGTTAGCCCATTTATTGATTGGGTTGTTTGCTTGTTTTGGTGTTAAATTTTTTGAGTTCTTTATGTAGCCTGGAGATTAGTGCTCTATCTTTTGTGTGTGGCAAAAATTTGCTGCCCAAATCTAGGCTCTCTGTTCAGTGGATTAAGGACCTAGGAATTAGTCCAGAGATGCTGCACCTAATAGAGGTGGCTATATTTGATTGAGGAGAGGTTCCAAAGAGGGACCCAGTCACCTACACCACAGGGGTTGGGGAATGACAGTGATAGTCCTTGTGAGAGCTATCCGTTGCTGAGTGGCAAATTACCACAATTTTGGTAGCTTTACAAGACACACATTTATCATCTCATGGAGTCTGGGTTAGCAGTCTAGACCTAGCCCATATGGTTTCTCTGCTCAGTGTCCTATGGGGCTGCAATTAAATGTCAGTGGATAGCGTGTAAATCAGGAGCTAACTGGTGAAGAATCCACTTCCAAACCATTCTGGTTGGTGGCAGGACTCAATCCCTTATGTCTGCATGATCAAAAGCCAGGATTTTTGCTGGCTTTCACCTGGAGGCCATACTCAGTTCCAATGGGCCACCCATGGTCCCTCGAGGACAGCCAAAGTTCCTTGTCACTTAGGCTTCTCAACACAGCCGTTTAATTCATAAGCCAGCAAGGAGAGCCTCTCATTTCAATAGGACTGGATGTCTTCCAAGGGAGGTTGCCTGATTAATTCAGTCTCACCCTTTTGATGGACCCAAAATCAAAGAATTTGGAGACTAAACAGCATCTACAAAACCCCTTTACCTTTGCCATATTCTACTTGACTTGCTGGCATTTTCAAAGCCAGTAGAGGTAAAACCGGGGCCTCCAAGGCAGTAGAGGCCAATACTATCTAAATCTGTGCTAGTAACAAGAAAGAACAACCAGGTGGGAGTTAGTACAGACACTGAAATATGGGAGTCATAAACACCTGCTGAATAAAATAGGTTGAGACCAAAAGCTGCATGGGAGACTTTGGTGTCTCTAATCAGAATCTTCAGCTGAGTGTCAAACTACTCTTAGGTAACTGGACTGTAATGGCCAAGTTCAACTACCTGTTAAACTCAGCAGGAAAGCACTCCCATTCTCAAGTAAAAATTGCAAGAGAACCCAGAAAAAAAACAACAACAACTCTTCCCTAGACTATATTAATTCACTTTTATATTTAAAAAGGTTGCATTTACAAGCTTTTATTTTCAAACAGAAATCGAGTAGAAGGAAATATCAAAATGGATCAGAAGATGCAGGACTGAACCCACAGGATCCCCAAACTTTTAGTGAGAGTTATTGTCCCTGGCATTTCGGTGTGGGGGCTGATCCCACGGGGCTCATTGATAGACCAAAATAGAGAAAATTGTTTCCAGGCATGAAGGGAGCGATCGGCTTATTTCTTTACATATTTCATTGAAGTCAGTTAATGCTTCAATGTAGACCTGATACTTACACACCCATCTCCATTTCATAAAAGAGGGTACAGTCTTTGCCTTCACAAGGTTCAGAGTCTAAAAACGGGAGACAGTCAAAGAGAAACTATGGCGGTGTCATGCACTGTTGCTCTAAGGGAAAATGGGCAGGTGCTGTGGGTGCAGGGAGGAGGGCATCTAGCCCAGGCTGAGGGGAAGGCTTCTCAGCAGCAGAATCTTCTGAGCTGACACCCTGTTTGGGCCATCATGAGGCACAGGAGAATGAGAGTCATGTGGGATAGAAGAGGAAACAGAAGGGGACGCTGAGCATCTTACTTGGGAGGCTTGTCCTAGAGCCTGAGAGCCTTTGAGCTGAAAAGTGCTGTCTTATGTGAAAGAGGGTGACTTTTGAGCTCATTCAATTCAAATACAGATTTGTATAACATTCTAGAAATGACAAAATTATAGAGATGGGGAACCGATTAGTGGCTACTATAGATTAAAGAGGGGGCATGGGTGGGAAGAGAATGGCTGTAGCCATAAAAGGGCCATGCGAGGGATCGCTGTGGTGGTAGAAAAGCCCTGTTTGTTGACCGCCAATGCTAACACCCTGGTCGTGATCTTGTGCTATGGTCTTGCAAGATGATGTCACTGTTTAGGTCCCTCCTGCTTATCTGTATTTGAATTGAATGAGCTCAAAAGTCACCCTCTTTCACATAAGACAGCACTTTTCAGCTCAAAGACTCTCAGGCTCTAAGACAAGCCTCCCAAGTAAGATGCTCAGCTTCCCCTTCTGTTTCCTCTTCTATCCCACATGACTCTCATTCTCCTGTGCCCCATGATGGCCCAAACAGGGTGTCAGCTCAGAAGATTCTACTGTTGGGAAGCCTTCCCCTCAGTCTGGGATAGATGCCCTCCTCCCTGCACCCACAGAACCTGCCCATTTTCCCTTAGAGCAACAGCGCATGGCACGGCCATAGTTTCTCTTTGACTGTCTCCCGTTTTTAGACTCTGAACCTTGTGAAGGCAAAGACTGTACCCTCTTTTATGAAATGGAGATGGGTATGTAAGACTCAAAGTAGGTAACTTTTGTGATTGACATTTTTTTTCCCACCCAGCATAATTCTCTAGAGCTTCATGCAAGTTGTTGTGTGTGCCAGTTGTTTTGCAGTAGTCCATGGAATGGATGCACCAACCACATTTTATTTAACTATGTATATCTGTTTCCAGTTTGGGCTCTCTACAACAAAACTGCCAAAGCATTTGTGTAGAGGTTTCTATGTAGATATGTCTTCATTTTTGAACAATAAATACTCAGGAGTACAATTGCTGGGTGATGTAGCAGTGGCATGTTTAATTTTAAAGGTAATTTCCAAACTGTTTTCCAGAATAATCTCTACTTACTTATTACCAAAATCTATTGTCAAGCCTGGTGGGGTTTGCTCTGAAATCATAAAGTATTTTGTGTGCTCTTGTGTGCTTATACTTATGCATCTTGGGATTTGGACCCAAATGCAACATACAATATTTAACCCCCCTAAGAACTATTTTGTGAATTTCATTCAATATTCAAAGTTGTAAGATCTTTAATATCTAATTTCTCTCATCCAACATACTATGTTCCTTGACTTCATTTTATCTATGTGGTTTGCAAACCTGTTAAGTAAAGCTTCCCTCATTCAAAGCCTGAGAAAAAAATTTGAACAGGAAAAAAATCCAAAGCATATCATTTGGAGACAAGCTCAGCAGCTATAATAGCTGACATATATTTTCCTTCCTGTCCATAAGGATAGTGTCAGCAACATTTCCAAGAGATTTGTGAAATTCAGTTTCTCATTTACATAAAATTGCCATTCTTATCAATCGAAGCAGAGAAATTTAAGTCTTAAAGTCATTCTATTTCACTGTGAGCACACTTTAGTTCTTAATGATAGACATTTTGTTTTCTCAATTAATTGAGATTAAACACATTCCTAACTTCAACATGGTAATTGTAACACTTAATTTATGACACCAAGATTTGGAAACATGGTGGTGGTGGTGGTGGTGGCTGTAGTGATGGTCTTGATGGTGATGGTGATGATGGTAGTGAAGATGGTGGTGGTGGTAACAATGATGATGGTGATGATGGTGGTGGTGTTAATAGTGGCAATGATGGCATTGGTGGTATGATAATGGTGATGGTGATAATGGTGGGTGATGGTGATGGTGGTAATTACAGTTAACACTGGTAGCTTGCTTACTGTGTGTCAAATATTGCTATGAGATTCTGCTCCATTTTTATAACAGTATCTGTTTTTTCCAATATTCATATTACTCAAAGGTATTGGTAATATGAGTCTTATTTTTAGACTCATTGAATAGCTATCAGAGACTTTAATTTCAATCTGTATTTGGCATAGTATCTGAACTCTTAGTAAGAAGGAAAATCCAGTACTACAAAATCAAAGCCAAAGAAAATTTTGTTTAATCATGTAATTCTATTAGGCTTCAGAAGTCTGATTATTTCTATCACTATGCATTATGTCCTTACATCACTTTCTTTTTTTGTATTTTTTTAGCTTACAAAATATCACGATTTTAAACAATTATAATTAAAATCCAGAGCTAAATCAACATAATACATTTTATTTCATGGAGTTATTAGTTTTATTCTGATTCTCAAGAAAAATATGGGTTGGTGCCTTGTGTGGTATAAGAAATAAATATGCAATTTATTCTTTCTTTAAAAATTGTAGAATGCCAAGAAAAAATAGGACATAATTTTATTTATAATTTTAAGAAGACAGGGAAAAACACAGGCTATATCATACTTCATAGTAATAATTGTCCTAATTGAATTGTTCTATTGGTAATCCCCCCAAAAAAGTAATAAAAGCTTTACAGATGTTGAAAATTAAGCCTGACTTAATAGTCTTCTGGTACCAATTTGAGCATCCATGGAAGGTGAAAGCCTGCACTGTATTAGAAGAAAGCAAGATATTCTACTCATGAGGAGACACCGTAACCTTAGTTCCAAGAAAGAGCTCATTCCGCCTCACACTATAATGATATTCCAAAATCAGATCAAGGTGTCAGTCCCAAAATGGGATTTCTGAAAAAGCAAATCAGATCTTGAAGAAAGTCTTGGCTGAAACATCCATTTACTTCATTCAATCCAAAGCGTCTTTGGTTGCAGCTCTAAAGTCTACACCCAGTGTTACCCAGGAAGCACTGTGCTAGTTTTTGATACCTGACTTCAAAATGATTGAAGCCAGGAAGTCCGTCGGAGCATAAAACGGTGAGCTCCGGAGAAATAAGGGGTACTAGTGGTGGAGAGTGTAAGGGCTGGTAAGATGACAAGGCTCTCCTCGTTGATTTATTATCACCCTGAAGAGCAGTTATTGTCGTGTGACCTTGGATGAGTTTCACTTAGCCTCTTTGAGACTGAGTTACCTGGAAAAATTGCTGTAAAAAAAGCTGCCGTGGAGGTTGTGAATAAATCTCCTATTCCAGTTCAGCAGGCAGAGCGCAAATGGTGGGGTGTTTTTTTTTTTGCTTTTTAGTTTTTGGTTTTTTTTTTTTTTTTGCTCACTTATATCATTATCATTATAATGATGACTATTATTTACTGAGCATTTACCATATGCTAAAGATAACTGCTATCTTATTATTCTATCAGTATTGGTCAGCTTTCTGTTGCTATGACAAAATACCTAAGAGAATAAAGGCAAGAGGAAGAAAGGCTATTTTGGCTCATGGTTCAGAGGTTTCAGTCCATGGTTACTGGCCTGTGGGGACAGGAAGAGAGGCATTTTCACCTCATGGTGCCCAGGAAGGAAAGAGAGAGGAAGAGGAGAGGCCAGGGTCCCATTAGCCCCTTCAGGGACACACCCCCCCATCCATGACCTAACATTCTTCTCCCAGGTCCCACCTGCTAAAGGTTCCATCACCTCCCAACAGTGCCACCCAGAGGACCAAGCCTTTAGCACATGGGCCCTTGGGGAACATTCCAGAACCCAGCTATAGCTCTGTCAAACCCTCACAATCTCACAGCCTTATGAGGATATACACTGTTCTCGTTTTTGCATTTTTCCAAAAAGAAAACTGAGGCACGGAGGTGAGTGGGGACTGGCCCCCAATTTGAAGTTGACAGTGAGAAGGTAGAAATCAAGGACTTGACGTCACACCACGTTGTTAGTAAAATTAAACATCCTGAGTAGAAAACTAGGGCCTGCCTGACTCAGGCACCAGATTCTCCAGTTTCATTCTAAATGATCTTGGGCTTTCCTAAAGTCATATTCTTTTTCTTGGTTTGAGTAAGAAATATTTATTGATATATATTTTATAAACCCATAGTAGATGTTTGAGGAAACATTATTAAAAGCATTTGATGTAGTGTCTGTTCTAAACACATCATTCCACACAGCCCCACAGTCTGCTGGGCACTGTTCCGAGCTCTGAGGAGACATCAGACAAAATCTCTGCTCTTGTGGAACTTCCTTTTAGAAAATAAAACAAGCTGGGCTTTTACAGAGGTGCACACCCATAATCCAAACTCAGGAGGCTGAGGCAGGAGGATCCCAAGTCAGAGGCTAGCCTGAGCAATTTAGAAAGACCTTGAATAGACACTTCTCAGAAGATTTCATCTCACTCCAGTCATATGGCAGCTATTATGAAGACAAACAACAATAAGTGTTGGCAAGGATGTGGGGAAAAGGCACACTCATACACTGCTGGTGGGACTGCAAGTTGGTGCAGCCAATATGGAAAGCCTGGAATGGAACCACCATTTGACCCAGCTGTCCCACTCCTTGATTTATACCCAAAGGACTTAACAATAGCATACTACAGGGACACAGCCACATCAATGTTTATTGCTGCACAATTCACAATAGCTAAACTGTGAAACCAAACTAGATGCCCTTCAGTAGATGAATGGATAAAGAAACTGTGGCATATATACACAATGGAATATTACTCAGCAATAAAAGAGAATAAAATCATGGCATTGGCAGGTAAATGGATGGAGTTAGAGAAGATAATGCTAAGTGAAGTTAGCCAATCCCCAAAAACCAAATGCTGAATGTTTTCTCTGATAATAAGGAGGCTGATTCATAGTGGGGTAGGGAGGGGGAGCATGGGAGGATTAGACAAACTTTAGATAGGACAAGGGGAGGGAAGGGAATTGGTGGGGTAAAGGATATAAAAATTATGGTGGAATGAGATGGACATCATTTTCCTAAGTACATGTATGAAGACACGAATGGTGTGAATATACTTTGTAAACCACCAGAGATATGAAAAAATATGCTCTATACATATAATATGAATTGTGATGAATTCTGCCGTCATATATAACAAATTAGAATAAAAAATAAAATTAAAAAGGGGGGTCTACACCTGGGTGCAGTGGCACACACCTGTAATCCCAGAGGCTTGGGAGGCTGAGGCAAGAGGATCATGAGTTCAAAGCCAGCCTCAGCAACAGCGAGGCACTAAGCAACTCAGTGAGACCCTGTCTCTAAATAAAATACAAAATAGGGCTGGGGATGTGGCTCAATGGTTTAGTGCCCCTGACAACCCCCCTCAAAAGGTGGGGGTGCGCTAGGAATTTAGTTCAGGGGTAGAGTTCCTGCCTAGCAAGGGCAAGGCCCTGGGTTCAATTACCATATTGAAAAAGAAAAGCAGAGAAGCAAAACAAAAACCCCAGCTTTGTCCAGATATAATCTACATATCATAAACACATGTTTCAATACATTTAAATCATGTTGATGGGCTGGGGTTGGGGCTCAGTGGCAGATCGCTTGCCTAGCACATGCGAGGCCCTGGGTTCGATCCTCAGCACCCCATAAAAATAAATAAATAGAGTAAAGATATTGTGCCCAACTACAACTAAAAAATAAATAAATATTTTTTTTTAAATAAATCATGTTGACATCAGCATAACCTATGTTTAAAACATTCCCATCTCCACACACAGTGACCTCATATTCGTTAACAGCGACTCCTCATTTACTCCCCCCATCCCTGTACAACCACTGGTCTTTCTGCCTCTGTGCCTTTGCTACTATGAAAACTCCATATAGTGGAATCATACAATAGGTGGTCTCTTGTGCCTGGCTTCTTTCACAGGGACAGGAAGTTTTCCAGGCTCATCCATGTGGACGCGTGTATCAACAATTCATCAGTCGATGGATATTCAGGTTCTGGCAATCTGGGGCTCTCTTGTATACTGCAGGCATACACTTATACACATGCCAAGGAAGAAAATAAAAATGGAGTAGCGTTGGCTCATGGCACTGAAAAGAGAGACACAGTTAAATCTGTCCACTGTTGAACTTTTAAGCACTTTTTTTTTGGCTATATCATAATTTATTTCATATCTTTTTGATAAACATTTTAATTATTTTTCCTATTTCTTACTAATAAATACAAATAGAACTTTGATGAACATCCTTACATTTAAATTTTTACCCACATTAACTATATTTCTTGGGAATATAATTCTGGTAAAAAGGTAGGCAATTTTAATCTTTGAAGTTTGGCAAATGAAAACTGGTTATGTATCTACAACTTCTAATGAGACAACATTCTTCTCCACATGTTTTGCCATTTTAATTTTTTCTTTCATGCCTTTTCTCTATCTTTCTATTGAGTTCTTTCTTTTTTTGTTTGAGTTCATTTTATATTAAAGATAGTAGTAACCTTTACCTGTCATAATTATTACAAATATTTTTGCAAGTTTTAAATTTACTTTTAAGATTTAAAAGTTTTGTTTTAAATAGTTAAATCTACTTTTAAGCACTTTTAACTTGAAGAACACCCAATCCCAGATGCAAGATGACCTTCATACTAGGCCAGACCACAGATTCCTGAAATACTCTTAACACAGACTGAAATCCCCCCCAATCCCTTTCCTACATGACACCTTAACTTTTTCCAACTGCAATCATGAAATTGACTAACCAGTGACATCATCTCCAACGCCTCTGGTGGTTTAAAGCGATAAATACAGTTGCCATTTTGCAAAGCCTCGGAGCACTTGTTCTGGATTCATGTCTCTTGGATAGCCATCCTCACATCATCTCAAATCATCCCTTTGTTCTCACATTCGATGTGTGGCTGACATGCATTTGTGTACAAGTCTTTTGTGGTCGCACATCTTCATATTTTTGGAATGAAATTTCTAAAAGTGGAATTACTGAGTCATATGGCAACTCTGTTTAACATTTTGAGGAGCTGCCAAAATGGTTTCCAAAGTGGCTGCTCCATTTTACAATTCCACTAGCAAATTTCTCTACATCCTCACCAATCCCTGTTATTGTCTGTCTTTTTAAAATTACAGCCACCCTAGTGATGAAACACAGTGTTCACCGTGGTTTTGATTTGCACATACCTGATGACTGTGGATGTTGGGCAACTTTTTCATGCACCTATTTGCCATTGGTTTATCTTCTTCAGGGAAGTATCTACTCAAATCACATTTTCTGTCTTTTTCAACATTGGATCTTTTTCTTATTGAATTGTAAATACTCTTTATGTATTTTGGATTTGAGGCCTTTGTCAGATAAATGATTTACAAATGTTTTCTCTGGTTCTGGGGTGGATATCTTTTTCATTTTCTTGAGTTTTTGATTTTTTTTAAAAGCGTTTTACTCATTTATTTATTTACTTTTAAACTATGGTAAAAACAATATGCAATATATTATTTTAACCATTTAAAATGTGTAGCTGAGTGACATTAAGTACATTCACTTGGTTGGGCAACCATCCATCATCCCATCTCCAAAACATTTTCACATTCCAAAAATGAAACTATGAATAAGCACTAAATAATAAACTCCTCCATCTCCCCTCACCCCAGTCCTTGAATATCACCATTCTGCTTTCTGTTCCTATGGGTTTAATTTCTGTAAGTACTTAGTACGGTCACAACTATACATAACTATGTCTTTTTGTGACTGGCTTACTTTTCTCCTTTTCACCAGGTGTGGCAGCACAGGTCTATAAATCCAGTGACTCAGGAGGCTGAGGCAGGAGGACTGCAAGTTTGAGGCCAGCCTCCACAACTGAGTGAGGCCCTAAGCAACTTAGGGAGAACTGAGTGAGGGTTTCAAAATACAAAAATAAAAAATAAAAATATCTGGAATGATAAAGTGTCCCTGGGTTCAATCCCTAATACCAAAAAAAAAAAAAATAGACTTTTCTTCCTTTTTTAATACTGAGCAATGTTTCATCAAATGGATACACCAAGCTTTGTTTACCGGTTCAACCAGTAACGGAACAATGTTTAATTTTGAATAAAGACCAGTTTATCTTTTATTCTTATATCATCAATGCTTTCAGTATTATATTTAATAAATCATTGTCTAATTCAAAGTCATGAAGATTTATGCCAAACCTTTTCCCAAGAGTTTTATAATTAATTAATTAATTAATTGGTGCTGGGGATTAATTCCAGGGCCTCTCAAACAGTTTCACAGTTTTAACTCTTATATTTAAGTCAAGGATCCATTTCAAATTAACATTTTATATGGTGGCTTGCCTGTTATCCCTGCACCATTTGTTGAAAAGCATAGATCTTTCCCCCACTGAATCGTCTTGGCCTCTTTGTTGAAAATCAGTTAACCATGAATGCAGGGTTTCATTTCTACAACTCTCAATTTTATTTCCTTATCTGCTTTTAAACAGAAGGCTGACTTTATTTTGTCCAACACAAAATATCCAAAATTCTATTATTTCAACTTGTAATAAATATAAAAAAACATTATTAGTGAAATAATTTTCCATTCCTTCTTTCTCTTATGTGGCCTTCAAAATCTGTGTATTTTAGATTTGAAGCATAACTCAACTCGGATTCTACTTTTTAATTTTTGAAATTTTTGATTGACACAATCTGTGTACATATTTACCAGGTACAAGGTGGTCTTCCGGTTCATTCATCCATTCATCACCTTAAATTTCTATCACTTCTTGATGGTGAGTACATTCAAATTCCTATCTTATAATTACTTTGAGATACCTAATGTCTTATTGCTCATCAGATTCATCTGCTGTACCTTGAAAACACAGAACTTATGTTTAAATGAACAAATGGACCCAGATCACAGTCACTTCAATTTTCCTGATCATAATCATGTTTGGTGCTTTTAAAAAAACACAGAATCCCAGTTATCTGTCCTGGTGATTCTGATCCGGTAGGTCTGGGGCAAGGCTGGAGTCTTCCTCCAATGCTCTCCAACCCTGTGGACAGACACACATTTCTCCCAGTTGCTCAGGCCCCATAGGAGGAGCAGCAGGGCCAGCTCAGAGTTCCCTCCCACCCCCAGTCCTCCCTCCACTCTGCTCTGTTTGGGGTTGGGCCTCTGCCAACCATACTTCTCCTGTCCCGGCTGCTTGGCCTCAGGTTCTTCCCATAGAAGGAGTGAGAAAAAGGCTGAAAATCAGGGGAAGAAGCACCTCCCTCTTGGCCCTGGTCTCCTGTGCACTCCCGACTTGATTCCATAGGGCACCGCCTCACTGTACTTCTTCACCCTGGCACCAGAACTTCCTTACCGTTACCAGCATCCAAATCCAGTTTTCAGTTTTAAAAATATCATCAACCACAGGTTCATTAAATTTCCAAGGTAGACAGGCACCTCAACAGCCAGACCCTCTCCTCATCCACCCACGTTCCAAACACCAGGGGACCCCTCCAAGGTCAGAGATGTCAGGACCAAAAACCAGCTGGAGGCAAGTTCTTAGAAGTCCGAGTATGGGCTCCAGGGAGATCCTCCCTTAATTTTCTGAATTTTAATAATCCCAGTCTCTTCCCTTTGTTCTTTCAGCCCTTAGGATTGGTAGCTGCTTCCAGTAATTGCTTCTTTTATCATACTTAAGAATTTTATTTTTATCCTTCCAGTTATATATAATATTGCATATTAAATTCTCTTTTATTACATTCACTATGTGATAGAAGGGCTTGTTTGGGAATTGCTCATTGGACAAGAAGCAACCACAGGAATGTGCTTCCTGAATGAAGAAAACCAATGTGGAGGGCTCTATAATTGTCACAGATTTCAGTCTACAGGGGATTTCTACTCCATGGCACAGAGGACTCAAGAAGAATCCAGTGGTCTAGCTGAGTTCAGACTCTGAGATCCTAATGCAACTGGAATTGGCCAAGAACACAAAATAGGAGATAGCTGCATAGAGAAAGAATCTGTAAATACATAATAATCCCCTTTAGTCAATATTCTATTCCAAGCCTGCATACATGAAATTCCTCATGAATCCAGGAATGAATCCAGGAAAAGGACACGTGATGGGAGGCTATAAAATAGACAAGTCTCAGGGGAGGCAGATGTTGAATTCTAATCAGTCTACAGAGATTGGAGAGAAATAATTGGGTACCTGGGGCATTTAGTAAAGACCCAAGAAGGGTCAAATTTTAATAGTAGGGTTAAACTATCCTTCGAATAAAGACTCCTCCAGATACACCCTCACAAAGTTTGAAAACAAAACTTGGAAGACTCAGACTGGCCAGCGAGTAACTAACCTGCTTGCTTAAACACATTTTAGTAGTCTTAAAAGACTACATTATCAGGAGAAAATTAGTCAATAGAAACAACATAAATCCAGATTCTCCAAGAAGCTGACACCAAAATAAGATTAAGTGTGGAATGTTAAGCGTGCAAGTGTTTTATCAGTACAAATACTTGAATGCAAGGAAATGGGGAAAGAGCTAAATAAGTCTGTGAGAGTGATCAGCCCACAATGTAAGCCCAATGTGGAGAAGACAGGAGAGGAGGGGAGGAGAGGGGAAGGGAGGAGAGATGGGGGAAGAGGGTGCCTCAGCAACCTGTGAAGCAACATCAGTGGTCTAACACATGTATAATTGGACTCCCAGAAGGAGAAGTCCACAAGAAGAGCCAGAACAGGTATCTGAAGACTTAATGGTTAAATGTTCTCTAAATTTAATGCAATTTGTTCACTTACAGATCCAAGAAGTTCAACTCCAGTCAGAACCATTAAAAAAAAAAACCTACATCCAAAACATGAGAACAGAGTGAAAAAGAGACAAGTTTAAAAGCAACCAAAGGGAAAGGGTGTAAGAAAACAAAGATGAGGATTCCAACAGGCTTTTTGTTAGAGACCACACAAACTGGAAGACAAGGGGGGTGGCATGTTGAATTCTGAAAGAAAAATCTACCCAACTAGAACTCTGTATCTAATGAAAGTATTTTTCAAAAATAAAACAATAAAGATTTTTTCCAGAAAAACAAAAATTTTAAAAAAAATGCCCTGAGAGACTGTCCCCAGAAGACCTCTGCTATAGTCTGAAAAGTGGACAGAAAATGTTCAAGGATGTTTCACTCCAAGAAAAGGAAGCTTTCAAGGTGAAGAAAAATGATACCAGATAAGAACTTGGAGCTACACAAAGCAAAGAATGACCAAAATGAGGGTAAACAAGAAAAACTTTTTAACTTGTTCTTAAGTTTTTTAAACCCTCTCTGTTGGACTAATTGGTTTCTGTCTCCTAAATGAAGCACTCTTATTTTTCTTCTCTCATTTACCCCATCAGCCCAGTGGGCCTTGGGAACCACATCATACCACTCCCTCGGGATGTCATCCCTTGATTCTTTTTAAACGCTACAGAACGAAAATAAACTACTTTTCACCAACTGTCTACTATAACCAAGGTACTGCTTTTCTCTGAGAATTATCCTTAAAATCCAGCCTCCTTACCTTCTCTGATCTGACCCCTGCAAGCTTCTGCGGCCTCAGCTACTAGTACTACTACTGTCTGGTACACCGTATCATCCTTTTTGGTTCATCCAATGCCTCAAGTCTGTTTCCACCTTGGGATCCTTTAACCCTCACCAGCCTTTTCAGGGTCTTCTCCCAGATATTGGTCTCGCTCACTTTTTTTTTTATAAATGGGACCTCTGCTTGAATATCACTCTTAGGAGAGATGTTCTCAACTTTCCTACTGAAATCAGCGCCTCCTTGTTTCTCTTCCTCCTCACTCCTAACACCACCACTGTTCACCTTCTGTTCTGATAACCCACCCCCTTCCTTGTCTTCAAAGCGTCACCATCGGACGTTAGAATGTTCATCTGTTTTCCCATTGGTTCTTTGGTTTTTCTGGTAGGCGGAATAGTGGTTCCTCCAAGATGTCTGTATCTTAATTCTTACCTCATGTGGCAAAAGGACTTTGCAGATTAAATTAAGGATCTTGATATGAAGCAAGTATCATGGATTATTTAAGGGGCCTGATGTAATCACCAGTCCCTTATTAGAGGGATCAGGAGGGTCACATTCGCAGAGGGAGATGTGACAATGGAACAGAGGGACACAAAAGAGGTGTCAAGCTGAAAGTGGGGGTTGGAGTGATGCACCTTGAAGACAAGGAAAGGTACCATGAGCCAAGGAATACAGGTGGCTTCTGGAAGCTGGAAATATCAGGGAAACAATTGTCTCCTGGAACCTTCAAAAGAAATCAGCATAGTTGTAACTTGGCTTTAGACAGTGAGACTCGTTTGGGACTTCTAAACTCCAGCACTCTAAATACTACCAAACAGAACTATAAGATAGCAATTACGTGTTGTGTAAAACCTTTATGTTTGGGATAACTTGTCATAGCAGCAACACGAATGGGTTTCCTACCCTAGAGCATAAGCTTCATGGTGGGTGTCACATTGTCTTTCTTGATCTTATACAGTACATCTAATACCATCAAATCAATCACATCAGTGCTTCCTTTGTAATATATGCCAAATTCAATCACTTCTCAAGGCCTCTGGTGCTAAGAACAAAGTCCAAGTTACCATTTTATTTTACTGGGAGTATTGCAAGTCCTCCTAATTCATCTCTTTGGATGTACTCTTGACTCCTAAAGTCTGCAGTCCACAGAGCAACCAGAGGAATCATCTTCAAACGCAAGTCACATCACTGGAATTCCAGTGGCTCTTCTTATCGCTACAAGGAGAATACAAAGTCCTTAGTGGACCCCAAGGCCATATGCCACCTGGACCCAGAACACCTCTCTGACCTCCCTGTTCATTCAATCTCTTGCTCTCCTAGTAAGGATTTTCAGGAATGTTTGATGGATACCTGAGAGAATGGATTCAGAGGTGAGGGAGATCAATGACCAATGAGGATTGAAAGAGGTCAGGGAAGAATTCATGGAGGACGTGGGATCAGAAGAGTGTCATGAGCCTATGGAAAGAAAAAAGGAAAGAGATATCTCCATACAGGTATAGAGTGTACACTGATCAGATTCACCCTACCCCCCCACCACACACATTTCCCAATCTCTAGTAATCACTATAATACTTTCATATTGACTCAACTTCAACATGTGAGAGAACATGTGATATTTGTCTATGTCTGTTTTATATTACTTACCAAAACCTCCTCCAGTTCCATCCATGTTCCTGCAAATAACAGGATATTTTCTTCTTTATGGCTAAATAATACTACCTTATGCATAGATATACCACATTTTCTTTATCCATTCGTCAGTCGATGTCCATCTAGGCCAATTCCATATCTTAAGCTGTTGGGAATAGGGCTGCAATAAACATGGACATGCAGGTATCTCTTTGGTATCCAAATAGTAAACCTTTATTAATAGTATATTTCATACGTTAATAACTGTCAAATTTTTTCACTAAAACCAGGCTTAATTATTCTTTCTTGCCCAGTAATATTAAAGTTGGTTGTATAGATGTGCTTTCTCTTCTAGATGCCAAGATCACTGTATAATATTCATCTAGATATATTCACAATATAGCAGAATGTAATCTACAGAGCTGAACAATTTGGGGTTTAAAGAATGAATGCCCAGCTTTTGATTCTTTGGATCTCTCCATGTTTTTCAGTCATGTCAGAAAAAAACACATGAAACACAAAGTGTCACACTAAAGTTTGTGTTATGACAAAGTATTAATAGGACAAAAAATATGGGCTAGCTGTATCAGGAAGCATGGCAGTTCTTTAATAACAAAAGATCTGCAACAACAATATTGTAGTGCATGCTAAATGCTTTAGATATCTCTTACCATTTAATCCACAATAACTTTATCCTAAGGATAAATTTGTTAATTCCATTCTATATATAAGAAAAGATTTGAACCTAGGATTGAGTTCTAATGTGACCTCAGCTGGTTCAGGTATGATCAGGCATCTAACCAGGTGCCTGTGAGGGTCTCTCTGACCCAGCATTCCACTGGGCTATAAGGATTCATGCTCATTAAGATGCAGACCACTGGGCCACTCACCCAGAGACACTGATTCAACAGTGCTGACCAGGACCCAGGAATCTGCCTTGAAGATTCAGATACATATCATAGTTGGGGATCCATACATGGTGTAATGAATAAAGTGGGGATTTCTCCTTTTTTAATTCAACTGCACAGGTAGAAGCAGCATGTTATAAGTGGGCATGAATGAGCTTGATTTGGAAAAACCTAAGACCAGAGAGATTAATTAGTACCTCCCTCTTCAGTCTTAGCTGAGTGGCTCTGTGGGTAGCTGGCTTCATTATTATAGGAAAAGTCCAAATAGAGAAAAATATCATGTATCCTTTTTACTAGAAGGCACCACAGGACATCTTGGTTTTCCTAACCCCCTCAAAGTGGAGGCTGGGGCTGGGGCTAATGACAAACACACGAATCAGTGAAAGTCAGGATATGCAACAGGGATGATCAATGGGTGTGAACGGTTTTCTTGGGTGACCTCAGCCAATCTGCCAGGACAGGTGTCTCTTGGTGTCCATGGGGGATTGGTTCCATCACCCCTCAAACACCAGAACTTATAGGTGCTCCGTTTCCTGACCTAAAATGGCATAATATTTGCAGATAACCTGCACACATATCCCCAGACACTTTAAAACTCCACATGACTTACAATACCAAAAACAATGTCAACGCCACGTCAATCATTGTACTGTATTGTTTAGGGAGAGAATATGCAGAGATGCATATTCAGTATAGATGTGATTTCTTTAAATATTTTCCATCTTTGGTTGAACCCCTGGGTATGGAACCCACAGATGCAGAAAGCTGAAGGTATGTGGGGGTCCATTGGCTGTGGAGTCTGACTGACCCTCTGGCTTCATGGTGGACCAGTGGTTGTCCTCTCAGCCTCTGTTTCCCCATTTATAGGATGAGGATGCTAACAGGGCCTGATTGGGGTTGTGGTTAGGAGAAGTCAACCTGAGAATGTCTGCAAGCATTTGCTCCTAGTACGTAGGAAACACTCCACAGTCAGTTTGGGTACCATAGTTATCATCTTGATTTTCTTTTTGCCTTAATGACCTACTCTTCTTGTGTAAAGTCAGCATTAGAACTGTTTTTTTTTTTTTTCAGTTGGGGTTTCTCATAACCCACACAGGATTTTCCCCAGAGTACACCCTGTGTTCCACTGAGTTCCATTCCTGAGAGGTAACGTCCAAACCTGAGCCAGGAAGCTGACATTTCAACCCTCCACACCTCTGAGTGCCTACCCAGCACCGAGGGCCATGGACTGCTGGTATCATCAGAGACCCCCCACTCCATTGTTTGTTACGCTGAGTGTGCAGAGCAGAGTATATGCTCAAGGAAACCTTGTTGAATGAATTCACAGGTAGAACCCTGAACTTCTGCAATGGTGTGATCCTGTGTGCCAGCTAGGATTCCAACAGAGGCCTGTCAGCCTCAGTAACTGAAGCTCCATAAACAAGCAGGTTTCATGGGGACTTTACTGTCATCACTCTATAATGAGGACAGTAATTTTGGGTATAAAATAGGAGTCAGTTTTGTCAATGCAAAGTCTGATAGAAATTAGGTCTTGGGTACAATTTTTCAATAAATATTAAAAACATATTTCCTGAATGTTAGGTCGCTTACTCAGGCATCAATAGGAGAAATGAGAGGATGGTTTTGTTGGTCTGGCTCTTACACTGGTGCTGTACTATGCCTGGAGCTTAAGACTCTGGACAGTGAATTATTAGCTGCCAAGTGTCTCATAAAAATTGAAAATGAGGCTATGAAGAAACCCAAGACCTCATCAGCCTTTAAGCCAAAGCCATCTTTATAAGGGAGAACCCCACAAGATGTGACCTTCTGGGTAGTCCCAGTGTATGGGGGAGGGAGGGCGGAGAAAGGATGGTTGGTGGGTACAGGGGTGCACTCGGATAGAAGGAATAACTTCTAACGTTCTGTAGCACAGTAGAAAAACTGTGTTGGAAAATAATTAATTGAACATTGCAAAATAGCCAGTAGAGAGCATTTTTGGATGTTCCCAGCACAAGAAAATGATAGATTTCTGAGTCAATGGATATGGTGATTACCCTGATCTGGTCATTACACATTATACACATGTATTTAAATGCCACACCATACTTCATAAATATGTATAATTATATGTATTAATAAAAATAAAAATATTAATAAAATGAATTAAAATAATCTAGGGCCAGACACAGTGGCACACACCTGTATTCCCAGTGGCTCTGCAGATGGAGACAGGAGGATTTCAGGTTCAAAGCCAGCCTCAGCAAAAGCGAGACGATAAGCAACTCAGTGAGACCCTGTCTCTAAATAAAATACAAAATAGGGCTGGGGATATGGCTCAGGGGTCAAAGTGCCCCTGAATTCAGTCCCCAGTATCCCCCAGCAAATAAGTAAATAAAATAAAATAATCTAAATGAGGCCCAAGAAATCTCTATTTCCATGGGAGGACACAGCTATGAGCCACCTGTGAGCCAGGCTTTCACGGGACACCAAACTTGCCAGCCCTTGATCCTGAATTTTTCATCTCTAGAATTCTGAGAAATAAATTTCTATTGTCTGTAAGTTTAAAAAAAAAGAGTATGGGCCCTGAAATCTAGCTCTGCTTTCCATCACCTGTGTGAATTCACAGCAATGGAATTCACAAGTGTAGTCATGCACTTAATTTCTTAGCATCACAGTTTCCTCACCTGGAGAATTAGATCAATGAACATGACGTGCGTACGTGCAACTCACTAATGTTTGCCGTTATTGCCAGCAGGGGTGATACCTGTCTACATCAGTCCCAGTCTAGTTCCAGGATCAGTTTGAGGAAATTACTGTTGATATTTTTAAGGGAAGGTAGTGGAATACACTCACTCCTCAGTATCCATCGGGAATTGGTTCTAGAACCCTTCTTGACACCCAAACCCAGAGATGTGCAAGTCCCTCGTGTAAATTACACAGGGTTTACCATATAACCCACACACACATCCCCCATGTGCTTTAAGTCTCTCTAGGTTACTTATATCATTTAATGTAATGCAAATAATATGCAAATCGTTACACTGCTTTGGGAATCACGGCAAGAAAAGATGCTGTACATGTTCAGTACAGATGAAAAGTTTTAAAAATTCATTTTTCATTGACGTGGTTGAATCCACATACACAGAACCAATGGAAGGAGAAGCCAAAGGTACAGTCCTTAGTGCCTCTCCAGGAAACGGCGGCATCTGAAATTGCTGAGTTCAAGAGCACACAGGCTGGGCTGAGAGGTAGAGATCAGGGAGCACTGTCACCAACAGGAAGCTGGGGACTGGAACAATGCTGAACGTGCCCTTCACAGCCTCTAGAATGCCTCTTGACATCCACGGAGATAGGCCAGCCATGCTGCATGCAGCAAACCCCTCCTATCCCAGCTTATTAGCCAAAGAGATGACCCCAAAGAGATGCCTCCTGGTACCCGTGGCACCAGCAATGGCCTGTGGGAGCAACAGAATACAAAACTCTGAGTCGCCTGGAAGATTGGGTTCTACAAGACGCTATCACTTCTACCTCAGTCCTGCACTTTCCTCTCTCTCTGGGAGAAGGGGAATCTAGGGCAAAGAAGACCTTGCCTTGGGGACATTCAGGTGGCCCTGTGGAGAAGCCTCCATGGTGGGCTTCCTATTGACAGGCTAACAACACCCGAGTGAGGCTGACTGCTGAGTTCCTCCAACTAGCAGCTGGTGGCAGCCTCTAGAGAGACCCCCAGCCAGACCCACCAGCCAAGTGGAACCTCAGAACCGGGAGGGAGAATCAATGTTAGCTGTACTAAGCTGCCCAGTGTGGAGGGCTTTGTTACTCAGCAACAGAGAAACAACCCAGCATCTAACTGGAAGCCTCTTTTACCCTCCAGCCCCTAGCAGCAGGCACGGCCTTCAGTCCCCCAGGCTCTGCCGTGCAGAGGACGTGAGGAGGAGCAGCTGGGTGTTGAGTGGCCCCCACAGAATGTTGAGTGGCACCGTTTACACCAGGAGGCAAAGGCCATGGTGCTTTTAAGGGACACAGGATCTGATAATCAGCACATCCCAGAGAGCTCCATCTTTCCAGAATCTTGCTCACCTTCATTCACCATCACAAATCAACACTTTTTATTATGATCATTGTCATCCACCTATAGTAATTCTTTCTCCTTTGATAGAGAACAAAATTCTTCCGACATCCCATGGAGCTTTTACCAACAGTGGTTCAGGACTCTCCCCAAAGCAGAACCCATTCCCTTAGGGGCTCACAAAGAAGTACCATGGTGACATAAATAACCCATGGATAACACCAGGGGAGAAGCCCTGGATGGAGAAGTGCAACAGTGTCTGAGCCCACCCACCTTGCCTGTTGTTCATGAGCAGATGGGCAGTGTGAGCCACCCTCTGCCAACACTGGCTGTCTTCTGCCTGGTGTGAGATGGAAGTTTGAGAAGATCCAGATTCTTTGCTTTGGTGGTTCTTAACAATGTGTGAAAGAGAAAATTTGATGCTTTCTAAAAGTTACTGTATTGTCCTTGAAGGGTTCCGCACTAAGAAGGCACGCAGGAGCTACTTGTAGCAAAAGAGACATTTGTGTTTTTGTTTTCCAGAAACCATAGAGAAATGGTGCATAAGAACCAGGTCTTTTGCTTGAAAGGCCAAAGAAGGATTCTGTAGATAAGAAGCAAAGAATTCTGAGGATACCAGGAGAATGCAGAAATAATTACAATCATTATCTCTCTGCACCCAGGGAGACAGGTCCCGGGACTGTCATAGATACTAAATCTGTAGATGCTCAAGTCCCTTCCATAAAATGGCATAGTATCTGCACAGAATGGAAAGACATCATCTCACATACTTTCTATTTATTTATTTATTTACTTACTTATGCTTTATTTTGCATTACAATTCTTAATGCACATATATACCACATAGATGACTTATATAATACAATGTAAATGATCTGTCAATACTTGCTATTCTAAATTATTTTGAAAAAATGACCAGGAAAAAAGTCTGCACATGTTCAGTACAGAGGCAAAATTTTCCCCAATATTTTTTTAAAGTCTTTATTTTATTTTTATGTGGTGCCGAGGATTGAACCCAGTGCCTCACACACCCTGGGTGAGCACACTACCACTTGAGCCACATCCCCAACCCCTTCCCCAACGTTTTCTGATCATGGTTTGGTCAAATATGTGAATGTGGAGAGCCCAGAGAGAGAGAGAGAGAGAGGGAGAGAGAGAGAGCCACTGTAATTAGCAATTAGCTTTCTTCTGAGATGTTGTAAAGAGGTTTGAACAGATGAGGAAGAGTCTATGAAAATGTCCCCAAGTAGATGCTGATCACGAGTGAGACCCTTGAACAACAAATGATTTATTAAGTGGTCTTTGTGAGAGTCCAACAAGTGGCATGTGCATTTAATTTATAGTTAGGATTTGCATTTTTTTTAAACATGGAGTGTAATGAGAGGAATTTATTATTTTTTTAATGCAAAGAACTGTTGGTCAGCTTTGCCTCGCTGTGATCAAGATACCTGACAAGAACAACTTAGAGGAGAAAAAGGTTATTTGGGCTCACCATTTCAGAGAGTTCAGTCCATGGTCAGCTGATTCCATTGCTCTGGCCCAAAATTGGGCAGAATATCATGGCAGAAGGGTACAGAGAGGAACGGCTCTGCTCTTGGCAGTCCGAAAGTGCAGAGAGAGAGAAAGGGGCAGCAGGGATGTGAAGTCCTTGCAGGGCACACCCTTGTGACCAGCCTCCTCCAGCCACACCCCACCTGCCTACAGTTACCACCTGGATAGCCCATTCAAACTAGGATGGACTAATTAGGTCACAGCTCTCGGAATTGAATCATTTCCCCTCTGACTGGTCCTGTGTTAACACAGGAGCTTTTAGGGGACACCCTCTATCCAAATCATAAATAGAACCACATATCTTTTGGAAAGCAAAAGTAAACTTTTATTAATAGAATTATTCTGCTAATTTTCTGTGCCTCTTAGATTTTTTTACTGCCTTACCAAAAACTAATGTTATGAGGAGCCGCTTCAGAAAACATTCTAAGTCCAAATTCAAATCAAAGAGAGCTTTATTTACCTGGCCAGGGACTGTCACCCACCCGTAGGGACTGAAGCTCTGTGGGAGAATAGCAATTTCTGGGCCTGTGTCTTGGGAATTTAAGGATGAAAACCATAGCTCAGGGACTTTCCTTAGTGTCGTGCAAGCAAGCCAGTCACAGAAGCTAAGGTAGCAGTTAGCACAGCAACTCAGCAATCGCATCTTGGGTTTGAGCCGGTGAGACAACTGCATCCTGAGTTCAAGCAGGTGGTTAGTGGGGGCAAGCATCTACTTCAAAGTCTTGGGTCACCTAGACTACCATATCCTGGGTTGAGTACATTTTGTGGGGTACAAAGTACAGAAAACAATATATTATAAGAAAACATCTTTCATTTCAGTTTCTCAGAAACAGCTCTTGTAATAGTTGGGTTTTGTTTTTGTTTTTGTTTTTAAGAAGGCAGCAAAATGGAGTCTTGGGCCTGCCTATGACAGTTCTTGCTTTATAATTGTCTTATCTCACTTACCAAAATCTTATATCTATGATCTATATTTTTTACTAATCTATAACCTATAACTTACACTCTTATTGATTGTATTTATCAGTTCACACCAAAACACTAACTAAACACAGGCATCCATTTATCAAATAGCCATTGCTGTCTTCCCTAAGCGTGTGTTCTAATTTCATGTAGTACACACACACACACACACACACACACACACACACACGCACACAGATCAACATACTGACTAGATCATGGAACTTAGAGTTTTGAATTTGGTGCATCAGTTAACAAAAAAATTCATGGACCTTCTATGGTGTGCTATCTCTGCTGTTTCCATTCATGTAGTCTTCCCAGCTTTGGGTAGTGGTGACCTTTATTGTGTTTGGACCCCATTATGTTCTAAACCTGGTGGATCACAGAAAAATTATAATAGTGAGCATCATAACCTTAATATATTTAAGGCAAAGGCAAAATTGTTGCATGACACAATATAGTAGTAGATCCTAATCTTCAATCAGATACTTACTGGACTTAAGTCTGATTAATTCAATTCTCTGCTCAATTGGAAGTCAAAGAATAGTTCTAGAAAATATTAAAAGACTGTGTGTACAAAGCAAGTGTGGCTGGAGAATTTGTAATCTTTTGATTTCTGGGAAAGGAACATAATTTACAAAGTATAGCATTGTTAGACTGTCAGAGAACAATAGGATTGTGCTGAATACAAATACCACAGACTGACATGCACTCGACTCCCCTAGGGCAGCTTGTTCATGACCATGGCACAAATCTCACTGCCCTGATCCTTTCCAGAGATGTGAAATTTCACTGAGATTAATAATAATAAGTTACAAGAATTCCCAATAGACCCCAGTCCCCCCACACCCCTATTACCTTTTAAAAATATGAAACTTCCATTTATTTAATAGCATTCATACTTGCAGATATAATGTCCAGGTATACATGGACATTTTCTTAGTCTACTTTCTGTAGCTATCACAAAATACCTGAGGCTGGATACTTTATAAAGAAAGGTATTTATTTGGCTCATGATTTGAGCAGCTAGAGAGTCCAGGCAGCATAGTTCTGGCATCCTGGTGAGGGTCCCTGGCAGAATCACAACATGGCAAAGAAGCAGAAGTAGGACTGATTATGTGCAGAAGGGACAACGTATGTGGGACAGACTTGCTTTATAGCAAACCATTCTCACAGTACTAATCTAGTTCCATGAGAGCTAAACTTCCCTCAAGGCAACTTTAATCCATTCATGAGATGGGGTGCCTCCATGGCCAAGTTACTTCCCACCATCTCTTAAAGATCCACAACCATTCTGCATTGCCACACTGGAAACTAAACTTCCAGAACATGAACATTTTGGGGACAAACTGCATCCAAACCATAGCAAACATAGATACACACACACATACACACACACGCGCGCGCGCGCACACACACATGCACACATGCACACGCACATGCATGTACACACATACACATATAGTAAAGTCTCTTCCATTCTAGGCAGGGAACTTATTTAATTGTTAAAATTTTACAAATTGTTGATTATAAGAAACTGTAGCTTCTGAATTTGGATAGGAAAATCATATATTGCAAGCCCAGTCCAGAACAATGCTTGTGTCTAAGATGGGATTCCTTCTTTTGGTCACTGTGACAAAATACCTGAGAAAATCAAGGAAAAATGAGGAAAGTCATTTATCTATTGGGTCTGTTGGCCCTATTGCTTTTGGGCTTGTGGTGGCATAAAATATCCAGGCAGGAGCTTGTGGCAGAAGAAGCAATTCACCTCATAGCTACAAGAAGACACAGAGAAAAACAGGAAGGGGCTAGAATCCCAGTGTGCCTCTCAAGGGCACCCCCACCCCCATGACCTAACTTCCTTCCACTGGGCCCCACCTCCTAAAAGTTCCACCACCTCCCAGTGGCACCAAAGGCTGAGGACAAAGCCTTCAGCACATGGACGTTGGGGAAACATTTAAGATCCCAACTTTAGTATTCATCCTGCTCCCAAAGCTGATGTCCATCTCACAATGCAAAATTTAGTCTATCTCCAAGGGTCCTGCAAATCTTAACAGTTTCAGCATTTCCCAAAAGTCCAAGTCCAAAGTCTGCTCTGAGACTCAAAGCACTCTCTTAACTGAGAACCTCTGTAAAAATCAACAGAACAAGTTACATGCTTCCAAGATGCCATGGCACAAGGAAAACACCTCCTTTCTTTGGCCCAGTAGGGGTAGAATTGGCAAGTGTGAGATCTGTGAATTATATGGGGGAGAACTAAAGAAAACAGATCTCTGGGAATTCAGGAGGCCTTAGAGACTTACATGGTCGGCCTTCTCCCAATCTCCTATGGGCTCTTGGATTAATGATAGAAGAAATTCAGTGTTTTTGCCCTTGATTGCAGAATTCTGTCCACTGCTAATCTTGATTAAAAGAAGGATGTTACACAACACACACATGATCTAATGCACAAAGATGTTCCTCTTGGCCTCATTTACAATGGTCAACAATGATAACAGTAAATAAAATAAATCATCTTCAATAAATGATGTTTGTGACTCATTCATGTTCTTTTACATCCTTTAAGATCTGAGATAAGCTCAAGTTGGAGGGATACAAAAGCTATATTAAAATGTCTTTGGATAACATCAGTGAAGTGACAGTAGAAGAACAGGACCTGAGTTTTGAACGGTCCCCAAAATAACAGGTACTGGGTCCAAGGCAGTCCTGGGAAATTGGGGGATATGAGGTCAAGAATCTTCACCGTACTCTTTCACCATTAACGAGTTTCTGTGATTCCCCCCTGCTTCCATTCCATTGCCAACTTGCTTAGCAAGACCAATAACCTCATCTCCCAATGGAATCCCTTCTCTCTACCTAACACTTCGGCTTTTTCTCACAGTTTTAACTTATTTGTGTTAAGCACAGTTTTTGTCTCCTTAGGACTTTAATTTACTGTGACCCATCATTTAAACTTTGACTCTCATGGGTAAATGACAGCATTTAGGTTTCCAGTTAATATCCAAGAAAAGGAAATTGACCAGGCCAGCAAATAGTAGTCACGACAGTTAGGGCTGACCCTCCAGGGGCCAGGCCTCCATATCATAGGGTGTGCTGAGCCTGGGCATTGCTTGCCCTTGTTGAGAATCCCCAGGGAAGGATGGGCTATTGTGTTATATAAACATAGCCACAAATGTAGCCTCTTCAAGTTGAACTGCAAGTGAGCAGTTTTCTTTACAAGGGAATGTAGGCATGGACAGGCACCAGCGTTGACATCTCTAGTGCAAACTTGATACAATCGTCCCTCAGTATCCATGGAGTATTGGTTCCAGGATCCCCACCTCAGATACCAAGATCTTTGGATGCTCAAGTCCCTTCCATAAAGTGGTGCAGTATTTGCATATTACCTACACACATCCTCCTGTACCCTCGAAATCATCCCTATATGCCTTAGGATGCCTAATACAATGTGAATGCTATGTTAATTTTTGTTATATTCTATCGTGGGAAATAACAAGGAAAAACTTCATACATGTTCATTACAGACACAATTCTTTGATATGTTTTCAATTCAGGATCAGCGGAATATGCAGACGTGGAACCCACAGATGAGAAGTGTCAACTGTGTGGTACTAGGACGGCGTGACAATTGCCCACGTTGTGTCTGCCTGTATACAGTTCTGAATTAGTACAACTTATTAGGAGGATGATTTAGCAACATGTATCAAATAACTTGAATGTCCATAGACTTTGACCAATAACTCTATTTCTAAGAATGTATTCCAAAGAAATGACATAGATGAACACCGACATACACAAAAAAATACATGAAAGGCACTTCATCAGAGAATTATTTATATTAGAAAAGATATGCAGACAGCAGACTGAGGTATGCTATATATGCAATAGAATATTATGTAGGTATTAAAATGATGGCACATAATATAAAAAAATGCATAATATCTCAAAGGGATAGTCAAGATCAGATGTGAAAAGATCAAACCGAAATCATAACATATAGAAAACATCCCTAAATTTAATTTGTAAACACACACATGCATACAAACATAAAAACTGGAGGGCTAGGCAACAAAATTTTAGTTGTGGTTATTTCTAAACAAAGAGGTGATGGGTGATTTATCTTACATAATCTCTTATGTCTAGCTATTAATTTTATAATCAGAAACAATCTACCTTTAAAATTAATGCTTACAAAGAGTTTTTGATAATGCTCATTTCACAACATTAAGTAAAAATGAGAACACAACAAATGAATATTGTTCATGGTTACAATATTATTAAAATGCAACAAAAATACAGGGAAATTTCAGAGCAGAGATGCCTGTCTCTGGGTGGTGAGCCTACAGGTGACTTTCTGATTTCCAGTTTACTGTAGGTTCCAAATACTGTATGTTCCTAAAATGGACATAAACCTTGTTTCCCTTGACTTAAGAAAAATTGAGGACAAGGAAGATTAAGAGATTTATCCAAGGTCACAATTTGTAGATGGACTGGCATTGGAAGACAGGTAACCTGATCTGGGTGTAGTGGATACTGCAGGGTGTTGCCCAGAACCCATTCAGGAATGAAAGACTCAGTCCCCAAGATGCTAGAAGGGCTGCCAGAAACCAGCCTTCTAAGGTCAAAGTGCTTAGGTTGAAAAGAATCCCTTTGCCCAAGGCCCAACACCATTTCCCAATGGCTCACATATAATGATGGAAGATCACAAAGGATTGCAGTTGGGACTGCTCTAAAGGCCCTTCCCAGCCTTATTGCTCTCTAAGAGATCACCTAAGACCTTGGTTAAAGCTATATCACAGCTTGAGCTCTTCCTCTTCCCAGCCCCGGTTCCTTCCTCTCCTCTGCATGGGTGTGGTTTCCCAGAGCTGTCCCCCATCAACACCCTGCACAGTCATAGCCATCTCAGAGTCTGCTTCCCAAGGAACCCAACATGTGGCCGTTGGTGCCAGGCATGGTATAGGAAAGCAAGCACTAAGCTGTGACACTGGATCCAGATCCCACTGCTGGTGGGAAATGAGGTCCCTGCAACAAGGCAGGAGTACAATTGTTAGGACTTTCAGTGGTAGTAGGGTAAGATGACGTATCATCGGTAGAGGGTGCATTAGCTGATGCGATGCATCAGGCATTTGAGAAGAAAAATCGTTACTACGAGGACAACAGAATTGAATGACTACTGTTGACTTCTGAAGAAAAGAGAATGAAGAGCTAAATGTGATGAACCAGCAATTAAAATCTAGGCCCAAAAGCCAGGAAGCCTTCTTGGAAGTCAATAAGAGGCTCATAATCCTGCAATGGAAAGCCAGAACAGGCTGAAGACCCAGCATGGAACTTTACTTTAGCAGCCGCCAATTTTCAGAGATGGTTACACTTTTAGCCCATCAGACCTGCTGCACCAAAACCAAGACCCCGCCTGGGAAAGTACATTACACATGTAATGGCACCATCTGGGCGGACACTGCTAAAAATCTCAAGCCCAGAGTCTTCCGGCTTCTCTAAGCCTATAGAAGTGGACCCTTGCCTGATCCCTTCTTGAAGAGGTACAGAGGCCTCTCCTCCACAAAGCATATGCCCCCACCTCCCCTTCTGACCATAAGTCATATGACCAGGGTTAAGTCACAACATAAACCATCCTGGGACATGCTGGGCCTGACCAGGAGGAAAAGTGCTGAATCCTAACGGGGATTATGGAATCCAATCAACTGGAGCCTTAGATGGAAAGAGAATGCAGGGGCTGGGCCCCATTGCTATGTTGGAGAAAAGACTGTGATTATTTTTTAAAGTATTTTCAGTTGTAGATTGACACAATACCTTTATTTTGTTTGTTTGTTTATTTATTTTTAATGTGGTGCTGGGGATCAAACCCAGTGCCTCATGCATGCTAGGCAAGCACTCCACCACTGAGCCACAACCCCAGCCCAAGACTGTGAGATTTGATAAAGGAAATATTATCAATGAGGGTGCACTGTCCCTAGTCCAGGATGGAACACCCAGGTAAGGGCTCCAGGAGATGGAGACCAGCTATTGTCCTCAAATAACATGGGGAAATTGGTAGCTGCACTGAGTGGTGTACAGATGCCAGAATTTTAGTGATGTCTGGTGGGATAAGGGATAGAAATTTTGGAGGGATGTGCATGCTCAAGTAGGTATGCTCTAGGAGGCTGGAAACCCTAGCAGAGGAATGTGGTCCCCAGGAAGGTTCAAGTGTTAAAGAGTGTTTTGGTGAGAAGGCCTCCAACACCACTTAGGACTTCAGTGGCCCCTCTGCAGGAGATGCTACCAAAGTGCTAGGCTTACCAGGACAAGGGGGCCTCATAGTAACAGAGCTTCCAGAAATCCTCAGAAACTTGGTGAAGGCAATGATCACATTGAGAATCAAGGTCAGTGGGGCAGCCAGGGAGCCTGAACCACAGGAAAGAATTCATAAAACATGATGCCTGTGGGAGGTGGGAATAGACGGTCAGCCAATAAGGATATCATCCCGTCTGTGTCAGAAATCAAGTATGGGGGATCTGGATCCCAGTCAACAGAACTTAGCTTGGTTTCCAGAGCTGGTACATAGTTTGGAGGGAGGAGAAGTGAGAAAAGAGGGCAGGGGGTCCTACAGCACCAAGGCAGGTATATAAAGTAATGACCCCCCCCCCCCCCCGTTCTTCCCCTAAAGGACATTTCCTTGGATAACTAAACAGTGAGGGAAAACAAACAGCCTAACTTCTTGAGGACTCTTGGACACAGGGTTCAATTTGATATTTGGAGCTACAAAGCAATGTCATGTTCCTGCCTTACAATAGGAACACACGGGTACCAGGTACTGCATTAAGTTTCTGCCTAGGCCCAGCTCACAGTGAATGCACTGACCCCTTGGTTATTCTCTTGGTCCCCAAATACAGACTTGGGATAGACATTCTTGGCAGCTGGTACACACGGGGTCCTTTCCCCATGAGATAGGGGTTATCACAGTGAAAAAGCCAAGAGGGAACCCCTAGAATCATCGCCCTACCCCAGCCACATGAGTACAAGAAGGCTGCCAAACGTCTTCTGAACAAGGCCAGAGAGCCTTTCTGCCAAGGAGCAATGTCCTCAACTCCTTGAGCAACCATTGCCCAAAAAAGCTAACAATATTTTTTACATTTTTTTTACACTTAAAAATGTAGAAGTCATTCTTAGTTCATAGGCTATGCAAAATCAGGCAGCCGTGTACAGACACAATGGTGTGGTCTCTGTCAAGTTCACTGTCTTTGGAGCTGGACTGTGAGGAGCTCCCAGAGGCACTAGTGAAAATATCATTTTCCCTTGGTCCTTTGGCTCAGGCAGACCCCAGGACGGAGGATTGTTAAATCTTAGACACATCTGAAGTTTAATTACCATTTTTTTTTCAAAACCAAGAAACTTGTTCCAAGCAGAATTAACATAGATCAAAGGTATTTAGGCTGGAAGTCTAGTTCACTAATTAAGTAGCATACAACATTCTGCATGTGTGCATGGTTTTTATGGGAGGGCCCGAGTGTAGCTTTCTTTACTTGTTCAAAGACCTGTAAGAATCACCAGCACACAGCCCTGGCCCCAGGCCCTGCTGGCTGGAGAATTAATGCTGCCTGGCTGCCCCAGTGAGGACTCACGATCAACAAAGGACCTCTGGGCTGCCACTGGCTCCACAGGGGCTTCAAGTGTCCGAGAGATGGAGGGGGAAAAGCTGCCCCAATCGATAGACTGAATGGTTCAATAACTCATTCTGCTGCTGAGGCAGTGAAATAAATAAATAAGTACCTGGCTGGAAGTTGAAACTGTCCATGTTCAGTGCTTCTCGGAGGCCAAGTTGATGGGCTTTAATAGCTTCGGTCTGCACAGAACACAGGCTGACTGTCCCAGCAGTGTGCCCTCTGTTTCCTAGGTAACCGAACTTGAAACCCAATGATGGCTGGAACTAGGTACCAGATCTATTTGTTGGAAGTACAAATGCAGGCAAGGTGAATTTCACATAAAACCACAGACCGCAGCACCCACCTTTACTATCATTCCGGCTCATGTGTGTCTACTGCTCATTTACCTCCTACCCCCTGGGACCACCAGCCCCTTCTTCTTGACCCCAGAGCCCAAAAGAAATTCACGAGTTTCAATTGTGCTGTCAGGATCAATAGGAGGCTTCTTACCAGGCTGCCTGTCCCAGGAGGATCCGATGAAAAGAACCTGAGGAAGATGTGCCTTGGCAAAGCTCTTTTGTGTGTTCCAAGTCTAAGCAGCAAGGCTCTGCCTAAAGCAAAGATACAGGACCTGCTGTGGGAAGAGAATGTTCCAGGACTCTCTCCTTAGGGATGAAACTTCCCAATCACTCCAGCAGCTCAGTCAGGAATTCTCAGCCTGTACCTGGCTTCAAGGTCAGAGAATTACACTAGTTAGCACCTTGACTCCATCAAGGGTAGGGGAGGCATAGGAAAGAATTTTCCCTGGTATCTTGCACCACTCCAGTCCTAATAATTATCATGCTACAGTGGCCTGATCATTTTTCTGGGTTATCTGGCTTACGGACATAATGAATGGCTACAACTCACCACATGAATGAATTTTCCTGGAGACAGTTGCAGGAAACCCCTTAGCTAGTGCAGAATGCTTCTTCAGAGCCTCCTCCCCACATTGAATCTTGACTTCCAAACTTACAAAGAACAGGAGCAGCTGCTTCATCCTGAACTCCAAAGGTCCCAAGGCAAAAAGGCATTCCTAAGTCTGACACATAACTGGCCCTCGGTCAATGCTTACCAATTAAGCGGCACTGATTACCGTGCAAAATAACTTCACGTTGTTTTAGAATCAGCTTCGGGGTTTTCACCTTCTATATTGTCAAGTTAGGAATTCAAAACCCTTCCGCTGAGTGTACCAGTCAGGTTAGGCAGACACCGGCAAAACTTCCCGCTACAGGGCCAAATTATGATGTTCTGCTTTCCAGGCTGTGTGGTGTCTGTCACACCATTTGTTGCTGTCCCTGAAGTGTGAAAGCAGCTGTAGACAATATGTCAGTGATTGGACATGGCTGTGTTCCAGGAAAAACTTTATTTACAAAGACAAGTGGAGGGCCATATCTGGCTCATGGGCCATCGTTGGCCACCCTATAAGTTAGATGAAGCAATAGTTTAAAGTGTCAACCACCTCAGAGTCTCAACCCACCGGAAGGTCATTTCTCCCTTACTCTACATGCCCAACATGAATCAGTGGTGGGGAGGGTGTCTTTGCTCCAAAAAGTTACTTGACCTCATCTTATGACCGTACCATTTCTACATGAGGCTCTGGTGTGTCTATGGTGGGGGAGAAGAGGACCCACGAGTCCAGCCCTTAACCCCGAAGGGACACACCTCACTTCTACTCTCATGTCATGTCTGGAACTCAACAGCCGGCCACACGTAAATTCAAGGCTATGAAGAATTCTAAGCTGAAATAGGAAGACAACTAAATACTGGTGAGTCACTGTGATCTCACCACAGTCAGCATTAGTCAAAGCCAAGAAGATGGTTAAAAGGAGGCCCCTTCCCCAATCTACTGGATGAGACAGATACCCTCAGAAAAAGCTCGTGGAAAGCAACGGGGATAAGGGTTGAGGCTAGACATTCCTCTTGGCTCTAAACCAAGCATGATAATAAAGACAGGAACATAACACATGACGGTGATGGTGGATGTGTTCGTTTTCTGCACAGTGACAAAATACCTTTAGGAAAATCAACTTAAAGGTGAAAAGATTTATTGAGCCTCACTGTTTCAGAAGACTTAGTTTATGGTCATTGCTTTGGGCTCATGACAAGACTCACCATCATGGCAGAGAGTCCACTGTGAAGTATAGCTGCTCACGTCACAATGGCTACGAAGCAGAGAGAGAGAAAGAAAGGATCCAAGGAAAATCACATCCTCCAAAGGCAGACTCCCAATGACCTACTTCTTCCAACTAGGCCCCAATCTGGGAGACGTCAGATCTAAACCATAATGGAGGTCAAGAAATTCTGTTCTTCCCATGGTCGATGAGCAGTGCCAATTCAGATGCCTCGTGCTGGGGCAAAGGATTCTCTACACCCCATCTGTTTCTCCAGGCTTGTTCTAGTTAGATCAGTGGGGGGCCTCTTGTGGGAAAGATGGGCAGGAGCAGAGAGGAGAAATCTAAGACCGTCTTCCAGCAGGCAGAAGTAATCATGCAACAATTTTTAAAAATAGTCAAATAATTCCCTGGAAAAGGTCAAGTTATCCAGGACACACATTCAACTCAAGCAAATCCTATCCGACATCAGCAACAGAGTTCCTCATTTTGAATAGCCCCATGTGACTTTGAGAGGAAACGTCTAGAGAGATTCATTTGACATGCACGGTATACTGTGCCCTCATCAAGCTGGGTGTGGCCAGAGGGTCCCAGGCCAGCCCTGGGCCAAAAGAACCCCTGGAGCTGAAGTGGTCCCAGGCTTAGGGGAATGGTTACCTGATTAATGAGACAATCCATTTTGTCAGTTCCCAAGAATACTTACCTTCTCCCCAGGGAGGTCTAAGAATTAATTAATACTAAATGCTTGTTAGGCCCTTTGCCGATGTTAAGGATTTGTTTATTCCGAAAGACTTTAGTTTATAAATACCCCACTTGACAACAAGCGGAATGACCTGCCCTGTGGCGTGGAAATGACATGGAATGCAGGTTTCACCCTCGCACACACAGGCCCAGAGATGTCCTATGTCTGTAATCAACGTTATGATATTGTGTGAACTATTAGGTGTTCAGTTGAAGATAAGAAATCTTCCTTCCTCCAAGAAACATCTTTCATATCTGCAGCAAACCATGACGTCGTGTAACTATTTCTTAGGATGACCGTGGAATATGTGAAATAAAGAACTTTGCTGTCCAGGGGAGGCACAGAGGCAGAGGGGGCTCCAAATGGAGTTAGTCAATTTCAAGGTTGAGGAAACAGATCCAAGGCTTCCCTTGCTTCTGATACTACCTTCAGGTTGGCGGGGGGGGGGGGTGTTTCCAAAACCACCTCCAGTTGTGGCAATTCACTGGAAAGACTCATAGAATTCACAGGGAGCTGCTATGCTCACAGCCACCATTTATTACTTGGAAGGGAATGAACTCAGCCAAAGGAAGACAGACATTGGGCAGGCTCTAGGAAGACTCTGTGCATGAAGCTTCTGTTACCTTTAGGATATATCACCCTCCCGGCATCCATGTTTAGCAGTATGCACAGAATATTGTCAACCATGCAAGCTCAGTAAAACTTCAGCGTCCAGAGTTTTTCCTGGGGCCTCATTATACGAACATGGATTAGCCAAGTGGATGAACTTCACCTCCAGCACTGACCCTCTCCTGGAGCCCACCAGGGGTCACCCAATCAGCATAAACTGCCAAGTGTGGTCCAAGGCACTCATCCAAGTAAAGAAGACACAGCTAACACTCAGAAAATTCCAAAGGAATAGGAATTACCTCCAGGTGCAGGACAAAGATCACGCCTCTCTTTGGATGAGGCCAAATTCCTAACTACATAGGTCCCAAAGAAGAAGAAAGAAACCCCAAAAGTTGTTCTTGGGAAGTAGGATCTGAGCCGTGGTCAGGAGGCTCCGAGCCGTGGTGCCTGAGCAGTCTGATGGTGTCCCCAGAAGGCAAATCGGTGGATTATCTCTTTACCACTCCTCATGCCTAAGTCCTTTGTGGACTGCACAGTTTCTCAGAATGATTCCAGACCTAGAATCCCTTCTCCCTTCTCCCTTTTTCTTTCTACTTATGAACTCACTTATCTATTGTCTAAGAACACTTTGGGCATCACATTCTTTGTGAAACATGGCAGTTTTTAAAATAATACAAGCAAGCAGAGTTTTCTTTCAATGCTGGTGGGAAAGCAAAACAGTATGAACACTTTGGAAGAGAGTCTGGCAGCTTTTTAAAAAAAATTTAACACTCTCTTATCATACAATCCATCAATCATGTTCCTTATTATTTACCCAAAGCAGTTGAAAACTCATGTCTACACACAAAAAAGAAATCTACCCATGGATGCTTACATCAGCTTTATTCACAATTGCCAAAACTTTGAAATAAACGTAAGTTAGCAGTAAGTTAGTAGTTAAAAAACTTTCAGTAAGTTAGCAGTTAAAAAACTCTTCCTTCTGAATAATGGGTCATTATATGGTACAAAAGAAAAAATGGGCTTTTAGGTTTTGAAAAGATAGGAAGGAAGCTTACATGCAGATTATTAAGTAAAAGAAGCCAATATGAAAAGGCTGTGGGATAAACAATATGACATTATGGAAAAGAAAAACTATGGAGACTGTGGTTTCAAGAGGCTCACAGGAGGGGGATTGAATAGGTGCAGAATAGAGGCTTTGAGGGCAGTGAAACCACTCTGTATGATACTGTAATGGTGAATATGTGTCATTCCACATTTGTACAAACCCACAGAATGCACAACACCATGAGTGAACCTAAGCTTAAACCATGGAATTTGGGTGATAAAAATGTATCAGTGGCTGTGTGTCAGGTAGCAATGGACCACTGTGGTGTAGGAGTTGATAATGAGGGAGGCTGTGCATGTGTAGGGTCAGGGGGTACATGGGAAATTTCTATTCCTTCTGTTTGATTTTGCTATGAACCTAAAACTGCTCTAAAAAATAAAGTCTGTTATAAAAAAATGGCTGTGAATTCTTTGGCATTCTTCCCATTAAGATGTGAGGCTGTCTCTCTCCCCTCCTGAGAAATCTGGGTGAGCTCCAGACTACACAACTTCCAGGGCTAGGTCAGGAAGGAGACCCTGCAGCTGCCTTCTTTGGTGGGATGCTTGATGCTTGCCTCTAAAGACCAAAGCCACCAAGTTAAGAAATCCCCCTGGCTCTTATTGAGAGGGAGAGAAGATGATGGATTAGAAGAGGGGAGCTCGTCAAAGCAGTTTCTTAGCTCAAGATTCACAAAGCAGGAAGTCTGCTCCTCAGCAAGGTGGATAACTCAGGGAACTCACGGAAATTCAACAATGGACAGTAAAAGAAACCACAGAGACACAGAAAAAAAAAATGGCGTGGGAGAACCTATGGAATAGAGAGAGAGGCGGATCTTCATGGACCCAGAGATGGCAGGGGAAGTTGTTGGTTGAAAAGCAACCAAAATCTCTGCAGAGAGTTCAGCAGGAACTGGGGTCACCAGCAGTAAAAACCATTTATAAATGGCCATGAGCCGTGGCAGAAGACGAGGAATTCATAAAGGAAGTTGCCAACCTGGGCCAGCAGTCAGTCACCTGTCCTGGAGCCCAGAGTGTGCCTGGACCCGTGTGGCTGAAACAGATACAGGGAGAATTGTGCCCAGGGCCATCCAGGCCCAGATACTAAGGAGAGGGAGCCCCCAGTATTGCTGGCTTTCCATACAAGCTGCTGGGAAGACAGGAGCATCTGTACTCCCGGTCTGATCCTGAAGAATTCACCTCCACAGCAGGGAATGTGAGCCCTATGGAGATTTAGACTCCTCCCCCTAAAAATACCATTTACAGAAGCCCCCCCCCTGGGGGACCCAAACATCCAGCAAAGATCTGCACCTCCTCAGCAACAGGGAGTGTAGATCAAATCTCAGATATTCACTGACAGAGCTCCAAGCTCACTCAAGACCAAATTCCAATTATTGGAAATTACAATTTAGAATTCTGCACCAGCCTTCCATGGAAATACACCAAGTGTCAACCTCTCCTCCCCCATGCTATCTCATCCTGTCCTGGGAGATAGGAAGCTGAGAGCTACTACCACCAGTTTAGGTTCCTGGCCACAATGTCTGAGCTGAGTGAGGAACACAAATACATTGTGCCACTTAACAACCCCCAGTCCTTGACCCAGGATTAGAGAGCACTCCAAAAATAAAGAGTGGCACAACAGCATAAGCAGTGAGTATCTATTTTTGCCAAGAGTTTTGACCAAATCAAAGGAAAAAGACTTTAAAAAAATTCTCCCCTCATTTTTTTACATTTTTAATATTTATTTTTATTTATTTTCTTTTTTCTTATTTTTTATTCATGATTTAGAGGGGTTCTCACTGCATAGATAGGTTTAGAAATAGATACATACATATTTATATTATATTTATATAATTTCATTTTAATTACTTTCTTTTTCACATGTTTATTATTTAGCTTTGGTTCAACATAGGTAGGGTAAAACAACTCACATGTGAGTTGTTTTGTTTGTTTGTTCATACCTTGGTATTTGTTTGACATTACCCTTTCTTCTCTTCTCCTCCCTCAGTAAAAGCCAAATTTTCCAGTTCCCTCTTCCTCTATTTTGTTATTTTCTTATGTATAGTTATTTCTCACTTCTCCTTCATGAGAGCCATCATCTACTACCTATCACCTTCTCCTCTGTTCACTTGTTAAATATTTCAAGCTTTCTCTTGCCTTCCCAACCTATTTTATCTTCACTTAAGAAACTGTAAGCCCACTATCTGATAAAGTTCTATAGTTTATGTCATTCCTACCCCATTCATATCGTTATAATTATCAATACAGTAGACAACAAAGTAGACACCTGCTGTCCAATGCTGGATCTAGTTTGTGGTGTCCTATCATTGGTGCTGATGTTAAAGGTTGACCCCACCATTTATATACAGGTAGTAAATTAGTGTTATACTTGTCAAAATGGACACCAGACATTTATTTTAAGACTGTACATATATTGGTAACAGTATTGCTATAGTTGCCTCCCTGCCTCCTCTAAGAGGAGCTAGAAAGTGATTGGGATACTTCAAGTTCACAGAAGGGAAATCCTGCTGCTGAGAAATACTCACAGTTCAGCCAAGTAACAGCAAACCTCTCTGCAAACACAAACTAGCCCCACTCAAACCCCATAAATACTTCAACACATAGAACAGGGGAGAGAAAAGCTCCAAACCAAAAAAAGAGGCCCCAAGTAGGAACAGCTAGTGGGGACCCCAGAACCCACTCCTGGACATTCATCAAAAATGGAGAAAAGTCCCAGAACAAAAAAGGCAACTACAAACAACAGGGCATGTGTATAAAAGAGAAAGGAAACTTCATCATATCTGATGTACAAGTCCAAAACCTCTGAAAACATGAGGAAAGACGCTAACAAATGTCCCCTCAAATTCATGATCACCCAACAAAGGAACCCACATATATGGAAGTAGATGGAATTTCAGAGAAAGACTATTAAAAACTGTTTATTAAAATGTTAAATGAACTAAAAGAAGATCTAAGAAATGAATCAAGAGAGCAAATACAGAAGATGAAAGACCATTTCAAAAAAGAGAGATATTGAAAAGAAACCAAGCAGAACTCCCGAAAATGAAAGACACAGTGAATCAAATTAAAAATTCACTTGAAGCATTACCAAGAGTTTTTGCTAAGAATAAAATAGAACTTAAGGCCTTGAAGACAGAACTTCAGGTCTTGAAGACAGGGTATATGAATTTGAATACTCAGTATGCATTAAAAAATGAAAAATCATTATCAGAATATACAGGAACTGTGAGACAACATCAGAAGACCAACCTGAGAGTTAAGACAGAAGAGAACATGGAGGAACAGGCTAAAGGCATTAAGAATATCTTCAGTGAGATAATAGCAGAAAAGTTTTCTCACCTTAGAAAATACATAGATCTCCAATTATAGAGGCCTGGAACTCCACATAGACAAGGTCAAAAAAGAACCTCTTCAAAACACATCAGAATCAATGTTTAACTGATTAGAATCACTTAATTAATTAATTAAAAAACATATTCAAAATGCCTAACATGGAAAATAAAGAAAGAGTATTAAAAGCTGTAAGAGAAAAATATCATGTCACCTTTTAAGGCAAACCAATAAGGCTCACTTCTTACTTCTTAAATCAGACCCTAAAATCAAAGATATTCCAACCTCTAAAAGAAAATTGTCAGCCAAGACTGCTATATCCAGCAAAGCTATCTTTCAGAGTCAACTGGAAAATAAAAACTTTCCATGACAAGAATAAACTAAAGGAATTTATGACCAATAAGCCAGCTCTGTAAAGAATAATAAAAAATATACTGCACACAGAGGAACCCAGAAAACAAACCCAAAGTTCCCAAATAGATTATCACTAGAGGAGCAACTAACTAAATGAAAATCAAGACCAAAATGAGTATAGCAAACAAACAAAAATGGCAGGAAACTATAAACACATATTCATAATAACACTGGATATAAATGGTCTCAATACTCCCAATTAAAAGACATAAATTGGAAGAACAGATTTTAAAAGAAGATCCAATTTTATGCTGCTTGCAGAAGACTCATCTCATAGGCAAAGATACCCATAGTCTGAAATTAAAGGATTGGGGGGAAAAAAAGTATTTCATGTAAATGGAGTCCCGAAACAAGCAGGAGTAGCTATTCTCATATCTGACAAAGAAAATTTCAAGCAGAAGTTAATCAGAAGAGACAAAGAAAGCTACTACATATGGGTAAATGGAACAATACATCAAGAAGATGCAAAGATATAAATATATATGCACCTAGTTACCTAAAAAAAATACTTCCTGATATTAAATCCCAAATAGACCCCAATAAAAGAATACTGGGTGATATTAGCACACTGTAATCACCAATGGACAGGTCATCCAAACATAAATCAATGCATTTCTGATTTAAATAATACTCTAAATCAAATGGACCTAACAGACATCTACAGAATATTTCAACTTAAAACAGTTGAGTTCACTTTCTTCTCAGAAGCTCAAGGAACTTTTCTAAAATAGATCATATTCTAGGTCACAATGTAAATCTTAACAAGTGAAAAAAACAATATAATCTCAGGTGTACTATCCTTTATAATGGAATGAAACTAGAAATCAACAGCAAGAAAAATAAACAGAAACCACACTAAACACATGGAGATTGAACATTACCCTCATAATTAGAAATGGATCATAGAAGAAATTAAGAAATTCTTAGAAACAAATGAGAACAGAGATACAGCCTATTAAAAACTCTGAAACAGTATAAAGGCAGTTATAAGCGGAAATTTTTTATCATTGAGTGCCTACAGAAAAAAAAACAAAGATTCCAAATAAATATTTCAATGCTCCACCTGAAGATGTTACAAAAGGAAGAACAAACCAATTTCAAAATCAGTAGAAGACAGGAAATAATTAAATTCAGTGCCTAAGTTAATGAAATTGAGAATAAAAAATACAAAGAATCAGTCCAACAAAGAATTGATTCTTCAGAAAGATAAATAAGTTTGATAAAACTTTAGCCAAACTAATCAAAATACAGAGAAGGCCAACATAAACAAAATTAGACATGAAAAAAGGAGATATCATCAGAGATACTTCTGAAAAAAAACAGGGGATCTTTACAAACTATTTTGAAAATTTATACTCCCATAAACTGGAAGATTTGGAAGACTGAAAAATTTCTAGACACATGACCTGCCCAAGCTGAATCAGGAAGATACAGAAACCCTAAATAGACCAATATCAAGCAATGAAATTGACACAGTAATTAAAAGCCTCCAATGAAGATAAACCCAGGACCAGGTGGATAATCAACTCAGGTCTACTGGTCCTTTAAAGAAGAACACTCACCAGTCTTTCTCAAATTGTTCCATGAAATTGAAAGGGAAGGAACACTCTCAAATACATTTTATAAAACCAGTATAATCCTGATACAAAACACAGACAAAGACATACAAGGAGAGAAAAGTATAGAGTGATATCCCTGAGAAACATTCATGCAAAAATTCGTAATAAATTATTAGCAAACCACATTCAAAAATACATCATGATACAGTGGGTTTCATTCCAGGGATGCAAGGTTGGTTCAACATATGCAAATCAATAAATGTACTTCTTAACATAAATGCTAGAGAGCCGGGCATGGTAGTTCATGCCTGTAATCACAGTGACTTGGAGGCTAAGACAGGAGTTGCAAGTTCAAGGCCAGCCTTAGCAATTTAGCAAGGCCCTAAGCAACTTAGCAAGGACCTAAGCAACTTAGCAAAACCCTAAGCAACTTAGCAAGACTTTGTGTCTCAAAATAGAAAATAAAAAGGGCTAGAGATATAGCTCAATATAAAGTGCCCCGGCTTCAATCACTGATGTAAAAAAAAATCTGGAAGCATTTCTCTAAAAATACCAGGAAGACAATTCTCAACAGCCAAAGTAATTGGGCAAGAGATGGAAATTAAAGAGATACAAATAGAAAAAGAAGAAATTGGAAAAAAACTCTACTAAGAAGTCTTCTAAAGCTGACAAATGAATTCAGGAAAGTGTCAGGATACATGATCAACATTCATAAATCAATAGCTTTCCTATACTCCAACAGTTATTCTGCTGAGAAAAAAAATCAAGACAATCATCCCATTCACAATAACCTCAAAAAATTAATTAACCAATTAATTAAAATACTTGGAAATTAATCTAACTAAGGAAGTAAAAGAGTTCCATAACAAAAATTATAAAACACACACAAAAAAGAAATAAATTAAAGAAGGTCTTAGAAGATGGGTAGGTCCTATGTTCTTGGATAGGCAGAACTAATATTATCATGTCAATTTAACAAAAGCACTATATAGATTCATTGCAATTCCCCCAAAATATCAATGACATTCTTTACAGAACTACAAAAATGTTCTCAAATTCACTTAGAAGAATAAGAGACCCAGAATAGCCAAAGCAATCCTGGGTGAGAAGAGCAATGCAGGAGGCATCTCAATACCCAATCTCAAATTATACTACAAAGTTATAGTAACAAAAACAGCATGCTATTGGCATGAAAATAGATATGAAGACCAGTAGAACAGAAGAGAAAAATTCACATGCTTTCATCATCTGATACTTGACAAAGGTGCCAAAAATATATGTGGGAGAAAAGACAGTCTGTTTAACAAATGGTGGTAGGAAAACTGGATATTCATATATCTAGCTCTCAACTTGCACAAAAGTTAGCTCCAGGTGTTGGATCAAGGACCTTAGAATTAGACCAGAAACTTTGCAACTGCAAAGAAAATATATTGGCACAGGCAACAGCTTCCTTAACAAGACCCCTAAAGCTCAAGAAATAAAACCAAGAATCAATAAGAGGAAGGGCATGAAATTTAAAAGCTTTTGCACAGCAAAGTTAACAACTAAATGTATGAAAAGAGAATGTAGAGAATGGGAGAAAATCTCTAACCAAAGCAATTAGACAGAAGAAAGAAATTAAAGGGATACAAATAGGAAAAGAAGAACTCAAATTATCCCTATTTGCTGATTACATTATTCTATACTTAGAAGATTCAAAAAATTCCACAAGAAAACTTATAGAACTCATAAACAAATTCATACCCATAAATATCCATAAATCAATTTGCATTCCTATACATTAGTGATGGATCAACTGAAAGAGAAATTGGGAAAATTATCTCATTCACAATAGTCTCACAGAGAATAAAATATTTGGGACTCCATCTAACAAAAGAGGTGAAAGTCCTCTGCAATGAAAACTACAGAACATTAAAGAAAGAAATTAAAGATTTTAGAAGATGAAAGATCTCCTGATTTCTTGGATAGGAAGAATTAATATTGTCAAAATGGCCGTACTATCAAAAGCAAATTTGAATCAATGCTCCAGTGATGTTCTTCATAGAAATAGAAAAAACAGTATTCTACATTGGCTTAAAATAGGCATACTTTGATTCAAAAATTCATTCTAGAGAACAAGTATATAAAAGTAAATTTTTAACAATATTTGTGAAAAATAAGGGATTTTACATTATTATAAATTATGTGATATGAAAGATGGAAGATTCAAGACAATCACTGGCTGATTAATGAATGTGTAGTTTTCAGATCATTAGATTGTTAGTAATTGCTGCCATTACTGCTATTTGGATTACTTATATTTCAGTTACTAAATCCTTTTACGTATATTATCTGCTTTTCACCTGATGAAAATGATCATTCCTTTAATTCCCAGTTTTCTCTTCCCCTTTAGAAAACAAATAGTGCTTTTGTATGACTTTCTTGGTACTTGCCACTTTGTACCTTCAACGACAGTTTATTGAGTGGCAATGTTATTCATCTTTGTAACTCATGATATTTGTTGAATAAATAAATGACTTATTAAAAAGAAGAAATAGAAAAGTTAGTCATGAAATTCATTTGGAAAAATAAGAGACTCAGAATAGCCAAAGCAATCCTCAGCAAGAAAAGTGAAGCAGGAGGCATCACAATACCAGACCTTAAACTACACTACAGAGCCATAGTAACAAAACAGCATGGTATTGGCAAGAAAACAGACATGAAGACCAATGGTACAGAATAGAGGACACAGAGATAAACCCACATAAATAACAATTATCTCATACAAAGGTGCCAAAAACACATTGGAGAAAAGACAGCCTGTTCAACAAATAGTGCTGGGAAAACTGGAAATCCATATGTAGCAAAATGAAATTAAACCCCTGTCTCTCATCCTGCACAAAACTCAAAGTGGACCAAGGACTTAGGCACTAGAACAGAGACCCTGCACCTAATAGAAGAAAAAGTAGGCCCAAGTCTCCATTATGTCAGCTTGGAACTGACTTCCTTAACAAGACCCCTAAAGCTCAAGAAGTAAAATCAAGAATCAATAGATGTGATGGAATCAAACTAAAAAGCTTCTTTACAGCAAAGGAAACAATCAAGAACATGAAGAGAGGGGCTGGAGTTGTGGCTCAGCGGTAGAGCTTTTGCCTAGCACATGCGAGGCCGTGGGTTCTATCCTCAGCACCACATAAAAAACAAACAAATAAAATAAAGGTTTGTGTCCAACTACAACTAAAAAGTAAATATTAAACAAAAAAAGAACATGAAGAGAGAGCCTACAGAACGGGAGAAGATCTTTATCACCTGCACCTCAGGTAGAGCATTGATCTCCAGGATATATAAAGAAATCAAAAACTTAACACCAAAAAAACAGTTAACCCAATCAAAAATGGGCAAAGGAACTGAACAGACACTTCACAGAAGAAGAAATGTGAATAGTCAACAAATATATGAAAAAATGTTCAACATCTTTAGCAATTAGAGAAATGCAAATCAAAACTACACTGAGATTCCATCTCACTCTGATCAGAATGGCAATTATCAAGAATACAAGTAACAATAAATGTTGGTGAGGATGTAGGAAAAAGGCACACTCCTATATTGCTGGTGGGACCGCAAATTGGTGCAACCACTCTGGAAAGGAGTATGGAGATTTCTAAGAAAACTTGGACAGGAGCCACCATTTGACCCAGTTATCGCACTCCACACCATATACCCAAAGGACTTAAAATCAGCATACTATAATGATGCAGCCACATCAATATTCATAGCAGTTAAATTCACAATAGTTAAATTATCAACCTAGGTGCCCTTCGACAGATGAATGGATAAAGAAAATGTTCGTGTGTATGTGTGTGTGTGTGTGTGTGTGTGTGTGTGTGTGTGTGTGTGTGTGTATGGATAAAGAAAAAAATATATATATATATACACACACAATGGAATATTGCTCAGCCATAAATAAGAATTAAATGATGGCATTTGCTGGCAAATGAATGGAACTGGAGGCTATCCTGCTAAGTGAAATAAGCCAATCTCCAAAACATCAAAGGCCAAATGTTCTCTCTGATACGTGGATGCTAACACACAGTGGCAGGGCAGGAGCGAGGGAGGAGTGGATGTTCACAGGATTGAACAAGGGAAATGTGGGGAAGGGAGGGAGATGGAAATGGGAAAGAGTAGAATGAATGGGACATAACTTTCCTGTGTTCACATATGAATACACGACCAGTGTAACTCCACATCATGTACAACCACAACAATGGGAAGTTATACTCCATGTATGACATGTCTAAATATATTCTACTGTCATGTGTAACTAAAAAGAACAAATAAAAAGAATGGGAGAAAACCATTTTAGCTACTCCTCTGACATGGGATCGATAATCCAGAATATATGAAGAACTCTAATAACTTAACACCAAAAAAGTAAATAAATAACCCAGTCAACAAATGGACAAAAGAACTAAAAAGACACTTATCAAAAGAAGAAACACAAATAGCCAAAAATCTATGATAAATGTTCCACATCTTTAGCAGTTATGGAAATACAAATCAAAACTCCACTAGGATTTCATCTTACTCTAGTCAGAATGGCAATTATCAAGAATACAAATAACAACACACGTTGGTGAGGGTATGGGGCAAAGCATACACTCATACCTTGCTAGTAGGACTTCAAGTTAGTCCAACCACTCTGAAAAGCAGTATAGGCACTCCTAAGAACACTAGGAATGGAACCATCATATGATCCAGCTCTCACACTTCTCCCTATTTATCCAAAAGAACTAAAAATTAACATATTATAGTGATATAGTCACACCAATATTTATACAGAACAATTCACACTAGCCAAATTGTGAAACCAGCCCAGATGCACATTAATTGGTGAATAAGTTAAGAAAATGTGGTACATATATATATGCACAATGGAGTTTTACTCAGCCATAAAGAATGAAATTATGGCATCTGCCAGTAAGTGGATAGAAATGAAGAACATCATGCTAAGTGAAATAATCCAGACTCAGGAAATCAAGGAACAGATTTTTTTCTCTCATATGCAGAAACTAAAACAAAATAAAGGGGGAAAGTCTAGGGTCAAATGTCATAAAGATATAGGGGAGATCCATGAAGTAGAAGAAGATTAAGAGAGAGGGAAGAGAGATGGGATAGGGGAAGAATTGCGGAATGTATTTCACAAAATTATGCAATGAGCAACCATGGTGAAGTCCACCTTTATGCATATCTAGAAAGCATCCATCAAAAATAAAGACACAAAAGGAAGACCAGTCATAGAGGAAGGAGACTAGGAGAGATGGAGGAGGGAAAGGAAGGGGAGGGTACCAGGGACTGAAATGGAGTCAATCAAATTCCATATACATATGATTTTGTCAAAATGAACCCAACTATTAGGTATAACTATAATGTACTAATAAAATAAACTCAAAAAGAAAGAAGTTTCACTGCTCTGGGAGCACCAGGCTGCTCAGAAGCCCAGGCCACACTGACAGGAGAAATGTGGTTATGGCAGCCTCAGCCCCAGCTGAGGTCCCAGATGGCAGCCAGCACCACCCAATGGACATGGGACCACAGATGCCTCCAGATAACCCCAGACATCTACAGTCAAACCGTGGTGCAGCAGAGGCAGACTGTCCCTGCCGTGTCCAATGAAAACTCCTGAGCCACAGAATTCACAGGCATGATATATAGCTGGCCACTCATTACACCGTGAAGATATCTTACACATGAAGGTTACACAGAGGGGTAATTAATAGGATGTTCCAGAACCCATTTCCCAACCCCACCCACTTATGACCTCTGTGACCTTGTGCAAGCTGCTTCATCTCCTTGTGCCTCATTTTGCATATTTGTAAAGTGTACCTATCAACATCTACCTCGTTAGAGCATCAAGGGGCTCAGAAAGCACATAGAACACTACCTGGTACCCAGTAAACCCCCTGTACAGGCTGGCTGTTTCCACTCTAAAGACTTCCCTGAACACATCAGTCTCTCCACTGATTTGATACCTCGTCCATCTTTACTTCTCTCTCCCTAGAGATGACTCCTGAGTTGTTGAAGCGTAACTTCTCACCTTGACTGGTCTCTGGTGTCTTCAGGGCAGAGAACAGCATGCATCTAGGGTCCTAATAGCACTGAACATAAAACCTTGCACTAAAGAGGCAACCTGAGTGTCTATTGAATAAAAAAAAAAAAAGACAAGTATTTGAGTGATTCTTTGGCTCAGTTCCCAAGGATGAATGGGGAGGGATGGCCATGCTTTATCCTTGGTGGGGTCTGCCCAAGACCCATCCCTCTCCTTCATCCTCTCTTCTTCTGATGCTCCTCATTTACTCTGTGCCATTTCAGTCTCCATGGATGAGCTGGGCTCCATGGGTTCCTTTCAGTATCAAGAGTATTTAAACCTCTTATTGTATTTCCTGATGAACAGCTGTTTGGACAGGGTATCCACACATGCAGAAATTCTCAGTATTACTCAGAGTTGTCACAGGTGTGGGGAAATCTTCCGAGCTACATACTGCTGCTATGAGAATATCTAGAAATGAGAATTTGGGGAAAAAAATAGGAAATGTGTATTGAAAGCCTTAAAAACTGTATGCACTAACTTTCCTATGTTCACATATGTATACACCACCTGTGAAACTCCACATCATGTACAACCACAATAATGGCATGCTAATTAGGATAAATTATACTCCACGTATGTCTAATCTGTCAGAATATACTCTACTGTCATCTATATCTAAAGAGAACAAGTAAAAAAAAGAAAACTGTGTGCACTATCTTAAAATTACATTGTATGAGCAAAGGTAGTGATTAGATGGGAGTTCACTACAGTATGATCTAGAATAGTAAAGTACTCTTTCACTATTCTCTTCTGTAAACCTCACCATTGCATTAGGTGGCTGGAGGTGGGAGTTAGGAGAAGCCATCTCGGAGCTGTGTTCAAGGTGGTCAGGTCCATGTTTTGACAAAATCAACCAGAAAGAGAAACTTCCAGAAGAAAGAAGCAGTAAAAGGCTGACCAACTCCCAGAGACCAAAGGAAGTACCAAAGTTTCTCTATTTCTTGTAACTCTTTCTTGGAAATATGTGTAGAGCGCATTGTGAATGGAACTAGAACTTCAGCCCAGTGGATCAGAAAACTGCCTGACCTAGAATATTCTATACTGGGAATGCTCTAGCTCCTAAAGCTGTTCCGGTGACTCCAGACATTTATATGATATACAGTGCTGTCGCTGCAAAATGTTGAGCAGAAGGGAGCAGATGGGAGACTTGCAAAGACTTTGACAAACTGCTGTGACTCAGCACTAAACGATCCCACTGAAACAACTGGTCGGCCCTTCTGAAACTGCGGAGGTTAATGCCAACCGAGCCTTCATAGGCAGTGGCCACAGGATTGAAACGGGGCTTGGGAGAGACAGTCAGGACCCACCCGTTGCATTGGTCACCCAGCAAAAGGAACGAACTGTCGCGATTTGCATGGAATACCACCATGGCAGAGAACTGACATCACCAGAATGTGGCAGAGGAGATAACTTCATTGAAACCAGCGGCGACAGTGACTTCTTCCCTTCCCTTCTAATACCTTTCCTCCCAAGCATCATATAAATTTACAGGAGTAAAAAGTAACTCAGGAGTCAAAAAGAACAAGAAGTAACATGAGCAGCATGAAAAATCAAGGAAGAAAAGGAGTACAAACAATGCAGGACAGCCTAAATATTCAGGAGGACCTAGAGTCATCAGAAAAATGGTCATATAAAGAACTCAAGGAACACCTTAGACAGATGGAATGGAACCTTAAAGAGGATACAAGACAGCAAATTCAAGCAGCGAAAGAAAACATTGAGAATGAATTACATAAACAAATAAAAGAAGAAGTTAAGCATCTTTATCAGGAGATAGAGATTATAAAAAATAATCAAACAACAATTCTAGAAATGAAGGAAACGATAAACCAAATTAAAAACTCAATTGAGAGTATCACTAACAGAGTGGAGCAATTAGAAGCCAGAACGTCAGATAATGAAGACAAAATATATCATCTTGAAAAGAGTCTAGCCAACTCAGAAAGGCTGGTTAAAAATCACAAGAAAAACATCCAAGAGATATGGGATAACATAAAAAAAACAAACTTAAGAGTCATCGGGATAGAGGAAGGTATAGAGGTTCAAACCAAGGGAATGAACAACCTGCTGAATGAAATAATTATAGAAAACTTTCCAGAAATAAAAAAGGAAACAGATATACAAATTGAAGATGCATACAGGACACCGAGCACACAAAATCACAGTAGACCAACGCCAAGACACATTGTTATGAAGATATCCAATACACAGAACAAAGAGAAAATATTAAAAGCTACAAGAGAAAGGAGGCAGATTACATTCAGGGGTAAACCAATAAGGTTAACAATGGATTTTTCATCACAGACGCTGAAAGCGAGAAGATCCTGGAACAACGTATTTCAAACACTGAAAGACAATGGATGCCATCCAAGAATTTTGCATCCAGCAAAATTAAGCTTCAGGTATGACAACAAAATAAAAATCTTTCATGATAAACAAAAGTTAAAAGAATTTGCAGCCAGAAAACCAGCATTGCAAAGCATCTTGAGCAAAACACTACACGAGGAAGAAATGAAAAACAATAACCAAAACCAACAGTGGGAAGTGCCTCAGTAAAGACAGAGGGTGGGGGGAAGCTAATCGTGGAGAAACAAACTAAATTTTAAAAAAAGATAAATAATCAAACATGGCTGGAAGTACAAACCATAAATCAATAGCAACTCTAACATTAATGGCTTAAACTCTCCAATAAAGGGACATAGGCTGGTAACATGGATTACGAAAACAAATCCAACAATATGCTGCCTCCAGGAGACACATCTGATTGGAAAAGACATACACAGGCTGAAGGTGAAGGTTGGGAAAAAATATACCACGCACACAGTCCTCGTAAGCAAGCAGGGGTGGCCATCCTCATATCGAATAAAATCGACTTCAAGACTAAGTTAATCAAAAGGGATAAGGAAGGACATTATATACTGTTAAAAGGAACCATTCACCAACAAGACATAACAATTATCAATATTTATGCACCAAATAATGGTGCTGCGACATTCAGAAAACAAATTCTCCTCAAGTTCAAGAATCAAATAGACCACAACACAATAATTATGGGTGTCTTCAACACATCTCTCTCACCATTGGACAGATCCTCCAAACAAAAGTTGAATAAAGAAACTGTAGAACTCAATATCACAATCAATAACCTAGACTTAACTGACATATATACAATATATTAACCATCATCAAATGGATATACTTTTTTCTCAGCAGCACATGGATCCTTCTCAAAAATAGACCATATATTATGCCATAGGGCAACCCTCAGTAAATATAAAGGGGTGGAGATAATACCATGCATTTTATCTGATCATAATGGAATGAAACTGGAAATCAATGATAAAAGAAGGAAGGAAAAATCCTACATCACATGGAAAATGAACCATATGTTACTGAATGATCAATGGGTTACAGAAGACATAAAGGAGGAAATAAAAAAATTCTTAGAGATAAATGAAAATACAGACACAACATATCAGAATCTATGGGACACAATGAAAGCAGTTTTAAGAGGGAAATTCATCACCTGGAGGTCATTCCTCAAAAAAAGGAAAAAACAACAAATAAATGAGCTCACACTTCATCTCAAAGCCCTAGAAAAGGAAGAGCAAAACAACAGCAAATGCAGCAGAAGGCAAGAAATAATTAAAATCAGAGTGGAAATCAATGAAATGGAAACAAAAGAAACTATTGAAAAATTTGATAAAACTGAAAGTTGGTTCTTTGAAAAAATAAATAAGATCAACAGACCCTTAGCCATGCTAAAGAAGAGAAGAAGAGAGAGAACTCAAATTACTAACATACGGGATGAAAAAGGCAACATCACAACAGATACTACAGAAATACGGAAGATAATTAGGAATGATTTTGAAAACCTATATTCCAATAAAATAGAAGATAGTGAAGACATCAATAAATTTCTTAAGTCATATGATTTGCCCAGACTGAGTCAGGAGGATACACACAATTTGAACAGACCAATATCAATGGATGAACTAGAAGAAGCCATCAAAAGACTATCAACCAAGAAAAGCCCAGGACCGGATGGGTATACAGCGGAGTTTTACAAAACCTTTAAAGAAGAATTAATACCAATACTTTTCAAGTTATTTCAGGAAATAGAAAAAGAGGGAGCTCTTCCAAATTCATTTGATGAGGCTAACATCACCTTGATTCCGAAACCAGACAAAGACACCTCAAAGAAAGAAAAATACAGACCAATATCTCTAATGAACCTAGATGCAAAAATCCTCAATAAAATTCTGGCGAATCAGATACAAAAACACATCAAAAAAATTGTGCACCATGATCAAGTAGGATTCATCCCTGGTATCCAAGGATGCAAGGTTCAATATACGGAAATCAATAAATGTTATTCACCACATCAATAGACTTAAAGATAAGAACCATATGATCATCTCGATAGATGCAGAAAAAGCATTCGACAAAGTACAGCATCCCTTTATGTTTAAAACATTAGAAAAACTACGGATAACAGGAACTTACCTCTAACATTGTAAAAGCTATCTATGCTAAGCCTCAGGCTAGCATCATTCTGAATGGAGAAAAATTGAAGACATTCCCTCTAAAATCTGGAACAACATAAGGATGCCCTCTATAACCACTTCTATTCAATATAGTTCTCGAAACACTGGCCAGAGCAATTAGACAGATGAAAGAAATTAAAGGCATAAAAATAGGAAAAGAAGAACTTAAATTATCACTATTTGCGGAAGACATACCTAGAAGACCCAAAAGGGTCTACAAAAAAACTACTAGAACTAATAAATGAACTCAGCAAAGTGGCAGGATATAAAATCAACACGCATAAATCAAAGGCATTTCTGTATATCAGCGACAAAACTTCTGAAACAGAAATGAGGAAAAAACACCCCATTCACAATATCCTCAAAAAAAATAAAATACTTGGGAATCAACCTAACAAAATAGGTGACAGATTTATACAATGAAAACTACAGAACCCTAAAGAGAGAAGTAGAAGAAGATCTTAGAAGATGGAAAAATATACCTTGTTCATGGATAGGCAGAACTAACATCATCAAAATGGCGATATTACCAAAAGTTCTCTATAGGTTTAATGCAATGCCAATCAAAATCCCAACTGCATTTCTTATAGAAATAGATAAAGCAATCATGAAATTCATATGGAAAAATAAAAGACCCAGAATAGCAAAAGCAACTCTAAGCAGGAAGTGTGAATCAGGCGGCATAGCAATACCAGATTTCAAACTATACTACAGAGCAATAGTAACAAAAACAGCATGGTAATGGTACCAAAACAGGCAGGTGGACCAATGGTATAGAATAGAGGACACAGAGACTAATCCACAAAGTTACAACTATCTTATATTTGATAAAGGGGCTAAAAGCATGCAATGGAGGAAGGATAGCATCTTCAACAAATGGTGTTGGGAAAACTGGAAATCCATATGCATCAAAATGAAACTGAATCCCTTTCTCTCGCCATGCACAAAAGTTAACTCAAAATGGATCAAGGAGCTTGATATCAAATCAGAGACTCTGCGTGTGATAGAAAAAAAAAGTTGGCTCAGATCTACATATTGTGGGGTCGGGCTCCAAATTCCTTAATAGGACAGCCATAGCACAAGAGTTAATAACAAGAATCAACAAATGGGACTTACTTAAACTAAAAAGTTTTTTCTCAGCAAGAGAAACAATAAGAGAGGTAAATAGGGAGCCTACATCCTGGGAACAAATTTTTGCTCCTCACACTAATATCCAGAGTATATATAGAGCTCTAATATCCAGAGTATACAAAGAACTCAAAAAATTAGACAATAAGATAACAAATAACCCAATCAACAAATGGGCCAAGGACCTGAACAGACACTTCTCAGAGGAGGACATACAATCAATCAACAAGTACATGAAAAAATGCTCACCATCTCTAGCAGTCAGAGAAATGCAAATCAAAACCATCCTAAGATACCATCTCACTCCAGTAAGATTGGCAGCCATTATGAAGTCAAACAACAACAAGTGCTGGTGAGGATGTGGGGAAAAGGGTACACTTGTACATTGCTGGTGGGACTGCAAATTGGTGCGGCCAATTTGGAAAGCAGTATGGAGATTCCTGGGAAAGCTGGGAATGGAACCACCATTTGACCCAGCTATTGCCCTTCTCGGACTATTCCCTGAAGACCTCAAAAGGGATACAGGATACTACAGGGATACTGCCACATCGATGTTCATAGCAGCACAATTCACAATAGCTAGACTGTGGAACCAACCCAGATGCCCTTCAATAGATGAATGGATAAAAAAAGTGGCATTTATACACAATGGAGTATTATGCAGCACTAAAACATGACAAAATCATGGAATTTGCAGGGAAATGGATAGCACTAGAGCAGATTATGCTAAGTGAAGCTAGCCAATCCCTAATAAACAAATGCCAAATGTCTTCTTTGATATAATGAGAGCAACTAAGAACAGAGCAGGGAGGAAGAGCAGGAGGGAAAGATTAACATTAAACAGAGACATGAGGTGGGAGGGAAAGGAAGAGAAACGGGAAATTGCATGGAAATGGAAGGAGACCCTCATTGTTATACAAAATTACATGTAAGAGGACGTGAGGGGAAAGGGGAAAGAAAACAAGGGAGAGAAATGAATTACAGTAGTTGGGGTAGAGAGAGAAGATGGGAGGGGAGGGGAGGGAGGATAGTAGAGGATAGGAAAGGTAGCAGAATACAAGAGTTACTAATATGGCATTATGTAAAAATGTGGATGTGTAACCGATGTGATTCTGCAATCTGTATTTGGGGTAAAAATAGGAGTTCATGACCCACTTGAATCTAATGTATGAAATATGATATGTCAAGAGCTTTGTAATGTTTTGAACAACCAATAAAAAAGAAATATAAAAAAATAGAATAGTAAAGTAAAAATCAGATACAACTAGATGTCCTATAATAGAGGCTAGTTAAATATACCATAATCTATGCAGATGAAGCATACTATTCATTCAGCCAATGTTCACCAAGGGCCAGCTCTGTGCACATCTGTGTGAAAGCTAAAAGGAATGCATGGAGCAGACAGAAATCCCACTCTTGTGGAAGGCCATCATTGTGAAGGGTAACAGCGCCAAATGCAACACATTTTTTTTTATAAAAGTACACTCTTGGAGGATGATATTGGCCTGTGGAGAAAAATTAAGCAGGAAAGGAGGAAGGAGAATGTGGGGGTGGGATTAGAAGAGGAGCAGAAAAATATTAAATAGGGTAGTTGGGGAAGATCTCATAGAGAAGTGTTCAACCAAAGTAAGTCTGTCCTAAACCTGTCTTTGAACGTGGATGACAGTTTGTCACAAAGCGCCCCCCTATACAGTACCTGTACCCTACCTTGATGGGTGAACAAATTGTAACCCAACCTAACCAGCAACAGAGTCTCAACCAATCACAGTAGTCTAGCTTCAGCCAATCACAGGCTGCCTGTTGATCAGACCTTATCCATATAAGGCAAATGTGGACTGCAGCCCATCCACTTGTTTCCCTAGTTTGCCTCCTTTTTCTCTCCCTAGCAATATCGCCTGAAGGAGGTGGGCCATTGTAAACCACCTTACCTCCCAAGTGCTACCCAGTTCTAAAACCTTCTTCTTGCTCAAGTAAATTTTGTCCGATTTAACTGGTCTCAGTTTAATAGAAGGTGAAATTTAAATAAAAGCCTGAAGGAAGCTGGGAGTGTGGGGGTGCTGGCCTATAGTCCCCTCGGCTCAGGAGGCTGAGGCAAGAGGATCACGAGTTCAAAGCCAGCCTCAGCAAAAGCAAGGTGCTAAGCAACTCAGTGAGACCCTGTCTCTGAATAAAATACAAAATGGTACTGGGGATGTGGCTCAGTGGTCGAATGTCCCTGAGTTCAATCCCTGGTACCAAAAACAAATCACAACAAAACAAAACAAACAAAAATCTATCTTTGAATGTGGGCAACCAGACCCCAAGGGCCTTGTGGGCCACAGTGGAGTCCCAGAGTGTATTTTGAGCGAGAAGAAACTGGTGCAGTCATGAGAGGCGAAGGATTGACAGGATCTGCCTCAGGTCCCCAAAGCTCACTGGCTACCAGGCTGGGGACAGACTTAAAGGAACTAGGGCAGAAAAAAGGAAGTGCTCACAATAGCCCAAGCATGGACCCCAGGTGAGCAGGGTGAACTGCCGGCTGCACTGTGAGAGCAGGTGGAACAGGACTTGCCGCCACACTGGGTACAAGGTGCGCTGAAAAGGGAAGTCCAGAAGGATCTGCCTGTGAGTGACCTGCAGGAGAAAAGGCAATGACTGAGAACATGTTCCGAGTATGTCTCTAAGGGGCAGTGGGTGGGGAGCATTGTGAAGCAGTGTTCTCAAAGAATTCTAATTTTGGAAAGGAAAATACATCGTATCAATATTTAAAACATCCTGAAGGATAGCAATGAGCTGTGAATAGGGGTTACTTCTGAAATAAACCTATTAGTGGTTTTTATTTTCTTCTTTTGCCTCTATAGTCATGCCCCGCAGAATGACGTTTTGGTTGACAACAGACCACATACATGACAGTGACCGCAGAAGATTATACTACCTAGTGATGTCCTAGCTCTCTTTGTGGAAGTATATGCTGTAGTATTTGCACAACAATGAAATTGCCTAATGAGGCATTTCTCATAAAATAGCCCTCTCATTGGTAATGCTTGACTCTATTTAATTTCTGTTTTCCCAACATGTATGTGCATTACTCTTCTTTGTGGGGAGAGGAGGTAGCTCAACTATGCTGCCCAACTTGACCTTGAGCTTCTGGGCTCAAATGAACCTCCCACGTTGCTGGGACTCCAGGAAGATGCCACTGTTCCCAGCTGCAGTGCGTTTTTTCAAAATTAGTCTATTATAATTATACATAATAGATGGAATCATTATGCTGCACTTTGCTTTTTAACTAAGAAAAATTATTTGCTTTTAAATATTTAAGCTTGATTCTCCTTCCCATCTTCCTGACCCTGGATCTGTTAATAGGGGACCTTCTTCTAGGTTTTCCTTCTTCATGATTTTCTCTGTTTTCCTGATGTTAATTATAGCTACTTAACACCTTGTATCTCCAGAGGGAAGACAGTAAACATTTAGAAATCCTCATTTTATTTCCCAGAAGCAATTCCAGGTGAAGGGGGCGGGGGCTGTGCCTTACAAACTCAAGGTGAGTTGCATGTGATAGTCTTGGTAGAAAAAAACAGTGTAGGGTCATACTCGAGTTTTTGATGCACATAAATTATTAAACATAAAATGCAAGATGTAGCCTGGAATCCAGAATGGTTGTGGAGACTAACTGGAAGTACAACTCTGTCTTGCTGTTGAGAACCTGTCATTTGCCTTGTTCCAAAAGGCAAGACACTCATGTGTGGGAAAATGAGGATGCATACAATCAGTCTAATAGGTGGGTGGAGAAAAATGGAAGAGTATGTTGGAATAATTCAGGGACAGCCATCTGTATACTGTGACAGCTGACCATAACCCTAAAGAAAGAGAAAGGAAAGATGAGGGTCCCTATAGGGAAATGAGGCCATTTCAGTTCTACATAATGACAACTTGTTCTCTGAAGAAATCCTCTTAGGAACATTCAAACTTTCTTTTTTGTGTTAGGCCCCAGTAGTTCTGGTACATAGACGTTATTCACCCTGTTCTCTTTGTCCTTGGAAATTCTCCTGGTCTATCCAAAATGCAAGTTAGGATTAACTAATCCTTCTGCTTTTAAATGAACATTTAAAAATGAAACCTTGAAATGATGTGCATGATGATATTTATGTGTTTAAGAAATGAATTTCTTTGGCACAATAATTCTAGCATCGCCACTCTCACAGTTAATGACTAAATAAATGACTCCTACTTTTTGGTTTTGTAAACATTTCTCTCTCCATTATCATTTATTTTCTTATGGGAGCCATATAGACTGCATCATAAACTCAACCCAGAGAATTGTTTTAAGTTTATTTTATGCAATATTTAGTAGAAACTTCCTATAACATCCATTAGGGGAGATAATGGATTTCTTTCTTTTTCTAGAAAGTCTGTACTCCTACAACAGACATAAAATGAACATTTTATACACTCTGGACCTAGGCCTACCCAAGTTCTCAAATTGTGCAGATTTAGAAATAAGCACAAGGACAATTTCCTGCTATTCTGTAAATGTGCGGCCTGCCAGTAGGAGAAAAATATCTGCTATGAAGACTGTACACCTGGTACCTCTGCACATGCATGGATGCTCATGTTTGGAAGTCGGTCCCATAAACTGGATATGTGACCAGTGACCTGGCAGGTGTCAGACAGGCTCAGAGGGGCACTGAGTCCAGATGCTTCTTCCTCAGTGACAACAGCATCAACAGCAGTATTCACAATCCATGGAGTGCCAAGCAGTGCCTGCTGCATACAGGAGAAGCAGATTGAATTGCATGTTCCCTGAGGGTACAAAGTGATTTGGTCGCCAACGTTGAGATGCATACGGTGATAAGGTGGAGACCTCTCTCTCCTGCCACACACATACACTTTTTCCAGCCTCTTCCCTCTCCTGAATTTTCTCTAAAGCACATCCCACCCTCTGTATTGATCTGGGTTCTCCAGGGAAATAGAACAAATACAATATAGAGAGACATACAGAGGAAAGAGAGAAATTATTATGGGAATTGGTTCTCGCAATTATAGAGACCAAGAAGTTCCATGATGTGCCACCTGCAAGCCAGGGACACAGAAAACTTAATCTTGAGAGCTGAGCACCAGGCAAGTCAATGAAGTTAGTCCCCATCTGAGGCCAAAGGCCCAGCAGTGGGGGGGGGGGGACTCTGATATAGGTCCCAGGTTTGAAAACCTAAAAACCAGAAACTCCACTGTCCAAGGCTAGGAGAAGATGATCCCAATTCAAAAACAGGAGGAATTCACCATTCTCCAACTTCTTTTTCTACTCAGCTCTTCAATGGATTGGGTGATATCCATCCACAGACCTTCTTAACTCAGTTAACCAGTTGAGTGCTTATGCTAATCCCTTCCTGAAACATCCCACGACACAAACAGAAATGATGTTTTATCACTGGGAGTTCCTTCGACACATAAAATCTCTCCACACCTCTTCATTTTCTTAATATTTACTTTTTTATTTTGCTTAATGTCTGTCTCCCTCCTCTAACATGCAAGTTCTGTAGGGGAAGGGGTTTTGGTTATTTTATGAAGTTCTCTCCATCACCAGTACTCTATCACTCAATAAATAGTTAAGAATAAATGAAGTTTTCCCCAGGGCCTAAGACAGCACCTACAACACTGTGGAACTCAATAAGTCATCGCTGAATGAATTAGGGTGTGCACCTTTATCTCATTTAATCCTTCCTAATCCTCATACCTAAAATAGGTATTATTGCCCCAAATTTATAGGCCAGGAAACAAAGACTCAAAGGGGTTCAGTAGCTTGTTCAGGGTCATGTGAGCACATAATGGCAGAGAGAAGAGGCAAAGCTAGTTCTGTCTGATATCATAGCTCTTGTAATTAGGCTAAATTGAACCAGAATGGTTTAACATGGAACTTGGAGAGAGATCCATTGGGAATGCATAGATTTATTGATATCTACATGTACATTTAATTACCATTTTTAAACACTAATGACCTGGAGAACAAAAGTCTGGTTCAGGTTCTCTTTTATAGTTACCTGCTTATCCTCAGATTGATTCTGCATCATGAAAATGTATTAAGTATTTATTGAGCACCTATTATGGGTCAAGCTCCATACATCAGGGAATCTGAGTTAACAAGAGCTATTCTCTCATGGAGTTTGCAATTTTGCACAGGAGAGAGATAACAAGCAATAAATATATCAAGCACATTGTATATTGTGTTAGAAATTGCCAACTACTATGGGAGTTGGGGGGAGCTGAGCAAGGTGAGGGGAATCCAGAGTGCCAGGAAGAGTAACTGGAAATTCCAGATCAAGGCTTGAAGGAGGAAGAAGAGTGAATTATACAGGATGAGAGTTCAAGGTGGAAGGAATGCCCAGAGCAAAACGTCTAATGCAGAAGTGTCCCTAGCATGTTCAAGAATGGCAGGAGACCAGTATGGCTGCAATGGGGTGCCTGAGGGGGGCAGAAGTACGAGACAGATCTCATACTGGTTTGGGTAAGGGTCTTCCAAAAGCCCATGTAGTAAAGGCTTGATCTCCAGCCTGTGGTGTTGGGAGGTGGTAAACCTTTAAGAGGTTCACCCAGTTGGAGGGAGTCAGGTCACTAGACAATATCAAGGGGATATTGAGATTCCAGCCCTTTCCTCTTTCTCTTTCATTTCCCAAATTCCGTAGGGTGGTCAGCCTCCTCTCCTGTGTGAACCTGCCATCACATACTGCCCAGCCACATGCCTAAAAGTAATGGAGACAATCAACCACAGACTGGAATCTCCAAAACCGTGAGCGAAAATAGACCTTTCCTCCTGGTAATGTTGATTTTCTCCTGTATCTTGTCACAGTGACACAAAGCTGACTAATATAATCAGGAAGTTAAGAGGGCCAATCCTGCAAGGCAGTTTTTTTTTTTTTAATTTTTTATTGATTATTTAAAATTCACAATAGCTAGACTGTGGAACCAACCTAGATGCCCTTCAATAGATGAATGCAAGGCAGTTTTAACCATGTAAGGACTTTGGCTTTTATCCTGGGACCAAAGGAAAGCCCCTGGAGGGTGTTAAGCAGAGCAGTGTCATAATCAATCTTAAAAGTTGGAAATAGACTTCACAGAACGAAGATGGGAGCAGGGAAACCAGGTAGGAGGCTCTGCAGAAACCTAGACACAAAAAAAGAAAAGATGGTGGTGACCCATACTAGAAGGGTAACAATAAAGGTGGTAAAAAGACATCCAGGTTCTATTTTCTGACATACCCATTAATTCTACCCTCAATATTGCTGCCACTACAGCTACTTCTGTCTCTCTTGCTGTTTAACCTTCATTTAAAAGAACATACATCCTAAGGGTACAGCCTGAAGAATGTTCATAAAGTGAACGCACTTAGCATCCAGGTAGGAACTTAGAAGGCTCATTTGTGCCTCACCTAGTCACCATCCCCATTGTCCCCAAAGGTAACTGGTCTCTAACACAGGTGATTTTTTTTTGAAACTAATGTAAAATGGGACTCTACGTGCTCTTTTGTGTGTGGCTCTTTCCTTTTCACAATGACATCACAGTGTATAGTCCTGGTTTATTCATTTCTTCATATTTTATCCACCATTTATTTTCTTTATAGTCAATTTTTCTAAAAATCCATATGGGACAAACTCCAATATCTATTGACTATGGGTCTTTTTCTATTGTCTGTTTTTCCTCTTTGAGTTGAATGCTAGCATTGTGTATGAAAATGCGTGAAGGCTCTGATAATGTTTCTTCCTCCTGAAAGGATTTATTTGTCCTCACTAGAGGACAGAATTGGACAGAGCACTCTAATCTGATCTGCACCTGGTTGCTTGGAGTGAATATGGTTTCAGCCTCAGAGAGCTGGTCTCTTAGAGTTTCCACCACTTCCTGGAAGCATCCAGCTGCAGACCAAGGCTTTAACGTATGGGCCTTTGGGTAATACTCCAGATCCAAACTCGGCCGCTGTCCATGGTGGGGGACACTGTGGAAGAAAGTTATGACCTATGTGTAGCCACTGTGGACACCAAACACTCCATTGGTGGTTAAGTATCTTCACTTCTGCTGAGTCTGAGACATCTGAACCCTCAGATCTTGATCCCTCTGTGGCAACAGGAGCAGACCCTTCCTCAAAGCCGCCTTCCCTCACCTGGACACCATAGAAAGTCTGAGGGAGGCACTTACAAGACCCTTGTCCTTCACAAGATCCACCCACCCCTCCCCTCATTGTCTCCAGACCACTAACCAGGGTAAATTCCCAGTGCGGTCCCAGGGAGGGAAATGCAATCCAATTGCAATTGAAGTTAGTTGACAAAAGCATTCACCAAAACTGTTGAGGAAATTTATATGCATTTGAAGAAACACATAGGGAACTCTGTTGGGCCAGCAAGTACCTCCTAAAAGCAAATAAGGGAATGTTTATTGATACCCACCAATAATTCGGTATCCTCAAAAGGATAATTTTGTCTGCCCTAATATGCTGGTCAGAGGGTCCTTGAAGCTTGGATACATCAATAGCACAGAGTAAAATGTGAGAAAGATATCAAATCTGCCTTGGCATGGTATGGAGGGCGGAGTCAGGGGTCCAGAGAGAATTTATTATGCAGCACCAGAGACCCTGAGCTTGTTCCCTGGGAGGCCCAGAGAACATGCCCTTTATACAGAAGAAACTCACTGGTGAGATATGTAACAACAAATTCCACCAGTAAAATATTAAAATAAAGTTAAATACAAAAAAATCCCTCACTGTTTGAGGGGTCCCTGGTGTTATTGGGAATTGCTTGTTATTCACGGTCCGTGGTTCATCATAGGAAATGCTGTCATGAAAGGGAGCTCCCTAATATTAGTGAAGATGAAAATATTCTGGAGTAACAAAGGCCAGACTGAGCATTCAGCCATCAGAAGTAAGGTGAGTAATATCACTCCAATGGGCAGCAAGGCCAGGGTCACCACAGGGAACCTGGCACAGGCAGTAATAAACCACAGTGTTCCTGAGAGAAGATAGATGAGAAACTAATGAAGATGCTTCTTTATTTGTATAATCAAAAATAAATAAATAAGAAGGGACAGTAAGCAGAAATCTGTTGTCAAGTGACCAAAAGAAAAATGGTCATTCCTGACCTTGTTCCCAGATTGGAGCCAGTTCTCAGACCCCAGGGTTCAATGATCAGAGGAGAAACTGAGTTCCCTTGAGAACAGACCCTACCATTTTGAGGTGAACCTTCCAAAAGAAGGTATGTAACTTCACACTAGGAAAAGGGAAATGAGGAGAATCTTCAGGTTTGCAAGTCTAAACACCGATGCCAGTCAAATGTGACATTGTGTGATGGCTGTGTTTAGGATGGGGGCTTAAGAGGTCAGGTAATAGATGGAGTCCTTGTCAAGGCAAGCTGGACAGTGGTTCTAAGGGTCTGAGGACACTTCTGTGGTTGTTTCCCTGGGGAAAGATGCATAATTGGAGTGGATAGCTTCAGAAGCTGGTAGAACCTTCCCAATGTTCATTGACATGTGGAGTAAGAACCTAGAGGGCAGGAAGGAGAAAATGGAAAATCCAGAGAGTTCCTCTCCCCAGCTAAGATAGCAAATGGAGGCCATGCTCATTCCAGGTGGAGTGGCTGAGACTGGCTCTACTCCCAGGAACTTAACAAAAGCAGGGGGTGGATATCCCATTCCATTGACCTATATGGCCTCTGCAAAAATAATAATAATAATAATACAACGGAGTTTCATAAATAATGGTAGACTATCAAAACCTTATCAAAGCTGTAGTCCCAGTTGAATATGGCCCCTGGGTTGGATGTGGTAGCTTAGTGGGACAGATCAGCACAGCCTTTGGTACCTGGGTTGTGGCTATCCATTTGGCAAACCAGTCATCTGCCCAGGAAAGATGATCAAAAGCAATTCTATTTAACACAGGAGGGATATAAGTACATATCCACTGTCTTTCCCATGGACTGTATTCATTTATTCTCTTCCTGTCACCTTGACTGTCCCCAGAACATCATGCTGGTCTATTATATTATTGATATTATGCTACTCAGACATGGTAAATAAGAAGTGGCCAGTACTCTGGTTGCCGTAATAGCACACAAATGCCAGAGGGTGGAACATAAACCCTAAAAATATCAAAGTCCTGCCACATGAGGACTTTGATTTTCAGAGTTCCATGATTTAGAATATGTCCTCTATGGTTAAAACAAAATACTCCTTCAAAAAAGTCCATTGTTGGGTGAAACACTCTGGATATTTGGGGGCAGCCTATACTGAACTTGAGATTGCTTCGCCAACCTGTTTCAAGGGTGATTCGCAGTATGCGACTTTTGATTGAGGCCCAGGTAATAAAGAGGGTGTTACAGAAATTCTAGATTTCAGTACAGCCTACTCCACTACTGAGGTTATACAGTTCATCAGATCCAATATCATCAGGGGTATTTGTGTCAGAAAAGGAAGCTGTGGGGATTTTTTGACAAGACCCAATAGTAGATTTGCAGGCAAAATGCATAGGGTTCAGGAGCAAGGTCTTGTTCACTCCATTCGAGTATTTTTAAGTACAAGGGATGAGTATCCAATTGCTCACCATTCAGAAGTCCCTTTCTGATGTGATAATGGGTCAATAGAGACCAATAACCTGGAAATGGGGCATTGACCCATGAGGGGAGCTAGCCACCATGAACTAGACATGGTCAGCCCCACCACATTGGTCAGGTGTGATTACGGCACATTTAGGATGAGGTCAGAGCAAGTCCAGAGAGAGTAAGGTGTCCCAGGTCTCCATGCCACCTGCCTCTGTTGGCCTGACACCTCTCTCAGTTGACATACATAACCACCGGAGCCTCTGCGACTCACTGGTGAAGAAGGACCACACAGCTCATTCTCAGTTCATGGATGGATTGTTTTAAGTCATTGGTGCTGGACAGCAGTGGACGGTTGTCAACCACACAGCTCCACTCAAGGGTGTCCCTGAAGGACAACGTCCAGGGAACCACTCCCAGAAGGCGGGCCTGTGTGTGCTTGCTTGTCCACTCTGTATGGCAGGAGCAGGGGTGTGCCCTCCTGGCAGGGAGAACAGCGTGGCCGCAGGGCAGGGGCTTAAGGACAAGTCTGAAAGATGGGAGACAAAGTGTCCTGGGAAGAATGATGTGGAAGGACCCCTGGAAGTAGCCATAACATGTGCAGATTTGTGTGTCTCACAGCAGGGTCACCAGGGAAGATTCAGGACAGAGGGAGCACCTACTAAGCAGGTAGACAGGAGGAATTGACTGGCAGGTGTCAGTCATGCCTTGTCCTCAGCCACCTCAGAGCTTGTACAATAGCCCAGAATGGATGGCCATGGTGACAGGGGTGGTGGCTCTGCGAGGGCTCATTACTGCAAACTCTTCACCAAGACAGACTTGTCTGCCTATTGCTGCTGCTGAATGTCCTACTGATTAGCAGCAAATTCTGGTGCAGAACACTCGATATGGTTTCATCCCTCAAGACCAATTAGTGGCTCGGAGATGAATTTATCCCATCAGGCCCCTTCCACCTAGAGGGGGCACAGATTCAACTTGACCAGAATGGAACTATTCTGAATGTCATTTGCCTTCTCTTTTGTGGTGGAGTGACTCTAAGAGCACCACTCTCCACGGACGTACAGAGCACCCAAGGAACTGACGTGGGGACCTATGGGATGTCACCCATCAGTGGAACTTGAAGGAGGCAGAACAGCGAATGCAGAACCGTGGGATCCTCTGTCCTAGCACACTGCACACCACCTGGAAGAGGCTGCCTCACGGAGGCAAGGCTGATCTCTGCAAGGCTCAGCTGGGCTGAGACAATGCCCTGTGGGTTCAGGGTCCTGGCCTCTGCGATGCAGGATATGTGTTGAACTGCTGATCATCGCTTGAAACCCTGTCCTCAATGATACAGTGAACCAAGGGGCACAACCAAAGGGCAGAAGTAGGATTAACTGCTGTCAACAGGAGTTACCCACTCTGGGAATTGGAACTTCTCTTCCTTGCAGCTTCTGACTCCATGAGATTAGAAGTCTCCCCATGAGGACAAGGTCAGAGCAGCACTTTCACTAGCGAACAGTTCAGGTTTAGAACAGATTTAGGTTTCACTAAACCTAAAGCTACAACTGCCACCAGGTCATTCTGGACTCACTTTCATAGACCAGCAGGCAAAGGAGGGAATTATGACACCAGCAAGGATCATCACCCTTGATTGACATGAGGAGTCAGAGCTGCTGCCACATCATGGGGGGAGGGGGCGTGTGTGGGAACACAGGGCATCCACTGGAGCCTTTCTTGATCTCTTGAGGCCCATAATCATGATAAAAATGCACAACGATGGACCAAAAATGGCATCACATCAAAGGATGCAAACCTGTATCACTTTAGGTGCCACTAAGAATAGGGAAAATCTAGAGTGGGTAATGGAGAGAGGAGATGCGGGAGAGTAATTACCACCTCAGAACCAGTGGCATCCAATGGTACTTCAGTGTAGGACATGTGTTCAAAAGTGTCTAACCTGGCTTGACCTTGAAGACTTGCTGACAGAGTGGGCTTAATGTAGGGCATAGCCATATCTGAGCAGCTCAGGATGCAGAAGATGCCCCAAATCACATCTGCTACCCATCGTGGATTTCAGCCATAACTGCCATGGGTGGTTCCAAGCAAACTCCCATCCAAGCTGACCCTACTTTCTGGTTCAGGGGCTTTGCAGTGATCTATGAATCCATTTGGCCCATGCCCTACACAGCCCAGAGGTTCCCGGTCATCCCCACACCAGAGGCAACAGGAGATAAGAGACTGTGGATAAATGCTCCCACCTCCCATCCCTCAGATGAACAGAACCAGGAAGCACCCTTTATACTTCTCAGAGGTCCCAGCAGGACCAGACCGCTTTGCTCACAAGAGCAATCTCGGTAACGGAGCATTCCATCAGCACCTCTCCTGTCTCCCACACTCATGCCCTCTGCATTTAACTCCCAAATAAGGCAACTGGGCCCAAGCCCACATCTCAGGCTCTGCTTCCGGGGTTCCAAAGCTAAGGCAATAGCTATACCTGCAGGAAGGGACTATTTGTTAATACTTGAAATCTTCCAGAGAAGCAAGATTCCATCCAAAGTCAGAGAATAATTAGAAGAATAAGGTGAGACGGGTTTATGTATAAGACAGAGGGCTATTTCATAAGTTCAACCCTACCAGGTGCAGATCATTTAATAAATTAGTAATATAGGCTTTTAGAGCTGAAATAATGTGACCCATATTATACAAAAGCTTAGAGAGGCAGAGGAAAGCATGTAACCCATGACTCCCTTTTCTTTGAAAACATGTACTTTCATTGCCTGGGCATAAACACACACACACACACACACACACACACACATTGAAAACATTCTCAGGGCATCACTAGTGGGTGATATATTGTTTACAAGTCAAAGACTCAAGAGGAGAAAGCCTCTTGGTGAATAAATAGCCTGATACACCTACATGTAAGCGGTAACTGCAGAAATAAACAGAATTAGTCCTGCTTCGTTTTTAGAGGAAGGTAATTTACACATTAATCATGTTTTCCACTAGCTACGCTTTCAAGAACCACATATTGTAGTTCCCCTTGCTCTGCAGTTTCAATTTCTACAGCTTTTGTTAACCCATGGTCAACTGTGGTCAAAAATATGAAATGAAAAGTTCCAGAAATAAACAACTCAAAAAGTTTTAAATTACATGTTGGTCTGAGTAGCATGACGAATCTGGTGCTAGAGAGATGACTCATTCATTCCTTGGTCCAGTGTATCCAAGTTGTATATGCTACCTGCCTGTGAGTTACTCAGTACCTGTCTTGTTATTAGACTGACTGTCATGGTGTTGCAGCACTTGTGTTCAAGGAACCCTTATGTAACAAGTCTAATGTTCTGTCACAATGCCTTCATCCTTCATCTCACTTCATCTCATCATCTGGACATTCTATCATCTGACTTCATCACAAGAAGAAGGGCAAATACAAGATGGTATGATACTTTGAAAGAGAGAAACTACATTCATATAACTTTGATTACAGTATTTTGTTATAATTAGTCTATGTTATCTTTAGCTATTATTGTTAATCTCTTTTTGTGCCTAATTAAGTTTTGTCATAGGTATGTATGCATTGGGAAAAAACATAGTGCACATAGGGTTCAGTACTGTTCTTGGTTTCAAGCATTCATGGGGAGTCATGGAACATAACCACCATGACAAAGGGGTGCCACTATACAGACTTCAAGGGTTCTTTGGACCACAGTTCAAATACCTGAAGCAACCCATATATTTTCCTTCTAGAAATTTCTGCACCAAGTGGTCTATAGCATTCAGGACTCCTCTACTTTGCTAAAGGAACCTATAGACACCAGAACAGCAGATCCTGTTAGGATATTGCAATGTTGTTCCGCGTTGACCCAAATAAGTACAGCCTTCACACTTCTCAAATACAGCTCAACCTGCAACCTTCTTTTCCTAATTTCAGTGGAAACGGGAAGAAGTTGCCATCGTTTTGCGTCATCCTTTGACTTAGCTGAAGGTAGTTAGTAGTTTTTATATTGGGCCAGGCCCATGATTTATAGGAATGGAAGGAAGCTGAGAATATATAAAGATTTGCAGGGAATTGTGTGATAATTAGTGTTTGCCTCCTGAGTAATTGTGCCATGAAGATTTTTCCTTAGCGTTAGGGGCTGAACTCTGTCTATCCTTCCTTCCTGCAAAAAGACATGGAAGTCTTAACCCCCGGTAACTCATAATTTAACTCAGTTTTTTAAATAGAATTGATGCAAATGTCTAGTTACATTAAGAAGAGGTCCTACCGGAGCAGGGTGGGCCCGAATCCAATATGACAGCTGTCCTTAGAAGAAGACAACTGTGTGAAGACAGAGACACACATAGGGATGACATTAAGTGACCACAAAGGTGGAGGTTGGAGTCACGCAGCTACAAGCCAAGAATTTCCAGGTTACCAACAAGGCAGCAGAAGTTGGGAGACTCAAGGAAGGAGCCCTGCAGCTTTCAGAGGATGCATGACCCTGCCGATGCCTTGTTCTTGGACTTTTAGCCTCCAGAGCTATGAGACAATGGATTTCTCACAGTACCTAGCTTGTGGTACACTTGTTACAGCAGCCTAAGAAACTAATACATTTACATAAATGGTTTACCTTTGACCAAGTGCCTAAGATATACTGACAAGGGGGAAAGTGTGTTCTATTTTGCACCCATTTCTTCTTGTTTAAAGGGACTTTAGAAGTTTCTGAAGTAAGAGGTTATTTTCAGGAATAATAATGCAAATTTCCATTTTGGATGCATTTAGTTGTAATTTTGGATGTATTTAATTGTAATGTATAACCGAGAAGCACTTCTTACAAAATGATCCATACTAAATCCACCTGGGATTTGAAGCAGTACCGAACTCAACTCACTACCTCTGCAGGCCTTAAGAGATACACAAGTCTAAGAATAGCAGAGTATTATTCTAAAATTAAAATAATCACTACAGCACTGTGACAAAATGCCTTTATGTGGGGCCTCCACAGGCCTGGCTGTGCCCAGTTTAATTAAGGAGTTTTATCTGCATAAATAAATTATTATCCAAGGCAAAATAAAAGTTATTCGATTTGTTCACACTCAATTTCATTTAGGTGTACAATTAGTGGTTTAAGTCTACTGCAAAATAATTCAGCCAAGAAATCAATTTTAGCACCTACAAAAAAAAAAGCCCAACCAGGCTATAATTATAATCTTCCAAATGCTAATTGCATACAGTTTTGGTGGGAGATGTAGATATGTATACATATGCAATCTCAGTGTTTACCACCAAAAAAAATTCTACTTGTCTAAAACACAGGGAAGTTATTTACATTATTTATGACTCTCAGAAAATTAGGATGCTCCTTTCAGAATCCCTTTTGAATCAGCCTGTATTCATCATTAATTGTCTTTCTTGCCTCTATTAGTATCTTTCATTTTTCTTGTGCAGTCACAAGATAATAGGTTGAAGCCGAGAACTCCATCATAGAAGGGAGCAGAGACAGGAGATCAAACGAGGCTCTGGGGCCTTGGGAGCAGAGCTGAGTTTCAGGGGACATCTGCTGTCTTTAGTGTGAGCTTTCTTGTCTGAACAGACATTTCTCAGTGTTCTCACACAGGGGACATGAGGGTGGAACTATGGATTGTCTCCCTCAGAACTTAATTTGGAGGCTGAGGATGCAGTCCAGTGGTGCAGTGCTTGTCTAGCATGCATCAGGCCCTGGGTTCAATACCCAGTAGGAACTGCACAGAAAGAAAGAATCGAAGGAAGGAAGGAAGGAAAACATAACAAAACTCATGTTGAAATTTGATTGCTATTGCCCAGGTATTGGGGGGACTTTTAAGAAATGATTAGGATAAGAGGAAGTATTGTGTTTTGTGTATGTGTGTGTGAAACTGGGTTAAATCAATAGCAAGTGAATTCTCTCTTATATAGGACTGATCTAGTTACCACAGAGTAGTTGCTATAAAGTGAGGCAGCCCTCAATCATTGCCTTTTCCACCTGCATCCACTTGCCCTTCTACTTTTCTGCAATGTTACGATGCATTTTGAGACTCTCACCAGAAGCCAGGCAGATGTGGCAGTCGGTATTTGGACTTACAGCCTCTGGAACCATGAATTAAATAAAACTTCCTTCTTTATAAACGACCCAGTCTTTGGTATTCTGTTATAGCAACAGAAGACAAACTAAGATGGGGGTTGAGTTAGTAATGGAGTAATTGGTAAAAACAATGTTTGTTTCCAAAGAGGTAATGACATATATGCTTCAGTCAGACCACAGTGTGACTATATCTGATGAAGAAGAGTGAGAAGTCAGATCACATTCAACAGGTTGTTCTGAGAGTCCATGGTTTCTAGAGCACTCTGGTCTAAAAATTCCAGGTCAATCATTTGGAGCAATTTCAGAATCCAAATTAAGTACACATTGATTTGGATCTTGTTATTTTGACCGTGTTTGTTTGTTCTGCTAAAACCACATTCACTGTGACAGTGACACCCTGCGTGGGTATAACAGGTCACAGTTTACAACAGTCTAATATGCTTATTTCTTCCCAGGAGACAGATTTGCAAGTGATTGTTTCTGTCTTGCCCTTTTCAGCACTGAAGAGGACACTGGGTGAATTGAGGAAAAAACTAAGGGTTGGAGAAGTTAAATAATTCACCCAAGTTCCTACATTATGACCTTATGCATATTTGAATTTGCATTTCACAAGCAACAGTGAATGTTGCAACAAATAGAAAGGAGTTATTTTATTGACTGTAAAGAGTTACTTTGTATACTGTGTCTTCTCTCCTGGACTATGGTGAGAACCTCTTAATGTCTGAGCTCCAAGTAGAACTGCCATCCCTAGCATAGATTGGGGTGGTTGCCTATCCTCACTGCCCTTTATCCTGCTAGGGAAACAGATGTGCATCTTCCAGCCTACCTTTTCTATAATGACAGCTACGTGTCTCTCCAAGGTGCCCAGGTTTTAAAAATTATTTTATTTTATTTATTCTAATTAGTTATACATGAAAGCAGAATGCATCACAATTCATATTACACAAATAGAGCACAATTTTTCATGTCTCTGGTTGAACACAAAGTAGAGTCACACCCTTCGTGTTTTCATACCTGTACTTTGGGTAATGATGTCCATCTCATTCCACCATCTTTCCTACCCCCATTCCCCCCTTCCCCTCCTTCCCATTTGCCCTATCTAAAGTTCGTCTATTCCTCCCATTCTCCCCCCACCCATCCTCATTATGAATCAGCCTCCATATATCAGAGAAGAAATTCAGCATTTGGTTTTTGGGGACTGGCTAAATTCACTTAGCATTATATTCTCCAATCCATCCATTTACCTGCAAATGCCATAATTTTATTCTCTTTTAATGCTGAGTAATATTCCATTGTATGTATGAATATGTATATTAGGTGCCACTTCTGTCACTGCAGCAGTAAACCCTGAGCCACACCCCTGACTGCCAAGTCCTCATCCTGGTGTCCAGATACCAGGTCTTTGGTTCAAGCATCCAGTGACCACATTTAGGTCACGTAGCTGCTAGGATTCAGGACAGGCAAATATCCCATGTATCTGACTTCTGGATTCCATAAATGTAGGAACAGAATTCAAGAAATAGACACTGCAGATGGGTGGGTAGATGGATACCGGCATGGATGATGGACAGGTGGGTGGGCAAAGGAATGGATAAAAAATAGATATATATCTGTAATGATCATGAAGAATTCTGGCTTCTGTACCTTCAAACTTACTCCAAAGCTGTATAAATGTAGCCTGGGATTGTCATTAAAACAGACACAGAGACCAGAGAGGAGAACCAAAAGCCTGGAAGCCAACCCACGTTTCCAGAGACAACTGATCTTTAACAACGTTGCTGAGAGCCTCCATTGGAAGAAGGAATACCTGTGCAATAAACAGAGCTGGGGAAACTGGGTACCATCTACAGAATAAGCAAACTCGACCCCATCTCTCATCAGTCCCAGAATTAGCTCAAGTGGAAACTATACCTGAAACTATGAACCCACTAGAAGACAACCCCAGGGAAATACGTCAGGACACGGAAATCGACCAGGACTCGTTGGACAAGGCCCCAAAAGTATAGAAAAGAAAAGAAAAACTGGACAAATGGGATTTCATCAAACTAAAACCCTTCTGCACAGCACAGCAGACAACATGAAAGACAACCTACAGAGTGAGGAAAATATTTGTAAACTATACACTGGACACGGGGCTCGTATTTAGAGCATATAAGGAACTCAAACAACTCAGTAGTAAAATGTCCATAAATAATACAATTTTAACATGCTCCTGTTTTAGTTGATCAAAACTTGTTAATAGATCTAAATAGACGTTCTTCCAAGGAAGAAAAACAATGACCAAAAAGCAAAAAGGAAAATGTCCAGCCCCATTTATCATCAAGGAAACGCAAATCAGATGAAATGAGGTATCATCTCACGTAGCAAGAATGACTAGGATCAAAAAGACAAACAAGGGGCTGGGGATGTGGCTCAAGTGGTAGCACGCTCGCCTGGCATGCGTGTGGCCCAGGTTCGATCCTCAGCATCACATACCAACAAAGATGTTGTGTCCGCCGAGAACTAAAAAATAAATATTAAAAAATTCTCTCTCTCTCTCTCTCACTCTCTCTCCTCTCTCACTCTCTCTTTAAAAAAAAAAAAAGACAAACAAAAAGCTCCGTCCGACAAGGATATGGGAGAAAAAGGAACCATGCATGCTCTGGGAAAAAGTATAGAGCTTCTTCAAAAAACTAAAAGTAGACCTACTACATGATCCACCTATACCAGTCCTGGGAATGAATCCTAAAGAAATGGAGTCAGCATGTCCAACAGCATATGCACTCCCATATTCATTCCCACACAGCTAACGATAGTCATGGAAACAACTGAAGTTTCCATCAACTGATGAACAGATAAAGAAAATGTGGTGCATATACACAGTGGAATACTATGCAACCATAAAAAGGAAAAAATCTTGTATCTGAAGGGAAATAAACCAGGTACAAAGAGACAAATACCACGTTTTAGAATCTTTCTTAAAAAGATGAATCTCATGGAAGGTGAGAGTAGAATGGTGGTTACCAGAGTCTAGGAAGATGAGAAGGGAGAAAGAAATATGTAAAGGTTGGCTGAGGGATAATAGGTAAGAAGTTCTGTCATTCTATTGTACAGCGGGGTGACCACAGACTGCATATGTTCTTAAAGGCTAGAAGATAGAATTCTGAATGTTTTTATCATAAAGAAATGATAAATGTTTGAGGAGGTAGGTAAATTTATCCTGATTTTAATGTCATCATGTATACATGTATAAAACATTCTATGGTACCTTACAAATAGGTATAATTTTTATGCATCAGTTAAAAGTTAAAAAAAAATTCTGGCTTCTTGACTCCTGAATCTAAATCTCTGAAGTTTGTGGGGAGGGGTAGAAGAAGAGAGATCTTTCATTTATTTAATGACGTGAGGTTTGAAACTGGGAATTAGCCAGGAAGGGTGGTGCAGGTCAGTAATCCCAGGGGCTTGGGAGGCTGAGGCAGGAGGATCACAAGTTCAAGGCCAGCCTCAGCAATTTAGTGAGGCCCTAAACAACTTAGCAAGACTCTGGTCTCTAAACAAAAAAATTTAAAAAAGGGCTGGGGATGTGGCTCAGTGGTTAAATGCCCCCCTGGGTTCAATCCCTGGTATCAAAATAAATTTGGGAATTACTGGTATAAATAACGAAGATCCCCAAATCAGAAAGTGTCATTCTTTCTGTGACCCTCAGTGAAAAATTGTTTACCTTTGCTATTTGAATGTTTGGGAAACATCCCAAAAGATTCTAAATTTTCTTCTAAATGGACATTTTGTTTGTTTGGTTGGTTGTTGTTTTACTGTTGTTGGTTAATTTGTCTCTGTGTCTTTTTTTCTTTCTAAATTGTCTTATTGTGGTTCTTAACACATATGATTGGTACAAATTAATGGGACTCACTGGGATACTCTCATTCCTATATTATGCGTGGGTCACGTCCACCCACCCCTTCCTTCTCTCTCCTCTGCTTGCCTCCCTCTCTCCAGTCCCCTGTGCTGTCCCTAAGAGTCTCTCTTCTATTTTCAGGTCATCTTTTGCTTCTTTTTTTAGTTTTAGTTTCCATATAGGAAAAAAGAATCATGTTCTGCTTGTCTCTCTGCTTGTCTCATTCTGCTTTCCCACGGTGTATCCTCCAGTGCCACCCATTTGGCTGCAAGTGACAGGATTCCATTCTTCTTTATGGCCGAAGAATATTCCATTCTGTGCACCTGCCATATTCTCCTTATCCCTGCACCTGGTGCAGGCACCTAGGCTGATTCCACACCTCAGCTCTTGTGGACAGTGCTCTAAGAAACATGGGGTGCAGGGGTGTCTTCTCTATGCTGACTTCATTTCCTCTGGATATATATCCAAGAGTGGGGCAGTTGGATCATGGGTGGTTCCATTTTTAAAACACCCTTGTTTTGTACCTGATCTTAGAGGAAATGCTTTCAGTTTTTCCTCATTCAGCATGAGGTCAACTTTGGGTTTGCCATATCGAGCCTTTATCATGTTGAGGTATCATCCTTCTATACCTAATTTATTCAGGGTTTCGATCATGAAGGAATGTTGAATCTCACCAAATGCTTTCTCTGAATACATAGAGATGATGACGTGATTTTTATCCTGGATTCTACGTTATGGGCAGATTTTCTGAAAGTTACCTAGCAGCCGTTTCAATTTAAAAATGAACAAGTTCAGGATCTGCATACTTAGAGGTCCCCCAAAAAAATATTACCTGAGGATTTAAACTAAACCACAGTTGTTACTTAACTAGCAATGCATTCTGCAAGTCTCCTCTGATTTAACCCTTCCAACCAACCCACAAAACCTCCACATGGTAGAGGATGAAACTACGGCATCGAGATGTTCAGTGAATGCCCAAGCTGGTGAATGGAGGAGTGGGGATCTGAATGTAGGTATCCTGGTCCAGAATCCCAGGTACTATTTAATACTGCCTCAGTCAGGATCGATTTGATCACACAAAACATAAATTTAAAAATTCACTTAACTGATCATAAATAAGTCAAGCAATACACACACATCAAAATAAACAAGACTCAAAACCACTAAAGTGATCTTGTCTTAATTCAGCCCTCATAAATCTACTTTGTCCCCGCTCTCAGGGACTAAAAAAAACACTTAACAAAAGTTTGCTACCAAGTTCCTGTGAACAGGCCAAGTCCACCTGTCCGATTGCTCCTTTTTCCTTTTTAAAAACAGCTTCATGGGGGAACAGTGGTTATGCCATAAACTGCATGTTTGGTGTGTACGTCTGATGAGTTTGGAATACTCACACACCAACAAGACATCACCACCGTAAGACAATAGAGGTGTCCATCACGTGCAAAAGTGTCCTGTGCCCCTGATTTGGTTTGTTTTTGTTTTCTTTGGTTGTGTTTGTGGCAAAAACATCTAGAATGAGATTTATTTTCTTAAAATTTTAAGTGCATCAATACAACTAGCTGTTCACTGCAGGCTCCAGCAGGTCCCTAAAACTCGTTCTTACATTTCTCAAACTTCAGACCAGTTGAATAGCATCTCCCCATCTTCACCCACCACCAGCCCCCAGCAGCCAGGTTCTGGTCTCTGCTTCTCTGACTTTGCCTGTCTGTTCTAGGCAAAGTGGAACCACACAGGATTTGCTCTTCTGTGTCCGGCTTGTTTCATGCAGCATGGTGAAATAAGCTGGGTTCTTCCAACGTGTCTCAAGAGCAAAATCTCCTTCTTTTTTAAGGCTGAATAATACTCCATTTTATCGAGGGAGTATCCTTGGAAAGAGTGTCGCATTTCCTTCATCCACTCCCCTGGTGGACACTCAGGTTGTTTCCAGGTCTGGGCTGTCATGACCAGTGCTGCAGTGAGCAGGACAGGGCAGATGTCTCTTCAGCATGGTCATTACCGTTCTTTGGGATATATCCCCAGGAGTGGTCTTCTGGATCCTCTGGAAGTTTTCTAGTTTTCTGAGGAACCTGTGTAACTATTCTCCAAACTGGCTGCACCACTCCATAGCCCACCACTGGTGTCGAACGATTTCATTCTTCCACACCCGGACCCCCTGATCTTTTTCTTATTTCTCGGCACAGCCTGCTTCCCTTCAGCACCAGCCCATCCTCAGTGAGCAAGTTCACTTTATGAAGCTGCATCTTATCACACATCTGCACAGCACCCCTCCCTTTTGAGGGAGCCTAAGGGGAACCTTTCCTACCGACCCTTCCCTACCTTGCATAATTTTCTATAATCCAACTATTAAGGACACAACCTGGGTTGAACATAATTGATTCACTTAAAACAGGAATGTAAATAATTTAAATCAAATCCACTTCCCCACATACTCTACATGTTAGATAAGTGTGCACAAAAACATGGTATAGGGTCGGAGCAGGGATAAATAAGAAGGCAGGTGTGTTGATTGAGTGGTGTGGCTGACAGAAGTCACCCAGAAGTTCAGGGAGTTCCTCCCACACTTTCAACCTAAAGGTCAACTAAAGAAATCCAGGGTGGCCTCTGCCCACAGTGGTACCTCACACCAAGGCAGCAACCAAGACCAGCAATTGCAACAGAGCAACGGTAGATACCATATGTTAAGGGAATATTCCCACAAACAGATGGAAAAAAAATGTGGCTGAACATACATACCAGCATGGCCTATTAGGGAACAAATGTAACGTATATTGAGACCTCTATTGGCTCTAACCTCGCTGTGGTCTTCAGTATTTTGATAAATTATTTAGATAAGAATAGGGGAAGTAAATTGATGAAATCTGGGATATCATGAAACTGGGAATGATAGTACATCATTGAATAATGGGATCTGAATCCTAGAAGCCTGTAGTGTGGGTCCTGTTGGCCAGGGTGGTCCGTGGAATGGAGAAAGGGAGGAGATAAGATCGACGTGCCCAGTGCTGTGCTTACCACACCTGTGGTGAGGGAATCTTGTTCAACCTAGCACAGGGAAGGTAGTCTCTGCACTCATGATAGTCACTTCCATACGTTTAAAGGACAGATATTCAATGGGACTTCAGATTATCTCATGTCACTCCACAAGGCTGAGCTAAGACAAGGCACAGATTTTTGACTGGATAGTATAAGTCATCCAAAGGAAAATAAAAGGAATACTGAATGCTAGAAGCTGGGCTTAGCATTTCATGTCATCCTCCCAAATGTCAAATAAGATATGAATCAGTATTCCATTTTACCTACTGTTTCATTTGTCTGTTGCTGAATAACATATTCCTACAAAACTTAGTAGCTTAAAACAACTTATTATTCATATATCTCATCATTTTGTGGGCTGGCAATGTGAACCAGGCAGAGGGGGAAACAGCTTGTTCTGTTGTTCCTGGTGCCTCAGCTTGAATATCTCAAATGTCTGAAAGATTTTCAGACAACTCTCATTTTCCCCATCCTCCACTCACACAAGTGGGCTTCCTCACAATATGGCGGCTTCAGGAGAAAACTTCTTAGGCAGTGATTCACAGCTCCAAGAGAGGGAGGTAGAAGCTGCCATTCCTCTTAGTTTAAGGCCTGGAGCCAGCAGAGAATCACTTCCCCTGTACTCCTTTGCTTGAGGTGTTCACAGGACCGGCACACATTCAGGCTGAATGAATGGGAAGATCTCACAGGATCATCTTCGATCCATTACCCAGGTGAGCAAGTACAGGAAGGTAGGAAGTGTCAGGACTCAGACTTGATCAAAATCATCATTCCCTTCCATCTTTCATTATTCTCAGGGTAACATCTAAGATGACATTTAACTCTGTGTTTTTAGCGCCAGCTTTGCTTGTAAGATCCAGAACTTTATTTCCAAATGTGGATTGCACATCCCTATTCCCCAGGGTGATCTCCCTCAGAGCCTGCAGGGCTGCTCGAGGATCTGGTCTGCCTGCCTCTCCAGCCCTCCTCAGCCACCTTCTCCTGCTCACCTGCCCCAGCCACACTTCCTCAGCTGCTCCTCCAAAGTCTTCGCACAGATCTCACCTTATCAGACACCATCCTATCAATTACTGTGTGATATTTTGCCATATCTGTTTATTTGCTTATTAACTTTTGTCGACATCTCCCACTAGAACAGTGCTATTCAATAGAAACAAAATTGGAGCCATATAAGTAATTTTACATTTTATAGTAGCCACATTTGAAAAGGCCAAAAGAAACAGGTCAAATCAATTTCAAGAACTTATTTTATTTAGCCCAAAGTACCCCAAATACTATCATTTTAATATGCATCAATATTAAAAAAATCATTCATGAAATGCTCTATATTTTTTATGTTTTTATCAGTGCATTGTGGTTATACATGATACTGGAGTTCATTTTGGATATAGTCATACAAGCACAGAATATAATTTGCTGCACTTCAGACCCCATTACTTTACAATTTTGCTCTCAGTTCTGAAACCAGTTGTGCCTTTTGCATTTAAGGCACTTCTCAGCCAGACATGTGCTGGCATCTACCATCTAGGACAGTGTGACTCTAAAGCAAAGTTCATGGGGGCATGGATGTTGTCTTCCTATTCACCTTTCTCTAAATGGTGCCCTGAACAAAGCCTAGCTCTTGAAAGACACCTGCTGATGGCGTGCACACACCAATACAATGAGGTAAGGCAGCCCTGGCTTTAGCTTCTCCCCCACCCACACCTGCCCCATTCTCCACACCTCACATACAGCAGGAGCCTCCTACCTGTCAAGTGTTTACAGGTGTGGCAAGGAGCCACCCCTCTATGCCTGGGATTCTCTTCGCTCGTCACCAGTTCCTGCTGCAGCAGAACGAGGCTCAGAGGGAGCAGCGCTGGGTACTTCACCTGCCCACTCTCCTGGGTCTGCAGGATGAGGCTGCAGGAGGGTTAGAGGAGGCCTCGTCCGGAGGCCCCATCCAGTGGGCACCTGCTCTTCCCTCCTCAGTAAGAGTGTCTGTGACTCTGGTCTCCCCCCTTCCCCCCTCCCTGCTCCCCAACCTTAACCCTGAGGTCCAGGGTGGAGTCTCCTACAGCTCAGTCTTTGGTGTGACTTGGGTTGGGGGACACTGATCCCTGACCTCATGCTTTGTGAATGAGGAATGAGGATCAACGTCCTGCCTGGCTTGAACCTGTGCCTGGCTCGACTGTGAGGCTGGCTCTGGTGTCTGTCCTCTCTATGGCAGCCTGGTGCCAGCCGGCTTCCCTGGCTCCTGATCCTCTCATCCCTGGATGTCACATTTTGGGGTAACACAAAGAAGTCTGTTGGCTTGAAGCATCTACCTGACTTTTTTTTTTGATAACTTCATTAAGACATGATTCAATGACCACACTATTCACCCTTTGATGTGTACAACTAAATGGATTTTACTATATTTACAGATAGGAGCAACCATCTTCACTGTCAATTTGAGAACAGCTTCTCACCACCTCAAAAAGAAATGCTTCAGCTGTCACTCTTCCAAGCCCCTCCCTCAGCCCCTAGAAAACCCTGATCCACTTCCCACTCCTGTGAATCTGCCTATCCCAGGTATTTTATGTGAATGAAATCATACCATACGTGTTCTTTTGCGACTAGCTCGTTTCACTCAGCACCCTGTCCTCGGGGTTCTGTGTTGTAGTGTGGGTCAGAACTTCACTCATTTTCTGGGTAATAGTGCATGATGTGATGGTTGAAATCTAATGTCCCTTGAAGTCTTGGTCCCCAGTGCAGCGGTGTTCAGAAGTGGGCCTTTGAGTAGTGACTGAACCAAGAGGGCTCGACCCTCACAAGTGGATTAATCCACTGATGGAGTCAGACCTCAGTGAGCCAATAGGACTGTTGGCAGGTGCAGGAAATCGTCTGAGGGGAGCTAGTTAGAGGGTCCTTGGGGGCGTGCACTTGGGAACTGTGTCTTGTTTCAAGCCCCTTCCTCCTCCCTGCTTCCAGCCAGCACGAGGGGAGCATCTCTGCCTGGCCTCCTGCTCCCCACCATAACGCCAACCAAAGGGGCCAGGCCACCCTGGACTGAAGTCCCTGAAACCATGAGCCAAATCTCTGCTGTGACTTGCTGCCAGGAGGATCTTCAGCAAACATGGGAAGGAAGGTCCGTTCATTGCTCCAAAATGTCTGATGTTTTGGTCTTGGCACTGAAAAGCCTCCACTCCTGGGACTTCCTCTACTCTACCAGCCTAGCTACGGAGAAGCAGGGGAGGGTTGGGAGCAGGTGAGGGCTTTGGAAGCAGAGGCCACACTTCCCAGTTGTTGGTGAGCCCAGCCAGACACAAAGCCAACCCGGGGTCAAGATCTAGGGAAAGTGACAGTGTCTCTTTCACTCTGGTTTATACCAACGCAGCAAGAACACGGGGAGGTATGCCCAGAACTGCCCTCGGCTTCTTGTGGAGACAGAGCCCGGGTTCAGCAGGGCAGCCCGCTGAGAGTCCTGTGGAGCTCACCCCTGCTGCTCCTGTACTCTGGACTGCTCTCTGGTCTGCACGTCACACACCCTGTTCTCCATCCTTCCTACCTCGCTAGGTACCACTGTCATGACTTTGGACAACTTATTGCATCCCAGTCTTTTCACCTGTAGATGTGGATAATAAGAGTCCCAATTCAGAGGATTCTGGAAAAGTCATGCCTAAGTGCTTAAATTAGGCCAGAACAAGGAGAGCCCTCAACCTGTGTTGGTGATTATTTCTCCCCAAAGCAAGTTCTTTCTTCTAGGGAGATGTATCTCTTAGGTGTGTGCATCCCTGCTCACTTTGGATCATGATTTTCCAATAATCCAATTTCTAACTGATGGTGTTAGTTTCCTATTGCTGCGCTAACAAATTACCACAGACTTGAATGTAGGTGGCTTAAAACAACACAGATTCCTTATCTTACAGTTGTAGAAGTCTTAAGTCCAAAACGGGTCTCGCTGGGGCAAAGTCAAGGTGTTAGGAGAACCATGTTCCTTTCTTGAGACTCTAGAAGACAGTCTGGTTTCTTGTCTTTTGTAGCTTCCAGAAGCTGCCTGTGTCTCTAACTCAAAGATTCCCTCTAGCAAGGGCCCTCTGAAGCCTCTTCTGGACTAGTCCTTAGCCTTGGTCTAGAAAGACTGGAACAAACACTAACATAGTTGCTAACAGCTCAAAGCCACATTTCTAAGATAACCCAGACCCACTTTCAGTGCCTGCCTGTGCAGAAGACCTCTATAAAACTCAAACAAAAGTTACTGCTTGTTCTAGCCAACACCTGAGGTCAGGGCCTGTGTCTCCTCATCTCCGTGGGAGGGTAGAACCCTAACTGCAGTAACCACCAGCTCACAGACACAGCCGGCTCTTACACAAACCAACCCTCTGACGTTCTTCCCTTCCCTGGTTCTGCTGAGCTCCCCCCCACCATTTTCCTTCACTCTACCCTCAATGGCCCAATCCCCTCCAACAAATCAAAGTTGAGTCCAGTTCACGATAGACTCTTTTTCCCTCTCGCAACAGCTACTACTGATTTAAGTACGTCCAATTCCTTTGATTCATGTCCAGCTTTATCTTTTTATCTTCCTCCACATTCTGAGGCTCAATGACATGTCAGGTCTTTCTATATCTGATCAGTCTGACTCTCTGAGCCCGTGGTCACTTTTCTGACTCTTCTACCTGCCTCTTCCACTTACTAGAATTCTAGAGGTCGGGTGGGGTGGTATACACCTATAATCCCAGCAGCTCGGGAAGCTGAGGCAGGAGAATCACGAGTTCAAAGCCAGACTCAGAAATTTATCGAGGCCCTGAACAACTCAGCAAGACCCTGTCTCTAAATAAAATACAAGAAAGGGCTGGGAATGTGGCTCAATAGTTGAGGACCCCTGGGTTCAATCCCCAGAACCCCCCCCCAAAAAAAAAGAATTATTGGGGACTTCACTGGGCCCGCTACATAATCCAGGACTATCTCTCCATCTCTGAGCCAGCTGATTAACAACCTAAATCCATGTGCAACCTAATTCCCCCCTGCTGAGTATAAGCTATTCACAGATCCAGGGATTAGAATGTGCACCTCTTTGAGGACTGTTTTTCTTCCTATCATATTATCCTTTCTTCTTTTAATTTTATTGAGGTATAGTTGACAGTGATAATTGTATTTGTTCAAAATATACAACCAGGTGATTTGATGAATGTGTATACATTGTGAAATGTTCATACTGCAGCCAACGCACATATCAGTCATACATTTTAGTTACCATATTGTACCGTATTTTATGATGTATGGAGAACCCTTAAAATGTTCCTTTTCAGCAAGTTTCAAGTCTACAATACGATATTATCAGAGAGCCACAGAACTGAAACTTTGTACTCCTTGCTCAAAATCTCCCTAGATCCTCTCCCAACAGCCTCTGGTAACCAGCCTTCTACTCTCTTTTTCTGAGTGTGACACTTTAAAATTCTACAAATAAGTGAGGTCATGCAATGTTTGTCTTTCTGTGTCTGGCCTAATTCACTTCACATAGGTCCCTCGGTGTCTGCTGTTGCAACTGGCAGGATTTCCTTCTTTTGAAAGGCTATGTAATACTCCATTGTCCATTCGACTGTCAATGGACACAGGTTGGTTTTATGTCTCGGCTACTATAAATAAGGCTGTCATGAACATGGGAGTACACATATACCTCCCAGGTACTGATCTCATTTCTTTTAGATACATACCCAGCAATGAGATTGCCAGATGAAGGAGTTGAATTTTTAATTTTTTTAAGGAATCTCCACCCTGCTTTCCACAATGGCTGCACCAATTTACATTCTTACATGTTTAAGGGTCCCTTTTCTCCACTGTTTTAGTCAGATTTTTCACTGCTGTGACTAAAAGACGTGACCAGAACAACTACAGAGCAGATAAAGGTGACTTGAGAGCTCAGGGTTCAGAGCCTCACAGCTCCAGGTGAGGCTGAACGTCAAGGGAAAGAGTGTGGCAGAGGAAGCAGCTCACATGGTGATCAGGGGGAGAGACGGTCTCCAGTCTCCAGATACAGAATACATACCCCGAAGCCACGCCCTCAATGGACCCCTTTCTCCAGCCATACCCCACCTGCCTCCAGCCACCACTCAGTTAATCCCATCAGGGGTTCACTAATTAAGTTAAGGTTAGGGCCCAATATTTCTTCCCCAAACTTCTTGCATTGTCTCACATGTGAACTGTTTGGGGACACCCCATCTAAAGCATAACATTCACATCCTTGTCTTTCTTATAATAGCCATGGTAACAGGTATGAGGTGACGCACCTTGTTGGTTTTGATTCCTAGTTCCCTCAACTTTAGTAACTTTGGATACCTTTTCATATGCCTGTTGTCCATTTGTATGAATTCTTTGAAAAAAAAACTTATTCAGGCCCTCTGTCTTTTTTTTCCCTTTTAATCAGATTTTTTTATTGTGTTGTATGAGTTCTTATATATTTTGGATATTAAGCTCTTACTGTCTATATGGGTTTGCAGATATTTTCTCCAAAATATTGACTTTTTTTCTTTTCTGTTTTTTTCTTTTTTTTCTTTTCTTTTTTTGATTGTCTCCTTTGCTGCACAAGAAGTTCTTAGTTGGAAATCACCCCACTCTTGTTTCTTTTGGCTTTTTTTGCCTGTGATTTTTGAGGGCATATCAAAAATATCATCCCCAAGACCAATGTCATGGAGATTTCCCTGTTTTGTTCTACAAGTTAGTTATATGGTTTCAGGTCTTATGCTCAAGTCTTTATTCTATTTTTAGTTGATCTCTGTGTGTGGTGTAAGATAAGAATCCACTTGCACTTTTTTTCTGCCTGTGAATATCCAGTGTTTTTTTTAATACCATTTATTTAAGAGATTGTCCTTCCTTTCCATGTGTGTTGTTAGCATCTTTGTTGAAGGTTAGTTGTTGTATGTGTATGAACTTATCTGGGGGCTCTGTACCCTGTTCCATTGCTCTGTGTGTCTGCTTTTACACCCATACCACCCTGTTTAGATTATATCTTTGTAAATTTTGAATATCAAAATCTTGAATATTAATAAATTTGAAATCAAGGAATGTGATGCTTAGAGCTCTGTTCTTCTTACTCAGGATTGCTTTCACTATTTGGAGTCTTTTGTGGTTCTATCTGAATTTTAGGATTTATTATTTTCTATTTCTTCAAAGAATGATATTGCAAGTCTAACAGGGATTGAAACCTGTAGACCACTCAGAGTAGTCCAGACATTATAATGACATTAATTCTTCCAGTTAATGTGGATATCTTTCTATTTGTCTTATTTAGCATCGATGCTTTATAATTTTCAGTATTGAAGGCCTTCCTCTCTTTGGTTAAATTTATTGCAAAGTAATTTATTCTTTCTTGTTGCAATTGTGGATGAAATGATTTTCTTAATGTCCTTTTCATAATAGTTCACTATGTACAGAAATGTAATTGATTTGCATATGTTTATTTTCTATCCTATAACTTCATTGAATTTATTAGCTCCAGTAGTATTTTTTTACATTAATTCTAGGATTTTCTATGTATATGATCTTCAAAGAAAGAAAGTTTCACTTCTTTCTTTTCCTTTGGATGTCTTTTATTTCTTTTTCTTGTCTAATTGCTCTATCCACAGCTTCAAGTACCACGTTGAAGTAGTGGGAGTGGGCACCCTTGCCTGGAACCAGTTCCTAGAAGAACAGCTTTCAGTTTCTCTCCACTGAGTATGAGGTTAGCTGTGATCACAGTATTCTTTACCATTCAGCTCCAGTTCTCCCTGTGCTACTGAGTCTTCCACAGAGGACCCAGTCTTCAGCCCCCTTCTCTGAATGTCAATAGAATGTGTCATCTGCTGCCTTCGTTTTACCTGTCCTCGACACCATCATGCATGGTCCCCTAAGTGAAGTGTGAAGTTTGTGAGAGGGTAGACCACATCCTACCCTCTCAGGGGTAGACAGCGTGGCAGAGTGGAAAGGCAGGAAATTGGGAGCCCAGAGCTGTGGTTCTGCTCCAGCCACCAACTGGGTAACTGGATTAAATTAAAATTCAAAACATTTTAATGGATGGATAACTGGAAGCAAGTTCCCAAACATCTCTGACCCTCATTTCCTCTCTATAATATGGGGTAAATCCACAAACTCTAGCCCCATCCTTTGTAAAAATCAAAATAAAGCAACATACAATCAAAACTCAAACAGCTTAGTTATAAATGGGCTATTTTTCCAAGGAAGATATACAAGCGAACAATAGTCCATGAAAAGGTGTTCCACCTCACTAATCACTAGGGAAATGGAAACCAAACTACAATAGAATATCACTTCACACCCATTAGGATGGCTACAAAGTTAAAACAGAACAGAATATACATACATAGGGGAGGATATAGAAAAATCAAACACCTGCACATTTCTAGTGGGAATGGAAAAGGGTAAGATGGTGTAACTGCTGTGGGAAGAGGGAAGGTAATTTCTCACAAAAATCAAGCATAGAATTCCCATATGGTCCAGCCATCCCACTTCTGGCTATACACTCAAAATAACTGAAAGCAGAGTCTCCAACAGGTATTTGCACACCCATGTTCATCTTACAATTAGTCACAATTACAAAAAGACAGAAAAATCCAGTGTCCGTTGATAGATGATGGGGAAATGTAATCTATAATTTATGCAATGTACATATATGAATACAGCACAGTGAATTTCACCTTATGTGTGTCTATAAAGCACCAATTAAAAATTAGAAATAGAAAGAAGACCATTGGATTGGAGAAGTGGCAGAGGCAGGTAGGGAAAGAGAAAGGACTAGGAACTGAAATAGAGCAAACTGTATCTCATGCACGTATGATTACATCAAAAGGAACCCCACTATTCCACATTACCAAAAGGCACTAATAAAAACATTTTAATACAGTCTTATGCACAAGGGAATGTTACTCAGCCTTTAAAGGGAAGGAAATCCTGACACATGCTACATTCTGGGTGAATTTTGAGGACATGATGCTAAATGAAGTAAGCCAGTCACCAAAAAACAAAACAAAAAAAAAAAGGTATAATTCCACTCACTTGAGGTACCTGGAATAGTCAAATTTTTAGACATAGAAAGTAGCCTGGTGTTTTCCAGGGGACTAAAAGCAGGGAAAATGGGAACTTTGTGGTTAATGGGTGCAGAGTTTCAGCTAGGGAGGATGAAAAGTTGTAGAGATGGATGTCGGTAACAGTTGCACAATGTGTCCTTAATGTCCCTGAGCTAGGGTTAAAAATGGTCACAAGCACACATTTTACGTCACATGTATTTTACCACAACAAAAAATAATATTTGAACAAATATAAGGTGACATTATTCCTGATGTTCTGTCACATCTCCCTGTCAAACACCCACCCCTACTCCCATGCATATTCCAGATTCCAATAAATAACTACAAAATTAAAGAACCTCAGCAGAACACAACTCCCTCACCCCTCTTTCCCTGCCCGTGTGCATAGCTGGTCATCTTACCTGAATGTATCTTTTTAAACCTTGCCAGTCAGAGCATCTTTAATGTGACAAAGCATTTTAATGGGCGGAAAAAAGCAAGAGAGAGGAGAGATGTGTATGTGCCTGATGCATTCGTGGATTTGCATTTATACCCCAATGATGTTGTTATTTTAAAAGTCTGCTAAAACTGGTTCCACCTGCTGGTTTCTTTGGGTGACCCAAATCTGTGTCTGCATTCGCCATATGCTTTAGAGTCAGCATACATGAGCTGTGTTGGTCCCCGGCTGGCTTTCCGCAGTGAAAGATGCACAAACAGAATCCACAGCACGTAGGACTGAGAGCCCGAAATCCCACACCGTGCAGCCTGCAGTGCACGCAGGAGCGGAGGGAAGCAATAAGACCTAATAACCTCACCCCTTCTCCTAATTGCTTTCTTCTCCTCACAAAAGAACCACACCAGCAGCTCTGGGGGCCCTCGGGGAAATCTCTGCTTGTTATGAGGCCGGTGGGCAATCCTTTCATCACTGTGAAATGCTGGCAGTTTGTGTCAACAAATCCAATTTCAGTCAATCAATAGGCAACCAGCCTCCCAGCTCTGTCCTGGCCTCCCCTCCCTTCCACCTGCAGCCCATGCACAGGAGCCCTGAGAGGAAGAGCTGCTGGCGGAGAAAGGTCCAGGCAGCCCTTCTCAGACAGGATGAGGCACAGAGCAACTGACAAAGCTGGCCCCACCAGCAGAGGGTCACAGTCCACGAGAAGATGTCACCATGTGCATGTTCAAGGTCCACCTTTGTATAGATATAACTGCATACAAGGTCTGGTTCTGCAGGCTATACGGTCTTGGCGGGTTCTTAGCATCTTTGAACTCCACCTTCCTATTTATAGCCTGGATGATAATAGTGCCAGTCTATGGGACTTTGGGGAAAAGTACAGGTGATGATATATGCCAAGCACTTTGCCCAGTCCCTGGCACACAATAATAAGAATGATGGTGATCTGCCAATTCTTACAAGCCAAATAGGGCCATAAATGGGAGTTACTGTGGATTTTACAATCATTAGCATCATTATCGTTACCATTGTCATGTTGGGGTTTGCCCAGAAAAAAAGCAGGATGAGAACCTGCAGCCTGGAGTACGTGAAGGCTCATGAAGCAGAGCCGCTCCCTGGTTCAATGTTCACAAAAGAAAGATTCAAACGGTACCATCCTCATTAGAGGGTTAGTACGTGGCCCCTGGATGGAGGGCCGTTCCCAGGTAGCAGTACCTAAGGAGAGATGTCTGCATTTCCCTGGGAAACCAGAAAAAAGCAAAAACCTTCCTAGAAAGGAGCTCTCTTGCTTTATAGATGGAGAGCAGCTCTCCTCTGGGTGCAGGAGGCTCATGCATGACAGGTAACAAAGAGTTAAGCACAACTCTGTTTCTTGTCTGGCTGTCACACCAAATAGGTGGGGGTGAGACACTGCTCCTTCCTGAGATGAAGACAGAGGAAAAGCCCTTCAGAACAAGACACAGAGGGACAGGGGGACAGAAACAAACTCATCAAGGTGTGCACCGCTTCACCTAGGGCCTTCTGACATGGGAGGAGCGTGACATTTTTAACTAACGGAGGAGGCCAACTTCTCTCCAGCAGGAAATGGTTAAAAGTACCTTAGAGTGCATTTTCTCATTGGTGGTTACTACTGCTGCTGTTTTATTTAATTGGGAAGGGACAGAGAGTAATTAGAGGCGAAGTTTTCAGATGCAGAATGCCTTAATATTTATTGGCTTTCCACTCTGAGGCAGGCACTGTGGGAGGCCCTTCCACATTTATTATTTCACTTTATTCATCATAACAGCTCCACCTGGTAGGTATAGGTACTACTTTTGTCAAACGAGGACACTGAGGCTCAGATAGAACCGGAAGGCTCAAGGACCAGCCTTGAGATTGACAGAGACTTGTCCAGGGTCACAAGTCAAGAAATGAGATTGGCATGGATTCTAAAGATCTAGACCATTCTTGAATCCCTCTGCTATCTGTCTACCTGTGTGTTCAACACAGAAAACTGGGTCCCTTGTGATTGGGCATGCATTTTGTCTTATGGAATAAAGTTCCACACTGGGGTGCAGAGCAGGGCATGGGTTCCAGGCAAGTTTGTCCTTGGAGTGACAGCCAGACTTCTTCATATAGTTCAAAGGCAGATCCCTCTAGACATTCAAGCTAGTCTCAGATACTGGGGGAGAAATTCAAAGATTTAGAATAAAAAATAATAATAAAAGCAATACCCCAGGCCATTGGAATATGAGCGTAGTCTGTTATGAATTACAATTGGGCCTTCCTTGTGTGGCAGAGAATCCTCAACAGTGTCCACATCCTCTCTGAAATTTATTTTGTTATAATAACAGTGATAAAAAGAAAGAAAGGGAATAAAAGAAACGGTAGCCAGACCGTTTGGGAAGTCTGGTACTGAGACATACCAGTACGGTGGAGAGACGCTCTCCTCCTAGGAATTAGATTGCTGGACATATGTGGACATGGAAATCTGGGTTTCCAATCAGATGTGAGCCCCACATGAGTATATCATTCTGCTCCCTGGAATCCCTGTGGGGATGAATCACAGGCAGATAGATTCAACATGCACAAAAAAATCAAATGCTTTCGTTGATGCTGCACCTGCACCCACCACCAGAAAAGAACAACTCACCTGTATTCTCTACTTTGGTGGGAGGCATCAACGTGCAATCAGTCCCTCAAAGTAGACATTTGGGATTTGTCCAAGACTGTCCCTCTTCAGGCCACATTACTGCTAAATTATTCTCTTAAAACCTTCAAATATTTGTTTTGTTTTCATGCATGAGTCCCTTCGTTTGTCTCCCTGATTGTACTCACTCTCCTTTACTGATCACTGTTTCCAGAGAAATCTTTCTAAAATCCAAATTGGACCTTGACACTCCCCTACCACCTTCAATCACCAGCCAGTAAAAATGATTCCAAAGCCCAAGCTCCTTAGCATAATATAGAGACCCCCATGATCATGCCTGCCTGTGAAGTATGTGCTGCCTGGTCAACAAGCATCACCACAATGGTTACTTTTACATGTCAACTTGGTTAGATCACGTGCATTCGTTTTCCAAGGTTGCCAAACCAATTACCATAGGCTGGGTGGCGCTAGCAACCAAAATCTATTTTCTCGCAGTTCTGGAGGTGGGAAGCCTGACATCGAGGTACGACAGGCTTGGCTTCTCCTGAGGCCACTCTCCTCTGCTGTCTGTCCACAGGGTCCTCCATCTGTGGACACACACCCTTGGTGTCTCTGTGCATGTCCTATCTCCTCTCCTTAAAGAACACCAGTCAAATCGTATTAGGGCCTCCTCAAACAGCCTCATTCTAACTTAACCACATCTTTAAGACCTCATCTGCAAATACAGTCACATCCAGAGACATCAGGGCTTAGGGCTTCCATGATCTATCAGTGGGGAAGGGGGAGAGATGAGAAACTCAGTCTACAACAGCTGTAGTACCCAGTTTTGTTTTATTTTACCAAAACACCAGACTAGATATTGTTAGGAAAGCATTTTTTTGGATAAGATTAACATTGGAATCAGTAGATTTTGAGTAAAACAGATGACCCTCCATAACAGGAGTGGGCCTCACCACTCAGTTGAAGGCCTTTGGAGAGATCAGAGGAGGAGAGAATTCTACCTCCAGACTTGAGCTACAGCACTATCACTTCCTTGAACACTGCCTTGAGCATGCAGATTCTGGACTTGCCAGCCTCACAATTACATAAGTTAATTCCTTAAAACAAGTTTCTCTCTCTCTCTCTCTCTCTCTCTCTCTCTCTCTCTCTCTCTCTCCACACACACACACACACACATACACACACACACACACACACATCTTCCCTGTTTAAAAACACTTCTGAACCTTGAACATGAACATCCCATTTGGCCATAACTTGGTCACATTTAGTTGTGAGGGAACTGGGGAATACAGTCTTTATTCCAGAAACGAGGTGCCCAGAAAAAAAAAAAAAAAAAAATCCAGACGTTTTTATCTGAGGGCAGAAAGGGGGACTGCAGACGGCTCTGCACCACAATACAGTATTTGCTACAAGTACCAAATGACGGACGCAGACGCGGAGAAGTTTAGAAGTCAAGGGGAGATTAACGCGGGCTGGGGACCCCGGAGAGGGCTCCGGAGAGCACCGAGGCCCCGGACTGACTTTGAAGGCAGCCTAATCCCTTCCGCAGCCTCGCCCCAGGGTGAGCATGAATACCGCTGTGAGAACAGCGAGGCTTCAGGGATCGCACCGCAACAGGCTGCGGGCAGCAGCTGCAAAGCCAACGCTGGCCTGGCCCACGGGCGACCGGGGCCCGGGGCCAAGGGCATTCGCCCGCAGCACGTCCCCGAGCTCACCGCGGCCAGGAGGGGGCGGGGCTCCACCGGGCGGGGGGGGCGGGGCGGCCGGCACCGCAGCCGTCTCCTCAGGGCCAAGCAGCCAATGGGTGGCCTCGCTGATGCCGTAATACTCCAGCTCGGCGTCTCATTGGCTAGCTCTCGCTCGGGGCTGCGATTGTTTATTGGGAGGTTTTGTTTGTTTGTTTTGGTTGTTGTTTTGGTTTCTTTCTTTCTTTTTTTAAAATCTCAACTAGGCAGGAGCAAAATCCAGAGGAGAAGGAAGGAAGGCCTGGGCTCGGGGTGGGGTGGGGGGTTGGGGGGAATGCGCCTCGCAAGTGCCGCGGTGGCGCGAGAAAGCTGAGGACCGCAGAGGCGACGGCTGCGGAGCCCGGGGCAGAGGCGCGGAGGCCAGCCCCTCCCGCCCAGGCACCTGCTGCAAACTTTGAGGTCACCAAAGGAAGTTCCTGTCCTCCTATTTTTTGCCGTTTTACAATTCACATCTCAGTATTGTAGGGTCCTTCTGAACCTTTAACAAGCCAGAGAGTCCTGGGAAGTGACAAGGGGGATAGATAGATATATGCAGGAGCTAGCATTTCCCAAATTAGGCTGACCTCGGAACCTTTTGTTCTCAGAGCATATCATGGGTCCAGCCTTCCACAGAACACGCTCTAGAAAACGCCCCTGAACGAGATAGATCACCCTGGAGCCCCGGCCTGTCACTAACGCTCCAAAGGCCTCCTTACCCTGACTGGTCCCTTTCTCAAACACCCTCCTGGGGGTCCGCCCTTGCCCAGTTCTGTTTAGTTGAGTGGCACATCAAGATGCTCCTTGTCACCCTCAACCCAGTTTCAGAGGAGAGGATCAGGGAGCCTGGCTGGTGCATGCCCTGGCCCAAACCCATTCCCTGTCTTCATACTGCAGCTCCCTAGTTCTGCTTGATGAACACAAGTAGGGTTGCTGAGTTGCCTGGTGGAGCAGGGCTGGTGGTGCAGCAGGTATCCTTGCAGTGTCGCACCAGGCTGAAATGGTAAAAGCCTGGGGGACAAAATGGAGCCGAGACAAGGTAAAAAGGGAAGAGAGTGAGAGAAAGAATGTACAAGCAGTTTGGTGCAGTCCCAGATGCCCTGGGAATCAGGAGCTTTGCATTCTGGCCCCAGTTCCCCTTACTTGCCTAGGTGACCTTGGGCCAATCGACTAGCTCTGGCCCAGTTCTCTTACCTATAAACAAGGGGTATCTGTGCTCTCTGAAGCTCCCTCCTCCTCAAGTGTCACAGCGTATTCTTTTCTGCAGCTGCACCACCGTGAAGAGCAATGGGCAGATGGGTGCACATGGCACGGTCATGCTGATAGGCCTGGTGAGTGTGCTGGCACCTGGGGATGACTCAAAAGTGACACAGCATGAAGCCTTTCCTTCCACCTCCAGCCTGCTGAGCCCCCTTCCCCCAGAACCCAGCTACTAATGTGAGACTCTCTCCAATGCCTCCTAATAGTCCTGCAGCAGCTTCTGCAGGCTCCGCCTTTGTCTTCTGGCTGCAGAGTGCACTGGAAAGGAGCTCCCTCCTCTCAGGAAGGTGAAGTCAGGCTCCAGAGTGAGCCTGGGAGACTACAGAGGTGCCACTGCCTCGGGAACAGGTCCTTGCACAGGAAACCCTTCGGATTCATTCACCCCACAGAATCTACATGGAAGCACAAGATGCTTTGCTTCTCATTTCATAGTGTGCCTTCTCTTGCAGCTGTTTTCCAAATGTGTTTAGCTAAGACTCCTTTCTTTAAATGCAATCTGGCATGGAAGCAAAAGCAATATTTCTTGAGGTAAACCTGTATCAAAGTACAATATTCAGATCTAGGTACTTTGGTGGTCCAGACAGACCTGACCTCTGCTTCATAGATCTTGGTTTAGTAGGCAAGGCTGATCACAAACAAATAAATATTTAATGAACTCTTGTGATCAGAGCAATGAAGGAGAAAAACACGAGGATGGTCCTTATTTTGCATTGTCAGGAAGGATTTCCCAGGCAGAAAAGACTGCTTCTGCCTCTAAATGGGAACTGTCAGTGTGAAATCTGGGGACAGGGTCAAGTCAGAGCCCTGGACAGCTGGTAACACCCGGGATGAACAGGCATCCTTCACAGGCAGATGGGACAAGGAGCATCCTAGGTGGTGGCATACACTGACATTCCCCATGGTGTTAAGTTGAAGCAACAGCTTCTGCCCAGGCCCCAAGAGACTTGCTGAAACCCACAACAGAGAAAAAGAGATTGACACACAATCGAAATCCACCAGACATTTGAAGAAGAGGCTCAGCCCCGAAAAACAGGCATCAACACACTCAAAAAGAACTTGTGACTTGAGAAATCTGAGCTAATAGTCTAATCAGAACACAAATTTTAAATCCATATATTTAATATCTTGTAGGGGCAAGGAACCATATGCATATATCAAATGTCCAAAGATGGCTATGAATCAAAAGTAATTATGAGAGATCTTCGAGGATGAATTATGAAAAGGGAAGGTACATAGAATCCAGGAAGGAGATGATTGTGGCATTGGCTAGGGAAGAAACAGAGGAAAGGAAGGGGAGTAGAATATATTTGGAATGCAAAGTCTGCAGGACCCGGTAACTTGCTAAGGTCAGGATGTGAGGCTGAGGGAGAGGGAAGATTCAGGGATAACTGGATAAAGAGGAGCTGGTCTTAGGTGGTGATACCCTGACCCCAGCACAGAGCATCAAGGCCTCACCACCCCTCCGTGTGCAGCAAAATGAGGTGGCCCTGGCCATCAGACTGCACTTGGAGGCTTCTCCTCTCCTGCCCTGACAGACAATTCCCCAGAAGGATCCAAAGCACCGGAGGCTCTAAAGCCAACTCTAGCATTGACTGTGGCCACTGTGCATGTCACCCCTGAAGTCCTGGCTGTTGAGAGAATGTGATGATTGCAGGTTGGATGCTCTTGAAAGCAGACTCTGACATGGGACTGTGAGCATGTGCACACACACTGTTGGTTAAAAAGTAAACACCTGTGTCAGGGGGAAAAGATTCAAAGAAGATCAATTCAGCCCAGGACACTCTTGGTCAGCCCCTTGGGGTTGGGGCTGAGGAGGCCAGATGGCTCTTTAGAGCTATTCCATGTTGGGCTGGGGTGACCTCACCCTCTTGAGTATGCATTGAATCCGTCATGAGATTTGAGCCCCTGGGAAGGGGCCCTCTCTGAAGCTCACACAATCTTTGTGGGCTGGTAGCACTTTCCACTGCTGGGACAGTAAGTCCTTATTGACAGAGGAACTGGGTGGCACTTTACAGGGTATACCACAGTGGCTAAGGCCACATAATCCCCCCTACCAAGTGGCTTGTGGCTCAGTCTGGTACATATTCTGTTCTTCCTAGTATGAACCTACTCTGACATCATTACTGGACTTATCCCCGATCTTTGGGAGAAATTAGAAGTTCCCCAACCAGACAAGCCCGACCAAAACCTAAGAGATCACATATTGGAATAGTTAAGAAAAGAATGGCTTTTTACATGGTCAACTCACAGCTAAGAGGACCTTACATGTGGCAGACTGTATAATCCCAGCAAGAATCTTTGGAAATTCATATTCTGCAATCCAAATTCTATGAGTTCACAGTATAAATATCCTGTTGAGAAAAGCAAGTCTAACTCAGTGGATAGAGATGACCCTCTCTGCTGATTTAAATTCAGTCTTCAGATGACCTGGCTGGCCGTGGGCTGAGCTAAGTTTCTTGGAACCCTTTGAAGCCCAGTTGTGGGCTGATGAGTTGCTAGGGGACATCTGAGTCCCCATACCACTCAGGGACTTCCTATCACACCAAAGCCTGCCTTTGTGATCTTTTGGTTTACACATGTAAGCGCTGAGGTGGGAGGCAGATGATGATATACCCAAAGACCTCTCTCAGCTATTTGGTTCAACAGGAACTGGAATCTGCAAAATTATGATTCTTCAGTTTACATCCTGTCTTATGTTGGTACCCCAGAAGCTGACCCTGAGATAAGAAATTGATTTATTAGGTGATGTCCCCTGAAGGGAAGTAAGGAAGTGGGACTTAATGGAAACAGAAGCCAAACAGGGATGTGAAGTCAAGCAAGGTTCAAGGGCAACTGGCTCGGCCCCTGGGGAAGTCTAGAGACCCACAAACCTTCCACCCATTAGCTAAGGGCTGCTATGGCTTGACTATGTTCCTTTGTCCCCCAAGGGATTGTGCATTGAGGGTTTGGTTCTCAGTGTGGCAATGTTGGGAGGTGAGATCTTGGAGAGGTAGGAACTAGAAGATGAAAACAGGAAAGGAACCCGAGGAGATTGAAGCATCTGCTCTAATTTCCACACTTTCTGAACCAGCATCGACAGTTGACAGAGATTGTGAAGAGTCAAAAGTCATCAGACTTCCCCCCTCTCCTTAGAAATGGACAGCTATCTCTTCTCTCAGCACCTCAAACCAGCATGTAAGTTTATTATCTCCTGGAAATGGCTTCCTGGGATTAAGGCAGCGAACGCCAATGAACAATGAGTGGCTCTACATGCATCTGGAGAGTGACTGCCCTTTCAACATGAGTATTAATAATGATAATGGTGACGAAAATGATGATAATAATGAGGCAGAGGCTAGCCTGATGCTTGATACGTATCTACCTGGGCACACGTCAAAGTCGTGTATTCTGGCCCCTGATATCTTGATAGGTCCTAGTTCTCACTAGCGAAGTGGTCCCAAGCCAAGTTAAGGCAGCCATGACTTTTCCTACAGAAACCTCAGAGACCCCATGTTGAAGACAATGGTACCACAAGGTGGAAGGATGGGATCCTGAGTCCTTTGGTCACAGGGGGAGAGTCACCTGATAATCAGAATCCTCTACACTGAACTGTTAGTGAGAAACAGCCTTTTTCTAAGCCACTGAGGTTTTAAAGTTGTTAACAGGTCACTTGCTCCAGTGCAATGAGTAATAACAACCACAGCAGCAACAGCTTGTTGCATATTCTCACTCTGTAAGAGAAGATGGATGCTCAAAATGGTTGCAAAGCTGGATAAGGGAGCAGATCTGGGTTGAACATCTGCTTTTTAATCCCTATGCTGTGCTTCTTGGTCATGTAAACCTGGTGTGAGTGCATTTGATGCTTTGACAGGGCAGAGAGGAGAATATGCAAATGATGGGTCTCTTGGGTGGGGCCTCAAGTGGGAAGGGCACAGAAAGGAAAGGCCCCATACACCAGAAGCCAAGCTGTGGCCCTCCATGATTTCTCTAGGGGATCCCCCACCTGCTCATACATGGTCTGCTCCCCAGTATTCTCACTATAATCAAACAGATTCTTATTATATTTTGCTCATTTGTCTGATTTAATTCTTATTTCTTCTTCTTGCTAACAAGGAGAAGAAATGAGATGACCAAAGGGGCAATCTTCAAGTCCCCAAGTCCCTCAAATCCAAGGAGAGAAAGTAAAGAATTCTTGTTTAGCCTGGATAGTTGCCTTCCAAGATCATCCACTCATTTTCTTGTAAATACAACTTCGATTTTATTCGTCCTTGTGCAAGTTACCAAGCCCTTCAGGGAAGGCTAGGCTGCTGTCCTACCCAGGGATGGGAATTCATGTTCTAAGCCAAAAGTGATGGAATGGTTTCCCCTGCCAGATGATTGGTTTTAGGCTTGGGTGTGGAATGCAATTCAGGTTAATGAAACTAAAAGCAATCTGCAGATGGGGCTTCTGGGAATATTTTCCTTGTTGAAAACAATAACAATGACAAAAAAAAAATAAGATGAAGAACACTTGCTTTTCTGCCTTTGTCGTTGGGAGCCTGTGTCATTCCTAAAACCAGAGCAGTCATCTTGAGGCTATTGGGAGAGCAGCCCATGAGGATAAGCCAAAACATTTAGGATGGTCGAGTAGAAAGACCAAAGTAACCTGGATCTTTGAGACTCTGGGCAGATAGTGAATTAATCAACTCTGGAATGAATCAGTCCAAGGACTTTCTGGATTTTTTATTATGTGAAACAATGAACCACCTAACTGTTCCAATCATGATGAATTAATGTTTCTATTACTTGCAGCCAAATGCATCCCAACTGCTATTTTTGTCACATGCTATTTGAAAAGAGCCGAGAAAAGCTTTCTAATCCCCCAAACCCTTCTATTGTGGCTCACAACTTTCTACATAGACTTTTAACTCACACTGTCCGACACACAGTCCTTCCCACTTTCTTACCCGACCCTCCACTCATCTTAGCTCTCCCGTCTGTTAGGGGGAGTCTCCACTGAACGACAGCAAAGTAGACCCTCAGTTTACCCCACCCCTGGTGGTTCAGCCGTCCATTCTTATGGTCTCCAGTAGGAGCAAGATGCTGAAATCCATGAGCCCCCACAGAGCTTTGTAAAGCCATGGCAAATGTTTCCTTGGGATTCCATGAGTGAGGGACAGAAGTGAAAAGCTTGTTTCTATTAACAGTAATTAGTTCACACAAGGTCACATTGTACATTGTTTTAATTAACTTTTATTGAGTCCATGTTCTCAATGAGAAACAAAAAATGTTGGTTAAGCCATGAGCCCCCTAGGTATAACAGCACGGGTTCTAACAGATAGAAAATTGGAAATCTTTTCCTTCTGCCCTGATGCATGATGAGGTTGTGTAATTCCGAACTTTTCTCAAGCATATCTCCTTTGCAGATGAGAGGAGGAAATAGACTTGAAGGCATTAACTGCTTCAGGAAGTTTCTCAAGACTCCCACCCCTGTCTGTGCCTTCCTCAGCCCCCCATTATACTATCTTGAAATTAACTGCTTTACCATTTCTACCACAATATTGTAATTTCTTGAATGAAAACTCAAGTTATTTATCTCTTCTGGCATTTTACCTAGCATATAGTAAATACTCAGTGTAGATTTATAGAATTAATGCAAGTCAAGGAACTTTTTTCCTGCGTTTCATTTTAAGTTCACTTAGGATAACTGTCTACATTGCCACCTTCCACGGTGTAAAATGAAAACAAGAGGGAAGTGCCCTTTTATAGTAGGATTGAAGGACGCAGGGTCTGCCTCTGTGCTGTGTGTGGAGGGTAGCTGGAGAAACACAGCGGGTGGCTGGACCAATCTCTGACGTGTGGACTTAGGATGTGACCTTGCACTTCATGCCTAGGACAGCTGATGAGCATGTTTCAGAATCTTGAAACATGCCCAGTGGCACATCTGTATATATCTGGGTAGCTGCCAGAGATACTTTTGTTCCATGTTTTGGCTTTTCAGATGGTCTCCTAATTAAGCAAAAACATTTTTCTCTTGGCTGGGCAGACACTGTTGTGCAGATACTTGCCCGTTTTCCTCATAAGTAAGTCCCCCACCACTCATTGATCACTCCTTGACCAGCCCCTTGCAGATGAAGGTCCATCCCATCTGTCCTTGTTGAGCTCATCCACGGGCCCAAGTGCCGCACCAGAGCTCCCCCCACTCTCCCATCAGGACTTCCCCGAAGCCCATCAGCCACTTTATTCCCTGAGCTTGTTCCAGCCCCCCCTTGCTCATCCCCACTTGCTAGCCTGAATTGAGAGGAAGCCCTATTTGTGGGAAAGCTGGTGACTGAATTACTCCATGCGCAGTCCATGACACTGTGGAACTTTGTAAGTACTCAGTGGCCTCCTTCTAAGAAAGGAGGAGGATTCCATCTCAGATTTCTCAATGTAGACTTAAGTGTTATCCGTGCCACAGAGGGTCTCCCATTTTCAAAGCAATTGTCCTTCCAGAACTCCTACATATCTACAAAACAGATGACCACACAGGAAAATGGACAAAATCTTTGAACAGGCATGTCCTTTAAAGGGTATCTAAACAGCTGGGTGACGTAGACACATGTGATTAATTTCATCAGAAACCAAGCAAGCGCAAGTTCGACTGCAATCGAATACTAACACATTCTGAGCAGAGCTGTGACAATGGAAAACACAGAAAATAATGTTGACGTGGAGCAACTGGAACCCTCCAACACTGCTGGTAAGAGGCAGAATTGGTGCAACCACTACATAAATCTGTGTGATGGCAACTATAAAACTCAATGTGCCCATAGCCTCTGACTCAAGGATTTCACCCTTAGGTCTTTGCCACACCACCACCCCGACTCATGTACCAGGATATACAGAGCAGCACTGTTGTAGATTAAAACTGGTAATTTTATAAATACAAATCAATGGTGGAATGGATATAAGTAAATTATAATATATTCAGATGATGGATTATTCTACAGTGATAAATATGAATCTGCAACTACACATAACATGGAATTTATAAACACAATGTTAAGCAAATGGTAGAGGTAGACACAGAGAAGAAACTATGTAAATTCCTTTAAACAAATAAACTCTGGCAAATTCAATCTGTGTTCACAGAAGCCAGGAAAAGAGCTATCCTAAGGGAATAGCTACCTAGGGGTTTTAGAGTTTTGAAAATGCTCCATTTTTTTTAAAATCTGGATGCCAGCTACACATGTATGTTCAGTTTGTGACATGTGTACTTTTCAGTATGAGTATTACATTTCTTTTTCAATGTAAATTAGTTACTTTATTTTTATTTTTTATTAAGACATGTTAATTGTACATATTAATAGGATTCAATGTGATATTTCTGTGCATATGTACAGCACACATCCATCATATCCAACCACCCTTCTTCCACCCTCACCCCCCCTAATCTTAGCCCCCCCCACCGCACCCCTCCCAGCCCCTCAATTCAGGTTGACTTTTCTTAGTTTCCACATAGGAGAGTGCAGTACTTATCTTTCTGTGTCTAGCTTATTTCACTTAGCACAATGTTCTCCAGTTTCATCTGCTTGGCTGCAAATCACAGGATTCCATTCTTCTTTGTAGCTAAAAGCTCTTCCCTTGTGTGTGTAGACCACATTTTCTTTATCCATCCGTTTGGCAACTAGGCCACCTCCATGTTTCAGCTATTATGAATAGTGCAGCAGTGAACATGGGTTTGCAGGTATCTCCTTGATAGGCTGGTTTTATTTTCTTTGGAATCGGTAGCTTTTCTATGTACCAATAACAAATCTCCTCAGAAAAATCATGAAAGCAATCCCATTCTCAATAGCTATAAAAGAGTAAATACAATAAAACACCTAAAAATAAACTTAACCTAAGGAAGTGAGAAGACCTCTACAACAAAAAGAATTTGAAGAAGACCTTAAAGATGGAAAAGCCTCTTATGTTTATGGAGAGAGAATTAATATTGTTCAAATAACCACAGTACCAATGTGATCTACAGAGTCAGTGCAATACCCATCAAAAAAAAAAAAAAGACATTCTCCATAGAACTAGAGAAAATTTTCAAAATTCAAGTGTATATTTCAATAAAAAGTTTTTTAAGAGTATGATTTAATTTTCAAAACTTCTTGTGTGGGCTGGGGATATAGCTTAGTTGGTAGAGTGCCTGCCTCACATGCACAAGGCCCTGGGTTCAATCCCCAGCAACACACACACACACACACACACAAAAAAAAAAAAAAATTCTTATGCCACATGGAACTTTCTAGAAATGTTTTTGCTGTCTCTAGTGAACCACATCACCTATGTTCAAGCACATCACCTATGTTTTCCCTCACCGTCTCTTCACTAGTTTACAAATTCTGCAAGGAGAGACTTGAGTTGGGATTCATTGGAGCCTGCATTTTTTTTTAGCTTTTTTTAAATTTTTTTTTATTTTATTGTTGGTTGTTCAAAACATTACATAGTTCTTAATATACCATATAATCTGTATACGGGGTAAAAATGGGAGTTCATAACCCACTTGAATCAATCTGTGAAATATGGAGCCTGCATTTTTGAGTGTTATTTCTAATTGTCCCATGTCTGTGCCATCAAATCAATGCCTAGAAGACAGGACCCATTTCACCTTCTCCTACCTCTGACCCCACTCCTTCCTCAATACACCCATGACTAGAGTGTTCTTCCGAGTGCTAAGCTGGGAAGCATTTCTTCCTTTTCTCAGCTAGTCCTGGCAAAAGTTCCAAGAGGAGATTCCAGTCCTTTATAAAGAGAGCCTGAGTCATGTGCCAGGCCCGCATGGGAATCATCTCAGTTTACCCCCACGTGGGTGCCCACTCTCCAGAGGAGCAGAGGCATCACCCCAGAGTCCACAGCCTGGGAAGAGAGAAGCTGGCCTGGGATCCAGCCCTCCCCACCGGCAGGCCACACTGCCCCGGGTTCTCTAGAGAAGCCCCATCAGTGACTTTTATTTTCCTGGGTGGCCGCCTCCCTTCTGCAGGTGATTGTCTGGATTGCTCCTGCACTTGGCCAGCCACCCCTGGGAGCTCTGGGGTCCCCTCCTCCACCCCAGTGTTGGGGACAATCAATGAGGACTCATTGCTAGTGGTGCTGCCTCTCCCCAGATCCCATCACAGGTCTGGGGCCCAAGACCTCCTCCCCCGACTTTGAACCTGACTGCATGCTCCCTGTGAGCAGAGACAGGGAACCTTAGAGACTAGTTGGCTTTTCTGTTCAGGTAAAGCCCCGGAAGCTGGCCTGCTCAGTGCCTGGGACATCTGCTTGGGGTGCACTGACCTTGCAGACACTGTCAGAGTTGCCCTGGTTAAAGATGGTGGCCAGCTTCCAGAATCCCCTCAGGCACCCTTGACCGTGGGCTTCCCATCACAGCCCAGCTGTCCCCACATCGATGGCAGCAGCTTAGCACTGCAGATGCGCAGCTGCTCCGCATTATTCTGGGAAAAGCACAGTGCTACCACACGATGGGACCACAGGTGCTGGACCCCAGCCCAGCCAGGTCTGCTCATCCCCAGAGCCAGGGGTACAAAACTCCGCCTGTCTTCAGTGTCCTGTGTTGTCAGAGAGATTGGGAAACATGACCTCACAGGAAGTCTGGAAACTGGCACATCGTGAGTGACAGTGTGAGCCTATGAGTCACTGTGCCTGGGGTCCCCAAGTCCCAATCTTTGGCTAACTTTCAGTGATGGCTGTCTACACTGCATGCTCCTGTGGCCCTGCCCCTGTCCTGCACAGTCCCATCAAGAGCCAGTTTCAGTTTGGCCAGGGCCTTCCAGATCATCCAGCACTCATTTACCATTGAGGACACGAGCCCTGAGACGTGGAATAGGTATGAACACACACACACACACACACACACACACACACACACACACTCCAGGGCTGTAACTTTAGAACCAAGGGATTCTAAGCCATGGAGGGTTTCCGGTTACAGTTTCCGAAGCAGACTCTAGGTATTGCTTTCAGTGGGCGTGGGGGCTAGAGGGATCTGTGGAAGGGCCCACCAAGGACAGTCACCTCTTTAAGATAGCATGACCTGGTGCCCAGGTTGCTTGCAGAAAAGTAGAGCAGAAAAATCAGCTTCCATGTGGGTCCCAGTACGGTGGAGGCGAGGGGCCACTTCACAGCAGGGTCCTGAAGATCTCCACCCTCAGCTGTTGGGTGCCAAGGCCCTTCCTGGGCGCAGCAGGAATTGCTGGCCTCCCCAGCACCTCTGCCTGCAGCAGTGATGCTCCGGTCATTGGCTCAGAGTGTCATTGGAGCCTGAGAACCCCAGTGTCTGTCCTGATCCACAGGTGGAAGAAAGAGGCGGTAAATGTGGGTGTCTGCCCTGTGGGGACCAGAGCGCAGCAGCTGTGTCACGTCTAGTCAGTGTTCAAAGCAGCCCGAGCAGGGTCACCTGCAGGCTTGGGTGCCATTGCCGCTGGCCCCCTGCAGACCGTCTCTCCTCCCTGGCCCAGGCAGGCCACACTCTCCTTGCCCTCAGCTTCACCTCGGCTGGTTTTCTGAGTTTCTCAGGACGGAGCCTGGGCTCCAGATTACCACGGTGCCCAGATGGGCCTGGTGCAAAGAGCAAGGACCGGGTGGGGGTGTTTAGGGAGCTGTGGAGGGAACAAGGAGACCCAAAGGGATTTCAGGGGAACGTCTAAGGCTGAAGATGCTCAGGTATGTCTCCTCCACTTGTCCTTCAGTGTCCTCGTCACCTTCCTGCATCTCCCAGCAGGGCCGGGACCCTCTCCTGCCAGAAGACTCCTTGTCGGTATCTAATCCCCAAAGGTAGGACCCTGCCGTAGGCCTCAGCTTCCCCCCCCCACCCCGTGCCCATCCCAGGTGTGTCCCCTCTCGGGGGCATGTGAGGTGACTGGCTGGATGTTGGACCAACATGTCCACATGACCACAGCAGGTGGTGGTCTCCACAGGGGGCCCACTCCCCGATCAGGATCAGAGGCCTCCCCCAGTGTCCCCGCCCCGACCAGGCTCCCAGCCTGCAGGACTGTCTCTGAAGCTCTGGATCTTTTTAAACAAGAAGGACAGTGTCCCCCCGCCCACAAGGACAGCGTGTGGCTTTTACAAGGAAATGCTCTTACTGTTTGTGATGAAGAGTCCCGGCCACCAATTCAGAGGACCCAGAGCTGGGTCCCTGCTGTGCCCCTCACTCACGGCCACCTCCTTCTCCTCAGCTTTCTCCTTTGCATTATGGGGACAGTCATGATGCCAGTGTCACAGCTTACCTGGAGGTCTGAGTGACAACACACGGGAAGCACTTGGTGGAGGCCCGACACCTAGGACGTGCTCATAAATAGAGCTGTTATTCCCACGTTACGGTTTGGATAGGAGGTGACCCCAAACAGCTCCTGTGTGAGACAATGCCAGAAAGTTGAGAGGTGAAGCGTTTGGGTTCTGAGAACCTCAGCCCAAGCAGTGCCTCCATCCTCTGACAGGGTCAGCTGGGTGCTGAGTAGGCAGGTAGGTGTGGCTGCAGGAGGGGGGCACGGGCGAGCCCTTGGGGTACGTACTTTGTCTGGGCGAGAGGCCTGCCTTCTCTCTCTCCTCCTGGTGCCCTGTCCTGAGCTGCTCCTCTGCTTGCCACACTCTGGCCATGACGTCCTGCCTCCCCTCCAGCCCTGAGCAATGGAGTGGCCCCTCTGTGGACTGAGACCTCCGCCACCCCGAGCCCCAAGCGAACTTTTCCTTCTCCAAAATTGTTCTGGACAGGTTCTTCACTCACACCAGTGAAAAATCTGACTAGAACACATCACTATAAGAGCTCCCGATGTTTCAGGGGACCCAGGTGGCAGGGAAGTGGGAACTGAGAACGTGGGTACGAACCACCGGGGGGCCACTTCAGCCTGAGCCTCCTGAGGTGGCCTCGGAGGGCGGAGATCAGATAGGCCTGGAGCATCGCTATCCCATTCTGCATGGATCTGAGTCGCTCTGTCACTCAGCAATCTCGTCCCGGATCCAGGGGGTGCAGAGGAGGATGGCCCTGCATGTCACCTGAGAGCCACTTCACCCCCAGGCATCCTGAAGGGCCTCAAGCCACTGTCCTCCTCCCTTTCTGCAGCTGGACTGTGCTCATCTCAAGGTCGCTTTGGATTCTCTCTCTCTCTCTCTCTCTCTCTCTCTCTGTCTCTCATGAGGATGTACTGCTGGACAGATGCATTAGTTTCAATAGTCACTTAAAAGCAATAGCCTGGGAAATATCCCGTTTTCCCATTCAACATCACAGAGGCGAGACCCCGGGGGTTCTCCTCCCTCCTCTCTCCCTCCTGGCTCCCTTCCCGTCTCTCCCCTCCGCTCCTTATAACATGGACATGATTTTTCGCTTGCTACCCTAACAAGATTCTGTTCAGCCTCTGGACAACCAACAGACTCGGAAGAAATCAGACTGGGACAGATGGGGTGTCATCCTGGGAGCCCAGGGCAGGTGGCTGATGGCTCTGGCAGCTTTATGGACATCTCATTCTCCATGCTGGGGACTCCTGCAAGCAGGAGGGGCAGGCTGTCCTGCAAAGCCCCTTAATGACGGGACACAGGCAATGTCAAAAGAAATAAGAAAGAATGAAACCTGTCGCTGGTGACCACCAGGGTGGACCTACAAGTAGGTTAAGTAAAACAGGCAGGACAGAAAGAGGATGTGGTCCCACTTGGTTGTGGAACAGGAAAAAGTGGATCTCATAGAAGTTGAGAGTAGGAGGGTGGTGACCAGGGACTGGGGTGGGCAGGGACAGGGATGGGGACATGTCCACTGGTAGGTGCTGTGTTAGGTAGCAGAGATGAGTCTGTGGGTGCTATTGCACAGTAGGGTGACTCCAGGTAATGACACCATCCATTTCAAAAAGGCTACAGAAAGTATTTTGAATGTTTTCCCCACAGAGAGATGGTGCTTAGCAGATAGAGATGTTCGCCCTGCTTTGAGCCTTACAGTGTGTACATGCATCGAAACATTAACCCATAACTATGGACAGTTTTTATGTATCAACTTAAATTAGAAACAAGACCCATATGTCCCCAGGTCCTCCCCAGCCCTGCACACACACCCCAACAAAGCTGCAGCCCCAGGGTCAGAGCCCAGCAGATATGCAAAGGTCACCTTGGAAAATGGATTGTGTGTCTTTCATTGAAAATCATGGAAGAATTCCTGGCGGCTGAGGCCCCTACGGCCGGAGAAGGGGGGTCTCAGGCCTCCCCTGCCCCTCAGTGACTCTGTTTGCTACACCCCGACCCCCACCCATCCAGAGTCTCCAGTCCCACACTCTGCCCCTGTGTTCTGCTATTTTGGGGCCTGGGGCTGCCACCTGATCTCCCTTCAGCCAATATGCCCGACACCCTCCTCCCTGGGCTGTTTACACAGAGCTGATTCCAATTATGATTATTAAAAATAAGAGCTGATGGTTCCAGAGCCCTTTGGTGACAGACACAAGCAGCCTCGGTTTCATCAACTCTGGGCCACCTCTGGAGATGCAGGGACCTGTTGGTCACCAGGAGCAGTTATTTTACAGAGGAGGAACAGAGATTCCGAGAGGTTTAGAACATCCCCTAAGGTCACACAGCTGAGCCCTGAGTTGGATCCAGATTCTCTTGACTCTGGGGCCTGGATGTTTATGAGACTCAAAAAACCTCTCTGAAGAGGGAGCACCCAGCCAAGAGACCCACTTCCATATCTTTATATCATTCCACAGCTGCCGGCTCCTGGAGTCGACTCTAAGCTCAATCTTGATTGCTAAGAGACTAAGGTCATTTTTACTTTTTCCAGGTGACACTGATGAGTCTCAGAACAAACCTGCACACTGATCTCATTCTTAACTTTACAGATGAGAAGCTGAGGCCCAGAGAGGGTAAATTAAATGACAAAGCCACACGCTTCTAAGGTAGCTGTTCTTGCCACTCGACGACAGGATTCTGATTCGATTGTTCTCTTCCTCCCGGTTCTTTTGAGGGCTTCTGAGTTTCCCGCTCGGGTTGAGACTCAGCCAAACTCTTGGGTCCACTTTATACAGGTGTGAGCTCAGAGAGAGAAGCGTGAGCTCGTGATTCCTTTACTCACACACAGCCCAGGTAGCCCAAGCTGCTGATGTGGGAGGAAGGCCTGGTGCCCAGCTGAGCCCCACAGTGCCATGCGTGAGTGGGACCCTGCCCGGGCTGGGCCACAGGTGCTCTGTGGCTCTTGGCCAGCCAGTCCGGCACCCAAAGCTCAGAATGGCCAGAAAGACACCTCCCTACTCCAGGAACAGCACTGCACCCACAAGGGCCCACCCAGCTGCTCAGGGCTGCTCGGGGTCCCTGGCCACCTCTTTTCTTCAGAGCAGAAAACCAAGCACAGCTGAGGGACCCCCAGAAGCCAGCCTTTCCTCCTCGGGTTCCCAGGGTTCACTCCTGATGAGGCTTTTGGAGAATTCTTATAGCAAAACAGTTTGGCAAGAAGTTGCGTTTCCCTGTCCTCTGGTTGCTCCTGCCCCCGCCACCACGAGGCCAGCCTCACTAGCAGTGGTGGCCAAGAGGAGTTGCAGATCCCTGCCATCCAAGGAATCCTAGGCAGCCAGAGAACCACACCCATAGGAGAACCCAGTTTTACCCACCTCATGGTCTCCTGTTACTGCCACACTTGTGTGGTGGAGGTGGGTAACTCAGCAGCAGCCTCCTGAATCCATCCCAGGGCCAGGCAGAGTGGACCCAGGTAGTTAATATAGGAGAGCGAGCACAGGGTGAGCTCCTTCGCTATGCCCTGTGTGACCTTGGAAAAGTTGCTCAGCCTCTCTGAGCATTCATTTCTTCACCTGTACAAAGGAGGCCACAGTGTCACCTTCACAGGACTAGTGTGACAATTCAGAGAGAATCCCAGGAGCCTGGAAGTGTCTGCATCATAATGAAGGGGGTTCTGCCGCTCTCTGTGACTTTTTTTTTTTTTGGTACCCAGGATGAATCCAGGGGCTCTTAGACACTGAGCCACACCCCCAGCCCTTTTTTGTTCTTTATTTTGATCCAGGGTCTCACTAAGGTGCTGAGAGCTTCACTAAGTTGTTGAGGCAGACTTTGAACTCACAATCCTCTTGCCTCAGCCTCCAAGACACTGGGATAACAGGTGTGTGCCCCGGCTCCTGGCGCCAGCTGACTTCTATTGAGCACCAACTGTAGATGCAGCTCTGGGCTGAGCATTTCATGTTGCTGTTCGATTTTCGTTTCCCTGAAACTCATTTAATGAGATGCAAGGACTGTCACTACCCCATCCTACAAAAGGCAGAGTAAACAGCCCGAGGGACTGCTGCGGGGTGTGCCCTGGGAGAACCATGGTCCCCTCCCGCCCTTTAAATGAGTTGTTCTGTGCTTATTCTCTGATTTGCTGCTGCCGTCTTGAAGTCTAGGACAGCAGCGTCTTTCAAACTGAAGAAACTGAGGAAATCGGAGAGAAAGTAACACACAGCTGATGAATGGCAGAGTGGAAGAAAGCCAGCATTTATGAGCACCTACTGTATGCAAACGCGGGTTTTATTTCGAGAGCGTGTGGTCGCTGGGCAGTTTTGGGTGATAGTAGAATTTCGGTGACTTCCCACAACCACCCTGCACAGATGGGGAGCTGATCCTCGGAGCATGAAGCTGTTGATGGGGACAGAGGGTCCCTCCTGAGGGAGACGTGGAGGGGACTCTGTGTCCATCCCACCCATGGGCCTCAGGTTCAGTCAGGGGAGGCTCCTGAGGCTCTGGCCGCCCTGCAGGAAGAGCCGTCCCCTCAGAACTAGTAGGTTCATTAGGTTCAAAGCATGTGCCCCTCTCACCCCGTCCACTCCCCCTCCCCCTCCCTGTGCCCCCAGAAATGCCCCTGGCTGCCTGGAGGCCTGGGGAGAGCCAACAGTGGACAGCACATCCATCTCCCTCCAGTGCAGAGGGGCCCCCAGGTCCAGAAAAAGCACATTTTCCAGACAGGCACAGGGCTATGGAGAAGAACAGAGTTGAATGGTACCTTGAAGAATCCCAGGAACAAATCCTAGGCCCCTGAGGAGCCCTGGGGAGGACCCTGGCCATGATCTCCACCAGGAGACTCTAGTCTTTTTGCTCACTTCCAATATCAATAAAATAAATTTGAGCATGTACTCCAAAATGTGAGTATGTATTGATCTATAAATTCTACAGATGTGCTGCTGAGCTTGTCAAAGTATCCACAAAGCAGACACAAAAGTTGGTATTTTAAGGAGATAAAAGGAAACCCTGTCTTGGTCCATTTTCTGTGGCTATAATAAAATACCCGAGACCAGGAAATTTATAAGGAATAGAAGTTCCTTTGGCTCATGGTTCTGGAGGCTTGGCAGCCCAACAACATGGCGCCAGCATTTGTTCAGTGAGGGCCCACTTGCTGCATCACCTGGTGAGACAGAGCCAGCGAGCTAGTTCAGGTCCCTCTTCCTCTCCTTACAAAGCCACCAATGTCCCTGTGGAAGCTCCACCCTCATGGCTTCATCTAACCCCAAATGCCTTCCTAAAGCCCCGACTCCAAATCCCTTTAGGGTGTGAATTTGGAGATAAATTTTCAACACGTGTCCTTTCAAAGGACAGAGTTGAACCCTCCCTAGACTTTCTGATGTTCTTTTCTGCACACCCAGCAGGTCACAGCCTACCTCCTTGGGACATTTGGCCATGGATGGGGCGTCCCCGGGTCCTGGCACTGTATTCGGGTCTGGCTGTACCAGGACACTGGCTTTCCCTACCAGAGGTCATTAAGCAGGGGTCGGCCCAGGATTTGGGTGCAGTACAAGAGGATTCCGATCTCAGCTCTGCCCCGAGGAGCTGTGTGGCCTGGGAAGTGACATCCTCTCCTGGGGCCTCCGCTCCCTCATCATAGAGTGAGGGAGCTCGTCCTCCTGTGAGGGCTGATGAGGTGACAGCCACAAGGGCCTCCCACAGTTCGAGGCAGGACAAAGGAGTCCAGTCCGTGGTCCTACCTGTCAACAGGTCTTCTGTCCCCACCCAGGCCAGGCTGGTCAGTGAGTGGCCTGGCGTCAGAGGGTCATCCTGCAGCAGGACAGAAGAGGCTGGACACCTGAGGAATTTTCAGGAAGCAGGTCTATTGACTTGAGGGGTCAGAGGTGGCTTTTGCCTAAGAGTTCTTCCTCGGAACCACGAGACAGAAACTCTTTGAACTGAATACACCGTGGCGGGGAGAGGGCTGGGGGTTCATATGAGGAGCGCGTTTCGTTCCGTCCTCTAGACAGGGGTTTCACGAGTGTTTTTCTGCAAACCTGGCATTTATGAACAAGGAGGAAGCTCCAGACCACAAGGCCTTCTGCAGGTTTTCGCTGAGAGCTGATGCCCTGCGCAAAATTCTCACTGGTAAGAAGAGGAGCTTACAGGCCACACATATGGTGGGGGTTTCTGCTTCATGGTGGTCAAGGTCTTCTGGGTGGGGGTCTCTGGCCTGCTTCAATCCCTGAGGATGGAGCCTAAATGGGGAGCTTGGATGAAGAGGGAGAAAGAAATGTCCCCAAGGCCCCTGGCTTGGCCACACCCTGTCCCCAAGTTGGGGGGGGGGGCTCACCTAGAAGCCGCGCTCTGCTCTGGCCTTCCAGGTGCGACTCCACACACACACACACACACACACACGCACACGCGCACACACACACACACACGCACACACACGCACACACACGCACATGGGATCTGATTTAATCCCTCCCTGGCGTCCTCCCAGTTCTGCTCACAAATGTGCTGGAAGTCACCTTGGCACTTGGAAAGCTCAGCAGAGCCCAAGGAGTCCTCCGAGCAGTGGAAACCCACTTCCGGCTGGAATAGCCACATAGAGATGTCCACTGTCCGCCTGGCCTGTGCCATTTAGCAGGACACCTCCCTCATGAGGCCACCAAAGAGACAGGACTCCCCCCCCCCCACCAAGTCACAAGCTGCAGCCCTGAGAGCGAAGGCACAGGGTCTCCCTCCCCTGTGTGAGCCGCAGAGGCTGGGCCAGGATTATCAGAGCCATGCAGAGGGAGCCATGGTGACTTCTGTGACCACGCCCAGAGTGGCTCCAAGTCGCTTCCCGGCCTGGGACAGAATGTCTCTGGAGTAGCAGTCCACACGGCCAGGCAATCATGGACATCTGAGCTGGACAAACTGCTTCCAAGGGCCAGCCAATAAAACCCGGTCTCAGGCCAGGAGGGAAGTGATGTAAGGGTGGAGCCGGGAGAATCTTCCCTGGGAGGTGCAGGGACTCCCCTGGAGGCCAAGCCCCTGTGTATTCCAACACCCGTACCCCACGGGGCTCAGAGTCGAGCCTTCTGTGCAAGGTACCTGCAGCTTCAGCAGGATTGAGAGCCGGGCTGGGTCCCAGGGCCCTTCCCGGGTGCAAGCTGGGATTGCAAAGGCCCTGGGGCCGGGAGCTGGCCGGCTTTCCAGTCACTCCCTTGAGCCCTCCTGCACTGCCCTTCCTGCCTTTTTCCCGCCCCCAGAAGTGGAGGCCCTCGCAGCTGTCACCCAGGCCCTGACCGAGCCCTCAGCTCAAAGTTGCATGATCGTTAACTTTCCCCAGGCCTCCACACAGCCGCAGCCGCTGTGAGGACAGGGTGGACGCACTTGCCAGGGACAGGCACCAAACCTCCCGTGGAAAACAAATGCGATGCACCGCGGTAAATGGGAGCAGCTAAAAAAAAAATAAAAAGCACAGAATCCATTGGGGACCCCATTGCCATAGGAACTTGCGTTACAGCTGGCCTCCGATAATTAATGGAGGGTTCGCTGTGACAGGATTCTGGAACCTTCCCTTTCCCCCCGCTGCACTGCAGCAGGCGCCTCTCGCTCCCGATTCATAAATATTTCATGACACCGGCGGCTGCGTCTCATCTCCACGGACAACGCTCGGCCTGACCACCCCCTGCCAGGTGCCTGTGGTCCTGTCCGACGGCCGTCCCCCTTCTCCTTCTTTCCTCTGCGGTCCTCATGGATCTGGTCTGAAGTTCTGACCGTCCCAAACTCGGAAGGGTGGCTTTCACGGTGGCTCTGTTCCCAGGTTCCAGTGTCTCTTTCCTGTCCCTGTCTGGTTTTCCTAAAGGTCCAGTGGCCTTCCCCCGAGGTGCTCAGGTCCTGCTGCCCCCTGCTGCATCCCCTCTGATGGAGCCTGAGGGGACACTGGTTCTGCCAGGTGCTGGGGGAGCCTGGCTCCCTGCTCCTGAGATGCAGATGCTGCAAAGATGTCTGCGGGGGGGGGGGGGGAGGGGGATGAGGGACAGTGGAGGGAGGGGGAGGGGAGGGGCCCGGGAGTGGGGAACACCTAATGCCATCTTCAGAGCAGCTGGCCCAGCGCCTCCCAGAGCAGACACCCCTATCAGGTCAGACACCCCAGCTCCTCTGTGCAAAACAAGAGCTCAGCCTGCGGCCTTTAGAACCCCCCAAGCTCCACAGAGGTGCCTGAGTGGCCAGGTTGTCAAAATGGGGAGGCTGTGTGGCAGGACTGTCAAGGACAGTCCCTCGGCCTTTATCTGTGGTGCCTATGTTTACCGGATGGTGTCGTCTCCGTCTGTTTGGCTTCTGTAACAACTGGACAGTTGACAATGAACAGGATTTACTTCTTAGGGTTTTGGATGCTGGGAAGTTCAATGTCAAGAGGCTGGCATCTGGTAGGGTCCCCTTCCCAATTATTACTGGCTTCTCCTTATTCTCTGCTCCTTTTTTTCTTTTCTCTAATTAGTCAGACATGACAATAGAATGCATATTTTTTTTTTATTGGTTGTTCACAACATTACAAAGCTCTTGACATATCATATTTCTTACATTAGATTGAAGTGGGTTATGAACTCCCAATTTTACCCCAAATGCAGATTGCAGAATCACGTCGGTTACACATCCACAATTTTACATAATGCCCTATTAGTAATTGTTGTATTCTGCTACCTTTCCTATCCCCTACTATCACCCCTCCCCTTCCCTCACATCTTCTCTCTCTACCCCATCTACTGTAATTCATTTCTCTCCTTGTTTATTTTCCCATTCCCCTCACAACCTCTTATATGTAATTTTGTATAGCAATGAGGGTCTCCCTTCATTTCCATGCAATTTCCCTTTTCTCTCTCTTTCCCTCCCATCTCATGTCTCTGTTTAAAGTTAATCTTTTCTTCCTGCTCTTCCTCCCTACTCTGTTCATAGTTGCTCTCATTATATCAAAGAAGACATTTGGTATTTGTTTTTTAGGGATTGGCTACCTTCACTAAGCATAATCTGCTCTAGTGCCATCCATTTCCCTGCAAATTCCATGATTTAGTCATTTTTAGGGCTGCGTAATATTCCATGGTGTATAAATGCCACATTTTTTTTATCCATTCATCTATTGAAGGACATCTGGGTTGGTTCCACAGTCTAGCTATTGTGAATTGTGCTGCTATGAACATCGATGTGGCAGTATCCCTGTAGCATGCTCTTTTAAGGTCTTCAGGGAATAGTCTGAGAAGGGCAATAGCAGGGTCGAATGCTGGTTCCATTCCCAGCTTTCCCAGGAATCTCCAAACTGCTTTCCAAATTGGCCGCACCAATTTGCAGTCCCACCAGCAATGTACAAGAGTACCCTTTTCTCCACATCCTCGCCAGCAAATTGTTGTTGTTTGACTTCATAGTGGCTGCCAATCTTACTGGAGTGAGATGGTATCTTAGGGTGGTTTTGATTTGCATTTCTCTGACTGCTAAAGATGGTGAGAATTTTTTCATGTATTTGTTGATTGATTGTATATCCTCCTCTGAGATGTGTCTGTTCAGGTCCTTGGCCCATTTGTTGATTGGGTTATTTGTTATCTTATTGTCTAATTTTTTGAGTTCTTTGTATACTCTGGATATTAGGGCTCTATCTGAAGTGTGAGGAGTAAAAATTTGTTCCCAGGATGTAGGCTCCCTATTTACCTCTCTTATTGTTTCTCTTGCTGAGAAAAAACTTTTTAGTTTAAGTAAGTCCCATTTGTTGATTCTTGTTATTAACTCTTGTGCTATGGGTGTCCTATTAAGGAATTTGGAGCCCGACCCCACAATATGTAGATCGGAGCCAACTTTTTCTTCTATCTGACGCAGAGTCTCTGATTTGATATCAAGCTCCTTGATCCATTTTGAGTTAACTTTTGTGCATGGCGAGAGAAAGGGATTCAGTTTCATTTTGTTGCATATGGATTTCCAGTTTTCCCAACACCATTTGTTGAAGATGCTATCCTTCCTCCATTGCATGCTTTTAGCCCCTTTATCAAATATAAGATAGTTGTAACTTTGTGGATTAGTCTCTGTGTCCTCTATTCTATACCATTGGTCCACTCGCCTGTTTTGGCACCAGTACCATGCTGTTTTTGTCACTATTGCTCTGTAATATAGTTTGAAATCTGGTATCGCTATACCGCCTGATTCACACTTCCTGCTTAGAATTGCTTTTGCTATTCTGGGTCCTTTATTTTTCCATATGAATTTCATGATTGCTTTATCTATTTCTACAAGAAATGCCGTTGGGATTTTGATTGGCATTGCATTAAACCTATAGAGAACTTTTGGTAATATCGCCATTTTGATGATGTTAGTTCTGCCTATCCATGAACAAGGTATATTTTTCCATCTTCTAAGATCTTCTTCTACTTCTCTCTTTAGGGTTCTGTAGTTTTCCTTGTATAAATCTGTCACCTCTTTTGTTAGGTTGATTCCCAAGTATTTTATTTTTTTTGAGGATATTGTGAATGGAGTGTTTTTCCTCATTTCCGTTTCAGAAGTTTTGTCGCTGATATACAGAAATGCCTTTGATTTATGCGTGTTGATTTTATATCCTGCCACTTTGCTGAATTCATTTATTAGTTCTAGTAGTTTCTTTATAGATCCTTTTGGGTCTTCTAGGTATAGAATCATGTCAGCCGCAAATAGTGATAATTTAAGTTCTTCTTTTCCTATTTTTATGCCTTTAATTTCATTTGTCTGTCTAATTGCTCTGGCTAGTATTTCAAGGACTAAATTAAATAGAAGTGGTGATAGAGGGCATCCCTGTCTTGTTCTAGATTTTAGAGGGAATGCCTTCAACTTTTGTCCATTCAGAATGATGCTAGCCTGAGGCTTAGCATAGATAGCTTTTACAATGTCAAGGTAAGTTCCTGTTATCCCTAGTTTTTCTAATGTTTTGAACATAAAGGGATGCTGTACTTTGTCGAATGCTTTTTCTGCATCTATCGAGATGATCATATGGTTCTTATCTTTAAGTCTATTGATGTGGTGAATAACATTTATTGATTTCCGTATATTGAACCATCCTTGGATCCCAAGGATGAATCCTACTTGATCATGGTGCACAATTTTTTTGATGTGTTTTTGTATTCGATTTGCCAGAATTTTATTGAGGATTTTTGCATCTAGGTTCATCAGAGATATTGTTCTGTAGTTTTCTTTCTTTGAGGTGTCTTTGTCTGGTTTCGGAATCAGGGTGATGTTGGCCTCATAGAATGAATTTGGAAGAGCTCCCTCTTTTTCTATTTCCTGAAATAACTTGAAAAGTATTGGTATTAATTCTTCTTTAAAGGTTTTGTAAAACTCCGCTGTATACCCATCCGGTCCTGGGCTTTTCTTGGTTGGTAATCTTTTGATGGCTTCTTCTATTTCATCCATTGATATTGGTCTGTTCAAATTATATGTATCCTCCTGACTCAGTCTGGGCAAATCATATGACTTAAGAAATTTATCGATGTCTTCACTATCTTCTATTTTATTGGAATATAGGTTTTCAAAATAATTTCTAATTGTCTTCTGTATTTCTATAGGATCTGTTGTGATATTGCCTTTTTCATCCCGTATGTTAGTAATTTGAGTTCTCTCTCTTCTCTCTTCGTTAGCATGGCTAAAGGTCTGTCGATCTTATTTATTTTTTCGAAGAACCAACTTTTAGTTTTGTTAAATTTTTACTCCTCACACTTCAGATAGAGCCCTAATATCCAGAGTATACAAAGAACTCAAAAAATTAGACAATAAGAAAACAAACAACCCAATCAACAAATGGGCCAAGGACCTGAACAGACACTTCTCAGAGGAGGACATACAATCAATCAATAAGTACATGAAAAAATGCTCACCATCTCTAGCAGTCAGAGAAATGCAAATCAAAACCACCCTAAGATACCACCTCACCCCAGTAAGATTGGCAGCCATGATGAAGTCAAACAACAACAAGTGCTGGCGAGGATGTGGGGAAAAGGGTACTTTTGTACACTGCTGGTGGGACTGCAAACGGGTGCGGCCAATTTGGAAAGCAGTATGGAGATTCCTGGGAAAGCTGGGAATGGAACCACCATTTGACCCAGCTATTGCCCTACTCGGACTATTTCCTGAAGTCCTTAAAAGAGCACACTACAGGGATACTGCCACATCGATGTTCATAGCAGCACAATTCACAATTGCTAGACTGTGGAATCAACCCAGATGCCCTTCAATAGATGAATGGATAAAAAAAATGTGGCATTTATACACCATGGAATATTACGCAGCACTAAAAAATGACAAAATCACGGAATTTGCAGGGAAATGGATGGCACTAGAGCAGATTATGCTTAGTGAAGCTAGCCAATCCCTAAAAAACAAATACCAAATGTCTTCTTTGATATAATGAGAGCAACTAAGAGCAGAACAGTGAGGCTGAGCAGGAAGAAAAGACTAGCATTAAACAGAGACATGAGGTGGGAGGGAAAGGGAGAAAAAAAAAAGGGAAATCACATGGAAATGGAGGGAGACCCTCATTGTAATACAAAATTATATATAAGAGTTTACGAGGGGAATGGGATAACAAACATGGAGGGAAATGAATTTCAATAGATGGGGTAGAGAGAGAAGATGGGAGGGAAGGGGAGGGGGGATATTAGAGGATAGTAAAGGTAGCAGAATACAACAGTCACTAATATGGCAGTATGTAAAAATGTGATGTGTAGCCGATGTGATTCTGCAATCTGTATTTGGGGTAAAAATGGGAGTTCATAACCCAATTGATTCTAATCTATGAAATATGATTTGTCATGAGTTTTGTAATGTTGTGAACATCCAATAAAAAAAAAATTTTTTTTCAATAGTTTCTTTTGTTTCCATTTCATTGATTTCCGCTCTGATTTTAATTATTTCTTGCCTTCTGCTACATTTGCTGTTGTTTTGCTCTTCCTTTTCTAGGGCTTTGAGATGAAGTGTGAGCTCATTTATTTGTTGTTTTTTTCTTTTTTTGAGGAATGACCACAAGGTGATGAATTTCCCTCTTAAAACTGCTATCATTGTGTCCCATAGATTCCGATATGTTGTGTCTGTATTTTCATTTATCTCTAAGAATTTTTTGATTTCCTCCTTTATGTCTTCTGTAACCCATTGATCATTCAGTAACATATTGTTCATTTTCCATGTGATGTAGGATTTTTCCTTCCTTCTTTTATCATTGATTTCCAGTTTCATTCCATTATGATCAGATAAAATGCATGGTATTATCTCCACCCCTTTATATTTACTGAGGGTTGCCCTATGGCATAATATATGGTCTATTTTTGAGAAGGATCCATGTGCTGCTGAGAAAAAAGTATATCCATTTGATGATGGTTGATATATTCTATATATGTCAGTTAAGTCTAGGTTATTGATTGTGGTATTGAGTTCTATAGTTTCTTTATTCAACTTTTGTTTGGAGGATCTGTCCAATGGTGAGAGAGGTGTGTTGAAGTCACCCATAATTATTGTGTTGTGGTCTATTTGACTCTTGAACTTGAGGAGAATTTGTTTTGTGAACGTCACAGCACCATTATTTGGTGCATAAATATTGATAATTGTTATGTCTTGTTGGTGAATGGTTCCTTTTAACAGTATATAATGTCCTTCTTTATCCCTTTTGATTAACTTACTCTTGAAGTCAATTTTATTCGATATGAGGATGGCCACCCCTGCTTGCTTACGAGGACTGTGTGCGTGGTATATTTTTTCCCATCCTTTCACCTTCAGCCTGTGCATGTCTTTTCCAATCAGATGTGTCTCCTGGAGGCAGCATATTGTTGGATTTGTTTTTTTAATCCATGATACCAGCCTATGTCGCTTTATTGGAGAGTTTAAGCCATTAACATTCAGAGTTATGGGCTGGGGATGTGGCTCACGCAGTAGCGCGCTCGCCTGGCATGCGTGCGGCCCGGGTTTGATCCTCAGCACCACATACCAACAAAGATGTGTCCGCCGAAAACTAAAATAAATGTTAAAAAATTCTCTCTCTCTCTCTCTCTCTCTCTCTCTCTCTCTCTCTCTCTCCTCTCTCACTTTCTCTTTAAAAAAAAAAACATTCAGAGTTACTATTGATATATGGTTTGTACTTCCATCCATGTTTGATTATTTATCTCTTTTTTTTTCTAATTTAGTTTGTTTCTCCATGATTAGCTTTCCCCCCGTCCTCTGTCTTTACTGAGGCACTTCCCACTGATGGTTTTGGTTATTGTTTTTCATTTCTTCCTCGTGTAGTGTTTTGCTCAAAATGCTTTGCAATGCTGGTTTTCTGGCTGCAAATTCTTTTAACTTTTGTTTATCATGAAAGATTTTTATTTCATTGTCATACCTGAAGCTTAATTTTGCTGGATACAGAATTCTTGGTTGGCATCCATTGTCTTTCAGTCTTTGAAATGCATTGTTCCATGACCTTCTTGCTTTCAGTGTCTGTGATGAAAAATCCGTTGTTAACCTTATTGGTTTACCCCTGAATGTGATCTGCCTCCTTTCTCTTATAGCTTTTAATATTTTCTCTTTGTTCTGTATATTGGATATCTTCATAACAATGTGTCTTGGCATTGGTCTACTGTGATTTTGTGTGCTCGGTGTCCTGTATGCATCTTCAATTTGTATATCTGTTTCCTTTTTTATTTCTGGAAAGTTTTCTGTAATTATTTCATTCAGCAGGTTACTCATTCCCTTGGTTTGAATCTCTGTACCTTCTTCTATCTCGATGACTCGTAAGTTTGGTTTTTTTATGTTATCCCATACCTCTTGGATGTTTTTCTTGTGATTTTTTAACAGCCTTTCTGAGTTGGCTAGACTCTTTTCAAGATGATATATTTTGTCTTCATTATCTGACGTTCTGGCTTCTACTTGCTCCACTCTGTTAGTGATACTCTCAATTGAGTTTTTAATTGGGTTTATCGTTTCCTTCATTTCTAGAATTATTGTTTGATTATATTTTATAATCTCTATCTCCTGATAAAGATGCTTAACTTCTTCTTTTATCTGTTTATGTAATTCATTCTCAATGTGTTCTTTCACTGCTTGAATTTGCTGTCTTGTATCCTCTTTAAGGTTCCATTCCATCTGTCTAAGGTGTTCCTTGAGTTCTTTATATGACCATTTTTCTGATGACACTAGGTCCTCCTGAATATTTAGGCTGCCCTGCATTGTTTGTACTCCTTTTCTTCCTTGCTTTTTGAAGCTGCTTATGTTACTTCTTGTTCTGTTTGACTGCTGAGTTACTGTTTACTCCTATAAATTTATTTGATGCTTGGGAGGAAAGGTATTAGAAGGGAAGGGAAGAAGTCACTAAAGAGAATGAGAGTAAGCAGGTAGAATTCAAGGAAGGGGGGATAAGATAATTGAAAAGAAATGAAAAGACAAAAGAAGAAAAAAATAGGAAATAAAAAAGAAAAAAATTAAAAAAAATAGTAAAGAAAAAAATTTTTTTAAAAATTGTAAAAAAATTAAAAAACAACAAGAAAGAAAAATGAAAATGAAAGAAAAAACCCAAATCAAAAAAAAAAGAGAAAAAAAAACCTAATAAATGCAGTCTTAGAGTTTGATTAACTTCTCTTCCAGTAGGTGGCGCTGTGCCCACCAGGCCAAGTTTCTCCTGTCAATAGGCGGGAACCAATCACTGTGCAGCAGCTCCTCCTCCCAGACTGGGCGAGTCTCCAATCCTGAGTGCCTAGGGCCTCCTCTTGTGTCTAGTCACTTCCCCACTTTTCCTCTAGCCAGGCCCCTCTCACGGGTGCCGCTCACCACAATACTGGCTACACACCAGGTCTCTTGCTCCTGGGAGCCCTGTTTTCATGAACGACTGGGCACACTCTCCCAGTTTGCCATTCCTTCAGACCCTAAGTTTGTAGAGCTTGGGGCTGAGAATCCTCAGCAAATTTTACTTGCCCTCCGGTAGCCACGCCCCCAGTAGCTGGTGCAAGAGACCTCAGTTGTCAGCACTGGTGGGAGCGGTAGCCGGGAGTTCCGCGACACGGGTCCCGCGCCATGTCTGATTCCCTTGGTCTGGCTATCTCGCTCATGGGAGAGCTGGGAGGGGCCCTTTAGGTTTCCCCGATGTGTGGAGAGGGAAGGCTAGGGGATTACACACCTGTAGCCACAGGTTGCAATGAAGTTATCTCCTCCGCCGCAGTCTGATGACGTCAGTTCTCTGCCATAGTGGTATCTCTTGCAAATGGCGACAGTTCGTTTCCCTTTGCCGGGCGACCAATGCAATGGGTGGGTCCTTACTGTCTCTCCCAAGCCCCGTTTCAAACCTGTGGCCACTACCTGTGAAGGCTCGGTTGGCATTTACCTCCGTAGGAACAGAACGGCCGACCAGTTGTTTCAGCCAGATGGATTAGTGCTGAGTCACAGCTGTTTGTCTGCGGGAAGCAGGCGAACAGGAGCTTGAATTCAGCCGATCCGGGCTCAGTGTGTGTTCTGAGGCCCAGACTGTTCGCCCCAGATCCACGTCAGTTCAGCATTGCCTAGTGATCCTGAGAAAACAGCATTTAGACTGTTTACGACTCCCTATGCCTGCACAGCTGAAGAGGTCAGAGACTTGATCTCTCCGCGCCCGCCGCCATGTTGGAATTCAATAGAATGTATCTTGACACCGCATTACATCAATAGAGTATAACTGCTCATTCCTCTGGTTGTACATGATGGAGAGTTACACAGGTCGTGTAGTCATATATGCACATAGGGCAACAATGTCTGATTCATTCTACTATCCTTCCTATCCCTCATACCCCCTCCTCTCCCTTCGCTCCTCTCTAATTCAAAATACCTCTATTCTTCCCTAGCTCCCACCTTATTATGAATTAGCATCTGCATATCAGAGAAAATATTGGGCCTTTGGTTCTTTGGGATTGTCTTATTTTGCTTAGCATAATATTCTCCAGCTCCATCCATTTACCAGCAAACACCATAGTTTTATTTCTCTTTATGGCTGAGTAATATTCCACTGTGTATAAATACCACATTTTCTTTACCCACTCATCTGTTGAAGGGTGCCGAGTTTGGTTCCCCAGTTTGGCTATTGTGAATTGAGTTGCTATGGTAGCACACAGAGGGTGGCTGCGTCACTAGTATGCTGGTTGAAAGTCCTCTGTGTATAAACCGAGGAGTGGGATAAGGGGGTAAAATGTGGTTCCATTCCAAGTTTCCCGAGGAATCTCCATACTGCTTTCCACAGAGGCTGCACCAACCTGCAGTCAGTAAGGGCCTTCTTGCTGGTTCATCCCTTGGTGGGAGAGCAGGAGGGCAGGAGAGGGTGAGGGAGAGAGCCAAGGCGGCTGGACTCATCCTCCTAAGGAACCCAGTCCTGCAGTGACAGATCATTCCTCTGATAATGGCACTGATCCATTCATGAGGACAGAGACCTCGTGGCCCGCTCACCCCCATCAGACCCCACAATGTGGCCACATTGTGAACCTAGTTTCCAACATATGGATTTTAGGGAAGAACACAAGCAAACGGTAGCAAGCCTTCTATGGCCTAACCTAAGTGTGTGAACTATTTTCCTGGAGCCCCCCCAAACCTCTCCACCTCAGACACCATGCAATCTCCCCACTGCCCCAGGGAGAGTGGTGGAGCCTCCAATCTCTGTTAGCTGTAAGGACCTGGCCAGGGATGTCTCCCTACTGCCCTAGGGAGAATGGTGGAGCCTCCAATCTCTGTTAGCTGTAAGGACCTGGCCAGGGATGTCTCCCCACTGCCCCAGGGAGAGTGGTGGAGCCTCCAATCTCTGTTAGCTGTAAGGACCTGGCCAGGGATGTCTCCCTACTGCCCCAGGGAGAGTGGTGGAGCCTCCAATCTCTGTTAGCTGTAAGGACCTGGCCAGGGATGTCTCCCCACTGCCCCAGGGAGAATGGTGGAGCCTCCAATCTCTGTTAGCTGTAAGGACCTGGCCAGGGATGTCTCCCCACTGCCCCAGGGAGAGTGGTGGAGCCTCCAATCTCTGTTAGCTATAAGGACCTGGCCAGGGATGTCTCCCTACTGCCCCAGGGAGAGTGGTGGAGCCTCCAATCTCTGTTAGCTGTAAGGACCTGGCCAGGGATGTCTCCCTACTGCCCCAGGGAGAGTGGTGGAGCCTCCAATCTCTGTTAGCTGTAAGGACCTGGCCAGGGACGAGGGCTCACAGCAAAGGAGGGGGCTCACCACTTCTGCTTCCAGGACTGAGCCAGTCCATGGTCTTCACACCAAGAACGTTGCCCCTGGGAGAAGTTGGGGGAGGCTGTAAATGGCTAAAACCTCCAAGGTAGCCTGGGTGGGCCCAGGGATGCTAGGATTCAGTAAAAGAAGACCTCCTGGTGCCCAGTGTTCACCAAAGGGGGGGAAAAGGGGCACCGTTAACTTCACATGAGAGACTTTCTAGAAAAATGGAATTGACTTTTGGTCAAATGAAGACCACTAATAGAAATGGATCACAAAACATAGCAAATGGTGGTCATTTAACCATTTCCCTTTTGGCTCTGGAAGTCCAAATATCTTCTCTAGGTAGAGGGGCTGCCCAGAAACCTATAGAAACTCAGGAATCTGGTGTCAGCCCCAAGTGGGTGATTCGTTCGCAGTGCCAGGTGGCCCTCAGGACCACCTCAGGGACCCCTCGGGGGGCATTCAACACGGATGCTTCAGTCCCACGAAGTCTGCATTAAATGGCAGTTAATGGGTGGGGATGGACATTGGTATTTTTAAAATGCTCCCTAGATGGTGAGGGCGGGCTGCCAGGCTGGAGAACCACTCACTAATCAAAACAAAACCTGCATTAAGTTCCAATGTCACACTCATTATTTATCCAAAGGAGTTGAAAATGGTCCTTGTAACAAGCAACCCACAGTGTTTTGTTTTTTTTGTTTTTTTTGTTTTTTTTTTTTTGTGGCAGCTTTGTTCATAACTGACAAAACATGGAAACAACCAAGAGTCTTTTACCAGGTGCATTGATCAATACACTGTGGTTCGTCCAGACAGACGAACACTACTCAGCCCCGAGAAGAAGTGACTATCAGCCTGTGCGTGTTACTAAGGAAAAGAAACCGACCCCAAAAGGCTACATACTATGTAACTCCAACTATTTGACACTCCATAAAAGGTAAAAGTATGGGGACAAGAAAAAAAACAGTGATCACCGAGGGGTAGAGGGCAGGTAGTGCACAAATTTTTTAGGATTCTGAAAGTACTCTGACAACATAAGTTTATAGACACCATCAGATTATATATTATTATACATCTGTCCAATAGCATGGGCCACATCTGGAGTAAACCCTGACGTGCACTGTGGACTTTGGATGATAATGTGCCCGTGTCGACTCATCAGTTGTAACCAACGTATCACTCCTGTGGGGGGTGTTGGTGGTGGGGGAGGCCATGCGTGTGTGAGAACGGGGTCTACTGGGACAAACAGCCACATCTTCAGCATCTTCTCAAGCAGGGTCACCTGCCTCCCCAAGGTATGATGGTGAAAGTCAGAGTAAATAGATTTGGCCGGTGGTCACCGGGCTGCTGTGATGGTTTAAAGATGAGGTGCCCCCCAAAAAAAGTTCATGTGAGGCAATGTCAGAAAGTTCAGAGGTGAAATGATTGGGTCCTGAGAACCTTAACCTGATCAGCGCATTCGTACCCTGATAGGGGTTAACTAGGTGGTGACGAAGGCAGGTAGGGTGTAGCTGAAGGAGGTGGGTCCCTAGGAGTGTGTCCCTGGTGAACAGAGCTCTCTCTGCTTCCTGTTGCCATGTCCTGAGCTGCTTTCCTCGGCCATGACCTTCCACCATGATGCTGTGCCTCACCTTGGGTCCAGAGCCATGGAGTCATCCAGCTACGGATGGACGAGGTCTCATCCATCACCGAGACTCTGAAACTGTGCAGAAATAAAACTTTCTTCCTTTACATTTTTCTTGTCAGGTCTTTTTAACTCCACAAACGTTCACTGAACCACACCCCCTAGTCTACATATTCCAGTATGACTCCACGGGGGGACGTCCAACGGCACAGTCAAGGCTGAGAACAGGAAGCTTGTCATCAACGAGGACTGAGGTCCCTCCAGTGACAAACGGGGTGAGGCTGATGCTAAGTAAGCCCTGGACTTCACTGGTATCTTCAGTGCCTTGGGGGAGGCTGGGGCTCACGAAAAGGTGAGAGCCCCAAGACATCACTGCTGCCCTCCTGCTGGTGCCCCATGTGAAGCATGAGCCACAAGAAGTATTTCCACTCCTCCCGGATGGTACCAGTGCCTCCTGCCCACCAACCGCCTGGAGCCCTTGACCAAGGTCATCGACGCTGACCACAGTCCATAACATCCTACCACGACCCCCAGCCGGGTCCCTCTGGGAATCTGGCGTGAGGACTGCAGGGCTGCCCAGGACATCCTACCTTGGCACAGCTAGAGCTGTGGCAAGTCACTGCTGAGCTGAGTGGACACCTAGGGCCTGGCCTTTCACAGCCCCATCCCCAAGTGGCCAAATATGGCGGCAAGGACAAGCAAACATTGGAGGGCCCCCAAAAGGCTTCCTGGGCTACACTGAGGACCAGGCTTGTCTCCTGCCAACTGAACCCCACCTTCCATCCCGGGGTTGACATGCCCCTCAATGGCCACTTTGCCAAGATTCCTTCCTGGTAGGACAACGGATTTAGGCAGTGGATCACTACAGTCTACCCAGACTCTGGACAACCAGCCCCAGGAAAACAGGAGAAGAAGGGAAGAGACAGCTCCCCGTGGGCAAGAGTCCTCGTCACCATTCACTGTATCGAGCTGTCAGTGAGTCAACCTGCAGAGGGACGCGCCTGCTGAAGACCTTGGTCACAGGGACGGGTGAAGATGGAGGCCCGTCCCAGGTTGACTCGGTGGCAGCAGTGTCCCTAAGGGAAGGGTTGACATAAACTTTTCCCTCTGACCAATCATCAAGACCAGGCCCATGATCAGCACTCGGTAGGGACTTTGGAAGGGAACAGGACTCCAGGGACGTTGGGAATCCCGCAGTGCCATGCTGCCCAGGCTGACCCCTGTCCTCCCAGGTTTGACGTGGCTCATGTACCCCGGGAGGTGCAGGAAGGGACTTGTGCACCCAGCAGAGCTCTCTGGTCCCCTGCACTGGGAGCAGAACTGACAGGACAGAGGGCGAGTCCAGGCATGGGGTGGACAAGAGGGACACTTCCTCTCCCTTGCGTCCTGCTCCACTGTTCCCAGGGGCAGCTCTGCAGGTGGGGCCTGCTGTAGGTGTGCACGGAGCTGGTTTGGTCCTGACGGTTACACCCAACCCAAGCCAGTGCCCACGCTGCCTGGGGACCGGGTCCCCACAGCCACCAGCCAACACTTAGTGATCCCACTCAACCCAAGAGAAAGGAGAAGAACCCCCACAGACTCCACGCTGACCTCCATCTCCACGCTGCTCAACCTGCTGCCGAAGCTGCAGTCCTTAGAGGAACCATGCTCCGTGGGGACGAGTTCAAGGCTCTCTGAGTGTCCCTCGTGAAGGCCGCCACACATTTCTCATGCCCACAGTTGGCTCTTTCCTTGTCTGTGTTAGAAAGGTGAGTGGTCTTTCCCAGAGGGCACGAGGTGACCGCCCTGTGGGCCTCCACTCCATGCCTAGCATGTTGAAGTGGAAGTGTGTCACCTACAGGGTCAAAGGTCGGGCACTGGGATACGTCACAGCCAGTGCGGAGGTCCTGTGACGTGGGCAGCCGTCACCACACCCTCTGAGACACCAGCAGGGCGGGCTGGGAGGCTGGCCACAGCTTGGGCTAAAAGTGCTTTTTATTCTGGGGAGGGAACATGAACTGCTTCTCACTTGGGGAGTGAATGCTGGGATGTCGTGGAAAGGGTTTCAGGTCTGGAGCCCAGGGACATTCCACTTACAACTCCTTGGCCTTAACCTCCTCTCTCAATGAGTGCAAAGGCCCTGGGGTGCCTAAATTCCTGGAAGGTAAGGATGATCAGATGGGGCCACTTTGGAAACACCTTGTACAGAGGTTTCTGCCTGCCTCATCTCCCAGTGGCCCTTGGAGGTAAAATAGAATCTGTGTTGAACCAAATGCAACTTGCAGAGTGCAATAGTTTGGATATAGAATGTCCCCAAAGACAGTGTGTTCAAGGTTTGATTGGTGGCTTGTGGTGTTATTGGAAGGGGGTGGGGCCTTTAGGAGATGGGGCCTTGTGGGAGAAAGTTGGGTCATTCAGGGTGCCTCACCCAGCACCTCCCCCTCCCCAGCTCTCACTCTTTGCTTCCATGAGGTGAACAACTTCACGGTGCATTTCCACCACGATGTCCTGTGTCTGCACAGGCCCAGAGCAACGGGAGGGACCAAAACTTCCAAAACCATGGGAGCCCAAATAAATCTTTTCTCCTTCAAGTTGATTGTCTCAGGCATTTTGTCACAGGGATGGAAAACTGACTCACACCCAGAGAAGTCAAGATATAGGGAAAATTGGTTGGTAAAGGCCACCTGGATCCACCCCTCAGATCACAAAGGCAAATAGCTCTTTTAGGCTGCATGATTTGGGTGTTAGTTAGTGGCTTCCAAAATAGTACACGGATGGACCACTGTGCCGAGATGACAGGGGACTGCAGGCCCTCATGAGTCGCCGAAGGCTGCTGCCCTCAGAATGTGGCCCTGTACCCGTCAGAAGCTCCTGGCCTGCCCAGGAGGACGCGATGTATGCCAGAGGAAAGAGGGACCCCACGGGGACTGGCACTCACAGTTCCAAAGGGCCAGCCACCACCAGGGACATCTCCCTTCGTTTCTGCCCTGCACGCACTCGGACTTCCCCAGGAGGCGCATGACAACAAGGCCCTTTATAAATTGGCTCCTCCGGCTCAGGCAGTTGACAGTTTCAAGAAATCCGCTGAAAGAAACAGCCAGTGTGGCGACGCTGGCAAGGTTCTAGGGCTTTCTTTTTTCTTCTTCTTCTTCTTTTTTTTTTCTTCCTTCCCAGTTTTAACGGTTAAAACTCCTCTCCGACATTGCAAACGCAAGAAACCAACAGCCTCTTACCAGATCCCAGATCTGTCAGCCGATGTCTACCAGCTGCCTGGAGCCAACAGCCTCTTAGCACATGTGTGACTTGAGCTGAACGGGGACCGGGACAACCGGAGCTGGCAGTTCTTTTCTGGCACCTTCGCTCCCAAACATTTGCTCATTTAGGGCCGGGGAGGCAGCAAAGCCTCCGCTGCCTTCCATCTCCCACCCGTGGGCTTCCAGACACAGTCCGCGCGCCTCCCCGACGGGGTGTGTGCAGTCTCCTCCTTCTGCCGACCCCGGCCACCTGTCTGCGACCGCAGGGCCCGGGCTGGGCCCCCTCATCTTCTTCTCCCTGATCATGCACACCCAGGTCTCCCCAGGGTGGACAGAGCTGGGGGGACAGGGAGAAGCCACAAGTACCTGGATGGGTGGGACTGAGCCAGGGGAGGGAGAAGCCCAGCCGTCCGTGGTCAGGGTCATCATAGCTGCCAGCTTGAGTGCAGAGCTTTCAGGTCTTGGATGCATTGGAGAGAGAGCCAGGCCTTGGGTACAGCTCTTGGCTAGGTCAGCCCCAGGAGCTCCTGACCCTGGACAAATCCCATTGTGCATCTCTCCAAGAATGTCTGAGTCCATATTTGGCAGAGAGAGACATAAACCTGCCAGAATGTGAGTTTCCCTAGAGCAGGTTTGGGCTGATCACCTGTGTGTTCCTTCTTTATGGGGTGTCTACCATACGCTGAGCCCTTTGTCCACATCATCTGGTGGGTTTGTAGGTGTATTTTAATCAAGTGAGAGGAAAGAGCTGGAAAGTTCAAGAAATTTCTTGAAGTAGCCAAAGTGGTGAAGGCCCCAAGCATTTCCTCTTGATCCTGCTATTAAAGTGATAGATAAATACTGAAAGGGAGACTGGACAAACCAACAAAGGAACGAATGGATGAATCGCTATTTTCCCATCTATTAGTTGATCTCCAACAGAAGACAGGAAGAGAACATGATTGAAAGGAGGAATCTGGATCTATCAAGGTAAGGAGCCCAAGACCTTTGCTCAGGTGAGATGTTGGGCCTCAGGAGGAGAGATATGAGCTCACGGGTCCCAAGAAGCAGGGTCACCTCCAACCTCTCCTGTGGCCTCTGTGGCCACACCCTGCACTATTAGGGTTTTGAGCTGGAGCATAAGCACTTTAGATGCTATGGCATCCCACTGGAGTCAAGAAAGTGACTTCAGCTCATTTTCTGCTTCTATAACAAAACACCAGAGGCAGGGTAATTTATAAACAAGTCTGTCCAACTCAGTTCTGGAGGCTGGGGATTGCAAGAGCATGGTGCCGGCATTCGGTGGAGGAGGGTTATGCTGTGTCACAATGTGATGGAAAAACAAGTAAGAACATAAGAAAATTGGGCTGGACTCGTCCTTTCATCAGGGCCCACTCCTATGAAGACTTGCCTGTCCCACTATGGTGGCATGAAGGCATTTGTGAGGGCAGAGCCCTTGGCCTCAGTACCCCTTAAGGTCCTGCTTCTTTTTAAGGGGAGTTGGGGTAGCAGGGTATGGGCTACCGGGGATTGAACTCAGGGGCACTTGACCACTGAGCCTCATCCCCAGCCTTATTTTCAATTTTATTTAGAGACAGGGACTCACTGAGTTGCTTAGCGCCTCACCATTGCTGAGTCTGGCTTTGAGCTTGTGATCCTCCTGTGTCAGCCTCCCCAGCCGCTGGGATTACAGGTATGAGCCACCACGCCCAGCAAGGTCCAGCCCCTTAACACTGCTATGATGGAATCATACCTCAACACGTGTTTTGAGGGGATTACAAACTATAGCAGAAGGGATCTTTGTCAGCCAGAAAAAAAATCAGGGGTGGGGGGGCATTAAGACACATTTGGCCACCCAGTGGGACAAGCAAAAGAGACGACTTTTCTGGCTCTAGCAGCGTCTTGGCCCAACACAATCACTCCTTGAGGCCCTGCAGGGAGAGGGGGAGAGGCAAAGGCCGCTGTGGTTGGTGGCCAGCCCCTCTGGCAGGACCCCCTGATTCTGCTTCTCCTACCACTGCCACAGCGGATCCATAGGCCGGTCACCAACCACTGGGCTCCACCTCAGGAAGGTCCTCCACCTTGGGAAGGTCCTCCACCATTCCACCCTGATTCACTGGGGACCAAACACACAGGCCAGGCCTCCTTTTCTAAAGAAAACCCCCAGGGAGCTGACGGGGGACATCTTCAGGTGACAGAGCCACCGCTCAGCCATGTTGGGGAGGAACTGTGTGTTGGTCAATTAGTTGGATTTTACGTCCCTTAAGCTTGAATATTCCAAATTTTAGTTTAATTCTCTGACATGTTTATTCTATATCTTTTGTTATTCTTTTTTTCAAAGATTTTTTCCCTAAGGTCTAAGGTACATGCGTATAGTCCCTGCAGTGTGAATCCTAAAGTGACATTTTCCTTCCTATCGAGATTCTTACCCAATTTGTCTTGATAGGTCAAAAATAAATCCAGATGTGAGTTCCCTTGTTACATCCTCTTTTGCTAATTAGATGTTTATTTGGGAGTGTTGTGAAATAGTTAAGATGTACACGATGCATATAGAATAGATGAGAATAACTCAATGAACTGCCGTGCATCCACCATGCAATTGAAGAAAAAAAAATGTCACCATTACACTTGAAGCTCTCTGCACCATCCCTGACTGCGGAGCGGACTTCCCGGCACGTGAGCACAACAAGAAGCTAGCTCCGGTCATAGTTATGTACATAGGCTTCTGTCTCCACATAGAAGGAAATATTGTTTTTCGTGTTTTAAACTTGCTGTAAATGAATCTCGATCCATGTACTCTTCTGCATCACACCTGTGTTCACGTATGTAACTCTGGGTCACGCGTGGTCTCTGCTGCCTCGTAGTTCCGTAGGACTGTGTCCACTATTCTACTCGTGAGCATTTAAACATTGGTGGGTTTTCCTTTTTATTCAATCAGTGTTGCTGTGGACAGCTCAGGACCTGTCTTCTCTCACACTTGGATGTGGTGCACTCCCTGGGTGGATTTTCTTCTGTCAAAGCATCTTTGCTTGCCTCCGATAAACTCAACCTGGTCATGATATATTTTTATTTTCATAAATTATTGGGTTTGGTTGAAACTTTAATCCAGAGACCCACAGTCACAGTGGCAGGTAGAGACTGTTTTTCCAGGCTCATAACAATCCTTGAAGGGCTTCATGTAATGTAGCAGCAGCAGCATCGCAACCCAAACCTGCTGTTCCAGGCCCCCACCCAAGCCTCTGTGGTGCTCCCTCCTCTTCAGACACCCTGACCCCAGTCCCAGGTTCCTGCCTAAGTCCATTCACATATGGGACAGAGTAAGAGGGAGCCTCTGCACAGGAGGGCAGCCCCTCACCTCCCTTCTCTTGCCCAGATAGACGGTCACTGTTGGTCACTGCCTCCCCTCCTGTCCCTCACCTGAGTCTTGGTCAGCTACCAGGAAACCCAAATCTGCCCAGTGTGCCCCTTCACCTCTCCACCCCTCCAGCTGCTGGGGAAAACGCACCCAGGAGCTGCTCTGCAGGCAGAGACCATTGGCGTCTGGCAATTTGATTTGGAAAGACTCAGGTCCATCGTCCTGAGAGATGAGCACTCAGATGAGAAGCACCTTTGTTTTAGGAGGACACACAGATTGGCAAGGGGACAGTTCGGCAGAGTGCTATTTTAAGATATTAATGAGAGGGAGGTAGAAAAAGACAGAGAGACCGAGCAGCTGTGTGTTAAGTGCCATAAGCAGGATCTACAACCTCAGTACCCAAGAAACTCATCTCTGACTTCCTCATTTTGCAGGAAACCCAAAACACTGGAAAAGGAGAATTTATCCAGCACATTGAAAGAACAAGAAAGAGAACATTGCACAGGGGCTACCATTTGGGTGAGTGTCCCCCAAGGCCCATGTGCTACAGGGTTGGTCCCCAGCCCCCGGTGCTATTGGGAGGCTTAGTGGGAGGAGGTTAGGTCACTGGGGGTGTGTCCTTGAAGGGGAGACTGGACCTACAGTACCCCACCTCTTTTACTCCCTGGCCACCAAGAGGGGAATCTTCTGCCATAGGTTCCTACCATGTTGTGCTCCCTTTCCCCAGACCCAAAAGCAGCAAGCCAGCGGACCGTGGACAGAAACCTCCAGAACTCTGGGCCCAATTAAACTTTCTCTCTTTAAACTGATTTATGTCCATATTTGTTGTGGAAACCCGAAGCTTACTAATACAACAGGCTTAAATGTAAGGCGCCTGCCCTTTCTGATGTTCTCCAAACCCAGGCAAGCCTCTCTAACAGGTAGACTTCAGAAAGCCACATGAAGCTCAGGTGAAGGATGACAGGCCACAGGCAGAACCCAGGACTTCCTAGTCCGGGTGTGGCATGGGCGTGGCAGCAGCCAGATACCCACCAGGGGACTCTCAGTCACATTTGGGTGTGCTTATGACCAAAGAACAGCTGGACAGCCCTCTGGCCAAGAGTACCCCACAATTAACCACAAAACTCTAGCTCAACTCAGGAGAAAGGGAGAATCCCCAAGAACACCCACCACAATGTTTTTAATCTGTCTAAAATGGAAGTTTGGAGTTAGAAAATACCTCCTAGGAAGCGTACAGAGGTATATGTTTGTGCACACCCGGTTTGTGGGCTACGAGTCACACTTGCCACACATCATTAAGTTGTAAATTCTGCTGTTCAGTCTCATTGCCCCAAAGCCACAGAGAAGGCTATATTTGTTTTTGGCTGCAAACTTCCAACAACACACTTAGTAGGAAGTTATACCCGGATGACAGAAGCGACCCACCTAGGACCCAGCTCCCAAGCACTGTGAGGCTGGCTTTCAAGGTCAAGAAGAGTTGGAGGGTGTGAAGATCCAGGAAGAAGAAGGGTGGTGGAGGCCTCTGAGCTTAGTGGGTCCCTAGATCCTCAGAGTCCCACTGGGAGTGACAGAGTCACACCAGGGATTGCATGTGAGTGACATAGCCGTTTCCTGTTGAGGACCCCGTGAGGTTGTGTGCAGGGACCTTTGACGCTCCACAGCCTGTATGTGATGAGACACAATGGAACACACAGGAGGTTCTCTTTTATTAAAGTAAATGGAAATAAATCCACCCCAGAGAAGAGATCAAACCCTGAAGTCATACAGAACAAGGAACGGACCAGAATGTTCTCTGTGCTGGGCTTGGCTCTGATTCCTGAGGTTAACAGTCAAATTATCTTTTAAAGCCATTGCCTTTTTTTTCCTCTCCCTATTTTGAACTCCTTCTATATCCAACCGTCCGGCTCAGAATCAGGACTGTTAACCTGGAAAAGGGGGAAAGTCGGAGGTCTCCTTGGTAACTCTCCTCTGTACCGGGGCTGTGCTGCTGCCTCGGGTGAATCTGTGCTGAGCCTCTGAATTTCTCTTGTTGCTCTTCTCTCTGCAGCTACGCCTGAGGCGTCAGGAAAGGTTTACAAGGATGAGCACCCAACAGCCCTGTAGTTCAGAAGGCAATTCTAGGCCAGGTGAGGCAGTCCCTGATCCCCCCTCAGGATTTAGAAATCTACCATTTATAGATGCTTGTTAGTATCTTTTGCCAAAAACAAAACAAAACAAAAAAAAAACCAACTTATTTCATATCCTTATTTTATCCTCAAGTCTCTGTTTCGATCATCAGGAATATCTTTAAAAATAAAATAAAATAATGCCCTTTGACAGAAATTTCCAAGTGAGAATCTTGCCTAAACCAACTAACCAATAAGAAAAGCTACATGCACAGAGATGTTCGCTGCAGCATTTTTTTATACTGGTGACAGAACACAACTTACATATAAAATAATAAAAGGATGGTTATGTAAATTGTGGCACACCCAGGCAATATCTTATGCAGTCAACAAAATTGTAACTAACACTGAATGGCAAAAAAAAAAAATCCCACCTTACAATCTTAAGTTTTAGAAGAATATGAAATTATACATATGGTGCTACCATTTAAATATGTATTCCCCCCAAAGGCCCGTGGGTTAAAAGATTGGTCTCTAACTTGTAGCACCATTGGGAGGTGGTAGGATCTTTCTCTCTCTCTGCCTCCTTCCTAGCCACCATGAGGTTCATGGATTCCCCGACCATGCACTCACACCATGATGTCTTACCTCACCACACAGGCCCGCAAACAATGTGCCAACTGACCATGCACTGATAGCTCCCAATTATGAGCCAAAAGCAAACCTTATCTCTTATTAAGTTAACTAATCTCAAGTATTTGTCACAGTAACGGAAAGCTGACTAACACATATTGCAAGTAAAATATATGTGTATAGGAGTCGAAAGACTTAAAAAAGGAATGTATAAAATAATACTAGCTGTTGTGATAGTGAGTAGCTTGAAACATGGTTGCTTTTCTACCCTGATATTGATAAAAAATGACTAAAATCCTTAGTTTCTCCAAATATCATAACAACAGTCACTGGTCTCCTAAGTGATACTTTCTGAAATTTGTGTTGTTTGGCAATTTTGTGTTGTGTGAACACCACAGAATATCAAGAATATGCCTACAAAAACCTAGAAGGTCTAGCCTATACACCTAGGCTTTGTGGTATAGCCTGTTGCTCCTAGGCTACAAACTGTACAACGTGTTACAGTTCTGAATAATGCAGGCAACTGTAGCACAGCGGTATTTATGTATCTAATTATATCTGAACACAGGAAAGCCAGGTGTGGTGGTGCACATCTGTGATCTCAGTGATTCTCAAGGCAGGAGGATCTCAAGGTCAAGTGCAGCCTCAGTAACTTAGCAAGGCTCTAAGCAATTTAGCAAGACTCCGTCTCAAAATAAAAAAAACAAATTACAGGGCTGGGGACATGGCTTAGTGATTAAGCACCTCTGGGTTAAATCCCTGGTACTAAACAAACAAACAAAAAAAAGATACAGGAAAACTACTAGATGAAAAAAAAATGTTCAGCTCCATTAGAATCTTAGGGGACCATCATTGTACATGCCAAGCTGAAACATCATTATACTACCCAAGACTGGAGTTAGAATGATCTTTTACTGTTTTTTTTTCCTTTTCTTTTCTTTTTTTTTTTTTTAATTGAACCTATTACATATGGAACAAAGTGAGTCAAGAAAGATTACAAGTTGAGCTCCTTCAAGTTTGCAGAAGGATCTCTTTTCATCAAAGCTGTAACATTGCTCTTCTTTCTGCTCCCATTTTGTTCTAGTATCTTTAGGTGAAACGACGGTTTGTCTTACTAGTTTGTAAACGCCAGCCCGTGCACCTCTAGCTCTCAGGTCACTCTTTCCCAGTGGACCCTCTTATGCTGCGTGCATCCACCTGGCCTTTCTCTCACCACTGCAGGGCAGAAAGTCGCGTCTTGTCAGAATCAGAAGAGGTCAGAGTTCACTGGTCCGGTGTCTCTCAACTGGGGTCAGTTGGAGGTGGGGAGGTTGCAGGCTTCGTGGTCACCTCTTCCATTGTCTTGGATTGACTGTTGCGTAACAGCCATGAGCACTGGCATCTGCAGCGGACGGAGCAAGCGTGTCCCTCCAAAATCCACATGATGCGATCCTGACCTTCTTGGCAAGGGCCTGGGAAGATGGGGCCTACGGGAGGTAATGGGGTCACAGGGTGGAGCCCTCATAGCACGATCAGGGCTTGGGTTGATTGGGGGTTAATGTGGCTGGATTCAGGGATAGTCCCGTAGCTGGGAAGGCATCCTCTACTCTTGGTGCTTGGCAGGTGCTCTTTTCCTGAAAGGGAACCCCGGGTGATTTGGCTGCCCCAGGGGTGACTGTGAGAGTATTTCTAGAGGAAAAGGCATGTGAGTCAGTGGACGATTGGAGAAGATCCACCCTCAGTGCAGGCCGGCACCATCCAAGTGGGGCCCTGCAGGGAACAGAAGGGGCCCGGTGCAAGGACCCCTTCTCCCGTGACTGGGCATCAGAGCTTCAGGTCCTCCGGCCTTTTGTCACAGGACTGAAGCCAACACCCAGTACCACCAGGGAGAACCAAAGGCACCCCCTGCAACCCCTGAGGCTGCGTGTGGAGGAGCCAGCAAGGCCACCGAGGTGGGGCAGCCTGGGGCCGTGTGGGCCCGGCCCCCATGCCACCGAGTCTGCACAGCAGGACATGGAGTCAAAGGAGATTATTCTGGAGCTTCAAGATTTAATGCTGTGGGGCTGGGCTTGTGGCTCAGTGATGGAGCGCGGGCCTGGCATGTGCAGGGCACTGGGTTGGGTTCTCAGCACCATAAATAAATAAATAAATGTTCATCCACAACTAATAACATAAAATTTTAAAAAGAGATTCAATGTTGTGTGTCCGAATGGATTTTAGACTTGGGGCCGGCTGTGACCCTCTTCTTCTTCCTGCTTTCTCCGTTTGTAATGGAAATGTCTGTCCGGTGCCTGTTTCACCATTTTATTTTGGAAGCATGTGACCTGTGTGATTTCAAAGCCCTCCAGCTGGCAGGAAGTCCCACACCTGATGCATTTAGATGAGACACTCTCGACTTCGGATTTTTAAGTTAATGCCGATATGAGTTACAACCTTGAGGGCTATTGGGCTGGAGCGAATAGGAAATGAATGGTGAGGGGGGGCAGTGGTTTGACTGGACCCTTCCAAAACCCAGGTATTGCCAATGTGATAGTAGTACGAAGGGGGTCCTCCCTTCCCTCTCCTCCCCAAGCCCCTCCTCCACTCCCCTGATCTCCCTTCTATTTTCATGCCCCCCCATACACACTTGTTTCCTTATCTCACTCTAACTTCTGCATAGAAGAGAGAACTTTCAGCCCTTGAATTTCTGAATCTGGCTTATTTCACCTGGTATGATATGCACCAGTTGCATCCATTCACCCGTCTTTTCTGAATTCGGCTTTTATGTGCATCTATACAGCACCAATTAAAAAAGCAACCACAAACAAATAGAAGGAAGACCAGTCAAGTAGGGAAGGGAGGCAGAGAAAGGGGACTGAAATGGAGCAAATTGTATTCCATGCAGGTAAGGATATATGAAAATAAACCCCACTATTATGTATAACTATATGCACTAACAAAAACATTTTTTAAACATTTTTTTCCTAGTAAAAAGGAAAAAAAAATGAAGTGGGTCCTTTAAGAGGTGATTAGGCCACCACATGTGAATGGAATTAAAAGGGTTTGAAGGGAGCTCACCCTCTGGGCCCCTCTGCCCTCTGCCCTGTGAGAACACAGCTCTCCTCTCCTCTGGGAGGGCGCAGCAGTAAGGCACCATCTGGCAGCAGAGGCCAGGCTCTCACCAGACACTGGGCCTGTCATCACCTGGCTCTTAGACTTCCCAGCCTCCAGAAGGTGAGGAGACAATTCCCTGCTCTGTGTAAATTGCCCCCCATCAAGTGTTCTGTTGTCGCAGCACAAAGGGACTCAGTGCACAGGAGAGACCCAGACTGACAATGGCTCTCTGCCACGGGAGACTCTGCGCAAAGACGGCCATCTGCAACCAGGAAGTGGGCCCCCACCAGAGCCCAGCCATGCCGCCACCTAGAACTGATGCCAACACTCCTGTGGCTTATATGTTTCTGGCACCTGCTCAGGGCAACTTGTTGTAGCAGTTTAAACTCAGCATTTATACTTAGGCTTTAAAAAGTTTTTATTTGTCTTAATTAGTTCTACATGACAGTAGAGTGCATTTATGCACTTTGATCTATCATACATAGATGGGATCTAATTTCATTTTTTCTGAGCGCACATGTGGCAGTATTCTATTGGTCCTGCAGTCACATAGATACATACAGTAATCATGTCTGTTTCATTCTGCTGTCTTTCCTATCCCCACATCCCTTCCCTTCCCTCCCATCACTTCCCTCTACCTAATCTAAGGTAAAGCTTTTCTTCCCTAGTGCCCCCCACCTTATTGTGAATTAGCATCTGCATATTAGAGAAATCATTCAGCCTTGGGTGTTGCACTTAGGTGGCTTACTGCACTTACCATGATATTCTACAACTCTAAACTCCAACCATTTACTGGCAAATGCCAAAATTTCACTATTTTAAAGCTGAGTAGTATTCCATTGAGTATATATACCACATTTTCTTTATCCACTCATCTATTAAGATACACATCTATTAAGATACGCTTAGGTTGGTTCCATAGTCTAGCTACTGTGAATTGAGCTGCTATAAACATTGATGTGGCTGTATCACTGTAGTATGCTGATTTTAACTCCTTTGAGTATAAAACAAGGAGTGGGAAAGCTGGGTCAAATGGTGGTTCCATTCCCAGTTGTCTGAGGAATCTCCATACTGCTTTCCATAGTGGTTGCACCAATTTGCAGTTCCACCGGCAATGTATGAGTGTGTCTTTTTCACCACATCTCCCCAGCATTTATTGTTGCCTGAATTCTTGATGATTGCCATTCTGATAGGGGTTAGATCAAGTCTTAGAGTAGTTTTGATTTTCATTTTTCTAACTGCTAGAGATGTTGAACACTTTTTCATACATTTGTTGTTCAACTGTATTTCTTCTTCTGTGAAGTGTCTGTTCAGTTTCTTAGCCCATTTATGGATTGGGTTTGGGTTAATTATTTATTTATTTGGTGTTAAGCTTTTTCAGTTCTTTATATATCCTAGGGATTAATGCTTTATCAAAGGTGCGTGTGGTAAAGATTTTCTCCCAATCTGTAGGATCTCTCCTCACATTATTAATTGTTTCCTTTGCTGAGAAGAAGCTTTTTAATTTGAATGCATCCCATTTATTGATTATTGATTTTACTTCTTGAGCTTTAGGAGTCTTGTTAAGGAAGTCAGATCCTAGGCTGATGTGGTGAACATTTGGCCTATGTTTTCCTCTATTAGGTATAGGGTCTCTGTTCTAGTGCCTAAGTCTTTGATCCCTTTTGAGTTGATTTTTGTGCAAGGTGAGAGGGGTTTAATTTCATTTTGCTACATATGGATTTCCAGTTTTGTCAGCACCATTTGTTGAATAGGCTCTTTTCTCCAGTGAATGTTTTTGGCACCCTTATCTAGTATGAGTTAACTGTATTTATATGGGTTTATCTTGGGTTCTCTATTCTGTACCATTGGTCTACAAGTCTATTTTGGTGCCAATACCATGCTGTTTTTGTTACTATATCTCTTTAGTATAGATTAAGGTCTGGTATTGTATGCCTCCTGCTTCATTTTTCTTGCTAAGGATTGCTTTAGCTATTCTGGGTCTCTTATTTTTCCAAATAAATTTCATGATTGCTTTTTCTATTTCTATGAAGAACGTTATGGGGATTTTTAATAGGAATTGTACTAAATCTGTATAATGCTTTTGGTATTATGGCCATTTTGACAATATTAATTCTGCCTTATCCAGGAGCATGGGAGATCTTTCTATCTTCTAAAGTTTTCTTCAATTTCTTTCTTTAGTGTTCTGTAGTTTTCATTGTAGAGGTCTCTCACCTCTTTTGTTAGATTGAGTCCTAAGTATTTTTTAAGACTATTGTAAGTTTTCCTAATTTCTCTTTCAGTAGATCCATCACTGTTGTATAGGAATGCATTTGATTTATGGGTGTTGATTTTATATGCTGCTACTTTGCTGAATTCATTTATTAGTTCTAGCAGTTTTCTGGTGAAATTTTTTGGATCCTTTAGATATATATAATCATGTCATCAGCAAATAGTGATAGTTTCAGTTCTTCTTTACCTATTTGCATCCCTTTAGTTTCTTTCTTTTGTTTAATTGCTCTGGCTAGAGTTTCAAGGATGATGTTGAATAGAAATGGTGAATGAGTACATTCTTATCTTGTTCCAGGTTTTAGCTGGAATACTTTCAATTTTTCTCCATTTAGAATGATGCTCGCCTTGGGTTTAGCATAGATAGCATTTACAATGTTGAGATATGTTCCTACTATTCCTAGTTTTTCTAGTGTTTTGAACATGAAGGTGTGCTGTATTTTGTTAAATGCTTTTTCTGCATCTGTTGAGATGATCATATGATTCTTGTTTTTAAGTCTATTAAGGTGATGAATTATGCTTATTCATTTCTGTATGTTGAACCCACCCTGCATCCCTGGGATGAATCCCAATTGATCATGGTGCACTATCTTTTTGATACGTTGTTGTATGTGATTTGCCAGAATTTTATTGAGAATTTTGCATCTATATTCATCATGGATATTGGTCTGAAGTTTTCTTTCCTTGGGATGAAAAGGTCTGGTTTTGGTATCAGGGTGATATTAGCCTCATAGAATGAGTTTGGAAGGGTTTCCTCCTTTTCTATTTCATGGAATTCTTTGAAGAGTATTGGTGTTAATTCTTTTTTTAAAGTCTTATTGAACTCAGCTGAGAATCCATCTGGTCCTGGGCTTTTCTTAGTTGGTGGGTTTTTTGATGGTGTTTTCTATTTCATTACTTGAAATTGATCTAGTTAAATCATGTATGACCTCCTCATTTAGTTTGAGTAGGTCATATGTCTCTAGAAACTTGTTGATGTCCTTGATATTTTCTATTTTATTAGAGTATAAATTTTCAAAATAGTTTCTAATTATCTTTTGTATTTCAGATGTGTCTGTTGTGATATTTCCTTCTTCATCTTGTATTTTAGTAATTTGAGTTTTCTCTCTTTATCTCTTTGTTAGCACAGCCAAGAGTTTATCTATTTTATTTATTTTTTCAAAGATCCAACCTTTTGTTTTGTCAATTTTTTCAATTGTTTCTTTTGTTTTGATTTTATTAATTTCAACTCTGATTCTAATTATTTCCCGTCTTCTGCTTTTGGGGTTGATTTGTTCTTCTTTTTCTACGGCTTTGAGATGTAGTGTTAGGTCATTTATTTGTTGGCTTTTTATTATTTTAATGAATGAACTCAGTGCAATAAACTTTCCTCTGAGTACTGCCTTCATAGTGTCCCAGAGATTTTGATATAGTGTGTCAGTGTTTTCATTTACCTCTAAGAATTTTTTTACTTCATCCTTGATTTCTTCTATTATCCGTTCATCGTTCAATTGTGTATCATTTAGCCTCCATGTGTTACAGTAGCTTCTATTTTTTATTTTTTTGTTGATTTCTAATTTCATTCCATTATGGTCTGATAGAATGCAGGTTATTATCTCTCTCTCTATCTATCTATATATTTTTTTGTATTGACTAAGGGTTACTTTGTGGCATAAGATATGGTCTATTTCAGAAAAGGAGCCATGTGCTGCTGAAAAGAAAATATATTTCCTCGTTGATGGATGAAATATTCTACATGTTTCTTAAGTCTAAATTATTTAGTTCTATGGTTTCCTTATTTAGTTTTTGTTTGGAAGATCTGTCCAGTAGTGAGAGAGATGCGTTAAAGTCACCCAGTATTATTGTATCATGGTCTATATGACTCTTGAAATTGAGAAGGGTTTGTTTGATGTATACAGATGCTCCATTGTTTGGGGCATGAATATTTATAATTATTATGTCCTGCATATATATACTTCCCTTGAGAAATATGAAATGTCCTTCGTTGTCTCTTCTGATTAACTTTGGTTTGAAGACGACCTTATCTGGAATGAGAATAGAAACCCTGCTTGTTTACACAATCCATATGAGTGGTAGCTTTTTCCATCCTTTCACCTTCAGCCTGTGGATGGCCATGAGGCGAGTCTCTTGAAGACAGCATGTTGTTGGGTCTTGCTTTTTAATCCAATCTGCCAGTCTGTGTCATTTGATTGATAAGTTTAGGCCGTTAACATTCAAGGTTATTATGAGATATGATTTGTATTCCCTGTCATTTTGATTTATTTCTGGGTTTTGACTTGTCTTAGTTTCTCATTTGGTTGAATGTCCCTTTAGTGTAGATCCTCCCTTTGCTGATTTTCACATTCTTTTCCACTTCTTCATCATGGAATATTTTGTTGAGAATGTTCTGCAGTGTAGGCTTTCTCATTGTGAATTCTTTTAGTTTCTGTTTATCATGGAATGTTTTAATTTCATCTTCAAATCTGAAACTTAATTTTGTTGGATATAAAATTCTTGGTTGGCATCCATTTTCTTTCAGAGCTTTAAATATATTATTCCAGGACCTCCTAGCTTTGAGGGTCTGGGCTGAGAATCAGTTGAGATCTGAGTTGTTTTCCCTCTATACGTAATTTGATTTTTTTCTCTCACAGCCTTTAAGATTTTATTTTTATTCTCTGTGTTAGTCATTCTCATTATAATGTGTCTTGGTGTGGATCTGCTGTAAGTTTGTACATTTGGGGTGATGTAAGCCTCTTGTATTTGTTTTTCCATTCCATTCTTTAGGTTTGGGAAATTTTCTGCTATTATATCATTGAAAAGATTGTGCATTCCTTTGGTTTGTATCTCTGATCCTTCATCTATCCTGATTAACTCTTAAATTTGGTCTTTTCATGTTATCCCATAATTCTTGGATGTTCTGTTCATGATTTCTTACCATCTTCTCCACATGTTCAACTCTACTTTCAAGGTTATATATTTTGTCTTCATTGTCTGAGGTTCTGTCTTCTAAGTGGTCTAGTCTGTTGGTGATGCTTTCTATTGAATTTATAATTTGACTTACTGAAACCTTCATTTCATGGATTTTATGCTTGGTTTTCTTTCAAGATCTCTAACTCTTTATTGAAGTGTCCTTTCACTTCCTGTGTTTTTTTTTTATTTCACTCCTTCTACTATCCTTAACCTCACATATCAACTTAACTATGTATAATCTGAACTCCTTCTTGGACATTTCTTCTACTGTGTTATCAGTGGCTTCTGTTGTTGAAGCATCTTGGTTTGTTTGGGATGATTTATTCCCTTGCTTTTTCTTGTTGGTGGTTTTCCCATCTAGAAGTATGGATACAAGGCAGAATAAATTCTACCCTGTGGACCTATAGTGTCCCTGAAGGTTTACAGCACCTCATCTTTAATGGTGAGACCAATATCATCAGCACCCAGTGTACACAATATAGAGCCTTAAACCTAATAGCTCCCTCTAAGGCATCTACTGCTTTCTCGCATTAAACCAAAATGACGACTTCATAACTATCTATAGTACAAACATAATATTTGTTAAAATGATTTACAATTTCAAATGGTGGATGAGAGAACACAAGTAGTGTGGTAGGTGATATTCTCAAGGGAGGAATAGAGAAGCTAGAAGTAAAAATTCACAGGAAGAGTAGAAGAGGAGCCAACAGAGAGAAAAGTTGGAGAAAAGTTGGAAAGAAATTCCAAGAAAACAGACAAGAGAGAGGAAGAATATGAACAAAGAGAAAAATTTAAATACATAAGAATACAACAAAAATGCAGAACACCATTGATACATCATTGTCCTCCACACACTGATGCATAAAAAACATCCTGTTCCGAATATGGCAGAGTGATTAGTGAATTAAAAAATAAAACAAAATAAATCTTGCTGGAAAGTCGAACTGTCTCTGTCAGTGTTCAACAGTTTCTCAGTCCTGTCTCTGATGTCTCTGAGGATTACCAAACTCACATCAGCTGTCACAAACCCAGTCACTATCCCACCAATCTGGGCTTCAGATACCTCAGGATCGGCCACCTGCAGTCCCAAGATCTCAGTGCTGCTCCTATTTGCAGAGAGACCACCAGGGATACCCTCATTCAAAGGAGCAACCCTGAGATGCAGCAGCAAGACAAGGGCCTCCAGCACTCTCAGCAGGAAGACCCCAGGCTCCTCCAAACCTGTAGGCACCCCACACTGGATCTGCAGGTCCCAGCTGGAGCACTCAGACAGAGGCTCTTGTGGTGGTAAACCTGCTGACACCCAGCCCCTGGCCCTGGTTGGTTTCCCAAAATGGGTGCAGTCACGTGCAACCAAACCTGGAGTCCCCCAAAGCAGTCCTCTAGGCCGTGGTAGCATCGGTAGTGGCCGTAGTTGTTGGCAGCAGGCAGCAGGTTGGCAATAGTGGTGGCTGCAGTGGCACCCAGGACAGCAGTGTCTTCTGTGGCAGCAGCACCCAAAAATAATACCTCCAGGCGACCTCAGGCTGGCAACAGCGAAACCAGAGGCAGCAGCGATGGTGGTAGTGGTGCAAACAGTGTTTGATTGACTGAAGACCTTCAGTTCAGCAGCGGCGACCACAGAGGTAGCGTCAGAATTCACCTCCAAGGTAACCGAGGCCGTGCCCAGAGGAGAGACCTCCAGGCATGGCAGCAACATCTGGGGCAGCCCAGAAAGGAGACCTGCAGGTGACCCCAGGCTGGAAGCAGCAGAATATATACTTAATTTTTCATTTTTTTTTTCTAGCGCTGGGGATTGAACCCAGGGCCTCACACATGCTAAGCACATAGTCTACCACCAAACTATAACCAAACTATGATAAGTTTTATCGTCATGCCTATTTAAGTGTCATTACAATAGAAATATTTTCAGTCAACCCTAAGGGAACAGGAGAATTTTCTGATTACGGCTCCATCTGTCTCCATGTGATAAGGACTCCAGGTCCCAGGCAGGATAGAAATGGGCCCTGCTCCCTGAGGGCAGGGACACTAGGACCTGCACACTGTGCTCAAGCTTCCACTCAGGGTTTAGACGATCCATGTGGCACTCTCCTGTCAGACTGTACAGCATGAGGAGCACGAGGATGGTTGTTGTGGCTTCTCTAAACCATTTTTATACCAATGATCCAATTTTTATACCCAGCCCAGACCTCCCTTCTGGGTTCCAGATTCACACCTTGGTTGTGCAGTTCACACCTCCCCTGGGCATCTCAAACATGATAAAGCAAGCAGAACCGGGGGTCCTCCCTTCCCACAGACAAGCCTGACCAGCCTGTAGTCAGACCCTTCTGAGCCACCTTCTGGATGAGGTCTCATCTATGGCCTGCTGATCCTTGGTTGGCAAGAATCCTACTAAGCCATTTTAGCAAGACTACTCCAACCTTGACACCTAACCAAGTCCTTCTTAGTAATTTTCCACCCATTGACCCCCTCACCCTGCCCATTGGCTATAAATCCCCAGCTGTTCCTGCTGTATTTGGAGTTGGTTTTGATTACCTCTCTCTTGTTGAATAAAGTCTTCCTTGCCTGCTTAACTCTTTCTGGTGTAGTTTTTCTTTGAAGTCACCCGTATTCCTCCACCCCAAACTTGGGAACCAGCTGTCCAGCTGCTCAAGCCACAAAATCCAGGTGCCATTTGCAAAGCCACCCTGGTCTTTGTCTTTGGCTTTGCCCACTTCTCCTCCCTCTGTCCCTCCCCGAATCCTGGTCACCATGTGCTCTAGTGTCCATGATGGTGGCCTCCTCCAGCTGGTCTGCCACACCACCTTTTGTCCCCACACCCAGCCCATTCTGCACAAGAAAGCCTGAATGAATTTCTCAGAGGAGAAATCAGACCATGCTTTCTCTTGCTTAAACCTTTCAAAGACACATCATTTCTCTGAGGTTGGAATCCAGACTCCTCACCTAGGCTTAAGGCCTCAGGTGATCAAGGCTAAGCCCTTGTCCTCAGCCTCACTGCAAGGGTACTCCCTGTCCCCTCTGCTCCAGGGACCACCCTGATTGAGTTTTCAGTTCCTCTGTCACTCAATCTCCTCCTCCTCTCGATGCCTCTGCCTGGACTCTGTCCTTGGCCACACCGATGTCTTCCACTCATCTGGCATCTTCTCATCCTTCGGGTCTCAGTTTCAATACCAACCTTCAGAGACACTCCTGACCAATATACGTAAAGTGGGCTCCCTGCCAAGAGACAATCTACAGAATGGGAGAAAAGACCTGCAAACCACCTATCCAACAAGGGGATAGCATCCAAAACATGGAGCAAGCTCAACTACTCCATAGCAAACAAACACAAATGACCTGATCAAACATAGACTAAGTGCTTGAACGAACATTCTCAAAAGCAGACATGCATATGGCCAATGGGTACATGGACAAAAAGCTCAGCATCACTAGTCATCAGGGAAATGCAAATGAAAGCTACAGTGAAGTATCGTTTTGCATCTTCAGGAGGCTGTTCTAAAACAGAGGAGAGGCAAGTGCAGGTAAGGATGTGGAGAAAGTGAGCCCTGGTCCACCGTTGATGGGGATGCAAATCATTATAGCTGCTGTGGAAAAGAGCAGGAAGCCGCCTCAAAAAGTTAAAACAGGATACCACATGATCCAGCAGTTCTACTTCCCAGTGTTTATAGAAAGAAAATGAGATCAGTGTTTGGAAGGGAAACCTGCATTCTAGTGCTCTTCACAGCAAGGAACAATTTAGTTGTTCACTGATGGATAAATGGATGAAGAAAATCTCTCTCTCTCTCTCTCTCTCACACACACACACACACACACACACACACACACACACACACATGGGGGAATACCACTCAACCTTCAAAAAGAAGAAAATTCTGCCATTTGTGAGAATATGGATAAACCTGGAGGACATCATGTTAAGTGAAATAAGCCAGGTCCAAGAGACAAATATCACAAAATTCCACTTTTGTGTGGAATAAAAAACATCAGTTTGTGGAACTAGAAGGTAGAATGGTGGTTTTCAGAGGCTGGGGAGCAGGTGGGGAAATGGAAGATGTTAGTTAAAGATTTTCAGTTAGATGGGAGTCATAAGTTAAAGAGATTTGTTGCACATCATAGTGACAATAGGTAAAAATGCACACTTGAAAATTGCTGAGGGAATAGATGTTAATTGTTCTCAACACACACAAATAAAATGTTTGTTAATTAGCTTGACTATGGTAATCATTTCACAATGCACACATACATCAAAATATCATATCGTTCACTGTGATAAACAATTTGTATTTATCAATTACACATGAAGTAAGTTGGTGGGGAAAGAGTTCATTCAAATGCCACCCACCATAGACTGGAGATTTTATATATATATATATATATATATATATATATATATATATATATATATATATAGTTTTTTTGAGAGAAAATTTTTTAATAGATTTTTTAGTTTTCAGTGGATACAACATCTTTATTTTATTTTTATGTGGTGCTGAGGATCAAACCCAGTGTCCTTCGCATGCCAGGCGAGCACGCTACCGCTTGAGCCACATCCCCAGCCCTCGATATATTTTTTTAATGATGAATAGAGTCTTTTTATCATGAAGTACTTTTGTGCCATTTGATGGGTTACTATGTTGGAAAATGCTAATGCTTTTAACTAGGAAAAACGCATAAATCAGATGAGGATCTGATAAAGAATGAGCAAGTGCAGTTCATCCTCCACACCTGTGGGGGCTGCTCTGCCCACACAAGGGCTCCAGGGCACAGGAAGCAGGAGTGCCCCCTGGGGTCTCTAGCACTTCTCAATAGGGTCTTCTCACCAGTTTGTCCTGCTCTCTGGGGCCTGACTCCCACTCTCAAGGTGGAGGTCACACCAGCCACTCTTTGTTAGGTAAAATATGCCTTGGCATACCAAAGTCAGGAGGGCTGAAGAGACGGCCCCTCTGTTATAGGCTGAATTGTGTCCCCCTCAAATGCATAGACCATCCCCTAACCCTCTTGAAATGTAATGATATTTGGAGACTTGTTTTTAAGGAGGTGATTAAGATTAAATGAGATCACTAGTGTGACCCTAATACTACATGACTTGTGTCCACATAAGAGGAGAAGATTAAGACTGCAATTAGGAGGGAATCCACGAGAAGACAGAGGAAGAAGATGGCCATCTGCAATACATGGAGAAAGGTTCAGAAGAAACCAAATCTCTGGGCACCTTACCTTGGACTTGCAGCCTCCAGAACTGTGAGAAAACATGTGTTGTTTAAGTCACTCAGTCTCTGGGACTCCCATATAGTAACCCTAGCAAACGAACACATCATCCAAACTAGGTAGAGTGTTTTCACAGAGGATTACTAAACTATGTCAAATATTTAAGCACTGTTGTATAAAATACAAGCTGAAGTGTTTCAACAAAGTTTCCTCATTTGTACATTTATGTGCCAGTTGAGTCGCTGGTTGAGGTATTCATAGGTTTAAGCATATGGTATTTGGTTCATTTCATATATGTGCTTAGTCATCTCTCTGAATTCTTTTATTATTTATATTAAGTCCCCAAAAGACCTCTTCCCATAAAGAAGACATAGTGAAATAATTAAATTGGATAAATAAATAATTGAATCAGATGAATGCAGCTGGGATGGAAGGTCATCAGATTGGGGTCAGGTTTGTTCTATTCACAGTGCTGTAGGAATCAACGGAATGAGGCATACACAAGCTACACTCCTAATTATGTATGTATGTGTGTGTGAGTGGCATCTGTTGTGTAAACTGATGTGTAAACTCTGCACAATGTTCTTTATTAAAAGAAGCACCATTTGAGGGCCCTGGAGAGGAGACAAGAACAGTTAGGAGCCGGGGGATCCCTGACTCCAAGTGGAATGGCATTTGTCCAGCCGTCCATGCGGCTGATGTAGATAGCAGAGTCCCACTGCCATGAGGACTTGGGGGATGGGGGAGGGGAGGAGTGTCCAAAATAACCTGAAAACCAGGGAGGAGATACCAGACCAGAGGAAGCCAGGAGGGAGAGAACTCAGATCCATGTGGAATTTCCCCCAGGTCCTTGGCTGACCTCTGAGCTGGGAGAGAGTCCAGGGAACCTTCGAGAAAGAGCCAGCTGGACTTTAGAGGGAAGGAAGGGACCAGAAAATAAGATACAGTAAATTTCAAAATGTTGACACCTTGGGGAGCCTTTTCTCTGACCACAGTGGAATTAAACTAGAAATCAACATTTGGAAAGATCCATAAATACCTATATTGGATATTATTGGAACCATGGATGAACTTTGAGTATGAACTGAGGGTTATATAATAATGTTGAACTGACATTAAATCTCCAGATTTTTATAATTATACTGAGGTTATGTACATGGTTGCCCCTGTTCCTAGGAAGTACACACAGGAGTATTTAGATATAAAATGAAACAGTAAGAAAAAGAGAGACCGAAAGAGGGAGAAAGAGAGAGGGAGAGAGGTAAAAAGGATTGGGAAGAGAATAACCAACCGAATGGGATAAAATGTCAAACAATTGGTGAATTGGGGTAAAATGGAACATTCTTGAACTATTTTTTACAATTTTTATGAATATTTAAAACTGCATCTGCATAAAACTTAAAAATAGTTAAAAACTATGATCTATTTCACTATCTATCATTTTTTCCATTCCATTTCTTTTTAGAGTTTTCTGTATTGGAGAGCAGAGGCAAGACTACCCATAGCGTGTGATGTTTCTCATGCCCACTCCAAGGTGCAGGGAATGGTGAGTTTGGGACAGGGGCTCTGCCACCCAGCATGGAGGGTCAAGGCAGATCACATGCCCACAGCTCCCACCCACTCCTGAGCACCATCTCACTGTTATTGGGCTTCTAAGTGGATGACCCCCAGGCAAAGCAAATCCCAGAGAGCCAAAGGCAAGGATCAGTGTCCTCTAGACGAACTAGCAGCTATTATTGTCATCTTGTCCAAAGTTTAGAAGGCTTTGGACTGGGAAAGTGAGAGAGCAATTGTCTTTAAATAATGGGTTTGCAGGGGGTGGGGGTGGGGGTGGCGGGGTGTTAGAGGAGGACAGAGCAGTGAGAGAAAGGTGGCCTTACTCCAAGAACCCTTTAAAGAGCAGTATTTACTTTGTGTTCCTTTTCTCTCGAGATTATATTTCACAGGAGGAGCGCATGAGTGCCAGCTTTTCTTCAACATCTGTCAAGTGACAGGTACTTCAGATGTGATCTCTCTGTTTGCAAAGGAGGCACTGACTCCGAGCACTCTGGTCATCCTGTGCCATCTCTCCACCGCCTTCCAGGGTGTGGGAGAGCTCCCACCTCCCATTTCACAGAGAAGCAGAGCCTGCTTCCCATAGTAGCAGACAAAAGTGATGGAGATTTGCCGCTCAGCCTTCCTGCCTCCTCCAACCAGATGCATGACCATGGGTCCTCCAATCAGATGCATGATCCCGCCTCCTCCAACAAGATGCATGACTCCATCTCCTCCAATCAGATGCATGACCCCGCCTCTTCCAACAAGATGCATGACTCCATCTCCTCCAATCAGATGCATGACCCCGCCTCTTCCAACAAGATGCATGACTCCATCTCCTCCAATCAGATGCATGACCCCGCCTCTTCCAACAAGATGCATGACTCCATCTCCTCCAATCAGATGCATGACCCCGCCTCTTCCAACAAGATGCATGACTCCATCTCCTCCAATCAGATGCATGATCCCGCCTCCTCCAACAAGATGCATGACTCCATCTCCTCCAATCAGATGCATGACCCCACCTCCTCTAACAAGATGCATGACTCCATCTCCTCCAATCAGATGCATGACCCCACCTCCTCCAACAAGATGCATGACTCCATCTCCTCCAATCAGATGCATGACCCCGCCTCCTCCAATAAGATGCATGACTCCATCTTCTCCAATCAGATGCATCTTCCCAGAATTCTGGTGACTTCAAACCCCTTCTAGGGCAGCTGGAGTCTTCTGGCTGCGGAGCGCTTGAGTAGCAGCCCAGGTGCTACATTCATTGACCTGCAGTAGGGTCCTGGAGGACAAGTTGTGGGTGTGATTCTAGGTCCTCCCAACCACTCTCCCAGTATCCTTTTTATTTATTTATTTTTAAATTTTTATTTTGAGTATCTCTTTGTGTGACCACTTTTTAAATAATCGTGGTAAAATTCACATGACATGAAATTTTTCATTTTAACCAGTTCAAGTTTACAGTCTGGTGAAGTATTTTCTCAATGTTATGTGGCCATCACCACTATCTGGTTCTAGAACTTCTTCATCACCACAGATAGAATCCCTGTGCTCATCAAACTGTCACTTCCCATTCCTCCCTGCCCTCCACAGTCCCTGCATACAGAAATCTGCACTGTGTCTATGGATTTGCCTGTTCTGAATATTTCACATGAATAGAATCATCTGTGGTCTGGCTGTTTTTGCTAGCATCATGTTCTCCCATGTTGTAGCTTCTGTGAGCACTTTATTCCTTTTATGGCTGAATAATATTCCATTGCATGTTGTTACAGTTTGGATCTGGAATGTTCCCCCAAAGGTTCATGAGCTGAAGGCTTGGTTTCCAATTTATCAGCATTCAGAGGCCAGCTTTGGGGAAGTGATTGGAACACAAGGGCTCTGACCTCAGCAGTGGATTAATCCATTGGTGGATTCATGGTTATGGCATTATTGGGAAATGATGGAAATGTTAGGAGGTAAGGTCTTCTTTGCTTCTCTGTTTCCCAGCCCCATGAGAAGAGCAGCTGCAAGATGTTCTGCCTCACCACAAGCCCACAGCAAGTGACCAAGGCACCTAAGAACTAAAACCTCTGAAACTGTGAGTGAAAATAAATCTTTTCTTCTCTAAGCTGATTTTCTCAGGTATTTTGTCACCATGACAAAAATTTGACTGACATATATCTGTACCACATTTTGTTAACCTATTTGTCTCTTGATGGGCGTTGGGATGTTTTTAGCTTTTGGAAATTGTGCAGAGAGTTTCTATGAAGACTTATGTGCAAGTTATTGTTTGAATTCCTATTTTTAATGCATAGGAACAGGATTGCAGGGTCATATAATTTTGTGATTAATTTATTGAGGAAACATCAAACTATTTTCCCCAGTACCTTTTAATACATATTTTTCTGCTTAATGTGGGCTGACTGTGTTTCTGTTGCTTGTGATGAAGAACCCTGACTTTTATCTCAGTCCCGTTTTACTGAGGCACAGGGAGATTGAGTGGATTGCATAGTGCTCCTGGCTGGGAGGGGCTTAATCCCAGTTAGCAATCTGTTAGCTTTTTACTGGTAAGTCTCAATGAAACAGAGATCCCTTTAATATTAAAAGCAACTGCTTTTCTGCATCTGGAAACTGGAAGATACCCAGCCTCTCACACTGGCCTAGGCAGGTGCCAAGGGAATTGATTGTAACATTTCTCTGATTAATACAGCCTAAATGTTCCTGCCTATTATCCCACTAAACCTTCTCTCCTGTAATCAAAGCTGTTCAAGCCCCTGAGCCCCCCAAAGATGGAGAAAAGTTCTGTCTCCTGAAGGGCCGGCTTTGAGCTGAGTGGTAGAGCATTAATTCCCAGCAACATCCAGGGCAGAGAGCAAGTCCCTTTGCACTGCATTTCCTGTGAGACACGACGTGGGTGTTCCCAACAGGGATCCCTGGAGGTGGAGGGCCCCATGAATTAGTGATGGGTCTGGGAGCTATTTTGATTATTTCACAAAGTGTAATGGAAAACCTCCACCTTCCCATAAGAAAGCTGCTCAGGCTACCTAAAATGTCAAGTTTCTTTGCTTTGAGCAGGAATTAAATCACCCCAGGTTGGTAATAAGGGTTATTGCCTGCTGGTCAGAGATACTGGCTGGCAGTTATGTTTACCTTTGAATAATTTTAAAAATGGGAAAATGAATAAATTATTACTTGACAAATGCAGTTGTTTGGTAGATGAAAATGTTTTCAAATGCAGGGTCCTTGGGGAGGGAAATCACAAGATTTTTCGGTGGTAAGAAACTCATGGAGTTGGGAGGGCATCCTGGCAGGGGCCTGGGGCTATGCGTCTGGCCTTGGTCCTGCCCAGACAGCTCGGATCCAGGAGCGACCGGGCATCCAAAGCAGCCATGACTCCCTCTGCCCTCTCCAGCACACCTCTCACGATCTGGCCTACTAAAGCCCCGGAAGCTCGGGCCCCCATCCTAAGGAGTCACGTTGCAGCCTGGCTGTTCCATGCCTCCAAGGCTTTGGGTCACCCATAATTGCTTTCTTGACATTTAGCTTGAAAAAGTGACAAAGGGCTTAGCATTTTGATTTCTGGTGCTACATCCCGTTCCTGACAACAAGTAAGCCCCGTGGGCTTCCGAGGGCGTAGGAACCGGTTCCTCCACCTCTCTGGACACTAAAGACTCTCAACGCTGGAAAGAATATCTGCTGAAAGGTAGCAGAATACAACAATTACTAATAGGGCATTATGTAAAATTGTGGATGTGTAACCACGTGATTCTGCAATCTGCATTTGGGGTAAAATTGGGGGTTCATAACCCACTTCAGTCTAATGTATGAAATATGATATGTCAAGAGCTTTGTAATGTTGTGAACAACTAATAAAAAAAAGAATATTTGCTGTCTACCTAACCATGAGTTATGGACATAAATAAATTAACATTTATAAAGAGGTTTAAGAAAGCAATCAAAGGCAAGGCACCCAGCAGTCAGTGAACAACTATATACCTCTAAAGTGCCCGCTCAGGGCAGTCTTCCATGCTGTGCATACCAAAGTCTTGGACCCTTTAATCCATAAACACAGGTCGGTGGACCCCACCTCCACCCCGGGGGGAGAAAGGCCTTAAGGGAGGGGAAGCTCACTGGGGCTGTCTGTGAGTTGCCTCCCTGCCCCCCCCACTAGCTCCACCCCCTCCTCCATCTGGGGGCTCCCAGAGACAGAAACCAAAGGAAGCCAGTGCTGGGTGGTCAGTTTACACTCTAAGCCTTGGCTGAACTAGCTGTCTGGCCAGGGTGAAGTCCCTCTATCCCTGCCCTTCATCACACTCAGCTTTAAGGCTCTCCCTTGACAAGGAGGTAGCACACAGTAGGGGTTGTCAGCCAAGGGGACTTGAGGGGAAGGATAAGAAATGTTTTTCCTGTGATTAAAAGAAATTTGGGAAGAGAAACTCAGACCCCTTGCTCTCTCCCTTCCAGCTTCTGGAGGTTGTTAGATGGGGCTGTGCTGCAGCCCTGTTGCAAACATGAAGGCAGACATGGCCAACACACTGCAGGTGGCAGAGCAGGAAGATGGGACAATACTGGGGTCTCAGTGACTGTGTGGGGACACGGAGCCAGTCCTGGCTCCTCTAGACTTCTCGTTTTATGAGACAGTTTTGAAGTCAGTCTAGGTTGGGCATTTGGTATCTATGGTTGAAATCATCCAAATAATACAGCAAGTCATTTACTCCAAGGGGCCTCAGCGGTTCATCTCTAAAATGGGGCTGTTGGACAAAATGACCTCCAAAGTCCCCTTCGGGTTAGACTTTCTGGGATCCTGCACATACTACATTTTCCTGGAAGCTTCCTAAGACTTCACTGTTGCTTCAGTGGTGATTGCAGTCCTCAGGGAACCCACAAGACTTCATTTCTCCCATCCACTGTGCACTTGCCAGGACCAAGGCTGTCAGCTTTTGGACACACCGTCATTTGACATTTCTGGGTCCCATCCTGTAGATGTGTCTCCCTGAGTTTAAGGGCTGTGCTCAAACACAGCGCTTTGGAACTGGCAACGGCCGACCTCCAAAGCCCCAACCCTTCGCCACTTTGTAGACTGCTGTGTTGACCTGTTAAACAGCAGCCCAAGCCCCAGGCCCCGCACTGGCACGGGCTGCAAGAGCTGGCCGGAAGGGCCAGCCAGAAGGAAGCCTGGGAGGGCTGGCACTGCACAGCGCGACCTTGTCAGAGCCCATCAGCCCAGGAGTGGGGAGGGAAGCTGGCCATGTTCCCCTCAGGGTACCCTGGTGCCATGTCCGTCGGGGACAGGGAAGCTCCGTGAGCTGGTTCCCCCACACCCCATGCTGCTCAGAGGCCCTGTGGCCTGTGCCCTCTGGGTCAAGGAGGTGATTGATGAGCAGCGACAGGAGCGTTGGCCTGCCGCCCCAGCCAGGGAGCGTGATTTGCTAGCATCGTTCCCCTCATCAAAGGAGGTGAGCAGGTGAGCAGGACCCAGTGTTCCCCTCTGGCAGTGGCTGTGGCTTCATTCTGTTACCTAGACCTGAATCAATCGCAGCCAGGACAGTCTTCTCCAGGGGCTGGGCAGGAGGCAGGAGGCAGGGGGTAGGCAGAGGAGAGAAGGCCGGGAGCAAAGAGATGGTAGAAAGGAGGGGAGAGTTCTGTGCAGCTGCAGGATTGCTAGAGGATGGGCTACAGATGTTAATTTGGATGATCTCGGATTTCCTGTGACAATCAAGACTTCCTTTCCCTGGGCCCATCTGGGGACATGATGACCTGTGACAGGCACAGTGACACACCCTCACAGAACAGCATTCAACTTTGCACCAACAGAAGGTGGAGTGTTCCTATTCCTATTCCACGGAGCAGCAGGTTCTTAGGGAATCCAGAAACCTGCCATCTGAGGGTACGGACACTCATGTAAGCATTTCAGAGCTGCTATTCCTCTTGTCACAGGTGCCACAGGAAGTCCATGGCCCTTGTCTCTTGTGCCTTTGGGTACTGAGGTCACCTGCTGGAAGGACACGGGGTCAGTGCCCCCTGCACACAGACAGCCCTTCTTAGCTGAGGTCTCAGTCGGAAGCTCACCCCCTGGGAGACCCCTGCACTCTCAGCCGTGTGTTCTGGACCCCAGACCAGCCCCTGACTCTCCACTCCACTGCTGCCCACAGACCCCTCAAAGGGCTGCCGGAATGTTCAAGTTCATCTGGGTCATGTGAGCACTGAGCATCTCCTGGGGCTGGGTGACTTGCAGGCCTCCCCTGACCGCAGCATACCCCCACTGACCAGCTGTGGCTACTCGTAGGTAGGTGGGGGCATCCATGGTGGGACCCCCTTTCAGTGGTCCCTCTGTCGTGGGTGTTGTACGAGGTTCCTGGGGCTGCCATAGCATAGTACCCCAAACCAGGCAGCTTTTAACAACAGAAATGGCGGGTTTGGGTTTAGATGCCTGTTAAAGGAACCGCTGAGCTACAGTCAGTCCAGAAATGGAAGGTTTGGGAGCCAAAAATCTGAAATCAGTGGTGAGCAGGGCCATGTTTCCCTCTGAAATCCTGGGAGAGTTCTTCCTTGCGTCTTCTAGGTGGTTGGCAATCTTTGAAGTCCCTTGGCTGACAGTTGCCCGACATCACGTGGTGTCCTCCCAGCGCCTCTGTCTTCATATGGCTGTCTGTAAGGACATCAGGCATATTGCAGTAGGTCCCTCCCTACTCCAGTGCGACCTCACATTAACTAAACACATCTGCAGCAACTCTGTTCCCATGCAACCCTGTTCCCATGCTCTGAGGTTCTGGGGCTTAGGTCTTCAACATCTCTCTTTTGAGGGGACATGATTCAGTCCATACTAGCAACCCTCAAGGATAAGGAGACTGAGATTTTCTTCTCGTTCCCTGAGTAGTCTCATGGTTAAGCTTAGCAGCGGGCAGTCCCACCTTGCATGCTCTGAAAAGAAACATTGCCCGGGAGGAAGTCTCTCTAGCTCCAAGGTGCACGTGGATGACCTGGGGTCTCACTAGTGCATGATCAGATTCACCCGGCCTGGGGAGGGAACCAGGATTCTCCCAAGTGAGGCCCATACTGCTGGACAGGGAGCCACCCAGTCAATAGCACAGGGCTAGTCCATGAGGCCTTTCGAAGGAGGCCAGACCCCTCCTGCCCCAGGGAGAGGTGGGAGGCTGCAAGGTTAATGTGCTTCTAGGCAGAAATTAGAATGCTGCAGCCTAATAGCCATTGAAAAACAGTCTCCCTGCTACAAATGGATGGTTGAACCTGCTCCAAGGTTTATACTGGCAGCTGCTGGCCAGATTCTGAGTGGCCACATCCCTGGGGAGAGAGGAAGGATGCATGGAGCTGCCCGCCAGCTCAGGGGCCCCTCATCATTCCTGCTATGTTAGCCCTGATTCTATCCAATCCCAGGCTTTCATTTCTTTTGGGAAATACCTGAGAAATGGGAGTTTGCTGGGTCAAAAGGTAAATGTATGCTTACCTAATTTTAAATAAAGTATTTATTGACATTCAATCCACATGTCATAAAATTTTCTTTCAAAGTGTGAAATTTGGTGGGTTTTAGTAGATTGACAGAGTTGGGCAATCATCACTGTCAAATTGCAGGATATTTTCCCAGCATGAGCTGTTCAACAAAATACGAATTCACCTATGACAGCCCCTTGCAGAGAACGAGGAGCTCTATTCTCATTTAAGCCTCAAGTCATGAGTCTGATTAAATCCTCATTTTGCATATGGGGAAACTGAGTCACGGAAGTTCAGAGTTCCTCAGGGTCACCCCGCTAGTCTGTGGCAGATATATACTTCACACTGACGCCCAAAGTGTCTTTGACCTTCAGGTGGCCATCAGCTCTGCCCAGTCGTGGGTGACTGGCTCTGAGCAGCTGAGGGGGTGAGAGGTACTGCAGGGAGTCAGGCCACAGTTCCCAAGTGGGAGTTGGTGTCCTACCTCCTCCCAGTGGAACAAGGCTGAGGGCCAGGAAGCAGCAAGGAGAGTTGCGTGGAATCTCTCTCCAGGTGGGTGAGGGTTCCTCTGGTGTCAGGAAGCCCCAGGCAGCAGCCAGGGCCTCACTGCTTGGTCACTGGGTGTCGGAGGAGGGATGCAGGATGTGGTTGGTTATAAACTCAATGCCCCAGCTGGAGCTGGGGGGCGCTGTGGACTCTTGTCATTCTCCTGCTCCAGCTCAAAAGGACTTTGGGACATTGGGAAGGAGCCCCACACTAAGCCAGAGGCCCCTTGGGCAGTGCTCAGCCCCACCCTTCCTTCCCTCTTCTCTCTGTGCCCTGGAGCCCCCCCACCCCAGCCCTCCCCAGGGGGCTGCCCTGCTGGCCCTGTGAGCAGCACACAGAAGATGGGACCAGAGGGCCCCATTATCTCTCCACCTTTGTTTTCTGCGTGCCTGGGCTTGTCCCCAGACACCTCTAGCTCCACTCTGTGGCTCTGCTCTGGTGCCTGTCACCTCCTGAAGACAGTGCCACATGCTCCACAGCTCATTAACTGCAGGAGGAGCGTGTCCTCAGTCCTTTCAGAACCACTTCTCTGCCGTCTCTTCTGGAAGCCCTGCTCCCTGGGCACGAGCTGTGGAGCCGTAGGGCTCATTTGGTTGTGAGATGTTGCATGAGTAATTTTTTCTTTTTGAACATTGTAGTATGATTTACATACAATGGAAGGCACAGATCTTTAAACCTAGAGCTTGATGAGTTTTGACAAGTGCATTCATCCATGTAACCTGCACTCCTCTCACGATATGGAACCTTTCCATCACCTAACCCCGCCCCCAGCCCCTTTGCAGCCAATCCTTGCTCAGCCCATCAGCTTTTCTGCTGTACATTAGTTCTGTCTCTTCCCTAACTTCATAAATGCATTTACTTAATGACTAATAGCTTTGAGCTTTTTAAAAAAAATCTTATTGCTTATTTAAAATTATTGTGTGTGTGTGTGTGTGTGTGTGTGTGTGTGTGTGTGTGTATGTGTGTGAGAGAGAGTGTGTGTGTGTTTGAAGGGTTTGGTTCAAGTCTGCCCATTTCTTTTTTTTTTAATTTTAAATTTATTTATTTATTCTAATTTGTTATACATGACAGCAGAATGCATTTCAATCCATAGTACACACATAGAGCACAATTTTCATGTCTCTGGTTGTTCACAAAATAGAATTACGCCATTCATGTCTTCATACATATACTTAGGGTAATAATGTCCATCTCATTCCACTGTCTTTCCTACCTCTGAGCCTCCTCCCTTCCCCTTCCACCCATTTGCCCTATCTTAAGTTCCTCCATTCCTCCCATGCACACCACCATTATGGATTGCCATCCATATACCAGAGAAAACATTTGGCCTTTGGTTTTTTGGGGATTGGCATATTTCACTTGGCATTATATTCTCCAACTCCATCCATTTACCTGAAAATGCCATAATTTTATTCTCTTTTAATGCTGAGTAATATTCCATTGTGTATGTATACCACATTTTCTTTATCCATTCATCTACTGAAGGGCATCTAATTGGTTCCACAATTAGCTATTACAAATTGTGCTGCTATGTTTATTGATGTGGCTGCATCCCCCTAGTATGCTTTTTTTAAGACCTTGGGGTACAGACCGAGGAGTAGGATAGTTGGGTCAAATGGTGGTTCCATTCCAAGTTTTTCAAGGAATCTCCATACTGTTTTCCATAGTGGTTGCATCAATTTGTAGTCCCATCAGCAATGTATGAGTGTGCCTTTTCCCCCACATCCTCACCAATCTATGATTTGTCTATTCACTTTTTTTGTATTCTTAATAGCTGTCATTCTGACTGAAATGAAATGAAAGAGTAGTTTTGATTTGCATTTCTGTAATTACTAGAGATGTTAAGCATTTTTTCACATATTTGTTGATTGATGTCTTATCCTGAGAAGTGCCTGTTCAGTTCCTTTGCCCATTTACTGACTGGGTTATTTGTTTTTTGGGGTGTTAAGTTTTTTGAGTTCTTTATATATCCTAGAGATTAGTGCTCTCTGATGTGCATGTGGTAAACATTTACTCCCATTCTGTAGGCTCACCTCACAGATTGTTGTTTTTCCTGAGAAGAAGCTTTTCAATTTAAATCCATCCCATTTATTAATTCTTGCACTATAGGAGTCTTATTATGAAGTGCCTACTTTTTCTTCTATTAGACACAGGGTTTTTGGTTTAATTCCTAAGTCCTTGATCCACTTTGAGTTGAGTTTTGTGTATGGTGAGAGATGGGGGCTTAATTTCATTTTACTGCATATGGATTTCCAGTTTTCCCAGCACCATTTGTTGAAGAGGCTATCTTTTCTCCAATATATGTCATTATATGTTTTTGGTGCCTTTGTCTAGTATGAGATAGTGTGAAGGGTTTGGTTCAAGTCTGCCTGTTTATTAAAAAAAAAGTCTGTGTGTATACAGACACACTCACACACACACGTATATGTATGTATGTATGTATGTGTGTGTGTGTGTATATATATATATATATAAATAATATTTTGGGCACTGGATACTGAATCCAGAAATGCTTAACACTGAGTAATTGAGCTCTTTTTTATTTTTTAAATTTTGAGACAGGGTCTTGCTAAGTTGCTTAGGGCCTTGCTAAGATGCTGAGGCTGGCTTTGATCCTCCTGCCTTGACCTTCTGAGTCTCTGGGGTTACAGGCTTGCATCACAGTGCCTAGCTTTAAAATATTGTTTTAAAATGAACTGTAGGAATTCTGTGTGTATTCTGGATATTATTCCTTTGCAACTCTGTTATGAATATTTGACTCCCAATCTATGGTTCGTCTATTCATTTTTTTTTTTTTTTTGGTGGTACTGGGTGTTGAACCCAGGGACTTGTGCATGCAAGGCAAGCGCTCTACCAACTGAGCTGTATCCCCACCCCTGTCTATTCATTTTCTTATTGTGTTTCAAAAAGAAGGAGTTTTAAGTCTTGAAAAGATCCAATTTATCTTTTTCTCTGTATTGATGCTATTTATGTCCTTCCTAGGAAATCGTTGCCTACAAGAGGTTGCAAAGGCAGTCCCTTATAGTTTCTTCTTTAAAGTTTGTAATAACTTTAGGCTTTGACATTAGGTGCATATAACAACTTGAATTAGTTTTGTGTGAAGTAGGGACCGAGGTTCTTTCCTTTCCTTCTTTTATTGTACAGATAATCAGTACTTTTTGCTGGAAAGACTTTTCTTTCTCCATTGAATCACTTTGCCACCCTAGTTATTTCTTACTAATGACAAAGTACAGTCAGCCTTCAGTGTAGGCAAGGGATTGCTTCTAGGACCTACCCTGGATATCCAAATCCCTGAGGCTCAAGTTCCTTAGATAAAATGGCATAATGTTTATGAAACCTACACACATCCTCCTGGATGCTCTCAATCATCTCAATTTAGATCACTGATAACATCTAATGCAACATAAAAGCTATGTAAATAGGTAGTACCCCAATTGTTTAGGGAATGAGAAGAATAAGGAATCTAAACACTCAGTACAGATATCATTTCTTGTTTAGAATATTTTCAGTTCTCTGATGAGGGAAATCCCTGGATATGAGGGCCGACTGTATGGATACAGATGATTTAAGTGATATGCTCTTGATAGATTAGAGCCTTGTAAGAAAAGACTTCAGAGAGTCCCTCCTGATGAAGTCAGGCTCCCATGTGGGCATTTTGAAATCCTTTTTTGACTGGGAGAGAAGGACGCTGCAACCAGCAAACCATAGTCTGCACACAGCCCTGGCACACCTGGGTCCTGGCCATGAACTCCTCATAGCAAAGCTGCAGCAGAGACTAGGAGGGGCCGGGGGGAGGGGGTCAGTGCTGCCTGGAGAGGGTGACACGTGGATGTTCTTCTCTGATCAGGGCCTGCCTTGATTTCCCCTGTTGACCCCAGCGTTCTCACCATCATTTTGATGTGTGAGAGTGTCAGGCCCTCTCTGAGGCTAGACATTTTGGGAGAAGGCTGTGGATGGTGCTCACCATTGTCTGCCTGAGGTTGCAGAGGGCATTGTGCTGGTCGGTATCTTCTCAGGTGTCTTCCGTTCTTGGCAGACTCATGGCATCCTGGGAAACCCTGGGGCGTTTGTCTCACAGAGGGGGCCTTAAATTCCAGCTCTTCCACCCACTAATGGGAGAATCCTGGGCCTGGGCAGGGTGAGCTTCATGTTCCCAATTTCCAAGCAGACACAGTGTGCCTACCTTCCTCAGAAATGTTGTGACAGGTGTGTCTGAGTATTCTGTATGTGATTCTCTTAGTCTTGCTGGCCATCGCACTCCAGCCAAAGTAGGAAGGCCAGAGGTTATGACCTCCATTTTAGCTTTGAGAAGATTACGGTGTAGGGGTGTTAATGATTCATTTACAGCAGAGCTGGGTGCAGACCCCAGTTTGGCCTCAGGCTTGGTCCGGGGCTCCTTCTGGCAACCCTGCTCTTGCTCCTCCCTAGCAAAGCCCCTGAGCTCAGAAAAGGGCAGGAGGAAGGAGCCGAGCAGGGCAGCCTCATCCGCGTGGCTGGAAATCTGTCTATGGGCCCTTCCTTTGACTGTAGCAGGGCCCAGAATGAATCCCTAGTTCTGAACACAGGGGTGCCCGGGCTGTGTGTGGGGAGGAGGAGCAGAAGGCCAGACTGACAGTGCGGACTTGAAGTTCCCAGGTCTCCTTCAGGTCTGTCTTTATGACCACTCCTTGACCATATTTACTTCCTACCGGGACGATGGGGAGGGGGAGGGGGCAGGCCCTGGGGTCCTGAGGATAGGATGAGGTGACGCAGGTGAACAGCTCTGACCTGGCTCCTCCTCTCAGAAGCAGAACAGCAGCCCGCTCTCTAGAGGCTGAGCAAATGCAGAGAGCCGCACCTGGACATTGTGAACGTCAGCCAGTGTCACGTCATGAGCACTGGGATCAGGGACAGCAGTGCCTCCCAGCACTAGGAAAGCAATTAGTCATCCCCCCACATCTGACGGGGACCGGGGACTGCTCCCAGGATCCCCCATGGATACCAAACCCCATGGACGTGCAGTCCCTACGTGAAATGGCGCAGTAGTTGCACAGGCCCTACACACATCCCTCTGTACTTTAAATCATCTCTAGGTGACTTGTAATACCTAAAACAATGCGAATGCTGTGCAAACCGTTGTTAGACTGTACTGTATCAAGAATAATGACAAGAAAAAAAAAGTCTGTGCATGTTCAGTGCAGATCAGATGCAGTTTTTTCCCTTGAATATTTTTCACCCACAGTTGGTTGAGTCCATGGATTCTAAGCCCAAAGATACAGAGAGTTGATGATGTGACCTGCAGATGGGCAGGGGGCAGAGGGCCCTGGGGAGTAGCTCCCAGGTGCAATTTGAGTGGCGGTGGTCAGTGGGCCATGGGAAACCCCTGGTTTGAGAACCGAGCACACACAAGTGCCTGCCTTCCCTGTGGCTGCCGTGAGCAGGGCCAGCTCTGGGGCATTTGGAGTCTGCTGTGCACACACTGAGTCACTTAGGAAGGAAGGAGGGAAGGAAAGGCAGGCTGGTCCCGTGTGGAAGGGCTTCCTTCTTGTTTCTAGCCTGCGTGGACGCCAGCCCCCTTGGGGAGTGTCGGCCATCTCCACTACCCTGATGGTTCCAGGACCAGCAGCTCCAAGGTACAGTATAGGTGCCAGTCCCCCAGGGCCTCTCTCAGCATGGACAGAGAAAGGCACCCGCTGGGGCCTTTGTGGCTGTTGGCCCTTAGGCCCTCTGTTCCCCCTGAGCTCTAGCTGGTCACGGAATTTATCGCCATGGCTTTTGAGTCTCTGGCACCTGCTGATGACAAGTGGCTGCCATCTTCAGACACCTGTCACAGGATCAGGCCATGCATGCACCAGGACACTGGGACCTCAGCCCTGGGATGTGGGCTTTCAGAACATCATTAAAGGAGGGAAACCCTTCACACACCACCGTACCTCAAAGGGACAGGCGACAAGATGCCGGAGGCACTTCTTCACAGGACCACCAAGTGACAACAGTCACATCCACAGACTCTTTGAACAGGCCTCTCTAGCTTCCCCTGAGGTACAGCTACCCAGCTGGAGCCCTGACCCCTGACCCTTTAGAGGGATGAGGCTCCAAAGATGCTGTCCACTGAGACCGGTCCAGGCTGTCGGATGCAGTGTGGCAAGAGGCCCGGGAAGCCCAGCTCTGGCCCCGCTCTCCCATGCTTAGCTGTTCCTGTGTGCTGAGTACGTCATTCGGTTCCTCTGAACTTCAGGGTCCTCACGTATAGATTAGGGGGAGACTTGAATGTCGTCAGGACCTGTTCCAGTTCTAAGGGGTCGAGGTTTCCTCTTTCTCCCCTGAATACTCATCAGAGTGGGGGCTTCTTATCAATGGCTCCTCAGGGGCTGGGTTCTGTCCCACTCAGCCTTTGCTGCAAACCTCTGAAGCAGGCACTGTCATGGTGCCATCTGACAAAGGAGGAATTGAGCCTCCCACATGGTCACAGCGATGGCACTGACACCAGTCAGCATGTTTTATACCATGAGTTTCTTGAACTGCAATGTTGTTGTAGGGACAAACGAGGCAAGGCTGGGGGACTGTCTCAAGTGCTGTATGTCTGAAGTGGCACCCCCTTTCTCCACTGAAAGGGCCTCTCCAGAAATCTTCACCCAGACTGATTTTAGAACTGTCAGCAAAAGAGTCTCTGCAAAAGAGTCCACTATAGATAAACTTCCTATTTTCATGTCACCCTGTTTACTTGGCCACTGGCTGAGAAGATACCAGCACTCCAGGTGCCGGACCCCCCTTACTAGTTTTTCACAAACGTATCCAATATAGTACTTTGTAGAAATGTGCAAACAAGGCCTCTGGCCTTGAGCTGGGCTTCACAGAGATGTCTACATTTTTAAGATAAGTTACAAATGGGCCCATGGTAACAGCTGGCAGGGGGAGGAAAGAAAGGGGACAAGAAGCTCTCTCCTTCTCAGGTGTTGTCCTTGAAGAGTTAACTTGCCCAGAACAGTGAAAGAAAAACCTGCTTTTTTGTTAACTTCTGCAGACTGTGAACTTCTGAGCCCCTCCCCTTACATGCTGGGTGTAAAATTCTGGAACTCCCTGAACTTGGGGTTCAGGGGATTGATTGATTATAGCAAAAACTGTGCCCTCTGAACCTGGCTGCAGCCAAATAAAACTGTTTCCTGCTATTTTCGATGCCTTGCCTTGTTTGTCCTTACAACATGTCCAACATGTTTTCCTGCGAAGCTGTCTGATAAAGGCTGGGACTAGAATCTCCGGGATGGCTATGCCGGCCATCAGAAAATCTCCACCATCCAACTGGGAGAAAATTTTCTTTTTCAGTCTTAAATCACTTACTTTCATGTTGGGAATATGTTGGCTCCCATTCTGTTAGCTAGTCGGCCAGGCAGAAGGGCAGCATTTAAACCTGGGACTGGATTTTCTTCCCATTTCTTGCAGACAGCTAACCTGGCCTCTCTGTCAGCTCTCTGGTTGCTCTGAGAAACCCCCGTGTTTCCCTTTCGATGACCTTGGCAATATATAATCACAACCTTCCTGGGAGCCCACAGTGTATCCAAAAGTTTAAGAATTTCTTGCCCATCCATCATCCCCCTTTTCCTTACATAAGGCCCTATGAACATGAAGGGTAGCAAACGCATATTTTGAGTCTATGTAAATATCCATCCAGACTCCTGCTGTCAACTGAGGTGCTTGAGTCAAAGCAATAAGTTTTACTTTTTGTGCTGAAGTTCCCCGAGGCAGAGGTTCTGCCTACAGTGGAGTCCAGAGTGACCATTGCATATCCAGCAAAACATACACCATCTTTTATAAAACTGCTTCCATCTGTGAAGTACTCCACATCAGGGTCCCTGAGGGCTAGTCTGTTAGGTCTGGTCTGCTGGAGAACACTTCATCCATGACTTCAATACAGTGTGATCAGGTTTTCCAGGTCCAATGGGCAGCAAAGTTGCTGGGTTTAGAGTTCTGAAGACCTCATCGCGGATACCTGGGTTTTCACATAACGTGCCCTGATATTTGACCATTCTTTCATTAGTCAACCAATAGTGTCCTTTATATTCTAACAATGTCAAAATTGAATGAGGAACCCTGAAACCAATTTTTGTCCCATGGCCAGTTTATCAGCTTCCAACACCAGAAGATCTATGGCTGCAAGAGACCATAAACAAGGTGGCCAGTCTTGGGCTAGAAAATTCAGCTATTTGAATAAATGTCCATGACCCCAGGACCTGAGTCAAGACACCTACAACCACCCCAGACTGTTCATGGACATACAGAAAGAAAAGATTCTGTGAAGTCAGAGAGCCCTAATCCAAATGTACTGGAAGTGTTTGTTTAATATCCTTAAAACCTTTTGTTGTGTTGGCCCCCACATCAGAGAATCTCGTTCTCCCCCCTTTGTGGCTTTATAGAGGGGTTTTGCCATGACTGAAAAGTTAGGGATCCATATATGGCTGAACCCACTAGCCCCCAAGAATTCTCTACTCTGATGAAGGGACTGGAATTGAGCAGATCTCCTGTTTTGAGGCTCAGTGGTTGTTCTGTTCTGTTGCTAAGTCAGATGGTAACCAAGGTATTTGACTTTTTCTTGATAGATGTGGACTTTTAAGTTAGAGTCCAGTGCTGTCGCAAAGATGGTGTATTCAAGCCCCTGGGAGGAACTGTCATTTAGGGAAGGGAGGTGTACATAGAGCCTCTGGTGCTTTAAGATGCAGGAATTTTTTTTTTTTTTTGTTATCTCCCAGTGCAGGATCTTGGCTGCTAGGATTCTCCAACTCTTAAATCAAATGTAAATCTTAGCAGAGATTGATGACCTGGGACATCATTTGTATAAAAGGCACCTATGTCAATGTCACCGTGGGCCGTCTGCCAAGGTTGGAGGGTAGCGGTGTGGTCCCTTGCAGGTCCCAGTGTGGCAGCCACATTGTGCCCACCTAGGTGTTGCTCTTTGTCTGTGTGGCTTTCTCCTCCTGCCAGCTGGGAGCCTGCTCTAATTGTACATTGTAGCTGCCCCACTTGTGTTTTTGTTCAGTGTGTCTGGGTACATGGGGCTCTGTGGCCCTTCCTGCTGGTGGCTCACAGTGTGTGGCTTGGAGCCAGGGTGGCATGTCCTTTTGGAGTGAGCACCCTATGGCCCACTACTGGCTGTTAACATGAACATATTCCTGGTTCATTTGGGGGCTTGCAGCAGCTGAGCCCTCCTGAGGTGCTGGGTCCCATGCATCAGATGCAGTTCTGTGTGTCTCTGGGACCCTGCCATATTCGTTAACCATCAACTTCTGAGCAAGTGGGAAGAAACTGAAAGGAGGGGCTAGGGCCAAAGGCTGGGGGAAAGCATTTGCTCCTTCTCTGTTCAAGTCTCAGCTTTTGAGCATGGCAGTGGGTGATTGTCTGCCAGGGCCATTGGAGGCTTCCCCTTTTGTCTGGCCACACTTTTGTTTTCCTTATAAACATTTGGACCATTGGCTTAGTTCCAGTGAGACCCCCCTTTGAGTGACCTCTGGGTTTGTGGTGAGGACAGCTCTAAGGAGATCCATCCTCCTCTTTATCCTTTTGGTCTGCCTGTCTTTGAGCCTCTGGGTCTCAATTGATGAAAACTGCGGTGGCCACCTTAATCAGCTCACTGGCACCCTTCTCAGTAAAGCCCTCTAGGATTATAATTTTTGGCAAATGGCTCTCTGAGCCTGTCCCACAAAGGGTGCACTGATCACCTGTTGCTTGCGCCTGTGCATTTCTTCACTGACAAACTTGCACTGGGGCTGCAATGTTTGTATGGTGCCCCTCCTCCCCCGGGCACCTCTGGGCAGTGAGAGGGGTGGCAGTGGCGGAGGCCTGGACCCTCAGCTCTGAGTCAGTTGGGCACATCTCTTTTGATCATTGCTGCCAGTTTCAAAGGGCAGGGGGGCCTTAGGCAGATGTGGGGCCCAGAGAAATGTTCAGGGCTATGGAGGGTGGGGAGAGGGAGATGCTGGAGCAGCAGGAGGCTTATCTCGGCTCTGTTTGTCTGCAGATGTACTCGGCTTAGGCTAGGGCTCAAGGCTGCCTCCGATTCCTTCTAACTCTTGGGCACAGTGTGTTTTATTCTCCTTTTTTTTCTTTTCTTTTAGACTTTCTATGAGAGCCTCTTGACATCTCTCTATCTTTAGACTTCTTCTTTGTTGGGGCCCCGTCCTAGGTCTGGATAATGGGCTGCACCAGATCAGTCATGGCCAGGGTTTCTCCGGGTAGGAGGGAGTATGGTTTTTCCAGCTTATGAGCTCAATGCCTTGTCTCCCTCAGGTCAACATGGGTATGTCCTTTAGTCCCTTGCAGGGGCATCTGGAGAGTTCTCATCCGAGTTGTGGCTCTGGTGTTGGGACAAATCTCGCACCTTCATCTTGGGAGGTGAAAGAGTCTTTGGTCCTAGGAAGACTTTGGCTCTGAGGACATCATAGAGGAAGGAGTAGCCAGTATTGGGGGCCATCGTTTGTTGCCTCTGAGGACAAGGGGGCTGAGGGGACAGTCTGTTGTCCCAGTGGTCTTGGCAAAGTTGGGTAGAGTGGCACATAAGGTCCTGGGTCCTCTTCTGGCTCACGGGGAAAACTGTTTCCCTTCCTGTCTTTCCTAGTCAGGTTTTCTGTTTAGCTACCTTCCACTGGATCTTAGAGACCACTATGCTCCTGGCTAACATCTGCTTCGACTGTCCATCTAGACAGGCTCTCAACCAAGGGGGCTGTTTCTGTACTATCTCTTGACAGCAATCAATGTAAGAGAACTGGTTCAGGGGTTTCCAACAACAATCAAAAGGACCTCAGCAATGACTCTCTCATCTAAGGATCCTTCTGGTGGCCTGCCCACATCTTGGGTGAGCCACTCTAATTCACAGAGTATGCCACCTTTGTGGAGTGAGTCTTACCCCACAGTTACCAGAAAACCTTCCTAAAGGTTTCTAACACACATGTCAGAAGGCTCGGTTTCCTTAGTGTGCCTCCCATGTTCCACCCTGCATCGGTGTCGCACACTGAGAACAAAACACACTTAGGACAAGACTCGCTTCGTCCATCTCCAGCCGCTCCCCTCGCAGGGACTTAGGGCCCTCTTAGCCTTGTGGGTCAGTATCAACCCCTGATCTGGTGCTTTCACCTAGATGTTGGTTGGTGAAATTCCGCCATAGACTGTATGAGGGGCCACGGAACCGCGGATAAGGACTCTGCACTCACTTCGGCCCTCGGGTTGGGTCGGAACCCTTCCCTTTGTCCGTCTCATTCACACACTTTCACACAGACGTGGCCAGGACAGGATTTCTATACCGCCCAAATTCCAACAATTCCAAACCAAACAGAAAAGGGAGTCACGGTTTCCCCTCTGCTCGCTGACCCCGAACAGAGACTACTCGGGTGACTCCCCGGGTCCGTTTCAGCTCCAAACACTTTGGAGGGTACTCGGGACCCAACAGATGTTGATCAAGCCTCTCTTCCACCTGCTTAGGCCTCGAAGGGGAAGACAGGTGGGCTGCAAAACCAAATGGACCCGGGTCCTACCTGATCAGGTGGGCGGTGCTCCAAAACCCTAATTCTGGTTCCTGCTGCCTGTGGGTTCCCTTGTGCTCTGGGGTGGCAGCCCCGGGATCCTCCTTCAGGCCAACAGTGGCCTGCGTGCTCCAAGGGGACCGCTGTCCCCCATCGCCCCAGGGAAGCCAGTCCCTGGAGACAAGAGAGGCACAATAGCCTTCCTTACCTCCTTGGTCCCATCTGGGTCACCAAAAATGTTGTAGGGACAAAGGAGGCAAGGCACCGAAGATAGCAGGAAACAGTTTTATTTGGCTGCAGCTAGGTTCAGAGGGCACAGCTTTTGCTGTAATCAATTAATCCTCTGAACACTGAGTTCAGGTAGTTTCAGAGTTTTATACCCAGCATGTAAGGGGAGGGCCTCAGAAGTTCCCAGTCTGTAGAAGTTCACATAAAAGTAGTTTTTTTCTTTCACTAAGTTTTGGGCAAGTTAACCCTTCAAGGACAACACCTGAGAAGGGGAGAGATTCTTCTCCCCTTTCTTTCCTCCCCCTGCCAGCTGTTACCATGGAGTCCAGTTGGTAACTTCTCTTAAAAATGTAGACATCTCTGTGAAGCCCAGCTCAAGGCCTGAGGCCTTGTTTGCATATTTCTACAAACTACTATACTCGATATATTTGTGAAAAAACTAGTAAAGGGTGTCCGGCACCTGGAGTGCTGGTATCTTCTCGGCCAGTGGCCAAGTAAAACAGGGCGACATGAAAATAGGAAGTTTATCTATAGTGGACTCTTTTGCAGAGACTCTTTTGCTGACAGTTCTAAAATCTGGGTGAAGATTTCTGGAGAGGCCCAGTTAAGTCTTTTCTGTGGAGAAAGGGGGTGCCACTACAATGTGACTGCTTGTGTTATGAATTAACTCAGCTTTCTCCCTGGGGTTCATTACTTTTCTGTGCAAAACACATGGAAATGTCAAGAGCTGGACGTTCCCCAGCCTCCGTGGCATAGGGCAGGCCCACTCTGGCATGAGTGGACCCTGAGGGGGGTTTCTCATGAGTCCTGGAGGCTGGAGTTCTCACAGAAACAGAATAAAGGCCTAGGGAGCACCTCCGGGTCCCCTTCTGATTATGTGCTTGGCCAAGTCCTGCGACTTCTTTAGGCCTCAGTTCCCTTATCTGCACATTTACATCATGGCCGAATGAACCTCATAGAGTGTCGAGGGGAATGTTCAAGAACCGCCCCGGTGAGCCCTCTTGAATGTCAGCCCCACTCCAGTTCCCAGTTTAGGGCTTGGCAAAAGTACTATTTGACAGAGATTTGCTCGGGCCGTGGGCCGTGGACCAGGCTGTTTTCCTGGTACCCACCTAGCTTGTTTTGTTAGGGAATATCCATGAATGCCTACCTGGTCCTGAGGAGGAAGGGGTGGTCTGGAGGTGCAGCCCAGGGCTGGGTCAGAATGGCCTGTGGTAAATGCTAATGAGAAGAGAAATGGCTGATCACCTGTGTGTTCCCACGCAGATCCACCCACTGGAGGAATTTCACCCAGTGGGACTCAGGATCCTGGGAAGGCTTTGGTTCCAAGTTTGGGGTCTGGCTTCCCTAACTAGCTGCCCTGAAAACCCAAGGGCAAACTCCGAGTTAATAAGACGCCAGCTGAGGCACTCCTTCCCTTTGGAAAGCGGCTGTCACCCCACGTGCTCGTCGGTAATGGCCACCCCTCATCAAATATTTATCCCAGCACTCACGGTCCTCATCAGCCCCCAGCGTCTTCCAGGGATGGAATCTGATTATTAAACTGGTCATGAGTGAAGAGGCAGACTACAAAGTGCCTGGAACGGAGGGGCGCATCAAAGTCCCACATCCTTCCTTAAAGGTCGCCTTCCAGAAGCTGAGGCCTCCTGCTGGGGACAGAACTGCAAGGAGCTGGCGGGCTGGCCTGCGTGTGCCTCCCAGACCCCAGCAGCTCTCTCTCCTTGTCCCCTCTCCGGTGAGGCAGAAGGTCGCTAGGCCCAAGCCCCGGGGCCAAGGGCCTGACTCCAAGCCTCGGGTTTATGAAAAGCAAATGGATGCCTTGCCCAGCTCAGAGACGACTCCTTTCACTTTGAAGGGCAGCCCTGGCATTTCACCAGTGCCCTCTTTGAAGCTTGACCTTTGCCAAACAGAAAGGAAAAGGAGGAAGGAACGGAAGTTGATTCAGAAGCCTTCCTGTGCAGACATCCTTTGCAGATACCCCGGGTTTGGTTCCAGGACACTGTAGCACAGTGGATTCTGCCATCACCTGAGTTATATGGATTTTTGGGTTTCCCAGTGCATATCAAATTCATGTTTACATTACTTTATTGTCTACTAGGCATTAGGTTTTAAAACTATGTACTTGCCTTAATTAAAAATACTTTATTGCTAAAAAAAATGTTAATGATCATTTGAACCCTTGGAAAAATGGTGCTGACAGACTTGCTCAGCACAGGGTTGTCACCAACCTTCAATGTGTAAAAACACAGCACTATAAGTTTCAATAAAACAAAGCACAATAAAACGAGGTATGCCTGTATTATGCCCAGAGTTTCTGAAGTCCCGCTGCGTGGCTTCACTCATTACGTGGGTGAAGAGCCTGTCAGGAAAGAAATCATGCCTGGTGCTTAATGGAACCCAGGGACCAATTAACCACATGGAGAGCCAGTGGGCTAAGCATTTCTCAAAGAAACAGGAGGGAGATTTTTAGTGCTGCCGTTTCCCCCTTCCCCCAAATAAAAGACAAATGCTATGCCAACGCCTTCAAGAGCGATCCTTTATTTCCTGAAAGTCCTCAAACTGACCATTTACCAACAGATGACTGATGTTCCAGGTCACAAACAATAGGTTTTCCTCTTTCAGCAAATCCTGGAGCCCTGAGAGGGCCATAGGCGGGGAGAAGAGGTGACATCAAAACCGACCCTCCACGCCCAGAAGCTGCACTGCGGCCTCCTGCACAGCCTGATGGACGTGTGTGACCTCTCTCTGGGACAGTGTCCGTTCCATGTGGCGATAGGTGATGCGGTAACAGTGGCTGGTCCTGTTGGTCCTACAGAGGGAAGAGAATGCAGGTGGGTGACTGACACGTGTCTGTGACTGCAGGAGCTGTGTTGCCTGCTAGGACCAGACCTCCCCAACTGCAGTGAGGACCTGAGCCCAGGCTCCAGGTACCACCCACATCTCATTAGGGAAATATCACCTCTCACTAATGACCTGCATCTTTTAAATGCTTTGGGATGAGGCTGATGGTTAGGGAGATGTTAGCTAGAATAATCAAGACTGCTGGTTCCTGTTGGACCAGATGCATGAGAGTCCCCTGGGAAGGAAGCTTTTGACAGATTTGATTTCCCGAGCTAAGCCCTAGAGAGTCTGATTCGGCAGCCAGGAGGGGGGACCTGCGTTTCTGGGCTTTTCCCAGGCTCCCCAGGTAATTCTGACAAGCAGCCAGGATTAGAAGTCAGAGCTAGCATGCCCCCACCTTTTCCACAGCATAGGGGATAGCCATGTTTGCAAGGCACACTGCAATAATGGTGAGGCCGGAGACAGGCTGCGGGGTGTCTCAGCACCCCTCTAGGCCAAAGACGATCATTCTAGATGGACCATGCATGTCACGTATGTGCTGGGTAGACAATGACCTTGGCCTCCTGCTTCAGCATGGTGACCTGACTTGACCTTCGTGGGCGACTGGGTGATTCTGGAATTCGTGAAAGCCACATCAGCGGGGCCTGCTATTTGCACGACAGTTGTGGAGACACACCATGGTTTATCTCACCAAAAAGACCATGAGGCCAAGGCTGGCTGGCCTGATTTCTCCCCGAGCTGCCTCTCACTGGCTGTGGGCCAGGGGTCTGCAACCTTCCCTCTCTGGGCATCTACATATCTCTCCTGTACATCGTGACTTCAGAGTCACAGGAATTCCTCTTTTCTAGTCCCTGCTATAGCACGGTCCACTGCAGGCCTTCTGCCTCTCAGGTAATGAGACTGAAGTCAACCAAGTGGACCCCAGGCAAATGCCCTGGGGTGACACCGTCCAGTTCTGAGCCTGACCAGGAAGGGGCCACATGTTCTCTGGGTGGGCTTTCACTCATGCCAGAGCCTTGAGCAGCAGGCTTCTGTGGGCTGGCCACCCTTCACCCCCACAGGAAGACCTGGCAGTCTCCATCTTCACCACCTGAGCACAGAGCCTTTGCCTCTGAGGGCCTCATGACGCTTCCAGACTGTTCTCACTCCCGTTCACATCCCTCCCCTGTGTTAACGCCAGACTCCTGGCTGCCTTGGTCCTGACCCCTCCTCCTCCCCTCCTCTTGCAGCATCTCCTGCCTCTGTCCCCTACCTGGGCTTGGTCATCTTGCTCTTTCTTCCTCCCACATACAGCCCCTTTCAGGAAGGACGACCTCCCAAGATGTAGGGGCCGGGTCTTTTTGAGATCCCTGCATTTCAGCCAGACACAGAGCCCCTGTTTGCAAGGAGCCACAGGAAGAAGTCACTGAGATGCTGTGAGAAACCAGCTGCGGGGGAGGCCAGAGAGCACAGTCCACCGTCAGCCGGCTCAGCTGCCCGCTCCCCAGGAAGGAGAAAGGAACCTCGTCCCACTTGCCTCTCTGTTCCTGCACAGCTCAGCTATGAGCAGGAGACTCAGGTGGACCATGAAAGCCACGGACTCGCCCGAAGCTCAGGCAAGTAGAAGGAGGGGTGCCCTCAGCGCCCAGCCGCCGGTGCCTGAGCAGGATCTTTTGGTTCTCCCAGACCCACAAGGCAGCATTTTTTTTAATTGGTTGTTCAAAACATTACAAAGCTCATGACATATCATCTTTCATACATTTGATTCAAGTGAGTTATGAACTCCCATTTTTACCCCAAATACAGATTGCAGAATCATATCAGTTACACACTCACAATTTTTACATAATGCCATATTAGTGACTGTTGTATTCTGCTGCCTTTCCTATCCCCTACTATCCCCCCTCTCCTCCCCTCCCATCTTCTCTCTCTACCTCATCTGTTGTTGTTCAGTTCTTTCCCTTGTTTTTTTCCCCTGCTTTCCCCTCACAACCTCTTATATGTGATTTCGTATAACGTTGAGGGTTTCCTTCCGTTTCCATGCAATTTCCCTTCTCTCTCCCATTCCCTTCCACCACTCATCTCTGTTTAATGTTAACCTTTTCCTCATGCTCTTCCTCCCTGCTCAGTTCTTAGTTGCTCTCCTTAAATCAAAGAAGACATTTGGCATTTGTTTTTTAGGGATTGGCTAGCTTCACTTAGCATAATCTGCTCTAATGCCATCCATTTCCCTGCAAATTCCATGATTTTGTCATTTTTTTAGTGCTGCATAATACTCTATTGTGTATAAATGCCATATTTTTTTTATCCATTCATCTATTGAAGGGCATCTAGGTTGGTTCCACAGTCTAGCTATTGTGAATTGTGCTGCTATGATCATTCATGTGGCAGTATCCCTATAGTACGCTCTTTTAAGGTCTTCAGGGAATAGTCCGAGAAGGGCAATAACAGGGTCAAATGGTGGTTCCATTCCCAGCTTTCCCAGGAATCTCCAAACTGCTTTCCATATTGGCCGCACCAATTTGCAGTCCCACCAGCAATGTACAAGTGTACCCTTTTCCCCACGTCCTCGCCAGCACTTATTGTTGTACAAGGCAGCATTTTTGAGCCTGAATGCTTCTCACTCTTTCACCTGCCCTGACTTCGACTCTCCTGCAACAACAGTGACCACAGCAGAAAAAGCTGCTTACTTTCCGGGCACTACCATAAGCCTTTCGCCCTGGACCCTTCAGTTAAACACCACCACCCTCCAGATAAACAGCATTACCCTCTGGGGTACAGCTAAGGCACAGAGATGAAAGTAACTGGTCCAAGAACACACAGCTAGTAAGTGGCAGGGCTGGGTGCCATGCCAGGCAATCTGGTGGCATGTAAAACAGCACAAACTGCTGTGGGAAACTGTTTGGTGGGTCATCAAAAAGAATTATCACGTGGAATTATCATGTGGCCCAGTAACACCCAGGTAATTATACCCTAAGGAATTGAAAGCCGTTGTCTTAAACAAAAATTTGTGGAAGAATTTTCACAGCAGCTCTGTCTACAATCACCCAAAGGTGGAAGTGTTCATTAAGAGATGAATATGGGCTGAGGTTGTGGCTCAGTGGAAGAGCACTTGCCTAGCATGTGTGAGACCCTAGGTTTGATCTTCAGCACCAAATAATAATAAGTAAAGGTACTGTGTTCATCTACAACTAAAGAATATTTTAAAAAGAGATGAATATATATAAACAAAATATGGTATATCCATACAAAGCAATATTATTTGGCCATAAAAAAGGAATAAAATACTGATATAGGGAAGGAAACTAGATATGTGGGTGAAGTTCAAAAACAGGTCAAGACATAATAAACCTCATATTGCATTGATTCCATTTATATGACGTGTCTAGACTAGGGAAAGCTACAGAGACAGAAAGCAGATTGGTGGCTGATAGGACCTGGGAGGAGGGGAAAATCGGGAGCAGCTGCTTAATGGGTACAAGGCTTTTTTTTTGGAGTGATGAAACTGTTTTGGAACTGAGAGATGTAATGGTCATGCAATTTGTAAATGTGCTAAATGGCATTGAATTATACTCTTTCAAAGTGGCTAATTTTATGTTACGTGAATTTTGTCTCAATATCATAAAAGCAGAAACCAAAATTGATTTCAGAGCCCGGCTATTAACCATCACAGCTACAAACACCTCTCTTTTCTTTCACACCTTGGATCTCTTCCTTTATAGCTCAATGCTCTCGTTTGGATCCTAAATGCTCCCCAAAGGCTCAGGTGTTAAAGCTCTGTCCTCCTCCCTTGGTGCTCGTGGGAGGTGGCCTAGCAGGAGGTCTTAGGTCACTGTGGGCATGACATTGAAGGGGATAATAGGAACCAGCCCCTTCTTCTTTCTCTCTTTTACATGCAGCTATCAGGTAAATGAACCCCCTCTGCCTTCATGCCCCCCATGATGTGCTGCCACAGGCCCAAAGCAACCAAAGAAAATTGGTTACAGAGTAAAACCTCCAAAACTATAATAAACCTTTCAACTTTTTATTATGATTTACCTCAGACATTTTTTACAGCTGAGTAACACACCAAGTTGTTCTAAGTAGTAACGAGGTTTGCAAACTGCTGGAAAGGCTAACTTTTTGGAATCACTCATGAAAGAGATGGATGAACTCCATGTTCTTTTTGGCTCAGCCTTTCAACTAACAGCAAGGACATTGGTGGAGATGAAGACAATTGGGATGTGCTTGGAGTGGGACACACAGGGAGCAGGGATGCTTTAATAAAGGTCTTTCCTGCCTATAGGGTCATTGAAAGGTGCGCTGGGAAACCTGGATGTTAACTGGGAAAATAAGAGGGCTGAGAGGGTAAGAAAACAAGGCTATAGCCCTGGAGACTGGGGTAGTGCAGTGCAGGCCCTGCACCTCAGGGCTGGGAAGCATGCAGCTGCTGTAATCTACCTGCCAGACTCCAAGGGGCCCAAAGCTCCAAGATGAGAAACTCCCTGGAGGAGAATATCTGGAGTTTTACAGGCAAATAAATATTCTCTTTTATGTGCATCACTGCTTCTACTCTTGGGAAAAATTAGTGAGATTTCCCATTACTAAGTTTGGGAGGTCAAATTCCATTATAATAAGATTGATGAGAGATTCTTAAATTTTTTTTGTGCTAGAATTTCATTGCATTGGGATATTGGCTAAAATGAGTTGGTTGCTGGCTAGAGCTTGAATTTTTTATAGCGATTTTGGTGTAAGAGTCTTAGGAGTGTCTGAGCTTCAAAGGGCTTCGACTATTACTAGTTCATTCAGGGATTCCTTTAGCCATTCAACAAACAAGAGGTTCCAGGCACTGAGCTGGAAAGAGGTAAGCACGTGAGGGGAATCCAGTATCTGCTCTCGACCAACTCATGTCTGGAGGCCCAGAGGACCAGAGGCCAGGGGAGGGTGGACAGTGAGAGGGGCCTTCCAGGTGCTTGGCTGTGCAGTCAGCCATGCCCCCCTCCACATACAGCCTCAAGCACTCTGAGATTCACTCTTCGGCAGATGAGTTTTCTCTCTCATGGTACTTCCCATGGGCATTGGAATGCCGCTGTTTGTTTAGTACAGTGGGCAGCATTCAGGACCTGCAAGGAGAGTTTTGACCTCCCTGTGTGTTCAGGGATTTCTGCTAGTGAGGAAAACACAGGACACAGAGCCACGTGTACCCTCCCTTGGGGGCTTCTCAGTGAGCCCTGGTGCACTGCTGGGCCATGCCCTCACCTCTTCCACCTCCTCTGGCCTCCCATCAGTCCCCACTTCTGAGAGGTGCAGCCTGGCTCATGAGACAGAAACACGATTCAAACCTTTTCTGGAACTTTCTCTTGGATCCTGTTCCCTACTCTAAGGTGACTGCCAAGGTCCACCCAGCTCCACCACTCTGTGCAAGTCCAGCTTCTCAAGCAGAAACTTTAGGAGTCAGGGCTGCAGGGAGCCTCAAGTGGGCAACTGAGGAGCTGTCGGAGGGTGGCACAAACCAGCAGGGAAGGGTTCTGTGTTTTGCCATCTTCTCCTCCCTGGCACTAACTTTAGACTAAAGACAAGGATGTGTAGGTGCTGAGAACAGTCAAATCTGGATCAGTAAAGGTCTGTCAATATTATCAATGTTTTAAATGGATCCAGTAATCCTACTGGGTATATATCCAAAGGAAATGAAATCAGTATGTAGAATAGACCAGCACGCCCACGTGCATGCAGCCAAGGCAGGGAGAATCAATTTAAGGGCCCATCAATGGAAGAATGGTTAAAAAAAAATTAGGTGTTTATACATGTGTTCAAACACACACACATACACACACACACACACACAGGAATACTATTTGGTCTTAAAAAAGATGAAATCCTGTCATTTGTGGTAACATGGATGAACCTAGAAGACAACAGATTAAGTGAAATGGGCCAGGCACAGAAAGACAAATACATGTTCTCTCTCATTCGAGATCTAGAACAGTAGGGGAGTAGCTAGCAAAGTCTGGGGAGGGGGTGACAGGCAGAGACTGGCCAATGGGTACGAAGTCGCAGTTGGATAGGAGGAATAAGTTCTAATCTTCTATTTCACAGCCGGGCAACTTTGGTTAACCATATTGTATTGAATATTTCAAAAGTAGCCAGAAAAGAGAATTTTGAATGTTCTCACTACAAAGAAATGATAAATGTTTGAGGTAATGGATATGAAAAATACCCTGCTTTGATTATTACACAATGTATACATGGAATCAAACATTATACTGCATGCCAAAAAATGCACATTTATATGTCAATTAAAATGTTTTAATTTTAAAAAGCTAAGAAATAAACATTTTAAAATGAAACAAAAATAAAAGGGAGTCCATTCCCAGATATTTCTTGTTTTTCTTCTTAAGGGATAAATCTAACAATGACCAAATTACTGCAAAGAGCATCATGGATCCCCGGTTCCAAGTGCACCATCCAAGGGATGCTGTAAGAGGACTCGGGGCCATGGAGGCTCCCTGAAAAGAAGGAACGAGGGGTCAGAGTTCCAGCGAGGGAGGTAATACTTCTATTACACAACCATTTGGTTTATCCTGGCAACCAACCAAGATCTGCACTTGAAATAAAACCTTTCAGTGGGATCCAGCCCAAACCCAGCTCCTACAACATCCACAATAGTCTGCTTTTCCATCTGTGGCAGAGCAGCTACTGCATGTTCTTGGATGGCGTGCCCGACACCTCCCAGAATAGACTACGCATGACCAGTAGTCACTGCAGACACCACCTATTCATGCAGGGATTACTCAGGGAGAGAAGAGGCTGTCAAGGGGGAGGTGCCATTTGCAGAGTAACAAGACTGGGCTTCCCTGGCTCACTCTTCCTCTGACTGCAGCTTGTGGGAGACAGAAGCTCCGTCTGTAGCCCCCATATCAGACACACTGTGCCTGGGGGGGTCAATCTGTGCAACGTTTCATGAGTGGGGTTGGACTTGGGTAGGAGAGGACAGGGACTAGGTCCATGGCCACACCTGAAAATGCAGAGCCGAATGGGGTGCAGGGTGGAGAAGAAGTTGACTTTGTAGTTAAGAGACACCTGGTTTCAATTCCTATTCTGTGTTTTGCTACCTGTGAGATGTGGGCCAGTTTACATAACCCCTTGGCCTCAGTGATCTCATCTGGATCATGAGGCTAACACTTGCTTCCGAGGTCTTGTGAGCACTGAATGAGTGTGGTAGGTGGCATGCTAACACAGAGCCAGGCCTCCATGAAGGCAGGTAGGTGGCATGCTAACACAGAGCCAGGCCTCCATGAAGGCAGGTAGGTAGCATGTTAACACAGAGCCAGGCCTCCATGAAGGTAGGTAGGTAGCATGTTAACACATAGCCAGGCCTCCATGAAGGCAGGTAGGTAGCATGCTAACACAGAGCCAGGCCTCCATGAAGGTAGGCAGGTGGCATGCTAACACAGAGCCAGTCCTCCATGAAGGTAGGTAGGTAGCATGTTAACACAGAGCCAGTCCTCCATGAAGGTAGGCAGGTGGCATGCTAACACAGAGCCAGTCCTCCATGAAGGCAGGTAGGTAGCATGCTAACACAGAGCCAGGCCTCCATGAAGGTAGGCAGGTGGCATGCTAACACAGAGCCAGTCCTCCATGAAGGTAGGTAGGTAGCATGTTAACACAGAGCCAGTCCTCCATGAAGGTAGGTAGGTAGCATGCTAACACAGAGCCAGGCCTCCATGAAGGCAGGTAGGTAGCATGCTAACACAGAGCCAGGCCTCCATGAAGGTAGGCAGGTGGCATGCTAACACAGAGCCAGGCCTCCATGAAGGCCTCCACAGGCTCAACATAGTCATCGCCCTTATTGGTGGGGAATGCATTCCAAGACTCTAGTGGGTACTTGAAACCACAGATAGTACCATACTTTATACATACCATATTTTTTCTTATGCATACATATACATGATGAAATTTGATTTAAAAATTAGATACATTAAGAGATTAACAATAAAAACAACAAAATAGAACAATTTTTGCAGGTCAATTAAAAACTACTGTCAAGTAAAATAAATATGACTGAACATGAAGCACCATGACACGGCACTGTTGATCTGATAACTGAGGAGACTACTAAGTGACTAAAGGGTGGGTAGTCTATACAGCATGGATACACTGGAGAAAGGATGATTCACATCCTGGATGGGGCAGAGTGAGATGGCATATTTTATCACATTACTCAGAACAATGTACAATTTAAAACTTTATGAGTTGTTCACTTTTAGAATTTTCTACTTAATATTTATGGACTGTGGTTGACCTTGGAAAACTGAAACTGCTGAAAGCAAAGCTGCAGATAAGTGGGGACTTGAGTTCGTACTTGTTTGTCTCCTCTTCTTCCTTTATTTGTATGGCTTATTAGAGAGAGGAAGGGAACTTTGGGGAATGAAGCATTGTATTATTTTTATGTGTTTCTTTTTAACTTCTATTCATGGTCTTGGAATCTGACCCTGATCTGAGGATAGCAAGAGCTTCCTTCCAATAGAGCATAAATGAATGTTTAGCTTTAGCTGCAAAAGATAAATGAAAGGTAGAAGTCAGGGACAGCAATGAATTATTATACAGAATTGGGAAAATTTAAAGTAACAATCTAAAAACTAAATAAATACCTTCCTTCCTCCCTCCCTCCCTCCCTCCCTCCCTTCCTTCCTTCCTTCCTTCCTTCCTTCCTTCCTTCCTTCCTATTGAACCCAAGGCCTCATGCATCCCAGGCAAGTACTTTACCACTGGGCTATACCCCAAGCCTTTCTTTTATTTTCTTTACCTTCCTTATTTAAAAAAAAAATCCAAAGGAAAGAGGAGAAAATGAAATTCTGATAATAAGACTTAGGGTCTAATTACTCATTTTTTTCCTAGTGAACTGCTCTGGGATTTATTTTTAAATAATCATTTTATTTCTGATTAACATGACAAAGCACTAATATTCAGCATACATAAGAAATTCAAAACAGTTAACAACAAAGAAATAAGCAATGGAATTAAAAATGATCAAATGACTTGAATAGAAATTTCTCAAAAGAAGAAATATGAATAGCCAAAAATTTCAAAAAAAAGATGCTTGATATCATCATTAGCCATCAAACAAATCCAAATCAAAATGACAATAACTAAATGGGCTCTGGGGCTCTTTCTGGGCTCTAGCTCAGCTCGAGGACAGACAAGATTCTGAAGGAAATGCCCTCACGCAGGAAATGAGCCAGCCATTTGGCCAGCATTCCCAGAGCCTGCCTGGATGAAGGGAAGGGCTGAGGCAGAGGCCCAAGCTGCATCCAGGATAGAAGTGATACAGTGAGACAGATGCAAGTTGGTCCAGTGAGGGGAGATGACAGCTTGGCAGGGCCCGCCCTGAGAGCCACCCTGTAACCGATGGAGCTTGCAAGAACAGACACTCTGGACGCTTGTGCTGTCTCTCCATCAGCTCCCTTCCTCCTCCCCTGCACCCCACAGACTCTCCACAAGTAAGAGGTTCAAGGTCTTATTCTCAGAATGCTCTGTCTTCAGCCTGCCCTCCTGGGGCCTGTTCTGAGCACACCTCTCCCTTTCATTCACAGCTAGCAAGTTTCAGAGTTGCTTTTCCTCGCTGCTGCTACAGAGCTTGCAATGTCCTCCCTGAGGGATTTCTGTTCCTTGGAGTCAGTCACAAGAAACGAGACCAGATGGTTCCTCTGACAGTTGCTGCCTTGGGAAAGACAACTCTAATCCAGGCCTTGATGGAGGCAGGGCCAGAGACAGGGAGAGGGAAACCAGCTAGGCCACCCCCGTCCCAGCCCAGCTCCCAGTCAACCTCACGTCGGCAACTGAGAGTTCCTTAGAGACATAGATTTTGCAAGCAAGAAGTGCCTTTTAATATCAAACACTTGCCAAGTCTTTGGGGAGGTTTCAAAGCACCCCCAGGTTTTGATTTCTGCTCCTTTGTGAGCAGCTCCTGACAAGCAACACTGGGGGAGGGGGGGTCCCTATTCTTGCATCCTACAGGCTGGGGCCGAAGTTCTGGCTCTTTATACGCATGAAAACAACTACTTTGAGGGAAATCTTCTAATGGAATCTCTTAGGAAGAGGCACAGGATGTAGGTGAGCCTACTACTTCTACTTCTCAACTTCAGGGTCTTGGGCCAGTTCTGAATCTCTGACTCAGGCTATCATTTGAGGATACAGATAACAAAATCATAAGGTGATTGAAAGGACCAAATGAAAAATATATGGGTAAAGTGTTCAGTATAGTTCAGGCTTACCGTTAACAGCTAGTATGATTATTTATGTAGTTAAAGGTAACAGAGCCTCTACTTTGGCCCACACAGAAAGACTTGAGTGACATGTGATCTGAACTTTAACTTCCTCATCTATAAAAACAGATCAAGGATACAACACATGCAACAAGGTGGCTGAACCTTGAGGATGTGCTCAGTGAAATAAGCCAGACACAAAAACACAAAAATCCTGTTTGATTCCACTTATGTGAGGCACCTAGGGATTGCCAGGAGTTGGGGGGTGAGGAATGGGGAGCTATTTGGTGCAGCAGTCACATGCTGCATGATGACATTTTGGTCAATGACAGAATCCCAGAATTTCAGTTTGGGAAGATAGGAAAATTCTGGAGATGGTTGGTGGCGACATCATGTGAATGTGCTTAATGCACTGCTCTGTACACTTAAAAAGTGGTTAATTGCAAATTTTATGTTACATGCATTTTATCACAATAAAAAATAAATTCAAAGAGGAGTTTTGGCCCAAATTACCTAGTTGATTATTATTAGAAGTGGGTATTAGAAACCTCACATCATAATGAAAAAACAAAAACAAAACAGACAAATGGCTATGGTTTCACTGTGACTTCTTTCTGTCCTCCCCAGATGGAGCAGCTCATGATCTCATTAACTCAGCAACTAAGATGCCCTTAATTTTATACAAATGAATTTTTTTAGATTCCCCCCTCATAATGCTATAGCGGGGTCTGACCATATTTGACAAATTCTTTTCAATTGTTCTATGGTGTTCCACACCATTCTTTTACATTTTTAACAAACTTGAAGCGATGCCTCATTTTGCACAGATTTCCAAAGTTCTGTGCTTTTCAGTTGTGCGGAAAATTTGGAAGAGATTTTATTTTTCTCTCTGGCTTAGATCTGCCGAGCTAAAGTCAACAGAGCTAACTTTAAGTATGTACTGTCCCAGGCAGCTTCCCAATCATGTTGACACTTTGGAGGATGAGTTAGGTTACAAAAATGGAAGATTGGTGGCAGGTAAAGTGCTACATTTCCAACTCAGCCAATTGATCAGCAATTATTCCATGCAGTCAATTGATGGGAAATTATTTATTCTGTGCTGAGGTAGGCCACAGGGAAGATACAAACAGGTACATGATTCCCTGGATCAATACGTGAATATTCATGCAGTGGCTGCTCTGTGGGAGACACAGTGGCAGTTTGAGGGGAAAGGGCATTCCAGGGTTACAGGAAGGAACAGGCTAAACAGTCACATGCTCTGCGATGACATTTTAGTCAATGACAGAATTCCAGAATTTCAGTTTGGGAACTTAAGAAAATTCTGGAGATAGATGGTGGCGACATAATGTGAATGTGCTTAATGCCACTGCTCTGTACACTTAAAAATTGGTTAATTGCAAATGTTAATTGCAACAGTGATCCCAGAAGTCTGTATCACATAGTGGCCTCACAGTCATCTCCATTTGTGTAAGTATCCTATACAATGTTTGTACTACTGCTTGTAGTTTTGTTGTAGCCCCATTGTAGGTGATGTGTGGACTTCAACTTCTTCATCTGTAACATGGACCACTGATACAATACATGCAACACGGTAGCTGAACCTCAGGGACGTTGTGCTCAGTGAAATCATATTCCACATGTGTGTTCAGACATCCTTACATGAAAAGATGCCAACAGGATGAAGCTATTCAAGCCAAATGTTAAATAAATGGCTGCAACTGTAAACAACTCAGAGGTCAGAAAATATTGGCAGAGGAGATGAGATTAAATCTAAATCTTCAAGTACAAGTAGGATTTTGACAGTTGAAGGGCAAGGAGCACAATCCATATGGCAGAACTCTACATGTGGTGCACCAGCAATAGAGGCAGTCATTGTATTTCAACCAAGAGTTACTGAGCGTATGTTCCAGTTAGAAGTGGCCCAGTGAGGATGTGTTCAGAGGGCGCGGGATCTACCAGGAAAGGACACGTTATACACAAGCATAGGGTGAGGCTGGTTTCGGTTATGACATATACAAAGGGTGGTTTACCCTGCCTAGGAGAGACTGGGACAGTTTCACAAACTGATGCCAATTGAAGTGGTACTGGAAGAATGAGAAGTGAGTTTGTGACATGGTTAAGTGGTAAAAGAACAAGGGTCATCTCTGCCAAGGGCTCAGACACAATGGTGAGCATTCATGGATAAGTTTAAGGAGAAGCAAGTAGTTCACAGCGGCCAATCTGGATGGACAGAGGGTAGAGTACAGAAATGGTAGGGTGGGAGGCTGGAGGCTGTGTTGGGGCCTGATGTTTTTAGTTAAGAAGTTTTAGCTAAAGATTCAACTTTAAGCAATCAGTCAAAACAAGTGTGTCCAGGATCAGGTCTGTACAGAAATCTTCTGGAAGGTGGAAGGACTTTGCTTCACTGCATAAAAAGGCTGGCCTTCAGTTAACTTCAGATATCATTCTCTGCAAACAACAGAGGACTGTTATGGTCTACCACACCATCCACTGCCTGCTAATAGCTTCCCATCCAAGGACTACACTACCATCCATCCTTCACCCCCACGATTCAGGAACAGAATTACCCACGACTGTGTTATGTTGTAACTTTTATTCCTTCAATGATTAGTGGATGAAACAGGATGAATATTTTAAGACTCAGCTTCAGTTAATATTGAAATAATTACACATCAGTAAAAGGAAATTTACATACATTCCCAAGAATGCTGTTACTTTGCAAATACCTCTAAGGAGCAACTGAGTCTCATTAATAGTAGTGTCATCTTTTGATAAATAGTGAGTGACAATGTGAGGGGGGAGGGACAAAATAGGAATTTGGCTCACAAGAAGAGCTTCCTCTATCCATGATATTTTAGACTGGAATACAGCAGTGATATCTTGATTAAATATCATAGAGGTAACATGTTTTGTGAAACCACAGAATCCAAGACAAGGGACCCTAGAGATCTTCGGGTCCATGCATGAGTTCTTTCTAGCAAGTCTTATGTAGGATGACTTCAGAGGCAGCACATTCCAGGCGTCCACAGTGTGGGCTGGGAGGGAGCTCCCCTTTACACTGAGCTGACAAATGTGTCGTGTGTTTCTCTTCCTTAGCCCCCCAATCCTTCTCCCATGATGGCCTTTCAAACTCCTCAACTTACTACCAGCAAACAAAAAGCATCATGGCCTGGGGAGTGAATGTCAGGGCCTTCAGTGGTTAGAATAGAAAGGGACTTCAGAGGCAGCACATGCCACATTTAAAATCATGTGTCCAGAGTCAGACATCTGCTCTCCATCCATCCATCCATCCATCCATCCATCCATCCATCCATCCAATTCACTAATTCATTCAGCAAATAAATAGTAAACACTCACTCTATGTCATGAATTCTATAAGTACTGAAAGTTTTCACTAAAGGTGAAACACAAAACAAAAACTAGATACAATCTGGCCCTTGTGGAACTCAGTCTAGCACACGAGATAGGTATTAATCAAAGAATTACAAAGAAATGTAAATTACAACTGTGCTAAAGTGTATGGAGAAAAGATACATGTTGCCATGAAGCTACATTATATCCATTCAGTTAAAGGCTACAGAAGGTTCCCTGTGGAAGCATCACTGAGCTGAGACCCAAGAGATTGGGAACCAATGAGGTCACAGAAGGTGGGGGTGGTGGGTAGCCTCCCTGGCAGAGGGCATGGCATATATAAAAGTCCTGATTTCTAAGGTTAAATCTTGAGGTTTTCTCCTCTGAACTAGGGTCTTGGTCAGATCTCTTGCAGTCTCTGGGTCTTGGATTCATCATCCAATATTATGCCTGGAGGAAGCTCTTCTTGTGAATGGAGGAAATCATTCTCTATGTCACACAGGGACCATGGTGTGAAGCTCCCTTCAAATTCACTACTTTGAGCACCACTGACTGAGGGTCTCCTAGTGTAGGTACTTTTTTTAAGTAGCAGAACCCTAATTTCTCTGTCACTTGACATCCTTCCAATCTGTACCCCCTGAACTACGTGGTGTAGTTTGGCAGAGCTAAAGCAAAGCGGCTCTAATTGAAGTGGGCATCAGATCCCACACACTGACCTCTGCTTCCTGCCTCTGGCAGCCCTCTCTTCTAGCAGCCCCTCGGAATCCCTGAAGCTCTGAGGGGGACAATTTGAACACCATTCTGATTTCTACCAGAGGAGAAAGCCAAGCTTATAGAAGCAATGATGTGCCTGAATACATTTGTGCATTTATAAATTTATAAATCCAAGTGAACTTGCTTACGATATGGCTGAAGCTCATTTGAGGGCAGGGCACATTCTTCTACAGAAAAAGAAATCCTTGCTCCCGCAGGGCTTCAGGGAGCAAGATACAGCAGAAAGTTGCCAGGCCCAGGCACTGACACCTGCCTCCTTCCCCAGAGCTCCTCTTTACAAGACTAGTGACTCAGCCCGAGTCCCTTCACTGCTCTAAGCCTCAGTTTCCCTGATTTGCAGTGGGGATTACAACTGCCTCACAGTTTTGCTGTGAGTTAACAGGTTTTTAAAGCACTTTGTAATATAAATGACTATTTGCTGTTATCATAATAAAAGAGAGACTTTGTTTTCACAAATGACCAAGCAACATGTAGGGCTAAAATTGGTAAGGAGAAGTAATCTAATCAAATAATGTTCCATTTGTGTTAAAAGAAAACAGAACCATAAGTAATGATACGTTTCCTAATGCAACTTATTATTGGTCCTATCAAAATTCTTAAAATAAATAAAAAAGGCATTCCAAATAGCCTTAGAGAATTGGACACATGTAAGTGGCCTTCAACATGGACCGCTTGGATTCAGATGTTGCTGGAATGTTTGGTGCTCTTTACTTCACAGCTCTAACACAGTTAGGGCACTTTCCTGATGGATTCATTTTGACATTTCTCAGACCAACTATTCACCTGAAGAGCCAATGAGAGGAAACCACAGCATGGAAATTTGCCTCAGAACCTTGTACATTTAATATAAGAAAACCACTCTGAAGTTCCAAATATGCATAAAATTAAAGAAAGTTCTGGGTCTTCCATCACTCCTACAGGGTTTGTAAAATTGAAGCTACTTTGTTAATAATGCCTGAAGCAACAATAAGGAAATTAACAACATTAAGTCACACAGCTTCCGGATCCCAAGTGCCCACATGATCTCACTGGTTATGACCTGCACAGCAATCCTGAGACTGTCTGCCATCAGCTTTTGCAGATCAGGGAGAGGAAGTGACTTAGCAAAGGCCACAGCCAGAATTTGGCCTGGCCAGGACTTTACTCACTACCTTATCAGGAAATTCTGCTCAACTTTGTGTCCAAGGTACCTTCTGTCCAGCTTATTAATGTCCACTGCAGTCACCATCAACTACCTATAAACAGGGCTATCACAGTAACAGTTATTTAACAATAAATTCCAGGATGCTTCTAGAAGTATGCTTATGACTTTATCATGAAAAGGAAAAAAATTTAATAGTAAATATTACTTTGCAGAGAAAATATAGCGAGTAAAAAGGAAGAAAAGGGGAAAGAGAAAAAAATGTTAAAGGAAGAACAATCTATTGAGAATTAAGTGCTAGGCACTTTAATGTGCCTCATTTTATCTTCGTATTTAATACAAAATATAGATAAGATGAAAAGCCAGATTACGAGAAAATATACAGCTGATGAATCCAGAGGGTCAGGCCTGAAAAACAGAAACCAGATCTACACAGGTCTGAAGCCCTGCCGGAGCAAGGATTTCTACAGATCTACAAGTGGTGGCTTGAATGAGTGAAGATGCCAATTGGTTTAGAACTGGCACCTGGGGCAGAAGGAAAGTCCTACCAATCACCTGAGAGGAGGGTGCACCACAGTACTTTAAGGAAGTAAAAACTTTCCCCGGTGTATGTAATATTCTTACAGAATTTCTTAGGTTGGGCTTCACAGAGGGTACTTCATGAGTAATAATGGCTATGGTTTATAGATTGCTTACTATATTATCCAGACACTAAGCTAAATCTATATCCATTATCTCATTTAATAAGAATTACTTAATGTAGATTCTATCAAAACAAGAATTATTTCCCTTATTTTGCAGGTGAGAAAACAATGGCTCACAGAGGTTAAAAGTGATGGGGCCAAGGTCACCCAAGTGTTGGGAAATAGAGGTAGGATTCTGACTTAGGTCAGCTGCCTCCAAGGGTGTGCTCATAATCCTGGTGGGGTACAATGTGTGATGTCAGTGGCCGATGTCACAGCTATATCCCTATTTCAAAGATGGGTAGGTTTCACAGGCCTCCCGGATAAAACTTGAGGGAATAGCTCTAAAATGTGACTCCACAAAAAAGCAATTTGCATAGGGAAGGGGACTGGGGAAGATTTTTTTTTTTTAATGGTCTGGTTGTCCTTGGATACTACTTAAATCTAAGCCCTTTCAAGATCTCAATAATAGAAGTAATGCTACTTGTTTCTAAAGACTCCCTCACTTAGGAAAAACTGAAGTCATGTGGGAAGCAATGTCAGCAACTTGGAACCAAGTATAAAAGTAAGATTCAATAAAGTGGTTTCAAATATCATTGAGTCGCAGTTGTCCATTTTCAATCTCAGGGAAAAGAAGCATTCTTTTTGGTATTTTCTTACTTCAAGGGATTTTTTTTTCATTTCTGGTGTACTGGAGAGAAGCTTTTCAAGTTGAATTTTGTCCATTCTGAATGTTTTAGGGAAATTCAGTAAGACTGCCAAGGCAAAATGTCCAGATACCTCCATCAAAGCTCAAGGGGCACTGTGACACATCGTCATGGTGTGAAGAAACTACTGGTGTGGCCCACATCTTTAGGTTTCCTCACTTCATGCTGAATTTTCCCTGGGCAAAGGAATGAATGCAGGCTGGGAGCGGGGTGTGTGTTTGGGCAGATTGCTAGACAGGTGATTGGAGAGCAAGTCTGTCTCCTTCCCCACCACAATCTGCCCGTGCATGGCAATTAGCTCAAAATAAGATAGCATGACTTAGGAAGTTTCTAGAATGAAGGAAGGAAGGATCAGATAAACTAAAGGACCTACCGCTACACACACCTAGATGTGCTGAACAACATACAAGAATGTTGACTGTTCAAAGCAGTCGAGGAGATATGGGTAGATAGCTTGGGAAACACCTACAGGTACCAAAGTGAAGAGCTCCCACTGCTTCAGAAAGTGCTCAAAGCCTAGCTGTCTGGAGCACAGAGCAGTCTCACTTACTGGAACCTGGAGTTTAGATATTAATGTCCACATGAGAAAAGAAGATGAGGGCTCTGGCCCACAAGAAGCAAGAAGCTGAAATGAAGATTTCCGTTCCAAGTGGATATCCTAAAAGGTCGCCTACTTGGCCTAACAGTGGACTAGGGGGAAATGTGCCCATGGCACAAGTTAGAGGAAAAGCTCCTTGTCTCTGTCTGGATTCTGAGAACACTGAGAAGGATTCTACCCTAAAAATCAAACTTCCAAGTGTGTCGCAGGTGGAATTTTGGGTAAAAAATGTACAATCCCTCAGAATCTCAAGCTGAGAAATTAACATAAAGCTGGTCCTAGGGAATCACTAACCCAAAGATAGCTGGCAGAAGAAAATGCAGATATAGCCCAAAGGATAGGGCTGGCCATATGGGTCAGGAAATGGTCCAAAGTACATATTCTCACAGCCCCAAATTACAGAACTGAGAGGAAACAACATGTCTTTTGTATGCTAGAGTCACTTCAAGGATTTCAGATCAAGAACCATCTAAAAATTTATGTTTAAAATGATTAAAAGTTAAACAACCAAAAATGTTTAAAATGTTCAAAGACACAAAATAACCATATGAAAAAATACCATGAGAAAAGAAAGAAGGTAGAAAAAGGCCTATATAAAGATTTATAAAAATAAAAAATATAGTTGTAATTTAAGTGAGTGGAAGGCTTAAACAACAGATTAGACACAGTAGAATAGAAGATCAGTAGACTGGAAGACAGATCAGAGGGACTCTTTGGAACACTGTAGGGAGAAGTATAGAAATGAAAAATATGAGCAAGGTTAAAAAACCCATAACATACAGTATGAGTACTAGAAGAATATAGAGAAAACAAAGAGGCAATATATGGAGAGATATTGGCTAAGAAGTTTCTAGAATTAATGAGATCCTCAGAGTCTGGAGGCATAATAAGCCCTGAATGAGGGTGAAGAAAAAGGAAAAGTGCATTGTACACATTGTAATGAAACTGCAGTACACCCAAGAGAAAGAGATGACCTTGAAAATAACTAAAGAAAAATTGGAACTTACAAAGGAATAACAAGGAGATAGACTTCAATAGTCCCCAAAAGGTCAGATGGTAATGGCATAATACCAACAAAAATGTCACCATATATTACATCCAGCTAAGCTGTCATTCTAGAATAATGGCAAAATTAAAATATTTTCAGACAAACTGAGATAGAATGAGAAAAGTCATGATTCCATATCCTCAAGAAAGACCTGTGAAAAGTATATTTCAGGAAGAAGGAAACTAAATTCAAACAAGGAACAGAATAAGACGCCAGTAACAATCATATGATGGTCGGATCACAACTCAGTGAAAACTTGGCTTACTTTCCACTGAGACTGTTCTAAAGCTGTGGTTACAGATGTCCCAGTTTCTAGGGAATCTCCATCTTTGATGGTATTCCCAGAATTTCCCTAAGTTGCTATGAGTAGCTCAGGAAAGGTGATCTCCTATACTAGTCATTACTATCAGTTCTAGCCTCCCAAAGCACCTGCCAATAAAACACTCTGTGAAATGACACAGCCAAGGGGCTAAGAGCCCTGCTCTGGGGCCACATAGACCTGGTCTCAGAACATACTAGGTCATTTCAATTTGGCAAGGCACTGAATCTCAGTTTTGACACCTTCAAATGGGACTAATGAAGCATAATTGATAGATATAAGTTTTGCATCACTCAATGACTGAGAAATGCATCCCTGGGTGATTTCATCACTCTTTGAGCATCAGAATATCTTTACACAAATTAAGATAGCTATGATGTCATTAGGCTACATAATCTTACAGAATGGCCTTTCTGTATTGGTCCATCATTATCTGACACATCATTCTGCAGCAATGCATGACCATATGTGTACAAGATCCTAATGTGGTACCCTGCCTAAAATTAATACTCAATAAAAGAAAGCAGTTACTATAATAATGAATTAAATAAAAATGAATTAATTCATTTATTGAGTATTACATACATTTACCTTAATAAAAAGTTCTTCATCCCTGGGCTTACTTAAAAATCAAAGACTAAACAAGAGCACTGATGTTAACTAAAATTTGGGCACTACATGCTAAATATTGAACAGGCATCTCATACCATCCCTGGCCTGTGAGCATCTCCAATGCAGGATGTGTAAGTAGGTCCTCTGTCAGTGCCACTTTGGAGCTGGTTCAAGCTGACTGGCATTCTTCAGTAAAACTACAGGAAAGTGCCTGGTGAGTCTCTCTGAAAGATTGTCTTAAGCGTGCTTGGTTTGGAAGATACATCCTGGTTGGTTTTGCTTTTGTAAATCACTCTCTGCAGTAATGTCTGGTTATAAGAAAAATCAAAACAGAGCAGAGAGAGATGACAGATATGCTGTCCCCTTTTTCAACAAACAGGACACAGCCATGAAATGCAGATGCGTTATAGGAGCAGGTGATGGGTGGCAAAAGAAAGGCTAGATTACTGATGGCTCCAAGCCACAGCTGATCATTTCTCTAATTCAGTAAAAGACATCATTCGCCTTCGCCTCCAGGTATAGACAGAGGTCAACTTCAATGACAAAAACAGCAACTTGCAAAACACAGGCAAGTGTCCAAGGAGAAAGTCGCTACAGAGTGATCTAAAATCTTATTGGCAGACACCAAGCAGAGCTTTACAGCTGGAATAGTGGTTTAAAAATAAATTCCAGGTCCTTAAGCAAAAATGTCAACGAGGGCACCACTTCACTTTATCTTCCAATAAGATGGTGTCCAAAGCAGAGTCACTTTGGCCACCACTTGTTTTCAACATTTTGATCCATTTTTCACACAACACCGATGTCTTCTCTTTCTCTCCTTCTCCCTCCTTCAGTCTCAGTGTCCTGAAATGAAGACTGAAGGCGTTCTCCAGTACCTAAAACAGGAGTCCCCACTTTGTTAGGGGCACTTTCATATAGCTCCCTATATCAGTCTCAAACTCTCTTACATGGTATTATGCTCATGGCCACAATCAGGAAACAGAGCCAGAAGGGCTGTATGACTTGCCCACCTTGCCCTGATATATGAGGGAAAGTCTCAGGGGCCTTTCCAGGATGTGACACTCCCCTTTCCTATGATGGCTCTTGGTGACAGACATGGCAGCATAGGGAACAAGCTTCACCTGGGTGTCAGGAGGTTTGGGTTCCTGTGACTGGAGCTTTCCGATAACCACCTATGTCACCCTGAGCAAGTCCCTAACATCTCTAGGCCTCATTCCCTCATTGGGACTAGTTGGGCCCCAAGATCCCTGGCTCCTCAGTTCTAGGAGTCTCCAAGCACTTCTGTGTCAATTTCCGGTAAGAACAGACAAAAAGCAGGCCTCCAGAGGACAGCACCTTTCTCACTCACTGTAGACCCTCACATCTGTTCCAGTCGCCCCTCCTTGGCCACGACCATTGCAGATAACAGACAAGGGGACGGTGGCCTGGGAGAACTGGCTGTCCAAGGCATCTGAAGTCAGCCTTTGCGGTAGCCCGTTCTGAACAAGCAGCCAGAAAGCTGCTAATTGGATTCAGCAAGCTGCTGAGTCACTGTCGTGTAAGATCAAGTCGCTCTGCACTGATGATGAGGCCATCCTGTCAGTGGCTGAGAACATGTCTTTGTGATTAAGAAGAACAGGAGTGTGTGAATGCACACCGCGGATCATCTTTCACAATTTATGACGAGTAATTAAAATCTAACAGACCACAATTAGAAAGTATTCACTACAACCTTATTTTGCCATTTGTCTTTTAATTAAATACAACCCAAGATTTAGCTCTAACTCTACAAAGACTGATGGGGCGGGGGAGAAACACAGAGTGCCGGCACCCTGATGTGTTGGTTCTGAACCTTCCTGGAGGAGGAGGGCAGAGAGAAGCAGCTTATGTGTTTCCTGTATGTCATGGATCTTTCCCTTTTAGGGATCTCTGCTTATCACCAGGGAGATATTAAGTGAACCTGGATCTTCACGACACTGGCACTGGGTACCAGATACATGCAGGGGAGCCTGAAAGGAGGGAGCTGGGACAGTTGATTAGAGGACAGCTTTTAATCTTCCAGCACTGACAAGGTGATAAGTGGGAGAAATGTACTATTATGTCACAAAAAAGAAACATTTAGTAGGGCACTCCGGCACAAACTGGGATGGAGTAAATAATTTTTAAATGGAAGAAATTTAGAGTCCATTTCCGTGTTATCAATGGCTTATCATGAATGAGTAATGAGTTGGTGCCTGGCAATGTCCAAGGTGATTGTGTGGAATCAAAGCCATGGAACATGGCATTCCGGAGTGAGGGTCCTTGGCCAGGATCTGTCTTCCTGGCACAGACAGGGGATGCCCTAGGCTAGCAGAAGCTCCCACCAGGCCCACCTATTTGCAGCCAGAGTTAGACAGAGGACAGTATGTATTCATCTGCCTCAATATTTGGAGTTGGGCATTGGGAGAGATATTCTACTCTATAGGCTTAGGAAGGATCCATGGTTGGAATTGGATTTACTGACTATCTTTTAAGGATTTTTCGCCAGAAGCTTATATATAGCTCCCTATATATAAGTCTCAAACTCTTTTACATGGAATTATGCTCATGTCCACAATCAGGAAACAGCCAGAAGGGCTGTATGACTTGCCCACCTTGCCCTGGTACATAGGGGAGAGTCTCAGGGGCTGTGAGGACAGACTGGAAGGCAGTTGGCACAACAGCTCCTTCTTGCTTTTTCCTCAATAAGAAAAAACTATCACTTGCTGGGAATTGCTTTTTATTATGTCATCAATCCTCAAGTACCCAGGACAGCAATACCTGACCTCAAGCTGGAAAATGTCATTTGCATAATAAACTAAAAGTAGAGACAAAAAGTCCAAGTCTACTGGTTTGAGTCAATTTATCAGCCACTATTGGCTTTCCTTCCTATATTGACACACCAACGAGGTTTGACTTCTATGATTTCCCCCAAATAGCTGAAATCATTGATGGATGGTTTCTTATGTACTTATGTTTCAAAATAGTTCATAAGACTCAGTTTGGTCATACTGTGCTTGCTGCAACCCAGAAGCAAAGTGGTATATGGTGTTAGGGTCCCACTCCAGCCCCTCAAAACCCACCTCAAGTCTTATGTTTATGAAGTTCACCTTAACATGGGGGAAATGAAGCACAACATTCTTGGTTGAGTTAATTGGGAGTCTAGAAAAGCAAATTTCAAAATGGTGGTAAGGAAGGACTTATAAATCCTGAAGAAATGGGTTAACTAAGAGAAACACTTTGCGATGAGTTGGAAGGTTGAAAGAGCCTATTAAGAGTCATTTTCTATTCCTTTCCCAGGCAGAAATAAAAAGTCACCAACAAACTTGCTCAATTTCCTGCCACCAAACTCAGAACCTGACCCACATTTATATCAATTGTTGTTTTTTTTTTTTTTTTTCCCTCTCTTGTTCCCACTCTGGTCTTAGGCTAATAACCCCATCATGAAGATCCACAATCCACTGCCTTCAAATTTTGGGGGACCTTGGCTACCAGGGATCCCTTCCCTCTCTGCATCTGTAGCCCTCCTCTCTCTTGGACCCTACTGTAACTTGCCCTATCCTAACCTCCCCAACTCTCCCATCCGAGCTCAGACAGCCTGAGCCAGCCCATCTTGAAGCATCTTGCTGGCCACTGAGCCTCATCTCTGGGTATCATTTCAAGCTTCCTGAAAATGTCCATCTCACTATCTCTAACACCTCCCACTCTCTGGCTCACTGTAATCCTGTCTGGCCCAGGGGGTGAGCAGGGGCTACAATCCACTTGGTGCTGTGCTTACCAGGTGGCACGTCTGGTGCAGGCTTGGGTCTGTGTCCCTAGAGAAGTGCTCTGGGTCATCATTTCTTTCAGGGCAAGTTCAGGGATGCTGAGAAGGCCATTCTCCCCTCTGTATGCCCTGACACTTTCCATTTCACTAATGACTGCTTATTCCTCAGGTCCCTGCATGAGAAGACCAACCTTCCCCCCTCTATGTGCTTCCTTGTGTCATAATGCCACCGCGCTGTGATACTCTGACCCTTGTTTGTGCCCTGACCCCCAGCCTTCATTCACCCTGAGAAGGCAGAGACTACGGCTCCCTTGCTCACTGTTGTGTCCCTGGGACTCAGCACAATGCTCAGTCCCTAGGCTGGCTCAGGAGAAGCCTGCTGAATGGCAGGTGAATAGACCTTACCTGATGGAACACCCCCAAGGATGAACCCTCCAAGGCCCACCCCTGCAGCCTCCTGAGAGCTCTGCTGCCTGGCCAGCTCAATCCCGCTTACTGTGGTCCTGGGTGGGGCCAGCAGACAAATGTGGGCCCTGAGTGTTCCATGTTCATTAATAATCACATCTTTCCCAGCACAGGGGAGCGAGTCAGCCAGCAGCCTGCCAACAGGTGCACCTAGGTTCTGGCTTTGGGATGGGGAGAGAAATCTCTTTATGGCCTTTTTGCTTCACAAACTGTAAAAATGCCAGAAGGAAGAAGTTTTCATGCTATGAACAAACCTCTAACAACAACAAACCAAAACGCCTTTCGCAGAGGCCTGCAGCTCAGAGGTGTAGGCCAGATCTGAGGCCTAGGCCCAGCTCCTCCTTTTCCTCATCTACAGTGGTACCCCCACCCCCGGGCCCCAGGAGGTCAGAGGCTGACAGCAGGAGGCAATGGCAGAGGCCCCCCTTGAGTCTCCGCCATCTCCAGCACTTTCTGTCTAGGCTGGCACGAGGATCAGTGAGCCACGAGGGTCTCCCGGTTCCTGGTCTTCCCCACACTCACTTTGGGCCTCCTCCAACCCTTCCCCCATAGCTGTCATGATCTTTTAAAAATACAAATCTCACAGTGTCCCTCCTCTGCTTAAAAAGCATGATCAGGCTGCCACCCTGTTGGTGTAGGGAAACCCTGCAGGCCGGGCCTGGCCCGCTGTCGGTCCTCCTGTCCCCTCCTCTCGCTGCTGCACTTGGAGCCAACAGCCTTCTCCTCGGATCTCCAAGGCCTGGGCTGCCCCCTGCTTGGGATGCTTCCTCAGAGGAGGGTCAGTCTCAAGTAGAGGTGAGCAGGAACTGGGGGTGCATGGCTCAGCCCTCTCCATCTCTCCCTGTGGACTGACCACCTTCTGGATGCACACTCTTCCCTAGAAACAGGAGGGGAGCAGGTTCTAGGGAAAGCAAATTAGGGAGCCTGACTGTGGCTAAAACTGAGTCGTATCTTTTCATTTTGCCATGTCGGTAATAAAGCTGTATTTTGGTCTTCACCTGTCGGGTCCCTAGGTCTACTTCTCAATTATATCTGAACTTGGCGGAGGAAGAGAAATGCCATTTATCGATGCCTCAAAACATCAACAAATGCAATCTGTCACTGTTTCAGGCTGATTATATGTAAATTAGAAAGCAGAGTGTTGAAGACCCAGTGTTTGCCCACAGACTGCACTTCATTTGTGTTTGCAGAATGCATGAATAAAAAGTATTTGGGACTGGCTGGTGATAGCTGAACTAACTTATTTTTGGTTCTCTCTGAGTCTGTGAATGACTAGCAGTGTGTCTCTGAATGAGTAACTCAACTCTCTGAGCCTCAGTTACATTACTAGGACAAAATGATCTGGTAGGTGCCACACACTTAGCAGATTATCTGGCATCCATTGAGAATCGTCAGGGTTGGACTTTTTATGAACAGTTTTAATTGTTGTCCCTGATTCTGGCCTGCAAGTATGACATCTGGCTGAACTTGAGCCTGGCCTTCAACACCCTTGGGAAATGGCCAAGGTCGTCCAGCACATCAGCTGTGCAGTCAGCTCCCCAAACTTTCAAGATTTTTTTCTCCATGTTTTGGCTGTGTCCGGTTACTTATGAGTTCCTGAGACACACTTATTTCTACCTTTTGTTCAAAACAGGAGAAATCATTTTATATTTTAGGCAACTATGAAAAATGGGGTTCCCAATGCCAATGGAAAAAGGTCATGGAGTGGGGGGAAAGGGCAGAGCTTTGGGAGGCACAGGCTTTTGCTCTCCTAGCAGAGACACAGACAGGAAGATGCGGGAAGGGGTGAGTGGAGTAGAAGGGCTCATTCTGGAGGTAGGGACAGAATTCTAGCAATGGGAGCTCTCCCCAGATGGTGGCTGAAGTGGCCTGCAGGCAGATTTTGAACAACATTATTTGTTACAGTCATTTCTTAAGATAAATTTGTCATCTTAAGAAATGGTCCAGGAGGAAGCATAGACTAAGAAAGGAATGAGCTCAGACTTAGGGAGAGTGGAGGCTTTAGATGTAGGATTCAAAAATCAACTGACCTCTCAATTCAATAAATGAAAAGGAGAGGCATCTTGGGAATCAAAAAACTGGGTTGACCACTCTATATTGGTGATCCATGAGGAACGATTATCCAGCACAGAGAGAAGGCTGATGGTGACCATCTGCCCACTTTGTCCTCTGACTCTCAAGAACATTTCTGTGGTTCCAGGGTGACTGACTCCTCTGCTGTTCAGGGCAGAGAACATGGCGGTTGCCTCTGAGGTATCCATTCTACCTTCTCCCAGGGTGGGACCCTAAGATGTGGTCTCTAAGGTGGTCCTCCATGATCCCTGCCTCCTGGTAGGCATGCCCCATGCTCTTCCCTCCCATACTGCACCAGGGTTGGCACCATTCTCTGAAGCCACCGGCCTGGGGAGGTGCTATTTGCAAAGAACTTTGGTTGGGAGAACTAAGCACTCTGCTACCTTCCTTGGCTGGGTCTCTGAGTGGCAGGACCTGAATGACAAGAGAAGGGGACAGAAAGCCACTGTTTGGATTACACTCAAAGTGCACGTGGACATATGGCAGGCAGACAAGAACCTGCCAATGTCACACAGATAGATGGAATGCCATCAGTACTGAAGACCAGTGTGTGCACCCACCCACACACCCTTTTAAATTTCCTCTTCTATCCACCATCTAAGGACTACTTAGCTATCATGCCACTGTCCTTGTTCACAAGGGCAGGCTCCAGCTGCTCCTAGCAGAAAGCCTGCCTGGCTTTGGGCTGGTCTCAGCAGTGGAAAAAGATAATTATGTGCTGGCTGCCTGGGAATGGAAGGTATCAAATAGATTACTTAGGTAATTAAAATAATGAAAGCAGTCATCCAGGCTGGAAGATACTTTTTGTCTTTTAAATTGAAGACCCTAAAGAAGGGGTAACATGTGAGACTGAGAAGCATCCTGCCTGACTGGTCCCTCTCAGAGCTCTAGCCGGGGGGCGGGGGGGGTGAGGCTTGTTCCACATCACAGGCATTGGGGTTTCTTTCACTGGTGACCTTCCCCAGGGTTCTCTGACTGTCCCCTACAGGGTCACAGAGGACTGGCTTCGGTAGGAAATGTGTCTCTAAAGGAGCACTGATTTATTTATCCTCTTCTCTGCAACGAATGGAGATTCTTTGCCTTCTTCAAAAGACCTTTTGATTCTGCTGTTTTTGAAACGAGCTAATAAAGAATCAATTACAAGAGATATACACAGACAGACGTTGGTATTTACGTATGTGGGATATCTATAAAAACCAAAAAAGGTCATTTAAGCACAGGCACACCTAATGAAGTGTAGCTGCTTAGATGGCCCACCGCAAATGTGGTGTGCCCAGGTTCATGGCCCATGCAGTATGGGGACCGAGGAGGAGGTCATGGAGTGGGGGGAGGGGCACTTATCCCCTCTGCCTAAAGGCTCTGGAAACTATTCTGAAGCTTTGGATTTCCAGGAATCTCTTTAGAGGCCATTTTTCCCAGAGAATTTGGGATCATTCATAGGAGCCAGAAAGTAGAACAGGGTTAATAACAGCTTCATTACTGCCATGGTCCTAAGTCAGAAAGCCAGTTTCATGCTTTCAAGGGCTTTGTTCTAGGAGAGCATTTTGTGGATGTATGGGTGGATGTTCTTTATGGCGTAAGAGGTGGAGACCATGGCATAAACACTGTCCCCTTCCCTAAAGAGTGCACATGCTACCTGTACACGACCAGTATGGGGAGGACGACTGGGGTGTTCATCACAGTTTCCTTGGCCATGGACATGTCATTGACAAATCCAAATGGACCTGACTGGGACATTAGCTCTACAATTTTTCATTATACCAAATATTTATGTTTTATACACTTTTCTGCATTATGTCTTATGTACTTTTATTTGGCAGTAAAAAGATTCAATATGCTGCTTGCCATGTGGTTTCCATGGTTGTGTCCGGACACAGGCCTGCCCTGGAGCCGTGAGGCACACTGCAGGAGCCCCTGGGGCTTGCTCTGGCCTCCCTGCACTTGGATTCAAAGGAGAGCAGTGGTGCACTTCCTCCTGTCTCCCAGAACAGCGATGACAGCCTGGTCAGGGGATGTCCCACTAGTCAGGATTTGGACAGGAAGCAGGGGCAGGAATCAGAAACGTGTTTGCACCCCAGCTCTGCTGCTTACCAAGTCCTGTGTGACCTGGAGAAGTGACTCAATCCTGTGAAGCCTGTGTTTCCTTGTCTATAAACAGGGGCTACGGCAGTACCAACCTCAGGGAATCACTGTAATGGGTAATTTGTTAAAGATTGATCTGCATCCTTGCTAACATACTGTTGGCTGTGGTAACAGAATCCCCAAATTCTGTCAGCCTCAAAGAATGCAGGACTGTGTTAGATCCAAATTTTTTTTGGTAAGAGTGGGATGGGTTAAAGGGTTTCCCCCCAGCAGTGGCTCCTGCTCAGATTCTCTGCCTCTTTTTTAGCCCTGTTCTCCTGCACATGGTGGCTTCATCCCCAGACCTGGATCAACATGTCTACCTGCTATCCACACAGGAAAACACCCACCCCGAGCTTCTCTTAACAGCAAGGAAGCACTCCTATAAGACCTGGTATATCACACAAATCTCTGGACTTATGTTATCATCTGTTCCAAAACCAACCCCTGTCAGGTGGGAAGTACTGTGCACTGATTGGCGCAGACCTGGTAGAGAGTGGGGGCCAGTGCCCTAAAATGTAGGTTGTTACCCAAAGGTCACTGTGGCAGGGTGCTGAGAGGGAACACACAGTGAACATTACACACACACACGAAAGGTTCTTGGTAGTAGCTGGCACTCAATGAATGGAAATTATTTCTGTATAATGCTGTAAATAACCTTTTATAAAATACCTTTGTTTTTCATGTCTTCCAAGGAGAGTCCCTATAGTTCAGATCTTAAATGCTCCAAAGACTCATGTGTTGAAGATTTGGTCCCCAACCCATGGCACTATTGCGAGATTGTAGGAACTTAAAGAACTGGGGCCTGGTGGGAGATGTTCTGAGAAGGAGGGGAGGGTGCCCTCAAAAGGAATTGTGGGGAACTGGTCTCTTTTCTTTTGGTTCCAGCCATGAGCTGAAGAGCTTTGATCCACCATGTGCTCCCTGCCATAAAGTGCTGCCTTGTCATAGTGCTAAAAGCAACAGAGTCAAACTGACCATGGACAAAGGTTCTAAAGCTTCAAGCCAAAATAAAATTTCCTCTTTGTGAGTGGATTACCTTGGGTCTTTTGTTATAATACTGGAGAGTTGACTTAAGACAAGGGCGAAACAGCTAACTTTAAATTCAGTATGTTTTCAATGAATATTCTCTCCAAGCCTCTGTGGCATCTACCAATAATGAATGGTCTCTCTTACGAAGCCACCTTAACACAAAAATAATTTTACTACAAGTGTGAGCCTTCAACAACTGAATTAGAAGGAACATGGTTTTGTTCCAAGCCAGGCATGTTACAGATCAAATGCCAGCATGAAACTTTCATAAGTTTATTATAAAGCATGGCTTTCACTTTCTAATAGTCGAGCGGTTTTGTACAGTTGCAAATAGCAACAAAACTAGGAGCATTGATAAGAGCTTCTGTAAATCAATACAGACACTGTGGCCTTTCAGCCACTGTAAGAAAAGGATGTGAAATCTTGACCTCATCTGTTGTACTCCTGTGCTTGAGGCTGATGTGCCCCAATAGGGTGGACTGTGGGGGATCCCAGTGGAAGAGAGATGGGGCCAAGATGGAAGACAGAAGGTCTCCTTGGCTTCCAGTGTGGCAGTGTAAAGGATGAAAGTCACCAACTTAAAGCTGCCCCATTGTGGGAATTTTAGAGATGAGAAAAGTAGAAAGCTCAAAAAGGGGCCAAACCTGCTACTTAATAAGATATGGGAATCCCTGAAGGACTTGCCTCAAGGTATTCAAGAGGGCTTGAGATTTCAGCTGGGAGAAATTTTCAAAACTCAAATTACTAGTTGTAGCCTATAAGGCAGTGAAAATTGATATTGTTATTGATCTGTTAGACCCATATGTCCTGCCCCGTCCTTATTCAGTAGTCCCCCCATGTACTTTCCTAAGTTTCATTTAACCATGGTCAACTGAATTCTGAAAATATCAAATGGAAAATTCCAGAAACAATTCATAAATTTTAAATAACTTTTATTACAGTATACTGTTATAACTGCTCTAGTTTACCATTTTGTTGTTAATTTCTTATTATGCCTGATTTATAAACTGAACATCATTGATATGAGTGCTAGGAACACACACAGTAGGTATATATAAGGGTTGTATACTGTTTGTGGTTTCAGGAATCTGTAGAACCTCACAGAACATGAACTCCATGAATAAAGGGAGTGTAAATATCACTCCCTACCCCACCCAAACACATATACACCCGGAGGTAACTCACTGGACATCAGGCCAAAGTATAATTCTCCCAGGAGTACTGTAACTCTGTTTCTCAGTAGGAGTGTGGACACCTATTTCTTTTCTTCTATACCTGGGAATTTCTTCAAAGATTATGACTTTTTTTTTTCTATTTAAAGTAACTCATATGGGATACAAAGTTTACCTGATCAGAACAATGTTACCTGATTCCTCTTCCTTAATTGCAATGCCCTCAAACATAGTTGTAGCAAGAAAAAGCTTGGAGAAAGAGGGAAGTGGTGGTGGGGTCAGGTAAAGATAAGCAAAAGCAAGAAGGTAACCAAACAAAAAAAAAAATAATAATTTCTGCTAGAGGAGGAAAAACAGGAGGAAACTTTGTATGGGAGGGAAAAATTCCACCAGCAAATTTTTCACAGAGATCAGTACTTAGAAGGTACCATATATAATGGGGAAAATAAAAGATACTTAATAAAAGCAATCTATTGGAATTCTCAAGAGTTGTCACCCCTCTTCCTCCACTCATCCCTGAGACTAACTTTGTTCTTTTGTACAAACTATGTATAGAATCAAAGGGATAAGAAATCTGGGAAGAGAAGCAACACAGGAAGAAAGTGACAAAATAAGAGACGGGAGGAAAATGCGATGATTAAACACGAAGTTGTGGGAGGGTGAAAACCTGCACCCCAAAGTGGATCTGTGGGAAACGAGGCACAGCAAGCCCCCATGAGCCCACTGTATGTGAGCATCCTGGTAACAAGTACCAGAAAAGGAAATGGGAGCGAGCAGACCGGGTAGAAGTTTCAAGGAAACAAACTTAGGCGGAAATGCTGGCTGCCAGGTACCCAGGAATCTTTGAGTTCAGACTCGGGTCTGTCTTTCCCAAGGACAAATCTACATAGAAACTTTCTGTCTCAGATGGCATGAACAGATGTCGATCAAGCCTGAGTTCAGAATCAGAGACTAGGAAATAGCTCGGAAGCCTCTTGAACATGGAGACACTAGTAATGAGAGAAGCTGCTCAGCAGAGCCAGGCTGGGGGGCTGTCTTATTGCCCCAGCTGTTAGTATGTAGCCTCAGAGGTCCCAGACCCCAGGCACCCATGGGAGGGAGGTACAGGGCAAGTGCTCATGATGGTGTGAGCCGAGTTGGCTCCTGGAGGGATGTCCCCAGCTGTCTGGCATCCTAATTCTGTATATACTGAGGAAGGACCAACAGGAGACCAGCAACACAATCAGAGCATGCAGATGAGGCCAGGGACGCAACGCCACAGCTGCAGTTGTGATGCGGTGAGTTTACGCTGTCACCTGAGCATCACTGTGCAGTCAGCACAGGGTAACGCCATACAACTGTGGGTCTGGCGCACACTCAGGTGGAACAACAAAAATAGAAAATGAGATTCTGGTCTTATTAGCTAATGGTTGAAACTTGTCCTCCTCAAACTTACAGTGGACCTTGATCAAAACAGAGTGAGAAATTAGTGTGCCATTTCTCTATGAGCACTTTGAAGATCTGTACTGAAGCTGGCAGGGAGGAGCCACTTTCTGAGTGTCTAGGGAGGATCCTCCTGTGGCCTGTGACATGGTCAGAGCTAGTTGGTTGTCCTCCTACTCAATCCAGGAGGTGCTTGTGCATCTTCTGCCTCAATGAAGCTCCTGGTGAGGAGAGTACACCATGAGGCACCAAGTGTGCCAACTTATCCTCTCCAAATCACTGAGTAGAAAAGACAAAAGGCCAGGGTGGGGGTGGGGAATGCAACATGATCCTGGAGGGCCACTCCCCCAAGACCAGCAAGTTCTGTTCTTGACTCTGAATTCTTAGACTATGCACTGTTTGCTTACTGGGATAAGAGGCATATCTCCAAGAGAGGTTTTGTCTTTTTCCAGGTGCAGCACAGCAATGTCACAGGGAAGTGCGAGAACCCAGGAGACGGCTCCTGAAAGTGGAGGCCTTCTTGCAGGGGCAGACCATCCTGGGTGGGAGGTTTGCAAATATCTTCGTGGGGCTGTTTGATCTAAGCAGAAGGTTTTGGCTTTTTCAAAAAAAGCAATGGGTAAAGAGTAGGGGAGAAGGATATTTAAAAATAATAAGAATGATTTGCTTCATCCTATGGCCACTAATTTTAAAATTCATACACAAACTCACTTGGTCCTTTACTTTGATTAAAAATGCTAGCAGTCTTCTGTTTCACAGTCTTAAAAAAAAAAATCTACCATTTGCCTTATGGGAAAAAACTTAAATGACCTTAAGGGTCCAAAAAACTAAAAGGGAAGGACCCTCTAGCAGGAGAGCTCCTCCAAAAGTTAGTCCTAACAGTTTCCTTACTTTTTTTTTTTTTTTTTTTTTTTTTTTGTGGTGCTGAAGATGAAACCCAGGACCTTGCACATGCTAGGAAAAATACTCTACCGGTGAGTTACACGCCCAGCCCCAGTTTCCTTACTTTTAGGTAACAACTCAAACTTTCACATGTATATTTTATCCTGCTTTAGAGCAGTCTTGAAGGGCCCTAATCCATGACTTAGAGTACTCTCTGGACTTCTATTGCTCTGGGACATGTTCTGTACCAGTACCCTGGGGACACAGGCCTGTGGATTCATGGGCTTTGGATGTGGATCCACTTTGGAGTAAAATAAAATGATGCTTAAGAGCGTGCACTCTGGGGGCCTTAAAATCTTGGATTAAGTCCTGGCTTTGTTATCTGACCTTGGGGGAGTTAATTTTTCTAAGTCTTAATTGCTTCACCTTTAAATAATAGTAACAGTATCTATCTTGCAGAATTGTTAAAAGGATTAAATAAAATAATGCAAGTTACGAAGTCAGCACAGGGCTGGACACAGGCCCCAAGGATGCGATGATTAAACACGAAGGAGAGAGAGAGAAGAGGAGGAAGAGAAAGGCCTAGCTTAACTTCCCTGTCACTGCTTGGAAATGCTGTGTGAACAGGTAGTATCACTGGGAGCCTCCTGCCTTGACTCATTCACTGCCCTCCTATAGCCAAAGCAAGGACTACAGCAGATCTAGAAGGGACATTCTTTTTGATGAATGTTCTAGAATTCTGCTGGAGAATAACAAGTGGAGTGGTCAGTGTTGGCCTGTATAACACCTGCCTGTCCAGAAGATGTTTTCACTAAGCTGGTCCCGGGTACAAGCCTATAGGACCCCAAGGGCCCAAGGCCACAATTCCTCCTCCTAAGCAATTTTTTATTTAAAATGTAAAAAACCTACTACTTTGGTTTTGATCATAGCCTCCCCTGGGAGAAACTGGTTTAACAACAGGACAGCGTTCCCACTTTGTCAAAGTTGGAAGAGGCTGAGATAGAAGTTATGATGATTTTTTTTTATACATGCAAAAAAAAAAAAAAAAAACCCAAACAAACAAAAAAAAACATCTTGAGTAGACCTCAAGGGTATTTTGCTGAATGCAAAAACCATCTCTAAAGGCCACAGACAGCATGATTCCAAGCATATAAAATGACTAAATTAGAAAGACGGAAGACGATAAAGTGGTGCCAGAGGCCAGGGACAGTGGGAGAAGGCGGGAGGCTGTGACTACAAAGTGGTGGCCGGGGGAGCCCTTTCCCATGCTGGCTACTGTGACGGGTGACATCTGTTCTGACGAGTCAGTGCCCTGGCCCTACTGGTTGTTAAATATTTTGAAAATAACTCCTAGTCTTATAAGATTTTGTATTTCAGAAAATGAAAACAACAACAATGAAGACAAATGTACAACTCTGATGGAAGTTTTCTTTCAGGAGTCTTGAAACTTGCATATTTTTTTCCTAAATGTAGGGTTTGTGATAAGTATTTTGAATTTAACTGTTGGAAAGAAATCTGTGACTAGCTTCGTGACTTGTAACCAACTCTTCTTGCTGTCACCATATGGTGTTTCCTTTAATAAAAACATTTTGCAGAAATAATGATAAAAAATTACTTTAAGTTTTTATAAAAGTTAGAGGTTTCTGGCAATAAAAACATCCCTTGTAATCACGCAGCTAACTTTGTGTCTGGTAAACAGGAAAAATTCTGGTCTCCTTGCCCCTGTAGTGCTAAGAAATCATGATGCACTCTGTCATTCATTCTTGGACGTATTCTGATTCTCTTATTCATGGGCCTCACTTTGGACTGTAATCATGTACATTCAGAGATCTTGTTCTATTCACAGACGTTGAGGATCTCACTTCCTGTTACAATCTGCAAGAGAACAACATATTCTGTCTCTTCAGAGCTGTGGCTCCCTGTATCACTTCTGATGAGCTCAGCTGCTTTCAACAATAACAAAAAGACTGACCTGGCTTAAACACATTGGAGCATTCTTAAACACAGTGGAGGTAAAAGCAGCTGTTACCAGGGCCACAAGGGATCTCGCGCTTCCTTCTATCTGTTCCCCATCCTTAGCAAGCTTGCATGTTCCCTAGTGGTTGCAAGATGGCTACGGAAGCCCCATCAGCACTGCAGAGAAAAGACAGAAGGGCTATAGCAGAAAAGGTCAAAGAGTTATGTCAGGCAAAATGTACCCCAAGGAAACCTTATCCAGAAACTTCTGTTTATTCTTGTCAGCCCAAACTGGGTCTCATGGCCGCCTCTAGTACAAGGGGAAGGAAGTTATGGGTGGGCATTAGGTCAGCCACCCAATACCATCTTCCATGTTCAGTATTCCAAAAAGGGAAGGGGGGCTCGCTTGGTTACAATAGGATCTTAATGATGAAGGATTTCTAGGTTCCTTCACTGCCTCTGAGGGTCTCTTCAAGTGTTTCGAGTATGTGTGTAAATTTGGGCTGCTCAGTTTTACTTTTGGGTGAAGCCTCTGCGTGGGCTTCCCTCATGGAACCTCAAGGGGGTTGCTGACGTCTGCTACCTATGTCATTTGGTTTCAATTCTCACTCAGATTCACAGGGCAAAGTGAAAGTGGAATAAGTCTAAAAATCAATGTCTTTGTCCCAAAATCTGACGCAGTATGGACAGGGGAGGAGGGCAGGACTAATGGGAGTGGTCAGGGCAGGAAAGGAATGAGGGAGATGGCTTGCAATTTTTTCTGTATTATAGCAGCTGAAGCAGTAAATTGGTTTGCTAGGTATTTAACCATCACTCTTAGATAACTCGCCCTTTTGGATTAAAAAAAGAAGTGTTCTAGCACTTATGATGGTTTAAATTCATAAAAGTTGAATTCATGCTGGTCTATTTAAAGATCTGTAGCCATTTCTATGATAAATAACTGGGGTACATATAACTAAAAAATCTTAAAAATCCCTTGAAGTTAAACTGGGGATAGAAGTTTCCAGCTTTTGTTTTAAAACTAATATTATCGGCTGGGTTTTGCACTTTAATTCACAAAATAACCAGGTGGATGATTTAGTAAATGCAGACTGAATCTTCTAAATGCCACTGGCCCTGTTGGGTTGGTCTTTTCAGAGGCAACAAGTTATAAGAAGGCAGAAAAGGAGAGGAGGAGGGAGAAAGACGAGAGGGAGGACGACGTCAGTTACAAAGATGAGAATGTCCTGCCTACCTGGTAACCAGGTGACCCCCATGTCCCCAGCCCCTAGAATCCCTGCCTTGCATGGCCCCTCCCACACTGCGCCAGGGCTGGTGGATGTGGGCAACAGAGTACAACAGAAGTGATGGGCTATGGAAAACCTTGTGGCCTCTGCCTTGCCCTGTCTTAGCTCACTCACTTGTGGAAGCCACTGCCATCCTGCCTGGTGGGGAGGACGCATGTGAGAAGCTAAGTTCTCCTGGCCCAGCCAAGTGAGTGAGCTGAGAAGTGAGGTCTCCAGCAACAGTGGAGCATCCAGATGCCTGCAGCCCCAGGGGACAATGTGACTTTAATCTTACTAGAGACCCAGAGCCAGGGTCCACCTGCCAGGATGCTTACCTGTCAGGAGAGGGTACGAGTCAAGTGTCTGCTGTATCGAGTCACTCTGGGGGCAATTCTTCATGCAGTAATGGATAACTATTATACTTTGGGTCTGGAAAGTCCCTAAAGGCTCATGTGTTGAAGTCTTGGTCTCCAGGTGGTGGTGCAATTGGAAGTGGTGGAAACTTTAGAAGGTAGGGCCTGGTTAGAAGAAGTTGGGCCCTGGAGATGGTTCCTGAAGGGTGTACCTTGTCTCCAGCCCCTTTCTCTTCCTCTCGCTCTCTGTTTCCTGGCTACCATGAGGTGAGTAGCTTTGTTCCACCACATCCGTCTGCCATGATGTCTTACTACAGGCCCAGAACAACAGAGCCAGCCAACCATGGACTGAAACCTATGAACCAAAATAAATCTTTCCTCCTTCAAGTTGTTTTTCTCAGGGACTTTAATAGTGAAAGAAAACTAACACAACAACTAATCTACCATTTGCCCCCCACTTCCTAAATGGTTCAAGCCAACTTTCCAATCTTCTTGGGAATAGCTTCTTATAAGAACATCAATGACTGTCAGAATACCCAATCTCCCTTGTGATTTTTAGAAATTACTATGTATACAGCCAGAGGTATAAAAAATTGTGCTCTATATGTGTAATAAGAATTCTAATGCATTCCACTGTCAAATATAAATATGTTAAAATAAAAGGTTTATTTAAAAAAAAAAAGAAGAAAAAAGTCAACTGAGACCACACAGAGCATGGTGCCACACCCAGGGGCAAGCCCACAGGACATGCCTGACAGGCTGCGGGTGCAGGCAACTTGCCAAACAGTGTATTTGAAGGTTTAGGACACCACAGCCATTGATGACAAGCATTAACAGTAATAATGGAGCTGGACAATGGCATTTCTGACATCACACTGTTCCACTACAGGTTGAGCACCTCCGATCCAAGAAGCTAAAATCCAATATGCTCCATAATCTGAAACAATGCCTTGAGCCCCAGGGCTCAAAGTACACAAACTTTGTTTCATGCACAAAATTATTAAGATTATTGTGTACAAAAAAGAATATTGTGTAAAATTACCTTTAGGCGATGTGTATAAAAGTGTATATGAAAATAAATGAGTTTTGTGTTTGGACTTGAATTGTATCTGCAAGATATCTCATTATGTATATGCAAATAGTCCCAAATCATAATCTTCAACAGCTCTGAGAGAAATGGGGCCCTGTGAGGTCAAGTAACTAGAGAGCAAGAAATGATGGGACCAGTGGAGTCAGGTGTGGGACCTGTCCTAACCCAAAGCCAGTAGCCTTGATCGTTGAACTTCCCATATATTCTTTGGTCCAGCCCACCGACTGATCTGGGCAGCTACCCAGGCCTGAGGGAGAAACATGGGAGAAACATAAGGAAATGGCAGTTCTCCTACTAACTAGTTCTGTGACCGTAAGTAAGTTACTTAATCTTTTTGAGTCATTCATAAATAGATAATAATTCTATAATAAAGAGTCAGTGAGAATAGAGCAAAAAATTCCTTGAGGCTAACCTGAAAATTTATATTTCTAAGTTTTGTTTTTAATACTAATAATAATGCTTTTTGCATTTTAATACAAACTGCAAAACAGCCAGGTGCTATGTCTTAGAATAATGTGCACTGAATCTTCCAGAAGCCTGATTAGTTTATTGAGTCAGTCTTTTTATAGGCAACAATTGTGAGAAGGAGAATATCTATCATTAGATACAATATGCTGTAGGTAGACACAGCTCCTTTCCACCCGTCTGTCTATCTATCAATCAATCTGTCTATCATCTTCTCTCTTTTCCTCTTATTATAGAAGGACACTCCAGGTTCTGATGACCTATTCTCTTCTGGTGTCAGTTTCTCTATATAGAAGATGAGTATAATACCAAAATTAAAGGATTATAAAGAATATTTTAAAAGACGCTTTCCATATGCTAATTAAAATATTCTCTGATCATATTAACTACTATGTTTTGGCTTCTGGTGCTGAGTCAGCCCTCATGCATGCTAAGCACCTTCTCTACCACTCACTACTAAGTGTCCTGTCATCATCACCACCATCTCCTCTCTCTCCCTTTAGGGAGAGGAATTGCGACCTGGTGGGTCAAGACGTGGGACACAGCCTGTGCTGATTGGCTTCTGTGTGTGAAAGTGGCTCCTCTGAAGTCCTCCTTGCTGTATCTCAGAGTGCCAAAGAGACAAAGGGCCCAAGGCCTGCTTCCTTCTGGCCTGTACCTGAGTACTGAAGAAGGTCAGCTCTTTTCCCTGCAGGAGTTGGGCTGGCCAGAGCTTTCTTAGAATAGGTATTCCAGACCCACTGGGACTGTGTTTCCCACTGCTTGTTATGTATAAATATGCCACTAGAAGTTTCTAGGAAGAGATGGCCATCGTTCACAGTAGGTTTTGGTAATCCCAGATCCCTTAGCTATCATACCAGCTTAGCTCTTGAATCCTACAATTTCTTCTGTGACAGCAATGGAGATCATAATAGCTGGTACATCTTGTGGACTTAGGCACTAGACACTCATATGTCAATTCATTTAATTTTTATAATAACCTAATGGTGGGGCCACCCCAATCCTTATTCAACACAGCCAGGAAACAAAGCTGAAGAAGTTAGCTGATTTCACAGGGCACAGAGCAAGAATGAGGCTGGAGCAGAACCCAGGGCTCCCTGGTTTCATGGGCAGCATCTCTATGCTGCACAACAGTGAAACGCTCTCTGGCCTGGTTTCCTAACTGAAGTGAAACCAGATGGGACACTCTGTCTGGACATGGTCATGACAACAAGCCCTGCTCTGGGCTATTTACTCATCTTTATACGTTCTTGGGTCAATGAAACATTTTTGGTATTTTGACAGAGTGGGTAGTTAAAGTAGAGGGAAAAAAAACCCTCATCTTTTTAGAATAAAAACTTCCTTTTTCGGGCTGTGGTGCTGCACAGGTTAAGGAAAACGTGCCGTGTGGGTGTGGATCCCCTGCTGAAATCTGAAATGATTCAGGACCTGCTCTATGCGTGACTCCCAGAACTCCAATTTCCTCTGCTGCAAACCAAATCCCATTTTCACTTGAGAGTATTTCATTCATCTTTGCTTTTTTGGTTTTTTAATTACGTAGCAGAAAGTGCGACTGTAATTTCCTCCCCATGTCATGAAGGCAGCATTCATCAAGACGCTTTTAATTCTACACAGCGATCGCTTCTCTTCAAAAATCTGATTTCAATCTCCACAGAGGCAGAAGGGCAGAACTTCTTGACCTGAGGGTTAATTACCTGCAAATAAGTTAAACTCACACAAAACCTCATCTTGGGAAAAGAGAGTCCCAGTCCACCCTTCAGTGACCTGTCTATTGCTGGTGGTGACCTGGAAGGTGGGGTGGGGCTGGGCACCCAACCTGTGAATTCTTCGTCCTTCCTGTAGGACAGGGCTCTGGAGAAGCAGGACTGTCCTGCTTGTGGCTATCCTTTCCAGAGCCTTGCACAGTACTCGGCACATGGGAAGAACTTGGCAACTGACGGTAGAATTGATTTAAACCAAAGGGAGAATGAATACGCTTTAAATGTTCTTGATGTAAAAAAAATGTTAGATGTATGAAATGGTCCAATTTCTGGAGAAAGGGGGGAGGAAGCAATGGGGAGACTCACTAGGGGCTGTCGGGAGACAAGTGAGAGGGGCTGAGGGAGCGGCTGACTGTGGCGGGGGAGCCTGGTGTGCAGGCAGATGCTCCCCACGTTCCCCTCCTCCTCACCAAGGATGTCAGTTCTTCTCCCTAACTCCTAGACTGTGCTCTTGATGAGCCCGACAGTCACTGATCACTTGTATTTAATTGTGAAGCATTTGCGGCCTGATACTGGAAGGCTGGAGGAAGAGGCTTTAATACTGACAATAGTCGCACACCACTAGGTGCCAGGCAAGACTGCAAGCACCTCCAAGCCTTCACCCAGGCAACCCGCACTGCCTCTCTAGGAGCTCAACCACGAGGGGGCAACGTGCTCTCCCTGGGGCTGGTGTGCACCATCTTTACACTTGGCATGCACTCCTCATGACACGTGGCACCTGCTACTAGAGCTACTGTGGATATAACTTTCATTTACAAGAATTCACTCTTGTGTTCCTGGCACCTAGCATGCGGACTGGCATATGACATGTGCAGGACATTGTTTGCTGTGCTGTTTCAGTGACTTTAAATTCAATGAGGAAGGATGTGCCAATAAGAAGCATACAAATTTGGGCCCAAAGGCACCAGAGGGTAGAATTCAGGGTGGGGATAGAATTTAGGAGACACAGTGGAACCCTGTGGGAAGAGGGCAACTCGGGAGTCCTGTCTCAGCATGGGTGGACACAGGAGGAGAGCAAGAGTGGGCAGCTGAGTGTGGGTGGCCAGGCCTGGACTCCACCCGGAGGTGCTCCAGATGGACCACCTGAGGGTATTATATGGCTGGGCACGTGCAGTCCAGAAGGGACATGATGACATAAAATCACATTAGGACGTTGACAAGGGAAAGTGTCCCAGCCTTGGCTAACAAATGTCAAGGTACAGAGGGTGACCAAGAGGCCCTACTTTTGTGTTCTTAAAGTTTGTAGGAAAGGATGTTGGAGAAGACAGGTTGGCCAGGGTCCCCGGCCTGAAAGCTCCATGGGCTGAGGATGGAATGTCACTGCAAAGTGCCACTGAGCTCCAAGTACATTGTAGACACTGCTTCAGTCCCCACAACATCATGACACCCCTCCTCAAGGGGTGCTTGGGAGGTGAAAGGGTAAGACAGCAAAGCTGTTCCTTAAAACTATTCTCCTGTGAGTGAAGAGGCTCATGCATGGGACCTCTGGCTCCCAATCCAGAGACCAGAGGCATCGGGAGGGTGAGGGAGCAAAAGCATTAAGAGTCCAGGCCACACTTCCTATGGGGCAAGTAGAGCCCCGCAGAGAAGTCCTGAGGGCTGTATGGACAGAAAGAGGAGCTGACAGAAGGGAAAGAAAAGGAGGGGGAAGAGAAGGGAAGGAAAAGAGAGGGGAGTTTTTCTTCCCCTAGATGGTGGTCCCCAGGGGTCTAGTCAATAAAACAGTCTCATTTTCCAATTTTCTTCATGCCTCTTTAAAAATCCAATCAACTCTCAGATGCTCTTAAATGCCCAAGATTTATCACGTTCTCAGACCCTCCCTCCCTCAGATGAGCTAAATTCCTGCAGGCGATCAATCCACTGCGTGGTATGGTGGTCACAGGCACACATGCGGGTTCCCAGTGTTTCTTCTGACACATGAGTGTGTACTCCTTAAGGCTGAAGACTTAGGAGACAAGTGGTGCAAGTTTGTACTCCAGCTGTGTCTCATAGTAGCTGTGTGATTCTGGCTGAGTTACTTAAACTTGCTGTGCTTCTGTGTCCTTATCTTAAATGACCACATAGAGCTGAGGGGATTAACAGAGCTAATCCATGTAAAGCTCTTAGAACAGTGCTTGATACATAATAAGCACACGATAAAACTGGCAATTATCATTACAGACTCACCATGATTGGAGGGGGTAAGATTACTGCTAATAAGAGAAGCATTTAATAAGAGCGAATAAGTGAAGAATTAGCTCATGTCCTCTAAAAGACTGCCAGCTCCCATGTAACCTGTCCTTTGTGATGAGTATTTTTGTAACTTGGAATAGAAGCTCTTAGAAGGAGGCTAAATTCCTCCCCTGGCCCTGTGCTCAGCCATATTCACTGACGATAACAAATCACTATTCTCTGAGTTGGCTTTGGAAAACAAATCCCCAACACTCTCCCAGCTCTAGTTGGATAAAGATTTCCTTGTAGTCTAGAGAATCCTCCTTTCTATACAGACCTAGGACTGGGGTTAAGTGACCATCTTTCTTCCCATCGAAATATTCCCCTGTCTTCTCCATCCTTCCTTCTCAATGGCCTCAACAACAACAACAACAACAACCTTCCTCCAAACATTTAATGTCTTGGATCTCATCCTGCTTCCTTGGTAATGAACTCCTCTCTCTCTCTCTCTCTCTCCCTCCACCCCAGTCTCTCAGGGGAAAAAATAAAGCTCACTTTTCCTTTTAAAATATGTATTTATATACACATAAGGCTAGTGTCCTATGTCACTCATCTTTGCTGAGTGGTTTCTTGAAATGGCAAATTACACTTCATATCTCTACCACTGTTTCCTGGAACTGTTTAAAGGCCTTCAGTGACTCATGAGAGAGCAGCGTCTCCATCTCCATCTACCTAGAATCTTACCCAGGTGGTGCAGCTGACCCCAGCTCCCTCTCGACACTGCTTTCTCCCTGCTTTTCATGACACTGAGCTCTACTGGGAATCTCAGACACCCTGGACTGCTGCCTCGTGGGCTTGGGATTGGCTCTACCTTCTGACCTCATCGCCCCCTCTGTTCCTATGCACAGCCTTGCCTTACCTAAATGTGGGTGCTCACAGAGGATCTGGCTTTGGCCCCTTTCTCTCCTGTTATGCCCTTTGCTGTGTCCAAGTGCATGGTCCAAATGACCAACTCTAGAGGGAAATGGCCCACACAGACCTCTCCTCCAAGACTGCATTTCTTATAAGTACTGCCTGCTAACCGATTACGCCACTGGAGCTCCAAGATCGTATTTCTTATTGTCCACTGAGCCCCTCCAAAGACCACATGTCCATGAGGCTTAGACTTAACCTGGCCCAACCTAAGTAAGCTCTCCTCTTCTGCCTTGTCTTTTCCCTGGCTCCCCTAGTTTGCCCATAATACATCGTTTACCAAGCCACTTGAATACTCTCAAAGCCTTGGGATCATCTTGGACTCTATATTTAAATCCATTAGTAGAGAATGGCCTCCATATTTAAATCTGGTCAACTCTGCCTTCTCAATGCACACCTTGCCCTCTCAGTCCTCAGCAAACACACCTCAATTCGGCCTCTTGTGACGAGCTTCGGGCCTTTGCCTCTATTCAGAATCTCTGCCATCAGTGTTTCCCCTCCTCTAGTCCATCTGCATCTCATGTACCCACAGTCCTGCTCCAGTTCCCTTTAGGTGGGTGCTGTTTTCTCTTCTTCTACCGATGAGAAAAGCAAGATTGGAAGGGGTTAAATGTAATGTTCCCCAAACGCCCACACACGGAAGGCTTGGTCCCCAGCCTGTGGTGCTGCTGGGAGGTGATGGGACCTTTAAGAGGTGGTTCCAATTAGACCTTTATTTCTCTAATTGGAGGCAGCCAGGCCACTGGGGGCATGGCCTAGCCCTTCCTGCCTCGCTTTGGTGACCAGGTTCCTTCCACCACGCACTTGCACCAAGATGCACTGCTTCACCATAGCCCCAAAAGGAATGGGGTCAAGCAACCAGTGGCCATGGCTGAAGCCTCTGAAACCATGGGCCAGGTATTTTGTCACAGTGACAAAAAGCTAACACAGTCCTAGAGTTAGGTAGAGAGCCAAAATTTAAATTTGAGTATGTCTAGCTCCAAAGATACTAATATTGTACTATGACTGGGTGGTTGGCTGGTTAGCTGCATGGACAGATAGGTGCATCAAGGGTGAACAGTTGAGTAAATGAAAAAATAATACACACTCTGATAACTAAGAAAGACCCACCCTGCCATGTAGGGTGGCATATGTTAAAAACTGGCAGGCTACCTGGGCACGATTCCTGTAGAACAGTGGTTCTTAACTCAGGGGAATTCTTTTGCTTCCCAAGGGACAGTTAGTCATCTGAGCCATTTTTAGCTGTCACAATTGGAAGAGAGAGGAGGGTGTGGCTCCTGGCCAGGGGATGAAGACCAGAGATGCTGCTATGTATCCCACAATGCACAGGAGAGTCCCACATAAAGAATAATCTAGGGCTGGGGCTGGGGCTCAGTGGCAGAACGCTTGCCTCACACATATGAGGCACTGGGTTCGATCCTCAGCCCTACACAAAAATAAACAAAATAAAGATATTGTGTCCATGTATAATTAAAAAATATTTTTTAAAAAAAAGAATAATCTGGTCCAACAAGTTGATTAGGCTGCAGTTGAGGAACCTGCTTTAGAGAGATGTAGGAGTCACCCTTGGGAAGTAGGCGGGTCCTTGGAGGGTAAGTGGAGAAACATGGTGAGTCATTTTATATTTGAAACACTGTTCCTCAAAAGCAGAAAACAAAACAAAAACAAAGCAGAGAGCCTGTGCTTAAAAAGAAAAGAAAGAAACAAAAACTAAAAAACAGGGTAGGCCTTGTAGATGCCTGCTCCATCCAGCCCTCAAAGGGGAAGGAAGAGAGGCTGAGCAAAGCACCCTGACAATGTAGAGGAGTCCAACAGCCCAAAAATTCCCCAAGAGAAAAGTAAGCAGAGTACAAACTTCACCTCTGAAAAATACAGATGGCCAGACGAAGGTTGCCTTTTCTGAACAAGCTCCCAGCTCCTGAGATTGTGTGTGCTCCCTGCTGCCCTGCCCAAGTTATCCAGGAGTCTCTCCAGTGGCCTCAAGGCACACTCTCTGGGAGGTCCCTATCCCAGCCCCTGCAGAAACCAGTTGGACACTAGGCCTAACCAGGGCCGCCAGAGCCTGATGGGCCTCGTTATCAGCACACAACCTTCATCCACTACCTTGAGGGGAAGGAGAGTCAACACACACTCAAAATCAGTTCTAAGCACTGGCTTCCCTGGGGCCTGGCTCCTTCCTGCAGCAGGAAGATCAGTCCTTCCTGGGACTAAATGCCTGCTTTGCTTAAGCACTTTTTGCTGTGAAGTTGTGAAAAATAGAAACAGGAGCCATCTGCAGTAGGAGTGACCGCTGTAATGCTAAAAGCCATTGGAACCTCCTGGCAGCTTTCTGGGTAGTGTGGTGGTCTAGCAGCCTGCAGGACAGCCCACTGTCAAAAGTGTGCCAGCCCACAATTCACAATAGCTAGACTGTGGAACCAACCTAGATGCCCTTCAATAGATGAATGGATAAAAAAATGTGGCATCTAGGGGCTGGGGATGTGGCTCAAGCGGTAGTGCGCTCGCCTGGGATGCGTGCGGCCCGGGTTCGATCCTCAGCACCACATACCAACAAAGATGTTGTGTCTGCCGAGAACTAAAAAATAAATATTAATAAATTCTCTCTCTCTCTCTCTCTCTCTCTCTCTCTCTCTCTCTCTCTCTGTCCTCTCACTCTTTCTTTAAAAAAAAATGTGGCATCTATACACTATGCAGCACTAAGAAATGACAAAATCATAGAATTTGCAGGGAAATGGATGGCATTAGAGCAGATTATGCTAAGTGAAGCTAGCCAAGCCCTAAAAAACAAATGCCAAATGTCTTCTTTGATATAAAGAGAGCAACTAAGAACAGAACAGGAAGGAAGAGCATGAGGAAAAGACTAACAGGAAACAAAGATGAATGGGGGGAGAGAAAGGGAGAGAGAAGGGAAAGCACATGGAAATTGTAGGAGACCTTCAATGATACACAAAATTAAAGAGGTTATGAGGGGCAAGGGGGAGGGGGGAAAAAGGGGAGAGAATTGAACAACAGCAGAGGAGGTAGAGAGGGAAGATGGGAGGGGAGGGGAGGGGAGGGGGGATAGTAGGGGATAGGAAAGGTAGCAGAATACAACAGTCACTAATATGCCATTATGCAATAATGTGAGTATGTAACAGATGTGATTCTGCAATCTGTATTTGGGGTAAAAATGGGAGTTCAAAACCCAATTGAGTCTAATGTATGAAAGATGATATATCATGAGCTCTGTAATGTTTCGAATAATCAATAAAAAAAAAAAGTGTGCCAGCCACTGCTGGAGACAGGCGACATTTCCCTTCCTGTCACCTTCCAAAGTCAAATGGAAAGGCTGGTGAGTTTGGGCAGGGCTTGAGGGGCACAGCCTCATCACAGCAGGCCCTGCCATCCCTTCCCTACAATGCAGAGGGCTGGGGCAATGGCACAGAGTGGGGAACTTCACTAATAAAGCAGAGCTCACAGTAGGCAGGCACCTGGCTACTTTCTGGGGAAACCCAACCACAGGAGGCCCCTGCCAGGTCTGCCATTTCTAGTCCTTTGGGCAAAGCCTCCAGTTCCTTCCTCAGCTAGCTTCTCTTACAGGATAGTGAGCTGTGTACACCGAGCCTCTCTTTGTGATTTAAACCAATTTGCTGCCAGTTATAGCTATCCACGGCACACAACGTGTTTCTCCTGTCACTTACTGTGGGCAGAGAATCATGTGAGTATATTCTCAGCTTTGCCAACAGCAAAAATCATTTTGAAGAAGGCATTCTTTCTAGATGAGTAGAATTATTCCCTCTACCTCCTCGCCCCCCTCTCATCATGAATAAACAGTCATTTCAACTTCAGCAAACCTCACTTCCAAAATGGGCAAAGCAAGAAACAAAACAATAAAACAAAACAAACAAAAACCCAATAAAGCTATAATGCTCCAAAATCCATAATTTCCCTCCAAATGTCACCAAGCGAAAGCGCCTGCATCCCTTCTAAGCACATTTGTGAACCATACCAGGCCATTCCCAGCTGTTAGATTATTTTGAAATACACCCAAATTATTGGATGGAATTGCAAGCCAGGCATAATTTCTCCATTAAAGTTCCCATGAAACCGTGACCTGAAACTCCTGCCACCATTTGAAATGAACGAGAGTGCCACGCTGTTGATGAAACATTAATGACCAATTTGCAAATGTTCCCCGACCCCCTCAGTTCATCACTGGTTCATCAACATGGCGTTCGCCCACCTCTTGTTTTATTCTTTCAATTCCTTAGCATCCATCAAGTGTCCACTTCAAGTTAAGCTCTGAGCCACCTTTCGCCCCCGTCACTGCCCCTCTAACAGCTTCATTCACCTGTGGCCCTCCTCACCGCACAGGCAAACTGACCTTTGCCTTAAGACAGGAAGCTCATTTAGAAATTACATTTTGGCATCCTTCATGTTACAGTTTCAAGTGCTGAGGACACATGGCAATGGGCAGGATATGACAGTAGCTAGAGGAAGTCTCCTAGGCTGTCCTGATGCATTGGAGAGAAACATACCTGAAAATACAATTCTGTGGTCTCTCAATCTGTGAACTCCTCGGACTCACTAACCTGGACTTAATTAACTGATGGGGACATTTACTAAATACATAATAAGTGCCCGTAATGTTCCAAGTATTGCCTCCATGGGTGACACACAGAAGAGCAAGGCCACACAGTGCTGAGCGGGGCTGAGGACTCACAGCCAAGTTCTCACCATGCATATAGCAGTGAATGCACTTTCTTCCGAGTTACCTGAGGTCTTTCTAAAACAGGAAGTCCCTGGCCTGGCCTTTCCTAAGCTCTAGTCAGTCAGCATCTCAACACTATCTCTGAAAGTAATAGCAAATAAATATAAATGACACTCCTGCCATGGAGAAAGTAGCAGATGCTACGGAACAGGCGTGTGCACCATGTTCCAGGAGACCAGGAGGAAAAGAAAAGGCACTAGCAGAGGAATGGGGTCCAACCTCATGGAGGAGGCCAAATGATGATGGCTTCTCTCCAGTAAAAGTGAAGATGATAATAATCCTTCCTGCCCTCACCTCCAAAGAGGCTCCAGTGGCCATGACTGCTCACTGACCAGTTTCCTGGGCTCTTAGCAATGCACTTCTGCATTTCCTGCTAGAACAGCCCAGAGGAAAGAAGGCATTAGTACTCTTTTACAGATGGTAAAAGTGTGGCTCCATGAGGCCAAGTATCTTACCCAAGGTTAAACCACTTGCCTTTGATAGAAGCTGTTATGTTGGAATCTGGAATGTTGCCCCAAAGTCTGTGTACTGAAAGCATAGTCCCCCATGCATCCAGGTTCAGAGGTGGGGCTTTTAGGCAATGATTGGCTCAAGAGGGCTCTGACCTCATCAGTGGATCAATCTATACAGCTGACAGCTGGATGGACAGCTGGGAAGTGGGACCTAGTTGGAGGAAGGAGGTCAGAGGCAGAGGGCTGGAAGGGTTTATCATCTCTCCCTTTCTCTCTCTGCTTCCTGGCTGCCATGAGCTGAGTGCTTTTCTCTGCCATGCTCTTCTGCCATGATGCTTTTGCCTTGGAGCCAGCCAACCGAAGACTTAATCCCGTGAAACTGTAAGCCAAACTAAATATTTCCTCTTGTAAGTTGTTTTTGTCTGGTATTTTGGTCATAGTGACACAAAACCAACTAACGGAGAAGTATAGGTGGAATGTGGATTGGGCCTGCTCTCACTGAGCCCACAGGGTTGTCCATATGGGAAGGGCTCACAGTTGCTGACAGCTGATGCAAGAGCCACTGCCCAGGAAGCTCCAATCACACAAAAGATGGTGCATTCTGGGGCTAGAGAGGGCAGAGGGGATCCCAGATCTGCAGACCATGCTCGTTCTTAACTACTCATACATCTATCCACACAGTCCCTAATCTCTGCTAAGACCATGGCTGCTCTGCAGTGGGGGGGGGGGGTCTCTGAGGCTCAGAATCCTTCTTGGTATATGGTCCCTTCTTTATTTTTTTTTTTTCATTTTTTACATACTCTTTAAATAACTGGAAAAACATTAATGGAAAAACAACCACAGTGTTCCTACATTCACCACCTTGACACAAGGGTTGTCCTTTGTCTCCATTTCTTTAGGGTCCTTCCTCATATGAACCCATATTTTTATATTGCTATGACTGTCATGTAGGTACGATTTTCAGTTTTATTTCACTTAATATTCTACCCTAAATATTTTCCCAAGCTGCTGCAGTATTCATAGTGATTATCCTGGTGGGGTTCCAGCCATCAGATATGTGACATCTGGGGCCTGCTAGTGCTTGAAATTCCTCCCTGGGGTCCACATGTGGGGAGCACAGTCCTGAAGGTGCTCATGTACATCATACATCTTCAGGAAGGGTTTTTGGGATGTGATTAATACCAAGTGTGGGTTAAAAACAGATTTTAAAATGAAAAAGAGTTTTTATTTGTGTGAGAGCACACAGAGCAGGTGCATGGTGGTGGTGAGGTGCAGCACACCTTAAGTCAGGACTCAAAATGCCAGTGTGGCCCACTGCTATAGTCACTTACCTACTCCAATTTCCCCATCTTCCTTCCAATTAGTGTTCCTAAAATAATGATGGTGATGATGACAATAAAAATACCACCTAACACTTTTCTAGCATTTTCCCACAGGCTAGGCACAGTTCCAAGGGCTTTAAATGCATCCGCTTGTTTAATCTTTACAAGTACGTACTGTCACTAATCCCATCCTACAGATGTGGAAACCAAGGCACAGAGATACCTGATAACTCCTCCCAAAGGTAGTGGCCAGGATTTGAACCTAGGGAGTCAGGCTATAGAGGCCATTCTCAGAACCATTTAATAGGAACTACTTTGATTTAGTCAGCTTTGCATCACTGTGGCCAAAACACCTAACAATAACAACCCAGAGGAGGAAGAGTTTGTTTTGGCTCACAGTTTCAGAGTTCTCAGTCCATGGCTGGCTGACTCCATTGCTCTGGGCCCAAGATGAGGCAGAATATCAGAGCAGACAGATGAGAGAGACGGGTGGCGTGGGAGAACGCGCTCTACTCACCAGGAGCAAAGTGTAAACCTCAGAGTCACCCTCAGTGACCTATTTCCTCTAGTCACATATAATTACCACCAGTTAATCCATATTAGTGGTTTAATCCACTGATAAGGTTATACATCTCATAATCTAAGCATTCTTGCATTGTCTCACACATGAGCTTTGGCGGACACCTCATATCTATACCATAACACACCTCAGAATGTTGACTTGGAACTCAGACCTCATTTATTTCCCTGGTCAAAACTTTTCTCACTTCCTATGGATTATCAGCCTCCATTCCAACTCATAAGTCTGGCATAGGGCCCCAAACAACCTGACTCCAAAGCCCTTTTCTGGCTTCTCCCTACAAATCCCTTTAACCTGCCTCATTCGTCTCAGGTCTAAAGTAAACGGTTCTCAGCTTGTAATCCTTAGTCCCTTTGATTGACCTGGATGTCCTCTATTTCTGCATATCTAGATCTTACCCACTTTTGTGCTCTGGGAGCTTCTTCTCATTCCATCCTTCAAATCTCACTTCTCTGAACCTTGGAAACACCCTCCTATGATATCTGCTTCTACCCTTGGCATTGAAATTTCAGAAAAGAGGATTCTACTAACCAGCTAAACATAATTCTTCTTTTCATTACTGTCTCCTATTCTTAGTCCCTGAATCTGATATGGGTGAAAATACAATTCAAGGGAGAAAGGAGGGTCTTTTCAATATGGTGCTGGAATAATTGAATATTTGTATGCAAAAGCAAACAGCAAACCAACCAAAACCCTACCTTATTCGTATTTTATATCCTAAGCAAAAAATTAACTTAAACTGGACTTAACTGTAAAACCTAAAACTATGAAATGTCAAGAAAATCCTTTTAATTTGGGGTTAGGGAATGATTTCTTGAATAATATGACAGAACATTTGATACAAGAAAGAAAAAAAAATGAACTTCATTGAAATTAAGCACTTCTCTTTGAAAAATACTGTTAAGTTAAAAAGAAGATAACTCACATAATAGGTGAAAATACTTTCAAATTATATATTTCATGATGAAGTTGTATCTAGAATTTTAACAAACCCTCAAAATTCAATACAAAGAAAACCAACAATCCAGTTCAAAAATGTGCAAAAGAAAACAGATAATCTGCTAAAGATAAACAGATGGCCAAAAAGCATTTGAAAAGATAATCAACATCACTTGAAATTAGCACAATTCAAATTAAAACTATAATGGTTTATCACTCCACCTATTAGGCTAGCAAAAATAAACAAGCAAGAAAATAAAAAAGTTTTTTGAAAAACAAAACAAAACAAAACAAAACCAATTTCTGGTAAGGATGCCAAACTGAAATTCTTATACATTGTTGGTGGCAAGAGAAAATGACATAAAAATTCACCCTTACTGAATGTCCTCAGCAAACAAGTATGATGAAAACTCGTGGCCATACAAACACCTACATGCTAATGTTTATGGTAGCTTTACTCATATTTTGTCCCCAACTTCTAACAATCTAGCTGACCCTCAGCTGGAGAATGGAAAAACCAACTGTGATTGATTTGTACAATGAAATACTATTGAGCCATAAAAAGGAATGAACCACTGATACACACAGTAACAGAGATGTCTCCCCAAGGCCTCATGCTAAATGAAAGGAACCACGCTAAAAAATGTTAGTACCATAGGATTCCATTTATATGGCATTTTGGCAAAGGTAAAAGTATGAGGTCAGAGAACAGATCATTGGTTGCTACTGGCTGAGAGTGGGGGGCAGAGGTGACTAAAGGGAATTTTAGGGAGGAGGGGTGAGCATCTGATATCATTGTTGGTAATATCATGATATACTAATTACTCAACTATGTGTCTGTCAAAACTCACAGAACTGTCCCTAAGAGGATGACTTCTACTCTACTATAACTACACCTTAATTTAAAAAATGGGTCAAATAATAAGGATGGTAAGGAGAAATTCAAGTTCATCAGAAAGTTGAGAAACAAGAATACTTTCAGCTTGGCCTTGGTCTCATCTGTCCTTTGAGAATGATGCTTTCTTTCAGTTAGAAGAGCCTTAGTTTGCAGCTATCCACAGAAGTTCCCAGAATCGGAACATTCTCTACGTTGTCCATTCCACACACTGTGAATTTCTCCGTCTCAAATCATCTTTCCCTCTCCAGACCCCTAAACTGCCTGAGATCTCCCCTTTCCTGTCTAGGGCTGTAGCCTGGGAGCTCCCCCGCCCCCCGACATGCAAGTCCATGCATCACTGCTGCCTGAGAGGCCACTGCACTGGAGATTCTGCCCGTGGGTACATGCATCTGCTCACAAGTCATCCCAACTCACCTCTCCTGTGTTGATCAGGCCCTTGCTGAATTATATGAATATCACTAAGCCTTCAGAAGACACAATCTTGAACACCTACTGATATGGTTTCAGTGTGGTCTGAATGTCTCCAAAAGGACCATGTGTTGCTGCCATGGTCTACAGGGTGGAGCTGCTGGAAGCTGGTGGAGCCTTTTGGAGGTGGAGCCTAATGAGAGGGAGAATCAGGGGTTGTGCTCCTAGAAGGTAGTTTTGCTATGAATCCTTGAGTCTTCACACAGAGTTGATATGAAAGGAGCCAGTCTGGCCTCACCCAGCCCTCTACTCCTGGATTGAAATGTAATTGCCTTGCTCCTGTTTATGCTCCTGCCATTGCTATCCACGCTGTGAGGCAATGCAGCCCAGGGAGGGGCCCTCACTGTACAGCTTGCAGGTTCTGTTTGGACTTTTGGTCTCAAAAACTGTAAGTTAAATAAGTTCTTTTTGTCTTCATAGGTATTGTGTCTGGTATTTTGTTATAGTGACAAAAAGCTAATACACCAACTGCAGTCCAGGCTTTAAATCCTATATGAGGGGCTCCTCTTAGAAACTGAAGAGATGAGTCGACGCTATAAATTCCTATTTTATCAGTGAGGAAGTTCAGGGTCCCAGAATTATCAAATCCAGCTGTCTGCCTGGGTTTTACTTAGTTTTTCTCTCTGCATAGTTGCTAGATCAGAGCCTGCCACACATAGTTCTCAGCAAGTACTTACCGAATCAGTGAATGTATGAATTTCAAAAAGGGACAGGCATATTTTCTATTACTATGGAGAACTGAATCTCTGTAGGACCAATCTATGGATTTATGGGGAGACCAACTTCAACTCAATATAAAAGTGCTCCTCTAATGACGGAGAGTCGTTCTAATCCACAGTGGGTTGCTGTGCTTGAGGCTGAGTGGAAGTCAGTCAAGTACCTGTGGGCGACTCCAGGGATTCTAAGATCTTTCCATCAAGAACAGTCTGAGTCCTGGCTGGTCCTTGGGAGAGCACCCTGTCTACCACCTGCTGCTAGACAGGGTCACTGAGAGACTCTCCATCTTCCTTTCTCACTGAGCTATGGCATCTTTCTGTCTCAAAGAACACCTCTCCTTGGCTTGTGGACCAGCCTAGAGACTCAGAGCACGCCTTCCTGACACCCAGAGGACTCAGATAATCCTGAGATTCACGTCACATTGGCACTACACATTCCCACAGCCACAAAGGGAAGTGATGGCTATTACAATGGAGTTTCCCTATCGTTTATTTCCTGCACATAGATGTTTTGTTTGCTCCCGTCCCTGCTAGCTCCTCTTCATCACAGGGACCTAGAATCACTCTGCACCTCTTGAATTTGACAAGGACATCAGTGATTTCTACCTCTGGTCTCTGACGGCTGATATCCCTTAGGAAAAGGGTCTAAGTGGTAGAAGTTGACTAATTGGACAGGTTCCAAACCCTGCCAGAGAGAACTGAAACCATGCAGTGCAGGGGAAAGCTTATTGAAATTTAAAGGCCTTGCCTGGAGCAGCCTCCCGTGGAACCCCCACAGTGGCCCTTCATTTCCCAGGGCCCACTTTCTCCAACAGATCCCTGAACAGTGGGCAGTCCAGTGTGGCCACTGCTCTGCAGGGTATTTCTGCTGTCCTGGGGGAATGTGCCTGTCACCAGCAGGCCCCTCACAACAGATGCTGCCCATGGTGACTGCTTCTAAAATTTATTTCAAGCTGTATTTTGGCCCAAAGCCCTGAAGCCTCTTTTCAGGAAGAAAGCACAGAGCCTCCCAATTTCATTTTGTTTTCTTACTGCTTGTTCAAAGAAACAATCATCTAAGATAAAAATATCATCCTCAGGCAAAGAGAATTTAATTTAAACATTCTTAAGAACAGATTCAACAACCTTTTCCTCAAAAACAAAACAAAACAAAAAACAAACCTGCTTCATTCTTGGTTTTCCCTAGTTACATTTAAAAAAAAAAAGGTTAGAAAGAGGAAGTATATTCAGGAAAATGAATTTCCACCTGTTTGCAAGCTACTGAGAGAATCTGGAATACGAAGTTCTCGGGCGTTGTCCCAGTGAGAGGTGCTGCCATGTTCCACCTGGCAGATGAAGATGCGGAGGCCTGGAGGAGCTAGCGATGTGACAAGGTTGCGTAGCTGGCCCTGCACAAAGTTTAGGTCTAAGCAGGCTCCCCCAGCCCCAGGTTTTTACCCATGATGCCACACTAGACAGCTCCGTGTAGCTACTGTCTGTTTGGAACAGGAACACAACTGTGCACAGTAGCTCCCAACACATCCTTGTGATTCATACTCCCCATGCTTTCATTCACTCCTTCTTCATCAGATGCTAGACACCCGCAGAAAGAATATCACTTGACTCCAGACTAGGACTTTCACGAGGACCTCTGTTCTTCTGTGGAATCCTCCCCCTACCCATCCTCTGGGTTCCTCTCTCTCAGGTAAGCATTATTCTGAAGTTTTATTAATTGTTTCTCTTGAGTTTCTTTTTATAAGATACTCCATGTAATCTTTTATATATATTTACCTTAAAGACCAGGGTCAGAGTTCCAAATCTGGCTAAGACCATTGAGAGAAGGAAATAGGTGGAAGGGGAGGGAAGATGCAGCCTCCTGTTGGGAAAGCATACAAGGCGCTCCTCACCTTTGGCTCTGGTTGAAACCCCTCCAAGAGCATCCTCATGACACTTAGAGTAACATCCACCTCTGACATGGACTGTTCCCCCTTATTTTTGCAGTGCTGGGGATCAAACCCAGGCCTAAGCACATGCTAGTCAAGTGCTCTAGCACTGAACTACATCCCAGCCCATGGCCCTGGTTTCTAAGGCTGGGTCTGGTGGAACTTTGACTATCTTCTGATCTTCTCTCCCATCATGCCTCCTCCTCACTGTGCTCAGCCTTGGTGGTTCTCTTTCTGTCCCTTGAACATTCCACGTGTGTTCTGCCTTGGAGTCTGAGCCATGCTGTCTCACTCTGCCTGCCCTTAAGTTTTAGCTTCAATGTCACCTCCCTTAGTGGGTTGTGGTGGCACATGTCTGTAATTCCAGCCACTCAGGAGGCTGAGGCAGGAGAATCCCAGGTTTGAGACCAGCTTCAGTAAGTTAGTGAGGCTCTCAACAACTTAGTGAGAACCTATCTCTAATAAACAAACAAACAAACAAATAACAGATAGAGCTGGGGATATGACTCAGTGGCAAAGTGCCTCTGGGTTCAATCCCTAGTATTAAAAAAAAAAAAGTCACCTCCCTTGAAATGCCTTTCATGACCATCCAATCTCAAATAGCCCCTCTGTCACACTGTCCTGCTTTATTTTGATGATGTCACCCCCAGCATTTTTTTTTTTTATTATATGTCTTCTCCCCATAGAAGAAAATCTCGTCAAGGTCAGATGGTATTTCTATTGCAGAGTTCTCCAAAGAATGTTCTTCAGACCTCTGAGGAGCCCCAAGACCCCTTCAGGGATTCATAAAGGCCAAAACATTTTAATAATAGCAATATTTTATTTATCTATTTCACTGTGTTGACACTTACACTGTTGATCTAAAAATAAGTGGACAAATTCATGGTGCGTTAGCCCAGATCAAGGTCATGGGAACATACATTAGTAGTCATTGATTTTTTTTATTTTTTTTTTTCACTATGTCACACTTGCAAGGGGAAAAGAAACATAATAATTTAAGCTTCACCCAATAAATCTGGGGGAAACAATATTCTTTAAAAGTCCTTTAAAAAGCAATAAAATTACCTTTATCAAATCTCAACAATTGAGTATCTGCATTTATTTTAAATTCTGTGTGACTAAAGTGGGAAATACACAGAGTGTTTCTGCACACTAAAATGTGAGTTGTCTCAAGGAAAAACATATTGGTGATTGTTCAAGTCACGGGCTGAGCCTGTAACTGTTTCCACAGAGCACCATCTTTATGTTAAACAAGTACTGACAGACTTAAGATGGCAGAGAATTTTGTAATAATTAATGCAGGAAGTCTGCCATTTCAAGAACTGATCCCATTTCTGGCCAATGATAAAATTCAAACTTTCAAGTAAAAAAATCTAAACTTTGTAAAACATGTATCCAACAGTGCTTCCCAAAGCTTAAGGCATTCCTGATGAGACATTAAGGGCGGTGAAGATATTAATGAATGTGATTTTTGATCTAGGACAATGTGTCAACATTTGGAAGAGATCCATAACTCAGTGACCCAGTATTTCCAACTGACTAATCCGTGATGTCACAGTCATGTACAAATAAGAGATCCATTCAAATTGCAAGACAGATTAATGGATTTTAATGTGACAAGCCAACAAATGTTCATTGATATTGTTTCTGATTTCCCAGTACAACAAACTTTTACAAAAATTACTACTTGTCCAGTTTTGGTTTACTATCAAAGAAGAATATACACAATTTTCTCCAAAATTGTGTCCACTCAAACGCTTCTTCCTTTTTTAAATAATGTATCTGTGCTAGAGACTTCAATCAAAGCAACTTAGAGTACTGAACTGCAGAAACAGTTATGAGACCAGCTTCGTTTTAGGAAGGGACACATTAAAGAGATTTGCAAAACAGTAAAGCAATACCACTCTTCTGGGAAATTTATGCTGTTCTTTTTAATAACATAGTTATTTATGACAACAAGCAGTGACTTTATTCTCAAATGAGTTAATACAATACTTTAAAAATGTTATTTGTTTAAATTGTCATATGATTACTATCAGTAGATATAAACCCACATAAACTCAGAGCTCTGGAGTCTTTATATGGAGTTTTTTTTTAAAGAAAATTGCCTTACAGATTGTTTTTTTTTTAATATGGAGATCTTGACACTATTTAGACTTGATAGTCTTGACACTATTAAGAACCAATTCTCCACTGCCTAGCATCTGCAAGGTACTTGATAAATGTTGAATGAACATAGTAAAGATACAATCTCTTTAATATTTTCCTCCTTTTTAACTTCTGTCTTTCAAAACACCCGGAAAGCCTATGTATTTATTATTTGTTATGCATTTCCTTTTCCTTCTCCTTTTTTTTTGGTATTAAGAATTCCACCCAAGGGCAGTTCACCACTGAGCTACATCCCCAGTCCTTTTTATTTTGGGACAGGGTTGCTGAGGATTTTGCCAAGTTGCTGGGCTAGCCTTCAACTTATGATTATCCTGCCTCAGCCTCCAGGGTCCTACCAAGTCTATTTATTGTGTATATTCTTGTGAGACATAAAGCTTTAAAAATGGCTCAGTAAGTATTAGAGTCATGCTAGTGAGAAGATGCAATGGAAGGACTCAGAATTCTCTTGCAGAATCAACATGAATGTCTGCAACTATTTTTTAATCTTTACCTTGCCTACATTAAGATGATTTTTTGGGGCGGGAGAGTACTGTGGGGATGGAACCCAGGGGCACTTATCCATTGAGCCATATCCGCAGCCCTTTACATTTTTTGTTTTTTCAATTTTGAGACAAGGTCTCACTAAGTTGCTTAGGGCCTTGCTAAATGGCTGAGGCTGGCTTTAAACTTTGATCCTCCTGCCTCAGCCTCCCGAGCTGCTGGGATTGCAGGCATGTGCCCTATGTCCCACAAGATAATTATAAGGCTAATTTTAACGTAATTGCTTTCATTTACTGGCATTATAATAGTGTTATATTTTGTTTACAGTGTACTTTGTGAATATAAGGTGATCTAGGAATACTCCATACCAAATAACCTTAATTACTACTATTCAACCATTGTTTTCAGTAGGGAAGCATAGTGATTCTCAAGCTTCTTTCCAGAAGACAAGAAACATTGTGGTTATGACAATTTCTGTGGTATAACAGAGAGTCCACTACAGGTTTATGTCACATTAAAAGGAAGCCACATTTGGAAGCTGTCTTTTCTAAAAGTGAACATAGTGTGTTTTACAAGATTACTTTTCAATGGGCTGTAATATATAAAACCAAATACAAGTTGATTTTTTTTGATATGCTAAATAATGCTGCAGAATCTGAACTTGGAATTACCTCTATTTAAAAATATGTACACGTTCTTTGTTAGTATCCTGTCAATGACTGGCTAATGACAGCAACAGCTTTCAGCTGGCCATGTACTCAGAATTTCTACTAGATTCCACATAAAGCTCATCCTTGGACGAGAGGATGCTGGCACACAAGGGCATTGAGTGTACCCTCATACTGCCTTTTCTGGGTTTTCCCAAAAAGGTTCTTCTCTTTCCCAAATCCCATGGTGGCTTCTAAGTCTTTCAGGGACAGACAGCTTTTTTCCCTCCAGACAAGTATGAAGTAATTAGCAGGTAAGGGGACGAGGCAGGAGACAAACCTCAGACCCGACTACAATGCAAATTCTGACTTCTTCAAGTTGTAAGCAACCAGGAACATTCCTCTGATCTTCCACAGGAAGATGGGTAAGGCATATATTGTTCACAAGAATCAATGGCTCAGTATTAACTGGAAAATTCTGTATAAAATATCTCTATTTCTACAACACACCTTCCCTGAATTTAATAAGAACTTTATTTTCAATTCCAAAATAGGAAGCCACACAGCCTTGGGCTGGGAATCAAATTTCACAGGCTTCACGAACTAAGTAGAAAAGATTCACTCATTAGCTACTCAGTCTATAAATTGGAGGGCGGGGGATGGCGGGGAGACTACATATTTCCTGGTTTAATTAGATATAAGAGATTTTTGTTCTAAAAAAACAACAACCCTAAAGATTGCATTCTGAATTTGATATTTCAAAAATCTCATGTGTATCCATAAGTTATATCCATTTCCTTGTATTACCACTCAGAGTGGCATCACCTGAAAGTCACTAGAGTTCTCAGTAAAATGCTGCCAACGTGGTGTCACAGGATATGTGCAGAAGAGAGCAGTAAGAAGTTCCTGATACTCAACCTGTACTTGGTGAGCTCTGCCAAGGGCCAGGCTGGGGTGGCAGGTGCTGGGGGAAAGGGGTAAACAAGTCAGAATGAGTATCTTCCCTTTGAGAGTTTACAGTCCAGCACGGAGGAGCCGAGGAAATTATGACATAATTAGCATAAAAACAAAACGTCCCTTTAATTATTGATACCTCAATCCCTCTTGCATTATGAGGGCAAAGGCTGAATGGCAGAAAGACCACTGTTGCCTTCTTAGGAGGCATCTGACTGCAGTGATTAGGAAAGCAAGATCTTCTAGAGAAAAATGGGTGGAGCCAATGCTCATGGATGGCCGTAAAAACTAGTAGACAGATGTGTAGAGCTGGGTGTGCCTCTGAGGATGTTCCCAGAGAAGACTGGATTGTGGGTCAGAGAACTAAGAGGGGAGACCAGAAGTTAATGTGGGTGGCACCCTCCAACAGACGGGGACCCTGCAGAAAGCCAAAGTGGAAAATGGGGGAAGCCAGCTCTTGCTTGCACTGGCCTCCTCCTCTTCCTCCTCCTCTTCTTCTTCTTTTTAAAAATACTTTTTAGTTGTAGATGGAGACAATACCTTATTGTGTTTATCTATTTATTGTTTATTATTTTATTAATTTATTTTCCTGTGGTGCTGAGGATCACACCCAGGGCCCCACGTGTGCTCGGTGAGTGCTCTACCACTGAGCCACAAGCCCAGCCTGGCCTCTTCTTGAATGGTTGTGCTTTTCTGCTGCTGTCACCTGTGGACCTCAAACCCCAGGCTCTCCAGTCACTGAATGCAGACTTGCACCAGGGGCCCTGCAGGGGCTTTCAGCAATGGCCTTTTTCTTTCTTTTGAAGCTTCTACCTTCTTTACTGAGCAGCTATGGTTTCTCTGGCTCTCCAGTCTGCAGATGGCCGCTACAGGATTATCCAGCCTCTGACTGTGTGAGCAAATGTAGTAAATCTCTTCTCACAAATACATATATTTATTTGGTTCTATTTCTCTGGAGAACCCTGACCAATACAAGTGAATTTTACAATCAATATATTAAGCTGACAATACTTGAATCTAGGGACCAATCTTAATGCACAAAAAGAGAGACATATGAAAGTACAAGTACCTCTCATGAAGTAGTCTTGCCAAAAATGAAAACAAACAAACCTAAATCTGATCAAGCTTCAGGATTCCACCACCAGTTTGTAAGAAATACAGAGGACAGAAGCACATGCTAACTCCTACCGTGAGGGTACAATTGGCAAAATTCAGAACAGGGCTGCCCATGGAAAGCAACCCAGTTTTCTCAAAAAACACAGAGTGATGCAAGAGAAAGTAGGAGGAGGAAAACTCACAGATTAAAAGAGATTCAAGAGCTGGGCATGGTGGCACATGCCTGTAATCCTAGAGGCAGGTGGAGACGGGAGGATTGCAAGTTCAAAGCCAGCCTCAGCAATTTAGGGAGGCGCTAAGCAACTCAGTGAGACCCTGTCTCTAAATAAAATACAAAATAGGGCTGGGGATGTGGCTCAGTGGTCAAGTGCCTCTTAGTTCAATCCCTGGTACCCGCTCCCCCAATAAATAAATAAATAAATAAATAAATAAATAAATAAATAGTTAGATTCAAGAAACATTATCAACCAATGTCATTGTGGGCCTTGCTTAAATCTGAATTCAACCCAATATATTTTAAAAAGTATGAAACAAACAGGGAAAACAAGTAATGACATTTTCAAGGTACTGACAGTAATAGTGTGGCAATTTTTTTTTGAAGTACATCCTTCCTACTTTTTGGAGGTATGTGGGTATTAATGGATGATGTAACACCTGGGATTAACTCCAAAAGAATAACAGACATGAAAAATGTTTCGTGGTCTTAGTCATCACAGAAACACAAAACAAAATCAGAATAACACTCATACCCGCTAGGATGGCCACACTAAAAATGATAGCTAACAACAAGTTGAGGACATGGAGAAATTTGAACCCTCACACACTCTAGTGGGAATGTACAGGGGTGAAGTCACTTTGGGAAGCAGTTTGGTAGTTCATCAAATCCTTAAAAACAGTAGCCCTGTGATGACTCAGCAATTCAACTCCTAGGTATATACCCAAGAGAAATGAAAAAAATGTAGCTACAGAAAAGCTGATCTACAAGTGTTCATAGTGGCATTATCCATAATAGCTGAAATGTATTAGCAACATATAAAATGACCATAAAATGATGTGTGGATAAATGATGTGATATATGGGACAACAAAATATTATTCAATCATAAAAAGAATAAAGATGGGTACATGCCAAAGCATTATGCTAAGTAAAAGAAGCCTGTCAGAAGGGATCACATATTACATGATCTTTGAAAATGAAATATTCAGAATAAGCAAATTTACAGGAACAGAAAGTAGATCAGTGGTTGCCTAGGAATGGGAGTGGTAATGCAAATGTTTTAAAATTTATTATGGTGATGGATGTATAACTCTGTGAATGAACTAGAAACCACTAAATTATATGATTTTTAAAAAAATATTTATTTTTTAGTTTTAGGTGGATACAATATATTTATTTTACATTTTATGTGGTGCTAAGGATTGAACCCAGTACCTCAACCATGGCAGGCTAGCACTTTACCACTCAGCCACAATCCCAGCCCCATGTATGATTATTTTTAAAAAAAGAATGTTGGGGGGAAAGTGGGGAAGGATGCAGCTTATATATAATGGATCATAAGTGAAAACTGGTTTAGTGAGTAGGCTTTGACCATTACAAGCTGTGTGATCTTCAGCAAAATACTGAACCAGTCTGAACTTCAATTCCCTCAAATATAAAATTGGGTAAATGATAGAAGTCTGCATGGATTAAGAGAGGTTGATAAATTTAATGCTCTCAGAATAGTATGTGGTATGTACCCTGCTCAGTGAACACTAGGCATTGCTCTTGTCTGCCTTCCCCAGATCAGCTCCGCCAGGAGTGCCCACTTCCTCAGTCTGTCCTTCAGAATCCCCAGTCATTATGAACACCGAGTGGAGGCACAAGCCTTCCTAACTTCTCCTGATTTGTTTTATTGGCTTAGTCCTTTTGAATTTTTATGATGCTGCTTACCAAGGCATTATCTTCAACAGGTATCATTTTTTGGTGGGACTTAGTAATTTAGTTTTCTTTTTGTTTTTAGGCTACAGATACAGAGTTAGGAGGAATGGCTAGAGATGGAAGAGACTAATGGGAGTCATGTTAATCAAGTCTGAGCCAGAGGCCTCCAGTGCCACCAATGCAGGCACAGCAAAGGACAAATCCCACAGATGACCCTTCCAGTCCCCTTTCCTTTGGTGGAGGCTTTGGAAGAAGACTGTCTCAACCCAAGGTAGCTGCACGTTCTGCTGATGTCAACAGACCCACCCACTTTTCATCTAGATTTTAATATGGTCACCTGCCTTGATCTTCACTCTGGTCCCCCAACAATGGCCTCCTAAATCAGCAAAGTACTTTGGCTCCTTTTCAATAACAAAGGCTCTATATGAACCTAATGAGTGAAACTATGATAAATATTTTATAAATGGCATTCCGAGGCACGGTGCACGCACACACACACAATGGGGTTTATATCCTCACATATGCTCTCAACACAGAACTGCACTATTTTTTCTCATTCAAGTTTGCTTCAAAACAGATTTTTAAAAAATGTTTTTAATTTTGTTGTACTGTACATATCAACTGCACAAGGCAATCAGCCAAGGAGAGATTTAAACATATGGATAAAATTTCACGGCTTTGGAAAACATGGTAGAGCGAGACATCAATATGCAATTCAGTTCTGCTCTCTGGGACTGCCACTCGGCTGAGCAGGGGTCATGGGCTCAGAGCACTACCACCAGGTCTGCCATAGCTTGTGCAAACATGCAAAGGTTCCTGTGGGCTGGGGATGCAGCTCAGTGGTAGAGTGCCTGCCTGGCATCCACGAGGCCTTGGGTTCCATCCCCCCCAAACCAAAAAAATCAAAGGTTGCTGTGAAAGCTGTCTTAGAAGGGCTATTAAGTGTTGTTACTGCTCATTCACAAGCAATCCCTCCTCATGGACACAGCAGGACAGTTGAGGCCATTAGTAATGCTGGACTTCTGTGGGCATATGCATCTCATCTGTGGCCAAGGTGAGAGATTGTCATTTATAGGGAAAAATAAATTACATTAATTACATTTATTTTCCTAAATGTTATCGACTCTAGACTTTCATTCCATCTGTAAGATAAGCAAGTATGTCCAAAAAATGAGCCAACAATAAAAGTTTATTTCACTGTTACAATATCTAGGATGTGTATGTTTTTATCACTTGCCAAAATTAAAAGCTTTCTTCACTTCACTTGCATTGTCTCCTAGGCTCCCTCTGGTTTGGTAATTGAAATAGAACTGTGTACTCTGTTACTTTGTTCAGATACAACACTGACATTGATATTTTTAACCCAAATGCTGCCGCCTCTGTGTGCACAGTGTTTCTCCAAGTACACTGCTATATAGCTTGTCTTCTTCCCTGTCCCAGGTAAAGTTAAATAGAATTGAAAACTCACTGAATGGAAGTGACAGTGAAAGTTCTAGAGGTACCTTTTTTGGATGTTCCAGGTTAGGTGATGCTAAAGGTACAAGTATGTGCACCTGGGGAGCTTCAGGACAGAGCACTGTTAGTCACAGATTCCTTAGCGCATGTCTGCCAGGGTGTCTGACCACAGCAGTTCCAGCGAATGGGCAGAGTGAGTGCAGGTGCTCTCCCAGGGCAGCTGAGCTGTTCAGGATCACGAAGCAAGGATGCAAGGACTCAGACAGGTGGGCAGGGAGCTGGGGGAGAGGCAGGTGCTACAGCAGTCAGGCAGCCTTCTCGGTCTTTATTGGAACCTTGGCTCTGCCACGTTCTAGCTGTGTGAGTGGAGGGATGAATTCACTTCTTGGAGTCCCAGGTGTCTCAAAGGAAAAGCAGGAATGTTGCATATTTCAGTTTTTGAAGAGATGGAACCTCAGCAGGGCTAACAACAGGTGGGGCAGCCATGGAGGCTGGTGCTGGCTACCCAGTCTCCAGCCTCTCCCTCAGGACACTGTCATCCCACATGCCAGTCACAGGAAAATAGGAGGCTCCCAGAGACAGGATAAGGGATAGCTCAAGCTTAAAGCATGGGTTGGCCTGATTTTTCTGCCCCTACATACAGATTCCCCTATTATTAACATCTCACTTTAGTCTGGTATATTTCTCACAACTAGTGAAACACTATCAATTATTTTAATTGATACAGATTTTGTTCATTTTCCCTAATGTCCCTTTTGTTCCAGGATCCCATCCAGGACACCACAGGGCCTTTAGTCATCATGTCTCCTAGCTGGGTTTTTTTCAGACTTCCTTTTTTGTGGAAGACACTGACTATTTAAGCAATACTGGTCAGGTATTTTGTTCAATGTCCCTCAATTGGGATTTGTCTGCTAATGTTTCCTTGTTAGATTTGGGTTATGGTTTTTTTGGAGGAAGATCACAGAGGGTAAGTTCTATTCTCATCGGATCATGGTAAGGGTATGCACTATCCTCATGGCTTGTGCTGATCTTGACCTTGGTCAGCTGGTGGGCAGTGTCTGTCAGGTGTCTCCACTGTGAAGTATTACCATTCCCCCTCCTTTCCATACAGCAGGGAAGGGCATGGCCTGAACTAAAGGGGTGGGGAGTTGTAGTCCACTTTCTTGAGGGCAGAATATAAATCCTCTGTATGGAAGATTTTTCTGTTCTTCATTTATTCATCAATTGATCATTTATTTGTATCAGTATGGACTCATGGATATTTATTTTGTAAATAGACAATCCACTACATTATTTATATTGTTTCACAAACCAGTTTTGGCTACTGATGCTCTTTTCAATTGGCTCCTGTGCCTCTTTGACTACCCCTCACCCTAGCTCAACACTGTGGCATTTTAGAGCTCCTTCTTGTTTTCTGGTGCTCTGAGATACTCTGGATTCATCCCATACATGTAGGGGCCTATGTTTCTCCAAGACTTGTAGACTTGTCCTCAAGGGGCAGCCCTTAGTCTAGGGCTTTCCCCTACTACTGAGGCAATGCCCTTCTGAGTACCTACCTAAGGTCTCCCACTCTGGCTGGTGGGAGCATGAACTACTCCCTGCTCATATGAGCTCGGGCTTTGGCTGCCTGTTCTTTCCTGGTGGTTCTTCTACTGGGTGCTCTGTGAGCACAGGGCCCACACAGATATGCTGGTCATGCCCAGCTGAAGACAGGTAGGGGTGGTGATGCAGATCTTGCAAGGGCAGGTGCTCTCTCTCTGAGCAGCTCTGCTTCTCCAGTGCTTTGCCAGGTGACTTCCAGCTGCTTTGGTTTCCCACATCCTGGTCTTCTGGACTTATGGACCACTGGGCTCCACCCAAGTCCTCTCCCTGTGCTGTGTCCTGGAAACCCTCTCCAGGCTCCCCTCCATTGTGCCCTCCTGCAGGGACAACTGTCCTGCATGGTTTCATATATTTTGTGTAGTTGTTCAGTTAGGATGGGAAGTAGATCCAACCCCCGTGACTCTGTGCTTGCCTGAGCAGAAGTTCTGACTGACTCTTAAGGTCACCATACAAAGACAGAGTCCCATTTAGCAATGCCATTGACTTTCCTGGAATAGCAGTCTCATCCCAGTCGGTGATCTACACAGTGGATCATCTAACCATGTAAGGAACATGGCTTTGACAACTGTACCACACAGCAATGTTACTCTGTCCATGTCACACCGGGGGTGCTAGCGGTAGACAGTATGAACGGGGTTAGACTGGGAGGCTCCAAAGGCCCAAATGCCTTCCTGTTTCTGTATAGAACCACCAGAGCCTGCTGGGGAGAAGGACTGCCTCATCCGGGGTCAACCGTTCTTCTTAGGAGACCAGGGCCTGGGCTGACCAGCAGCAGCCAGGCATTTTAAGTGAAAACAGCCCACATGGGTGATGTGTGCCTTTCACAAAAGAAGCCTTAAAGGCCCACAGGAAATGATTGATTTTGAGGGATTTTTCTCTCATCCTGGGCAAGCTGAGGGGTGCTGGTTACCATGAGTATTCACTGATGGCTTGAAAACCCACTTGGCTAACAAGGGTTGAAGATGAAACTCATGGCTGAAAATCTCCCCTGGGGCTAGGCCCCGAATCTTCCTTATATCTGAATTACATCCCAATGACCACCCCCCCCCCCAACACACACACACAAATTCTGGAACATTGACAGGGAATCAGGATTTTCTTTTGGTCTCAATTGTTTCTCCCACAATAATGCAGCATCTTTCAAGATCTATTTTCTTTTTTTTTAAGTCTAAGAAATTCACACCAAAAGAATACTTTTCAAATACGAATGTCCAATTGATACAAGTCAGAAATACAGCAAAAAAAAAAAAAATTTCTTTAAATAGCTCACTGTGCACATCAGAATTTCTCCATCTGGTTGATGAACCTGAAATTTTCAAAATACAGCTACCAATATGTCTCTCTAAGGTAGTTAATGCCACCACTTTCTCTGTCCTCCTGTGACCAGGTGTGGGGGTATTTGCAACTGGGGTGGAAAAGCCCAGGGGCAGCACTTTCTCTGCTTGGGGACTTCCAGGTTGCCCCAGGTCCTGAGTATGGGGTCTGCTTTCAGCATCTCTGGCTTCACCCCCATCTTCTGTTCCATTCTACGCCTCCTACTACCCTCAATTTCCAGCCCAGCCAAAGCAAACAGGTACTTAGAGAAATGAAAATGCTTCTCCTCATAAAAGAGTAGAGACTCCTAACTAATGAAGCAACCATAAATGACCATGGAATTCCTATCTCTGACACAAAGTTTCTTCAAGACTTGTTTGCTATCATGCAGAGCAAGCAAGGCAGTGTCCCCTTAAGGCAGGCAATGACTAATTACCTGGTTTTAGAAATGCGAGACACTAGTCTTTAACAAGGAAGGAGTGGAGTGGGTATAGAAGGATTGAGGGGGTGCCCTGAGGTCAGCTTCAGCAGGAAGCCTGTTTGGGTTGCCCAGAGGTTTTGTGTTCAGTTGGTACTTACCCATTTCACTGAAATAAACCAAAGTCCTAATGACTGGGCCCCTTTTTAGCCCATTCCCTCAAAGGGGGGCATGGCTGTGTATTCCCACCTAGCAGACCACAGGACAAGCTGAAGCTGACTGACCATTTAGGATCTATTGATAAATGACCACAAGCTGGCCAGGGGCAGACCCCTGTGACCTCACATCCTGACAGTGCAATTAGGCCAGAAACAACCACAACACAATAATCGATCCAATGCAAATGTAGGTTCAGGCTCAAACCATAAAGAAATCACATCCTGAGCAAATCTAAGGGATGAGTTCCCCCCAAATTAAGCCATTATTTTCTAGAGTGACTGTTTATTATCCCCAGGACAACGTATGGAGCTCTCCCATGCTGGCATTTTGCCACTATGCCAGATCATCCACTGCTCTATAAACACACCATACCATCCAAGGCCTGCTCATTTTCATTCTCCCTACAACCTCCCCCCCTCGGGTCCACCTGGGAAATTCCTGTTCGTTCCTTCAGGTTCAATCCCAATGTTGCCTTCCCTGTGAGACACATGTTACCATTAACAAATAATACCCCATATTTGTTAATGGTAACATGGAGTTGATGGCTGCTACCTTCCTTCTCCAGGCTCCCATAGCTGTGTCCCACCTACGTACCAACGTTTGGTTTGGTTTTGGAATGCGAGGTGCCTGGGCTTCATTCATCTCTGGGCCCTCAAGTCCAACAAAAGATATGGCAGGGGCTCTGTGAGATGTGTGCCAGGGATAGAAAGTGAGCTGTTCTACCTTATTAGGGCAGTGCTTCAGAGTACGTTGGCATATGCTCTCTGCAGGCCATTCCATTTCCTGGGAATCAGGAAAGGAATAATTCGTAGTCCTCACAAGTACCCTAGCATTTGGCAATGTTCAACAAGAGGGAAATTGATGCTACCCAGTCTTGGACTGTACCCATGGAGACCTGGGTACTAGTGTTGGCTTTCCCACCAAGGATTCTGGGTGACTTTGAGCAAGTCTGAGCAGGTGGGCTGGAATAAATACCTAAATTGCTTCTAATCCAGTTGTACTCATGTATGCCTTCTCTTAGGTCACGTGCTCATGCACGATAAAGTCTGAATTAGTATCAAAGTTTTCTGACACTTAGCAGCTTGTCAGAGGGCCCCGATGCCACTTTATTCTCAGATGCTGAATTTGCTTTTTAAATCCATGTAATATTGGAATAATGGCTGTTCCCCAACTGGTAATGAGAGGCTGCTTTTATGAGTAAAGCCCGCATCACCAGCATGGCTTGGAGTCAGCCCATGCTGCTAACTCTAGACAGGGACTGACAGGAAACTGCATGGGCACATTCATTTCTTTCAGCAAATATGGCAACAAGGTGATGATATCCAGCAGGTCCCTAATAAAAGAGAGTGGAAAAAGGACACAGAAAAGAATAGGCGTGAGTTAAGAACAAGTAAGCACTTACAGGCACCGGGCTGATCGTGCCTCTGTTAAAATAAAAACAAGACATTTTGGTTCATGAAGGCATGCTGGGGAAAGCTGAGTTGTATCTGCTCAGTCTCGATTATGGTTCTGCTGACTGCCATGGGAACAACAGGAGCTTCATGCATGGATGGGAAGACTGCGACTACCAATACTGCATCCAAGTCTCATGGAGGCCTGTCTAAATGCAGTCCTGGCTGTTTCATTCAGTAACATTTGGTACATCTCAGAGCTGAAGATGTAGTGACAGAATTAATAGTAGTTGCTGAATGTATTTATCTTCTATCAACAAGAAGGAACAACACAGAAGGTTAAAACGAGGCCCACAGTTAGCAACTGGCTTGTTCTGGCTAGCAGCTCAAGACTCCATTTAGACAGCTAAATAAAGTCTCCCTTGTTGGAAACCCAACAGTTGATGTATCTTGGGTTGATGTCAGGACTCCCCAACAGGGTAAGTAGCCCAGGTTGTGTTTTAGTCATCTTTTTCTCTGCTCTGACTAAAAGACCTGACCAGAATAATTTTGGAGGAGAAGAAGGTTATTTGAGGGCTCATGGTTTCAGAGGTCTCGTCCATAGATAGCCAGCTCCATTCCTCAGGGCTCACAGTGAGGCTGAACGTCATGGTAGAAGAGTGTGGCTGAGGGAAGCAGCTCACATGATGATCAGAAAGCAGAAAGAGGCTCCACTGGCCAGATACAAAATTATACCACCAGGGACCCACCCCTCCATCCACACCCCACCTGCCTTCAGTTACCACTCAGTCAATCCCCACAGTGGAATGGGGAGGAGACCCTGAAATTACAGGGACAGCACTGACCAGGTTTAATTCAAGAGTTATTGACCACTGGCCTAAGAGAGCTGCCATCTCCTGGAAAGAAGAAGACAAGTGTACTACTAACAGTCACAGAAGACTAAGAGAATGACTGTCAGTGTGGGGCGAACTGCAGAGAGTGACTGAAGTCCAGGGGAAGGAGAAGAACGAAAGACTGGGAAATAAAGCGTGGCTTTGGCAGTGGCCCTTGAGATGGGTAATGAAAGTTGGGCAAGAACTCACAAAGCAGAGATGAGGACTCTGGGGGGTAAGTGTGAGTTCAGGTTTGGGGGGCATGGTGGGCATTTACAAAGTGGAAACATTCCAAATGGACTGGGCAGAGGCTGTGAAAGGAGGAAACGGCTTGGAGAATACAGTGGTACCAACAGGGCCTTGAGCATTGGACCAAACCACTAGGGTAATTAGGGAGAATGAAAAAGCACCATGCATTCTTGCAGAGAGGCATTGTGACTGCCCTCTAAGACTAGCTGGACAGCCACATTTAGGATAAATTAAAGGAGACAAGTGCAGAGAGAGCAGAGGAGATTTGGAAAGCAGTGGGTAAAGAGGAGGTAGTAAGGAGTGCCCTAGGCTGACTATCCAGCTAAAGGAGGAAAGAGGCAGATGAAAGTGAGTAGCTGGGAGGGAGCGGGAAGGTGATGCTGAGGTCCCAAGACCAGGTTTAGAAAGAGAAGTCTGATGGTTCACAATGAGCCCCATTTTATCCACAGTTAATGCCAGGTGCAGGCAGATTATCCAGCAGCAGTGGGAGATGTGAGCCCTAGGGTCAGAAGAAATTTGGCTTCAGAATCACAGCCAGGAACTGTCCCTGAACAAGGAAGAAAGGGAAGGGAAGTGAAACCAAGAGTAGCCCCTCAAGGAAGCGACATTTGCCAGGGGAAAGAGAATCAGCACTGGGAGAGGTGGGGACCCACAGAGTGCCTCTGGGGTGCCAGGCATGCCTGTCCACCAGGGAGCAGAGCATCCACAGCCAGGCTTCTCCACCCAAGTCTCCTGTGGCAGGATAAACACAGAGGGAGCCAAGAAGGGGCACAGAAGGGGTGGGGAGGGAGTCGCCCCAGGGATCCAGAAGGGTGGAGACCCTTGGCCCTTTGGTTTTAATAGGAGGAATCTATCTTCTGCTCTTGTAACTTGCCAAGCTGGATGAACTCATGACCTCTTAGGCTAGACCAGGGTCTCTTGGCATCTCTCATACACCTGAGCTGATATTATCTAGTGATTTTTTTTAAAAAAAATTAATAAAAATGCAGCCATTTTTTGGTTGTTGTTGGGTGCAGAGCAGGCTGAACTGTGTTGTCTGCAGGGCAGGCTGAACAGATGTTGGCTGCAAGATAGCCCACGCACTCAAACCCCCCTCTGTCTGGTCCTTTATCACCTGTTTATGTCAAGTCCTGCTCAAGGCTGAGCACTCAACCCCCCTTGGGCCAACAAGGCAGCTTGCAGACCCAGAGGACCCATTAGATTTGGGCTATAAAAACTCCCTCCTGCCAGGCCCCCCTCTCTCTTGCTCTTTCTCTCTTGCTCTCTCTCTTGCTCCCTCTCTCTTGCTATCTCTGTCTCTCTCCTGCGTGTTTCCTCCCTCCCTCTCTCTCTCTCTCTCTCTCTCTCTCTCTCTCTCTCTCTCTCTCTCTCTCTTCTCTTTGTTGCACTGCTGCAATAAAGATCTTTTGGTTGAAGCTTAATAAGAAAAAAATTCAGGGAATAGGGATGTAAAATAAAGGAGGAGGATTGAAATATTCATACTTAAATGTGCACAATGAAGACAGAAATGTTCAAACAAGATGCAATAGATAGATCTTAGGTGGAGACCTATATCACAAAAGCCTCATATTTTCATTGGATGCCATTTCTCTGAAGGACACTCTAGTTATATGTGTTACATTCTTGAGCTGCTTTTGAATCTTTACAGAAATAAGGAAAAATAATATGAAAAATTTCAAACATTAAAAATAGAAGATAATTTTGAAGATACCACCTGTTAGAGAAAGTTTATGCATGAGAAGGTTATTATGGCAGAAGATGACTAAGGCTGCTGTCTTTCTTTGCAATTTCTTTTCAGTACTGGGGATTGAACCCAGGGCTTTGTACATGCTAGGCAAGTGCTCTATCACTGAGCTACATCCACAGACCCTTCAATATTTTTAATTTTGAGTCAGGATCTAATTTCCCAGGTTAACTTTGAACTTGTGATCTTCTAGCCCTGGCTTCCTGAGTATCTGGAACCACAAGTGTGTACCCACCCCTCTCCCCCCCAGCAAGTGTTCTTGTGAAGCTATAGTCTCTTTTAGCAAAGCAGCCATCATCTGCAGTTGGAAGGCCTACGGATGCCTCATCGAAAGACCAAGGAAGCTCTGCTAAAACACCAAACAGATCTGTGTCATCCAATGGTACATATTATTACATGCTGGGTCAGAAAAAAATCCAAACATGAGAGCTGGGACTACAAGTGAAGCCACACTGTCAAAACTCTTTTCAACAGTTGAGCAAAAAGAGTGGTTCTCCAGGCATCCCTGAAGGTGGGGCTGGAGGTAGAAGCAATGGTTTACTATCCCCTACCAAAAAATCAGATCAGAAGTTTGTCTTACAGATATTCATGTGAAAATAGAATTACATGATAGTTCTTCCCACAACACTTACATCTCCTATTGAAGTGGAAGCTTCTTGAACACATCCAATAAAGCCATTTATTCAACTTTCTGAATAGGAAAAAAAAAAAGATCTTTTGGTTGCTCCGAGTGTTGTGGTCACTTTCCTTTCAGTTGTCACCAGCAAAAACCTTGCAGCACAGTGTCTATACTGCCCAGGGACAGTGAGCTTCTCCCCTGGGTCTGCTTTCTGCTTTTTATATTCACACTGGGGTCAGGACACACCCATAGGCCCTAGAATTGCTGGTATGATGCATGTCTGGCTTAGGACAGGTCCCTGAGCTCCCCTAACTTAATTTCCTCAATATACACTGGGGAACAGCAACTGGACCCACATCACAGGGTTTCAGGAATGTTACAGGAAGGAGTTGGGACACAGTGAATCTTAGAGAAGAACATGAGGCACGGAGTGAGCCTTATCAATGTTAACTGTGACTGTAACCCCTACTCCATGTCTAGCAGAATAAAAATCCTAAAAAGCAATAACCACCATTGGCCCAAGTTCAGTATCTTGGTTGGATACTACTAGGTGTGGGGACCAAAATGCAGGTCACAGCTAGATTTTCCAGTGGAAACTACCTCTGGAGTCAGTCAGATTTTTAAGCCCATGAGCAGAAAACACCCCACACTCCAGAGAAAGAAGGTGAACTGTGTGTGACTTGGGAGGAAGGCAGCAGTGGGTAGACTGCTAATTGATTCCCTGATCACTTGTTTCCACAACACGATTCTCCATGTTGTCGAGGCAGTTAGCAACTCTTGACCTTTAATGCTTCCTGATTTACTCTCAAATGAGCAAAGAGAAACAGGGAAAGACGAAAACTTACAGGGATCAAGCAGTGAACTCCGTGGTCTAGTTGCTTTTTTGGGGGGATGAAATTCTGTCATCCTGCTTTCAAAGTTTAAAGTGACATTTCAATGACAGATTCGTACTATTCAAAATACCGAATACATCTCTGTATCTTGTTCAGTTCTTCATGGAGAAGCTCACTATTGGCATGGGTCACTGTCACAAGGAAATACTATCTTGACTCTCATTTCAAAATTCACGGGGTGAAAAGGTGAAATTGCTTTGATGAAGCAGAAGAGGTGAAACTACCTGATGGTAGTCAGGAAGTCATCTGTTGTCTCTGCCAGGTGGTGTGAGAAGAGGGACTAGTGGGAAAGGGGCGTGAGGGGACTTCCTGTGGTGATAGAAAGGTCCTATGTCTTGTTTTGGAAAGTGTTATAAAAATAATTGTTACAATTCATCGAACTGAATGAGTAAGATAGGTGCATTTTACATAAGTAATATTTTAATACAAATTAAAAGAAGTAAACGAATTCTATGTGATCACCCAAAGTTGCCTTCCGCAGTCACAAGCACTGGTATAGAACAGGGAAGTGTGTGCCCTGTCCCACTCTGTTTAGGGCACTGGATAGTCACACTCCAGGTACAATTTCTCATGGGCACCCTAACAGACAGCATCTAGTCTATCCTCCTGGACTAGATGTATGGCTTGGCGTTCGGGCAGGAGCCCCTTCCTTCTGGCCATGTAGAGAGCTGTTGGCAATGCTCTCGGTGCACTCCTTCCTTCTGTAGCACCCCTGGGAGTATTAATGACTTAGATAGCAGAAGTCACTTCATAGCTTGGGTTTGGGGGATAAATACAACAGAGGTTATGGAGCGCCTCTGCAGACACCCACCTCGTCTGTATAAAGAGGTGTGCCCTGTGGCTTCTGCAGAATGCCAAGTGACTGCTGACACACTACTGATTACAACTGCTCTGTTTGCAACCTGTGTCATGCGGCCTCTGCGCTGTCACTTTGCAGAGGAATTTTGCCAATAACTCACTCTGCTTTTTCTCTGAGTATAATGTTAAATTGAAACATATGGATTTGCTAATATTAACCATTCTGGATTTTTTTAAAGTGGGAGTTTCATGTTTCAAACTGTATTTGTTATTCATTTTATAATTTATTTAGCTGGATGGCAACTTGTACCAACTTTTCAAACTAAGATACTACTACATACAGTTTTTTTCACTTCCTCACCATTAATGACAATATTCATCACTTTTGCACTAAAACACTATTATTTTAATCTGTTCTAGAAATCCCAATAGGTAATAAAGTCATCACTGTACTTTATGTTAATAGATACCATCATAATACTATAATAACATAGCACATAAATGTGTACCTAAGCATTCTGTACACATTTAACTCATTTATTCTTCACAATAACTCTGAGGATGAGTTCAATTATCTCCATTTACAGATGAGAAAACTATTTAACAGAATTCCATACCAGACAATTACCAAGGGCTAGAGTTGAATGGTTCCCCATTGCAAGTAAATTCAAATTTTCAGATGTTCTTTATCACACTTTCTATTTATATTTTTCTTTTTTGTCTGCTTTTGAAATATCATTACACTTGCAGATTTACAATTTACAGTCACGTTAGACGCCTGTTAACTACTACCACTTGCATGTTGATTTGAGTTCCAGCATTTGCATATTATTTTCCTTTTCTGGACTTCAATGAATGATTATGAAACACTGATCCAATCACTAATGGAAAAGCAAATTTAGCACATGTAAATATTAACATGTAAATAAGACAAAATACATCTGAAGATAACTACATCCTTCTAACTAAATGTTCCCCAAATAGTGACCAAGACAGTCCTCACTGCAAATGTGCAACACCTAATCCCCTTTGCAATGGACTGAATACTTTTGTTCCTCCCCCAGCCCTAATTCATATGTTGAAATCCTAGCCCCAAGGTGATGGTGTTAGGGGGTGGAGGCCCTGGGAGGTGATTAGATCATGAGGGCGGAGTCTTCATGAAAGGGATAGTGCCCATATAAAAGATCCCCACTCCTTCTGCCACGTTAGGACAGTGAAGACATCCATCTATGAACCAGGAAATGCGCCTATTATGATTTGGATATGAGATGTATCCCCTAAAACTCATGTGCTGGGCCATGCAGGGTGTTCAGAGGTAAATGATTAGATTACCAGAGCTGTGAATCCATAAGGAGAGCAATCTATTTGACAGATTAATAATCTGAATGGGCTACTGAGTGGTAACTACAGGCAGGAGGGCATGGTTGGAGGAAGTGGGTCAGTGGGGTATGAGCTTGGGGATTATATGTTGTCCCTGTCCCCTTTCTCTGTCTTTCTCTTGTTCTCTCTCTGTTCCCTGGCTACCATGAACTAGCAGCTCTCCTATGCCACACCCTTCAGCCTTGATGTTCTGCCTCACCTCAGGCCCAGAGCAACGAAGTTGGCTGACCATGAAATGAACCTCTGAAGCCATGAGCCAAAATAGACACTTTCTCAGGTACTTTGGTCACAGTGACAAAAAGTGGACTAACACAGGGCCCCTTCAGCAGACACCAAATCTCCTAGCACCTTGATCTTGAATTTCTCAGCCTGCAGAATCATCAGAAATAAATTTTTGTTATTTATAAGCTATACAGGCAATGACACTTCATTATACCAGCCCGAATGGACTAAGTCATTCATCATAAAAACGATTTGACCAGGGTAGTGTATCACTCTGTCTGCATAACCCACAGGAAGAAGAATACTGCATCACCCAAGGGAGGAGTGCCCGGGAAGAAGGGGGATGGGGGGACTGGGTCAGAGAGGAGGAGAAGAAGCGGAGTAGAGGCAGAGTAGAAGGCTCAAGCCAGAAGGCTACAGAGGTTTGGAGGATCCTTAGATGGGAAAATCAGGAGCCGGAATCTGCACAGCATCTTCTGGGGGTGGCAGGATCTCTATTCGAGAACCCTGGGATAGAGGGTGGCAGAACATTAGGACCTGAACCTTCAGAAGCCCTGGTGACAGGCCCTTGTGGCCACCTCTGCATAGAAGCAGAGGAGCTGTCTACTTTATGGGACTCTCAGGCTTGGGTCTGAACATTTATGACTAAGGTGATATGACCAGGTGATGAGGTTGAGAGTGCCTTCCCCAAATGTCCTGAAGACCTTCACCAACCTGGCGGTGTATGTGGTGAAAGGAGGGGAGGCCATGAGTAGGGATGAAATCAAATTTAGCCAGAAGAAATTTAGAAAATGTAGACAAATAGAATTGTGGCAGAAAACAAATACCAACTATAAATCTATTACTAAGAATACAATGGGGTTTCTGCAAAAATCACAATTAATCTTTTATTTCACATTCCCACTAAAATTATCAAACTGCAATCACCCACCCACCACTAGTCAGCCTCCAGAGACCATTGGGGGTCCACAAACTTTATTTTACAAATCAACACATTGGATCTTAAGCAACATAAGGGCAGGGACACTAGCTCCTAACTGAAAGTAAGCACACAATAAAAAACTGTCTAATGGATCTGATGTTTAACTCCAGTTATGTTTATGGCTTCAGAATCAAAGCACAGTATGCAAATCTCCCATCTTGGGGGCTACCGGAGATTCACGTCCCAACCTCATTCTTTGGAACCAACACAGAATCCATAACATTGCATGGTTATCTAAGCTTTGAAAACTATCTGAATTTTACTTAATGAGAATTATAAGAAAAGTAATTTGTTTCCATGCAAAAATTTTGCCTGTGAATGTTTTCAGGCTTGAGAAGATACCCTCATAAACACCAAAGAGCTGATATCTACAAAACTGAACCACTGTGTGTGGGAGCCCGAATCTGAACAGCATCTTCTGGGAGTGGCAGAATCTCTATAGGAGAATCCTGGGATACAGGATGACAGAACATTAGGACCTGTGCCTTCTGAAGCCCTGGTGACAGGCCTTTTTGGCCAACTTTGCATAGAAGCAGAGGAGCTGTCTGATTTTAAGGGACTCTTAGGCTCACCAAAGGCCCCTCATGTGAATTTTATGGTATCCCCAGTGACTGTGAGGACAGAAACATCCCAGAGGGTTAGGACAGGTAGGTCAAGATGTTCTATTTGAACTGCTGGTCCATCTCTAGGCCTCCTGGCCTGGGATAATCACTCCTCCTTCTCCCAGCCTAAAATGTTTGGGGACATGGCAGTGCATGGAAGCAAAAGGAAACCTAAAATAAATTCATGACAAATTGTAATTAACTATAAAACCTCAGTAACCAAGATCTTGGGACAACTTTAAGCTGCCTTGTATCATTTTTAGTAAATGTCAGATTGAGCATTTTTAAATAAATAAGATAACAACTTCCTAATAAGTCTTAGGGATAGTCTAACAGTGGCCCAGATCTCCTATTCCTTCTATAGTTTTAAAAATTGACCTTCACCAATTTATTAGTGAATTGCCTTTCTGCCAAATTCTAGAAACACTCATAATTTTAGCTTAATAGATATACATTTCTATCATCAAAGAAAGATTAAAGCTACATTTCATCTTCTCTATTTACTAAGGCAAAAAGCACACATAATACTATAGAAAGGTAAACAATATAAAGTTTCCTGTATTAATTCTCATAAATAAAAATATTGAAGCAATCAGAGCTTGTATCTCATAGAATAATTAACTGATCATGATTAAAATAGATGTCATTCATTGTAAAAGCTATCTATGCTAAGCCTCAGGCTAGCATCATTCTGAATGGACAAAAGTTAAAGGCATTCCCTCTAAAATCTGGAACAAGACAGGGATGCCCTCTATCACCACTTCTATTCAATATAGTTCTCGAAACACTGGCCAGAGCAATTAGACAGACGAAAGAAATTAAAGGCATAAAAATAGGAAAAGAAGAACTTAAATTATCACTATTTGCAGATGACATGATTCTATACCTAGAAGACCCAAAAGGGTCTACAAAGAAACTACTAGAACTAATAAATGAATTCAGCAAAGTGGCAGGATATAAAATCAACACGCATAAATCAAAGGCATTTCTGTATATCAGCGACAAAACTTCTGAAACGGAAATAAGGAAAAACACTCCATTCACAATATCCTCAAAAAAAATAAAATACTTGGGAATCAACCTAACAAAAGAGGTGAAAGATTTATACAATGAAAACTACAGAACCCTAAAGAGAGAAGTAGAAGAAGATCTTAGAAGATGGAAAAATATACCCTGTTCATGGATAGGCAGAACTAACATCATCAAAATGGCGATATTACCAAAAGTTCTCTATAGGTTTAATGCAATGCCAATCAAAATCCCAACGGCATTTCTTGTAGAAATAGATAAAGCAATCATGAAATTCATATGGAAAAATAAAAGACCCAGAATAGCAAAAGCAATTCTAAACAGGAAGTGTGAATCAGGCGGTATAGCGATACCAGATTTCAAACTATATTACAGAGCAATAGTGACAAAAACAGCATGGTACTGGTACCAAAACAGGCGGGTGGACCAATGGTATAGAATAGAGGACATAGAGACTAATCCACAAAGTTACAACTATCTTATATTTGATAAAGGGGCTAAAAGCATGCAATGGAGGAAGGATAGCATCTTCAACAAATGGTGTTGGGAAAACTGGAAATCCATATGCAACAAAATGAAACTGAATCCCTTTCTCTCGCCATGCACAAAAGTTAACTCAAAATGGATCAAGGACCTTGATATCAAATCAGAGACTCTGCGTCAGATAGAAGAAAAAGTTGGCTCCGATCTACATATTGTGGGGTCGGGCTCCAAATTCCTTAATAGGACACCCATAGCACAAGAGTTAATAACAAGAATCAACAAATGGGACTTACTTAAACTAAAAAGTTTTTTCTCAGCAAGAGAAACAATAAGAGAGGTAAATAGGGAGCCTACATCCTGGGAACAAATTTTTACTCCTCACACTTCAGATAGAGCCCTAATATCCAGAGTATACAAAGAACTCAAAAAATTAGACAATAAGATAACAAATAACCCAATCAACAAATGGGCCAAGGACCTGAACAGACACTTCTCAGAGGAGGATATACAATCAATCAACAAGTACATGAAAAAATGCTCACCATCTCTAGCAGTCAGAGAAATGCAAATCAAAACCACCCTAAGATACCATCTCACTCCAGTAAGATTGGCAGCCACTATGAAGTCAAACAACAACAAGTGCTGGCGAGGATGTGGAGAAAAGGGTACACTTGTACATTGCTGGTGGGACTGCAAATTGGTGTGGCCAATTTGGAAAGCAGTTTGGAGATTCCTGGGAAAGCTGGGAATGGAACCACCATTCGACCCTGCTATTGCCCTTCTCGGACTATTCCCTGAAGACCTTAAAAGAGCATGCTACAGGGATACTGCCACATCGATGTTCATAGCAGCACAATTCACAATAGCTAGACTGTGGAACCAACCCAGATGCCCTTCAATAGATGAATGGATAAAAAAAATGTGGCATCTATACACAGTGGAGTACTATGCAGCAATAAGAAAATGACAAAATCATAGAATTTGCAGGGAAATGGATGGCACTAGAGCAGATTATGCTTAGTGAAGCTAGCCAATCCCTAAAAAACAAATACCAAATATCTTCTTTGATATAATGAGAGCAACTATGAACAGAGCAGGGAGGAAGAGCAGGAAGAAAAGATTAACATTAAACAGAGACATGAGATGGGAGGGAAAGGGAGAGAAAAGGGAAATTGCATGGAAATGAAGGGAGACCCTCATTGCTATACAAAATTACATATAAGAGGTTGTGAGGGGAATGGGAAAATAAACAAGGAGAGAAATGAATTACAGTAGATGGGGTAGAGAGAGAAGATGGGAGGGGAGGGGAGGGGGGATAGTAGGGGATAGGAAAGGTAGCAGAATACAACAATTACTAATAGGGCATTATGTAAAATTGTGGATGTGTAACCGACGTGATTCTGCAATCTGCATTTGGGGTAAAGTTGGGGGTTCATAACCCACTTCAATCTAATGTAAGAAATATGATATGTCAAGAGCTTTGTAATGTTGTGAACAACCAATAAAAAAAGAATAAAAAAATAGATGTCATTACTTTTGCACCCACTGGCCCCCACCCAAAGTATTATTTTTTAACATTGTGGGAAAATGCTACTAGTAATCTGTTTGAGAATATATTTTGCCAACAGAATACTTGGAAATACTTTACTTTCTGGCATTCTAGTATACAATAATTTCTAGCAGAGAAAAAGAGGCTAAGCTGTTTTTTACTTTGCTGTTTGGGTGATAAACCCTCAACAAAACATTTGAAGATGATATGCATCCTTGGTTTTCAAAGGACTAACCTTTTGGATATTTTTTAGAAGTTACCCCCATAGCACCAGGTGAGGTGGTGTACACACCTGTAATCCCAGTGGCTTGGGAGGCTGAGGCAGGAGGACCACTAGTTCAAAGCCAGCTTTAGCAGTGAGACATTGAGTAACTTAGTGAGACCCCGTCTCTAAAGAAAAATATTAAAAAGGGCTGGCAATGTGGCTCAGTGGTTAAAGTACCCCTGGGATCAATCTCCGTACCAAAATAAAAAAGTTAGCCCAGATGATGTCGAGAACAACAGTACAACAAAACAGAAGTTTGAGAAAGGATAGACCAGGTTAAAAAATAGACAAAAGAAGTTTGAAAATAGAGTAAACACACACATATATGCAGAGTGCTATATTTTGTATCTGATAAGCCACCATCTACATTCCATCTACATTACTGCTCCCAAGATCTATTTTAATATTTACTATATGTTAATAAAAGCGAGTAACAAAAGGCTCCACAGCTCAGCCACACGCCACGAGCAGGCCATCAGAGAACAATGTATTAAAGTTATCAGAACAGAAAAAAAAGGGGAGAGAATTGAACAATAGCAGAGGAGGTAGAGAGGGAAGATGGGAGGGGAGGGGAGGGGAGGGGGGATAGTAGGGGATAGGAAAGGTAGCAGAATACAACAGTCACTAATATGCCATTATGTAATAATGTGAGTATGTAACAGTTGTGATTCTGCAATCTGTATTTGGGGTAAAAATGGGAGTTCAAAACCCAATTGAGTCTAATGTATGAAAGATGATATATCATGAGCTCTGTAATGTTTTGAACAATCAATTAAAAAAAAATAAAGTTATCAGAACAGAGACATTTCCATTGGTCCTTTTGCTCACATTATTTTAGAGCTGACCGAGTTTACCATTCCCTGCTTTTATTTCATTTTAATGACTAATTTTCCATCATCTTTACTGTTCTTTTAAGGAAGAAGCGAGAGATGGTGAAAGCAAAGAGACTGCTAGCAATGAAACTGTGGGTCCTTGATCTCAGCACTTGGAACAACTGATTGTGAGACAGAAGCTGTCACCCGGCTTCTGACACTCATTAGTAGCCTCTACTGTGCACCTGTCCCAAGATGATGTGACGTCCTGGGGCACCAGTGCGTGTTTTATTCATATTCATATTGACGTGACATGACTCTTGAGTGCATGCTTCCCAAGACGTGTCCTGCGTCTCTAGGCTGTGCAGAGGCCATGTGCAGTGGCAGCCCCGAGGGAGTGGTGACTTATGGTGGCTCAGGCGAAGGCCACTAATACCGGGTTTCTGTGTGTTTGACCAACAGCCTTTGCAGATGGAGGTGCACTCGGGGCTCTAACTCTCCGGGGGCTGCTCGGGGCACAGCCCAGGTAATCCCAAAGACTTAGTGCATCTGTGCCTCCCAGGCTGGTGCCCATGGTGACTGCATGCTTGTCGCAGCCTGGCAGGCCATTTGTCTGCTCCAGTCCACCAAATCCTGATGATCCTTCTGGGCCCTAGGCGCTAAGCTCTTCATACCTCAAATCTTATTTAATGTTCATGTGGAAAAGCAACTGCTATTTGCTGTGCTCATAAAAGTCTTGTTGAAAATTAACAGCTTGCTTGAATGAAAACATGGAGGAAAGTATTTATGCTCTTCTGGGGTCATCTGGGAAAGAAATACCCCTGGCAAGGAAAGCACTGGGACAGTGGGAGCAGTGGGGACAGAGGAGTCCTCTCCAAAAAGGTGGGGCTTTTTGTGAACTGCCAGCCTGGCCCACGTCCCAACCTCATCTTAGCAGGAAAGATATTTAAAAGGTCAAGAGTCTTTATGTCTGTCCCTAGTTTTGAGCATCTCTCAAATATGTGCCACTAATCGCGAGTTGACACAATGGTTAAAATTGACAAATAATTAAAAGCACATGACCATTGGGCACACTTTCTATTTTTGTGTTTACAAGACCCCTCAAAATTAATTAAACAAAACCAAGCACACTCTCCCAAATATCTACATTTTATTTTTAATGTTCAATAAAGAATAAAACAAAACAGAACTAGGTGATGCAGAGAGGCCTCCTTAGGCTATCGTCGGGGGAAATCAAGATCTAAATATTACTAATCAGAAAAATACTAATGTACAGTTTAGCAAATGAATGTACTTGTAGCTCCAGACTTGAACTAAGACATTTTCAAAGTAAACTTTAGATGTGTTTGTTCTAAGCCCTCTCCAGTCATTAGAAGAGGCATATGGGGACTGTGGGTACAGTACATGCTCGGCATGCATTAGACCCTGAGTTGGATCCCCACCACCACACACAAAAGGTGTATATGATGCCTTGGGACTTCTAATAAGGCTAAAATGCTTCCTAATGCTTCCCACAAAAAAGTACAGAGTGTACTTGGGGACCAGAGGGCAGTCCAACATAGTTAGGTTCAAAGATGGCAAGGGGGAAGGTTCTGGGGGACAAAGTAAGGTTGGCCATGAATGTCATTTGAGTTTCTGAACAGCAGTGTTGTTCTCAAACTCTGATAGTCACCTAGGAGCTTTCAAATCTTGGAGCAAAGCCCCAGTCCAGACCTGAGAAATGGGTATTAGCAATTTTTACAGCTTTCTGGGTAATTCAGAGTGCTACTAAATTGAGAACCAGTGTTCTGGGTATGTACTTTTTCAGACTTTAATGTAATACACATCTCCTGGGACCTTGTGAAGTTGAAGACTGTGATTCAATAGGTCTGGGGTGGGGCTTGAGATCCTACATTTAACAAGACCCCACAGGATGCTGAGGCTGCTGGTCCACACTCCAGTTTGAGTGGCAAAGTGCAGACAATGAACCACTTCCAAAAATTTCCATAAGGGTGTAATGTAACCAAAGCTGAGCTTTCCAAAGATCAACTAAGCATCCCTTTTAGCATAAGGGGAGAGCATGAAGAGGGACCAGTAAGGAAACAAAAAAGAAAGGTGGGGTTAGAGAGGCCTGAATTCCGGTTAGGAGGCTCTCTGAAAAGTAACCTTATCATACTCAATGCTACCCACAGGGGCTATAGCCATGGGGTGGGCATGTAAGATGCCATATTAGGATCCAAAATATCCTATGAGATTATAATCTACTTCACTAGTCTGAATTACCACCCAGCAGAGTGCAGGGCCTTTGACTTTTAGACTTGTGAAAAGATTCATCACTCCCCGTATCACTTCGTCTCTCCTTCCAGAGGCATTGCCCATGCCTCTACCCGCTTGTAGCTAGAGGGCCTCATAACGGCTTCTGAGCAGGTGGGATGCTTTCTTCTTTGCAACCTGGGCTGTCCCAGGAACAACTGAGAGTAGAGCCTCTGCAGCCTCACTTGGTGTGTTATAATGACATGGAGATGCCCCATCCACAAGTGATCATAGTGAGAAATACACTTTTGTTGGCTTAAAATCACAGAGATTGTCAGGTTATTTGCCATTACAACACAAGCCTGGATGATTCTATCTGATACACCAAATGGGAAATCCACAGCCTAAGAGCAGTTACCAGGAACCCAGCAAATGTGACCTGAGGGTCCTAGTGCCCAAATCCCATTTGTAAATAGGATGCTGCTTGAAGATCCTGATTCTAATGATTCCCCTAACCCCCAGGAATCCAGGGGAAAACTTGGTAAGGGCCACATTTCAGAAGGGTTTCCTATGCTCCTGAAATTTTTACCGTCAATGAGAAATTTCCAAAATGAGTAGTCTCGGCTGTGTTGTGTTCTCCACCCCACTCCCACCCACATGGCTACTATTACTTAACTACTTGGCTTTCATTTATGCTCTCTACTTCAATCCAGACTCCATTTTCTATATCCAGAGTTCTAACTAAGTAGCATGATACGAATATGTTAAGATTCAAATAATACCAGGTGATTTTTTAATTAAAAAAATAAGTGTTGCTTTTAAGTTGAAGACTTAGTTTGATATTCTTTTTAGACCTCTCACTGCACCGAACCAAAGACAGTTCAGAGGGCTCTAATGTTACTCTGCTAAACTTCACCCTGAAATTAGATATCTGAAGTCTGCAAATGAATGTAAAACAGATTCTGCGTGAACACAGTATTAAAACAATGACCTGAAACCACTTCAAAGGTGACTCTTCAATTCTAGTTTTATCTCATGACTTGTCTTTGTTTGCTGAAAGCAATACTTATTTCTTCAGTGAGTAATGAGCAGTGTCTAGTATTCTTCTTGCACTGTACAGTATCAAGAAATGGAATAAGTACTGCATTAAGAAATCTGCATTTCTAAAGTGAATTGATGAATAAATTGAACCCAGATTTCTCAATGGTAAAATGAAGGAGTTAGAAGTCTTTTCTATTCCAAAGTTTAAAGCAATGCTGGGTTAGGATTCCCTTTAGTAGGGGATGTGACTATCCTGGCTAGAAGTTAGAGTTCTTTTCAAAGAATGGCTGGATTTGTTCTCCTTGACTTTTCCCAGACTCTTACAAACCCTCCAATTCTCCATCCATCAGTTTACCTTTCATATAATTCAGTTCAAAAAATAATTTCCAAATTAATTCTAATCAATGATCAGTTTGGCCACCAATTTTATATCTCAGACATAATCTCACAACTGTTATCTGTGTCTGAATTTGCAGTCTTTAGAAAAAGTCCATGTGAGCTTATTGGTATTTTCCAAATTTTGACAATGATGTATCACTTTGGTAAACAGAAAAAAGAGGATTTACATGCATGGAATTGGACAAGGTCTTAGAAAATGTCTTTGCAAAAACTCTATTTTTTCCCTATTTCTGCTAGGCTGAAATAGTCATCTACCTAGATGTTAGTCTTGACTCCCAAGAGATTCTAATTGGTTTTGCTAAAATTTTTATTATTTTTTTTATTTATTGATATCTGTTTTTCATGGTGGGATAAGTTCTATCTGTCAGCAGAAGATGATCTATTTGATCTACTTACATAGGCTGTTTCCTGCAAATAGGGCCCTAATAAATAATGGCTTTCACATTGCATTTTCAAAAATTAAATCATTAATAAATTCCTTTGTATTTTTTAGGTGTTTTCTATGCACAAAAAGTTTAAGTTTCTACAAACACAAAATGGGATAACAGTCTGCAGAATGTTGCATAACTTGATTCTTTCAGAATATCTTTGCCTTCTTTACTTATTGGTGTATAGAACTGTTCATCATAACTGCTAGTATTCCATTGTATAAATGTTCTATAATTTATTTAATCAGCCCTCTATTGATGAACAGTTCTGGAATTATATGCAACATTATAATGAATATACCACACCTCTTTGAACACTTGCATTAAGATATTTATGGAAAAAATAAGTTCTGTGTCAAAGAGTATGTGTATTTTCCCAGATTCACTGCAACCCCCCCATCAAAATACTGATGACATTCTTCACAGAACTAGAAAAAATAGTCCTAAATTCATTTGTATGAACACAAGACCCAGAATAGCCAAAGCAATATTAAGCACCCCCCCACACACACAAAAAAAAAAAAAAAAAAGAAAAGAAAAAGAAAAAAAAAGCAATGCTGGAGGCTGGAGGCATCACAATAGCTGACTTCAAGTTTATAGTAGCCACAGAGCTGTAGTAATAAAAACTGTAGTACTGGTATAAAAACAAACACCTAGACCAATGGAACCAAATAGAAGACACAGAGACAAATCAACATCTGATCCTTGACAAAGGTGCTAAAAACATACATTGGAGAAAAGAAAGCTTTTAAACAAATGGTGCTGGGAAATCTGGTTATCCACATCTAGAAGAATAACGTAGACCCTTATCTTTTACCCTGCACAAAAATCAACTTGAAATGGGTCAAAGACCTTGGAATTAGACCATAAACCATGCAACTCCTAGAAGAAAACATAGGATCAATGCTCCAGCTTTTAGGTATAGTCAGTGACTTTCTCAATAGAACCCTGAAAGCTCAGGAAATAATGCCAAGAATTAATAAATGGGACAGCATCAAATTTAAAAGCTTCTGCACAGCAAAGGGAACACTCAGGAAGGTGAAGAAAGAACTCACAGAATGGAAGAAAATCTTTGCTAGTTACTCTCTGACAGGATTAATATTTAGAATATATAAAGAGCTCAAAAAACTTGAGACCAAAAAAAATCAAATAACCCAATTAATAAATGGGCAAATGGACTAAACAGATTCTCAAAAAAAAAAAAAAAAGAAATACAAATGGTCAACAAAATACATGAAAAAGTGTTCAACATCATTAGCAATTAGAGAAATGGAAATCAAAAGTACACTGTGATTTCATTTCATACCAGTCAGAATGATCATTATCAATAATATAAATAATAAATGCCAAAGAGGATGTGAAGAAAAAGGAACAATTTTTTTTTTTTTTTTTTTTTTTTCATTTGGCATAACAATTTTACACTGTTAGTAGGACTATAAATTAATACAACTGCTCTGGAAATCAGCATGGAGGCTGTTCAAAAGACTAGGCATGGAACCACCATATGAAGAAGCTATAGCACTTCTTTCTTTACCCTGAAGAATTAAAGGCATTTTACTACAGTAAATGTACCCATGTTATAGCAGCAGAATTCAGAATAGCTAAACTATGGAACCAGCCTAGGTGCCCACCAACGGATGTATAAAAAAAGAAAATGGGATGGATATATATCCATCCTCTCCCTACTCCTCTCATATATGAGTTTTATAAAACTTATATATATATATATATATATATATATATAATGGAGTTTTATTCAGCAATAAAGAAAAATGAAATATTCTGACATTTATAGAAAAATGGATGGAACTAAAGACCTTCATGTTAAGCAGAATAAGTCAAGCAGAAGGTTAAGGGTCAGATGTTTTCTCTCATATGTAGAAGCTAGAGAGGAAAAAGGAAAACAAAAGTAGGAGTTGATCTCCTCAAAATCTAAGGGAGATGAATAGAGGAAAGGGCCAAGAAGTGGGAAATCTGGAGGAAGGGGAAAGTGCTGGGGGGTAATATTAGCTAAATTATATTGTTACACTGTGCGCATGTTCAAATATGTAACAACAGATTCCACCAACATACACAAACACAATGCACCAATAAAGATGAGGAAAAAATAGAGTATGTGTAATTTCTATCTTGATAAAAAAACGTAAAACTGCTTTCTAGAAGAAGCATGATTTGTCTTTCCACAAATATTGTACATGAACAAGGCATGCATTTGACAGAAGTGAATAGCATCCCAGTTGGTTTCAGAATCCACCCTTAGACACCAAAATTGAAGAAGGCGCAAAAGTCCCTTAGTGAAAATGGTGTAATATTGCAGAGAACCTACATACAGCCTTCCATATGCTTTAAGTCATTTCTAAATGATTTATGATACCTAATACAATGCAAATGCTATGTAAATTGTTGTTACTATTTGTTTAGGGAATAATGACAAGAAAAGAAAATCTGAACATATTTGGTACAGATGTAATTTTCTCCCCTAGATATTCCAATCTGTGCTTGGTTGAATTCTCACTTGTGGAACCCACAGGTAAGAGTATCAACTGCATTACCAAACCTTTATACCATTGCCACTCTGACAGATGAAAAATTGTGACTTGTGTTTGGTTATTAATTTGTATTTCATTAATCATGACTGAGACAATATACCCTTTTCATATGTTTACTACATTTCTCACTGTCACCAATTGTATGAGTTCTTTGTTTTATTAAGAAAATTAGAGGAGATCCAAGATGGTGGGGCAGAGGGAGGCAGCATTCTGTGTTGCTCCATGACCTGGGGCTCAAGTAGTGAGAATATTGCTTCTCTTTGAGCAATATTCCTGTTCCTGCGCAGGAATCACGGTCACCCTGTCAGTGGCTTCAGGCCTCAGTGTCAGAGTAGGTCTCCCAACTACTTGCCCTTGTAGAACTATGGGGTACCCCAGCAGGACCATTGGCATCAGCACCGGCACCGAACTTTCGGCCATCCACCCAAGCAGAAATCATGGACACCACTCCCTTGCAGGACACCCAACAGCTTCCCATGCACAGGAACTCTGGCCAACACTCCTGTGTGGACCCCCATCTACCAACGTGGGGGTCCCCCATCACTGCCATCTTGGGACTCTATAGCACTAGAGACAGTCCCCTATGCAGCAAAAGATTATTTTGACAAAGAGTTACATAACAAATACAGGAAGCAAAAAGAAAAAAAAAACCCAGAAATCCTTGAAATGAAAGAAATAATAAACCAGATTAAGTTCAATTCAAAGCATCACCAATGGATTACACCACTTGGAAGACAGGACCTCAGACAATGAAGACAAAATATATAATCTTGAAAAGAATGTAGACCACGCAGTGAAAATGGTAAGAAACTATGAGTAGACCATTCAAGAAATATGGGATAGCATAAAAAGGCCAAATTTAAGAGTTATTGGGATAGAGGAAGACATAGAGTTCCAAACCAAAGGAATAAGCAATCTATTCAATGAAATAATATCAGAAAATTTTCCAACATAAAGAATGAATTGGAAAACGAAATTCAGGAGGCTTACAGAATGCCAAATGTCCAAAATCACATGAGATCTACACCAAGGCACATTATAATGAAAATGCCTACCATACAGAATAAGGAGAGAATATTAAAAACCATGAGAGAAAAAAAATCAGATTACATATATAGGTGGAAACAATTAGATTATGTGCAGATTTTCAACCCAGACCCTGAAAGTTAGAAGATCCTGGAACAACCTGTATCAAGCTCTGAAAGAAAATGGATGCCAACCAAGAATCTTATATCCAGCAAAATTAAGCTTTAGATTTAATGATGAAATAAAAATCTCCCATGATAAACAAAAGTTAAAAGAATTTACAACTAGAAAGCCGGCACTACAGAACATCCTCAGCAAAACGTTCCATGAAGAGGAATTGAAAAACAACAATGAAAATCGGCAAAGGGAGGTACTACACTAATGGAAAAACTAATCAAAGGAGAAACCAAGTCAAGTTAAATACCAAAAATAAACAAAAATGGCTGGGAATACAAGTCATGTCTCAATAATAACCCTGAATGTTAATGGTCTAAACTCACCAATCAGAATACACAGGCTGGCAGACTGGACTAAAAAGAAAGACCCAACAATATGCTGCCTCCAAGAGACTCATCTCTTGGAAAAGACATCCACCAACTGAAGGTGAAAGGTTGGGAAAAATTATATACCACTCACATGGAATGTGGAAGCAAACAGGTTTTCTATCCTTATATCAAATAAAGTAGACTTCAAGCCAAAGTTAATCAAAAGGGATAAAGGATATTTTTATACTGCTTAAGGGAACCATTCATCAACAAGACATAACAATAATAAATTAATATGCTCCAAACAATGAAGTGTCTACGTTCATCAAACAAACTCTTCCCAAGTTCAAGAGTCAAATAAATCACAACACAATAATTCTGGTTGACTTTAACACACCTCTTTCACTACTGGATAGATCTTCCAAATGAAAGCTGAACAAAGAAACCATAGAATTCAATAATACAATCAATAACTAGACTTCACTGACATATATAGAACGTTTCATCCTTCAATGACTTTCTTCTCAGTAGCACATGGATCCTTCTCAAAAAAGCAACTCTTAGCAAATATAAAAAAACAGAGATAATACTCTGTATTCTATCCGATCATAATGGAATGAAATTAGAAATCAATGATAAAATAAAAAATAAAAGCTACTCCAAAACCTGGAGAATAAATAATATGCTACTGAATGAACAATGGGTTGCAAAAGACATCAAGGAGGGGATTTAAAAATTCTTAGAGGTGAATGTGAACACAGATACAATGTATCAAAATTTCTGGGGCACTATGAAGGCAGTACTAAGAGGAAAGTTCATTGCATGGAGTTCATCCCTTAAAGGAAGAAAAAGACAAGAGATAAATGACTTGACATTACATCTCAAAGCCCTAGAAAAAGAAGAAAAAATCTACACCAAGAGCAGCAGAAGACAGGATATAATTAAAATCAGAGCTGAAATCAATGAAATAGAAACAAAAGAAACAATTGAAAAAATTAACAGAACAAAAAGTTGGTTCTTTGAAAAAAAAATTGGCAAACCCTTAGACATGCTAACAAAGAGGTGAGAGAAAACTCAAATTACTAACATATATGATGAAAAAGGAACTATCACAACAGACATTACTGAAATACAGAAGATAATTAGAAATTATCTTGTACTCCAATAAAATAGAAAATCTTGAAGGCCTTGACAAATTTCTAATGTCATATCATTTGCCCAAATTGAATCAAGATGATATACACAATTTATACAGATCAATTTCAAGCAATGAAATAGAAGACACCATCAGAAGCCTACCAACCAAGAAAAGCCCAGGACCAGATGAGTACACAGCTGAGTTCTACAAGACCTTTAAAGAAGAACTAATACCAATACTCTTCAATTTATTTCAGGAAATAGAAAAAGAGGCAGTACTTCCAAACTCATTCTATGAGGCCAATATCACCCTCATTCCAAAACCAAGCAAAGACACACTAAAGAAAGAAAACTTCAGACCAATATCTCTAATGAACATAAATGCAAAAATTCTCAATAAAATTCTGGCAAATTTTATACAAAAACATATCAAAAAGATAGTGCACCACAATCAAGTGGGGTTCATCCCAGGGATGCAAGGTTGACTCAATATATGGAAATCAATAAATGTAATTCATCACATCAATAACTTAAAGATAAGAACCATATGATCATGTCAATAGATGCAGAAAAAGCATTCAACAAAATACAGCATCGCTTCATGTTCAAAACATTGGAAAAACCAGGGATAACAGGAACATATCTCAACATTGTAAAAGTTATCTATGCTAAGCCCCAGGCCAAAGTCATTCTAAATGGAGAAGAATTTAAAGCATTCCCTGTGAAAACTGGAACAAGACAGGGATGTCCTCTTTCACCACTTCTATTTAATATAGTTCTTGAAACACTGGCCAGAGCAATTAGACAAAATAAATTAAAGGGATTCAGATAGGAAAAGAAGAATTTAAATTAACACTATTTGCTGACAATATGATTCCAAACCTAGAAGACCCAAAAAATTCCACCAGAAAATTTCTCAAACTAGTCCAATGAATTCAGCAAAGTAGCAGGATACAAAATCAACACCCATAAATCAAACACATTTCTGTGTATCAGTGACAAATCCTCTGAAAGGGAAACAAGGAAAACTACCCCATTTACAATAGCATCAAAAAATAAAATAAAATACTTGGGAATCAACCTAACAAAAGAGGGGGAAGACCTCTACAATAAAAAACTACAGAACACTGAAGAAAGAAATTAAAGAAGACCTTAGAAAATGGAAAGATCTCACTTGTTCTCAGATAGGCAGAATTGTCAAAAATGACCATACTACCAAAAACATTATACAGATTTAATGTAGTTCTATTCAAAATCCCAATGACATTCCTCATATAAATAGAAAAAGCAGTCATGAAATTCATCTGGAAAAATAAGAGACCCAGAATAGCTAAAGCAATCCTTAGCAAGAAGAGTGAAGCAGGTGGCATCACTATACCAGACCTTAAACTATACTACAGAGCAATAGTAACAAAACAGCACGGTATTGGCACCAAAATAGACTTGTAGACCAATGGTACAGAATAGAGGACACAGAGACTAAACCACAAAATTACAATTATTTTATATTAGACTAAGGTGCCAAGAACATACATTGAAGAAAAGATAAAATGTTCTGGGAAAACTGGAAATCCATAGGCAACAAAATGAAATTAAACCCCTATCTCTCAACATGCACAAAACTCAACTCAAAGTGGATCAAGGATCTAGGAATTAAACCAGAGACCTTGTGTCTAAAAGAAGAAAAAGTAGGCCCTAATCTCCATCATGTCAGATTAGGCCTTAACTTCCTTAATAAGACCCCTATAGTGCAAGAATTAAAATCAAGAATTAATAAATGAGATGGATTCAAACTAAAAAGCTTCTTTTCAACAAAAGAAACAATCAGTGAGGTGAATGGAGGGCTTGGGAGCAAATTTTTTATCCCTCACACATCAGATAGCTAGGGTATATAAAGAACTAAAAAAGCTAAATAACAACAACAATGACAAAAAACAAACAAATCAATCTAATCAATAAATGGGCCAAGGAACTGAACAGACACTTCTCAGAAGAGGATATACAATCAATCAACAAATATATGAAAAAGATGTTCATCATCTCTAGCAATTAAAGAAATGCAAATCAAAACTACTCTAAGATTTCATCTCACTCCAGTCAGAATGACAGCTATTATGACAATAAGAGTTGGCGAGGATGTGGGGGAAAAGGTACACTCATACATTGCTGGTGGGACTGCAAATTGGTGCAGACAATCTGGAAAGCAGTATGGAGATTCCTTGGAAAACTTGGAATGGAACCACCTTTTGATCCAGCTATCCTACTCATCAATCTATACCCAAAGGACTTAAAAACAACATATTACAGGGTACACAGTCACATCATTGTTTATTGCAGAACAATTCACAATAGCTAAATTGTGGAACTAATCTAGATGCCCTTCAGTAGATGAATGGATAAAGAAAATGTGGCATATATACACAATGGAATATTACTCAGCAATAAAAGAGAATAAAATCATGGCATTTGTAGGTAAATGGATGGTGTTGGAGAAGATAATGCTAAGTGAAGTTAGCCAATCCCCAAAAACCAAATGCTGAATGTTTTCTCTGATATAAGGAGGGTGATTCATGGTGGGGTTGGGAGGGGAAGCATGGGAGGATTAGACAAACTCTAGGTGGGGCAAAGGGGTAGGAGGGGAAGGGAGAAAACATGGGGGTAGGAAGGACAATGGAATGAGATGGATATCATTACCCTAAGTACATGTACGAAGACATGAATGGTGTGAAAATAAGTTGTATACAACCAGAGATGAAAAAATGTGTTCTGTATGTGTAATATGAATTGTAATACATTCTGCTGTCATATATAACAAATTAGAATAAAACATTAGAAAAAATTATCCTTCTGATAATTCTGACAATTCTCCCTCCTCATCCCACTAGTTTCTTATACATCCTTGATCTACTTTTTGATACTTTTTTGTTCAGCAGAAGCCTTAAATTTTCATGTGGATAAACTCATCACTTTTTAGGTTTATTTTCCCAAGAATGGAAGAATCGCTTCTAAATTAATCTCTATAAATAGCTGAGAGTAGTTGGAGAGGTTGGCCCTATTACTTATGTTCAGGTGACCTTCTGTAAGTTACTCATCCTCCCAGAACTTCAATTTCCTCATCTGGAAAACTGGGATAATAAAAGCTTCCTTAAAGGATTATTGTCAAAGCCAAATAAAATACAGTAGTTACGACTCGACATGCAGCACACAGGAAGCCTTCAATGAACGGTATCTTTGCTTCACCTGGATTCTAAGACCATCATGGCTTACCAGTTCCAGTGAATGAGCAATGGAGACATGGTGAGCTCCTGGTTTTCTGGAAGGCAAAGATGAGATGGGCATGACAGCTCATGCCTGGCTCACTGCAGTCTGCCTCCTACGAAGCAGGAACAATTCTTAGCACAGTTCTTAGGTCATTTGGGGATCTGAGAGACAGATCACTTGAGGATCTGAGCCCAGTGATAAGGCTCAGGCAAATGCTGGTAAAGTCTACAGTGGTCACACAGCTTTTGGTAAGTGCAGATTCTTCACCTTAAGTTTTGTGAGAATGAAAAGAAGAAATTGTTGAAGAGCAAAAAAGAGAAGTTGTAACAAAATATAAAGGTATAAAACTCAATGGCATTTCCTCCTCTGTTAATGAGAACTCATAAATCCTACACACTGGGAACTCCTTTAGTCAGGGAGAAAAAGGGACACGTACACCTGCTTCAGGCACAGGCTGGATATTTACATTGGGCCTCATCTGATTTTATTTATCATGGCTAAATAGATCAAGAAAGTGAAAAATAAAAATTCCTTCACAACTCAGTAATTTTAAAAACCTTCTTACTTTAAGAGAGTATGGAGTCAAATTTTAAGCAATTTTTATATAAAATAATCTACTTTCCCCATAATTTCTAGCCATTGTAACATCCCTATTATTCAAGAGAAAATTAGGCCTAGATCTAAGGTGGCATGATAGAATTGACTTAGAGTAGCAATAGCTTTTTTAGTCAAATTTCAATTTTCAAGTACTAGAAAACTCTGGTATTGGTTACCAATTGTTATCTTAGTATTTAAGTCTACGGTTCAAGTACCAGTCATAGCACACGTTGGACCTTAGCTACTGGAAGGACTACAGGAGCTATACACCTGTAAACACATTTTCAGATGTGCTTTAGCTAGAGTCTCCACCATGTTAATTTCCTACAGAAAGTTCATGGAGCATGGCACAATCTCTTTCTGAAATATAGTGGCCCCATTATCCTCCATTGTAGCTGGCCTCCTTCCAATGGGACTTTGACAATCCTCCCTTTGAGAGGTGCAGGTTACGTTCTCTCTCCTGGAAGTGGGTGGGCTTTGATGAGAGTAGTGGGAGTGCTGCTGTGTGACTTCTGAGCCTAGTGACAAAAATAGTACAGGTTCCAAATGCTCACTGGAGGATTTGCTCTTGAAATTACTGGCCATGATACAAGGGGTCTAACAACCCAGGGACCACTGTAGAGAGGAACCCCGGCCACCTGGAGAGGTTATGGGTTCTCAAGTCCCAGTCCCAGCGGGTCTGAGGCAATTGCTAGCATCCACTCCCAGCTGGGTGAGTGAAGTTCCTCACTCAGCCCTGTCATCTAGTCACTCCCAGCCCAGACCCCAACATCACAGGGCAGAGACAAGGATGCATAAGAACAATGAAATCAGGGCTTAACACCAAAAAGTTTTGGGGAGGTTTGTTACAAAGCAACAGATAGCTGAATTTTTACTCTAAGCTTATTTGAAAAGAGGCTACTTTGCAACTGCTGAGGATAAATGATTCCCCAAAGCACTGCAAAACTTCTGCAGGAACAATGTGAACACATTAGCCACCTTGTCCATTAATATTCGGCTCAACGGCCATATTGTGGGAAGCAGTCATTCATCTCTCTTTCCCACTACGTGAAACCTAAGTGATGGATTCCCCATAAATCAACAGGTCACTCCAGGATTAGCAGCCAAAGAGCAGTTCTGGCGAGAGTATTTTGAATAAAGAAAATATTTAGATCATCTCGTGAGTGGCTTTTTAAATACCACATTTGTATCTTTTGTATGTTCTGGCTGAAAACATTTGACAGTTGTCTCTGACGCTGTTTTAAGTTTAAAACCATTTTTCATGAGATCATTAAAGATGAGGGCCTGGCAGAGATTGCTATGCATAAAAGTAAACTAAAAGGATCTTACTGTGTCAAAAGAGCACAATGATAATTTGTTAGTATTTTGCAAAACAATTTAAATACAAATTCCCTGATAAAGGGTTTAACATGAACAATGGGATGAGGGAAAGGGACATAGGTATTGATTAATCAGAATCTATAATTTCTGATGGCAAAAAAAAAAAAGCGGGAGAGATAATAGGCTAGGGAATTACCCAATGAGGTTTGGGAGGGCTGGCATTAATGTTGTGGGCCTGGTGACAGTTATACTGACTTGGCCCTTTTGAAGGTTTTAAACATCTAGACCAGTACACAAAGACACAAATATAAAATACATATCATACCCTGTATATTCACATGACATAAATTCAATAATATATTAGTGTACACAGTAATATTATGAATATATTAATGTTAGCATGTATTATAGATTTTTTTGTATATTATAAAACGATTTACCGTTCCTCTGCTAATGTTGGTTTGGAATAAACAGATTAAAATTAGGCAGTGCATCTTTGAAGTCCATTAGCTTCTGCCTGTATATTTTATTTTATTTTTATTCTTTATTTTTTAATTTGTTTTAATTAGTTACACATGACAGTACAATGATCTTGACATATCATACATTTGAATCCAATGGGGTATAATTTCTCATTATTCTGAGTCACACTTCATTCTTTTTTTTTTAATTTTATTGGTTGTTCAAAACATTACATTGATCTAAAGTTTGCAAGACTCCCATCATCAAAGTCATTTCCAAACCTGACCTTATAGGGCCTAGCCTAGAGCATGGTTTAGGGTATTTTACCAATAATTTCTGATGGACAGAAAAGAAAACCTGAGGTCAAGGAAGTGTATTTGGGCTTGGTTTACCAAAGGATACTCCAAGGGCTAGTTCCTGCTTTGAAAGCTCAAGTCGAGGCCAAGTTTAAACAGTTTATGAAGTTCACAGAGATAGAGATTGTGTTGCTATCAACAAAATCAGACCTGTGTGACTTCTGCAGACATCTTTTGGGAACCCACCAAGGCCTCACAGACACTAGCAGACACTGTTAGGAAATGCAGAGAAATCAGATTAATCTCACCCCCCCTTCACTGGCTCCACCGTGTCACCCAGGAGTCCCGAGGCAGGAGAAGTGACCTGAACATCCTCCCACAGCACGGTGATGACCTGAGTAACCAAAAGTTCTGACATCTAAATGAAAGCCTCTAAACACAATAGTCATGGTGGCATACACCTGTAGTCCCAGCAACTCAGGAGCCTGAGGCTCAAGGATCACAGGTTCAAGGCCTGTCTGGGCAACTTGAAAAGACCCTGTCTCAAGACAAATAATAAAAAGGGCTGGAGATAAGCTCAGTGGTAGAACACCCTGGGTTCAATTCCCAGTACTGTTTAAAAAAAAAAAACCCAAAATAAAAAACCCACCACCAACAACAACAACAAACAAACAAACAAAAAACCCAATACAAACAACAAGAAAAAGTGTCCATTCTTCTTCCAAGGTGCTGAGAGTTTTCTCACTTTAAAGTAGAGGGAAATATTGTCAGGTAGCTAGAGTTAAATAGGAAGACACTGGATATGATTCCCATCCAGAAAGCCTTTGAATGTGGCTTCCACTGTGGTCCTGGGTGAGGCCAGGGAGGCCAACCCAGGAGAGCGTGTGGCCTGCTCCTCTTACCCTTGGCAGCAGCCCCAACTCCTACAGCCAGAGCTTACCATGAGCAGGTTTCAAAATGCCCTCTCCTGCCACAGTCACGCCAGCTTAAGTGGTGCCGAGATCAACCCACCCTACTCCACGGCGGAGTGGGCCAGGCTCCCAGGAATGTCACTTGTCATAGGGCAGCCACACCACAAGGCCTCTGGAGTAAAGCTGTCCCCCTGCAACAGTGACCTAGAAGGTGTGGCGCGGAGGCCCAACTGCTCACCTCACGTGTCCACTGGAGGTGCGCCGCGCCGACTGGACAGGGCAGTTTGAAGCCACTCACTGGATGGCTAAACCCCAAGAGGTTCAACACTTCAGTCTGAGAGAAAGAGAAGCGAAGCTCTCAGGAAACCAGGGGTCATCCCTGCCTGCACTTGGCTACCCGTGATGACACTTTATGCAAAAACAATTATACACATAAAGGTGGAAATTCTTCTGTGAAATGGCACAAGTGAAGAAATGATCGGCTGGTTTGTCTCCAGATAAGAGGACCTGTGACCTTTGGCGGTCAGCCTGCATTTACGGTCTAGCCGCCTCCTTTCTGGGCTGGCTGTGCAGCACCTCCTGCTGGCTGGCTTGGAGGCCTGCAGTCTCCCTGTGACCACCCCACAGTGACATTTATGTGAGCTGCTGCTCCTCAGGCGCCTCCATGAATCCCATGGTGTTGGGGTCAAGGGTTCATGACAAGAAGAGAAATTATAAGAGGAAATTCTTATCTGGCTCCACTTAATTAAAAAAAAATTGCTTAGAGAAAGACTCGCATTTTCCCTTGCTGGTGAACTGGCAACTTGAATGACTTCAGGAGTTTAACGAAGTAGTGGGAGTCTTCAGAGCCCTTTGCAGAGAGAATTAGGCTCCTGTTACAAGAAAACATCTGATGGCTCAGAATGGCTTCTGAAATTGACCTTTAAATCTACTCCACCTCTCCACTTAAAGTACAAGATGCCTCCTTCAGTGGATAGGGACTGGGCCTTCTGAGATGGAAAAAAGAAAGAAGTTTGCTGCCAAGTCCTATGCAGTGCTCAGAGGGGTGAGGCGAGTTTCCAGTGGCTTCTTATTGATATGGCTGGTGTAATCTGGGTAGCTGTGAAGGTGAGGAAAGGGTCCCTTGGGGACGAAGCATGGCACTTGCTTACACAGGAGAGCAGTGATAAATGGAAACAGATGAACCTCTTCGGTTGGTGAGAATCTTCAGAGAGACAGGCAAATTTAATTCTCTGGCTCCTTGGGGATTCATCAGAACACACCCTGGCTCCCTCTTGGAGGAAATCTTTCTGGGCTGCCTTGCTTGCTAGCTTACAGTGCCTGGCGGTGACAGGTGTGCAGTCAGCACTGGGCCAGGGGTGGAGTGAGCTGGTGGGTTTCACTGATAGAGCTGGCACACCAGGGATGATGCTTTGAGGACCTGGGTCACAATTCTAAACACAGCCCTGACTGTACAGGAAAGCAGGCCCCATGGATGACACCATCATGCACATCCAACTTTAAATGACTCACAAAGCTCTGAAAGGCAAGCCAGGCAGATGTGCGGGAAGCTGCATCTGGGAGGCGAGAAGACGTGCGCTCACAGACTTGAGGAACCAGCTCCTAAGCTGAGGCTCTCTCCACTATCTCAAGAAGCCCCTTTCCTGCCCTTAAGAATATGGGTATTGGATTCCCGAAGTTACCAGCAGCTTCCAGACTGAATTAGCACAGAGGGGTCAGAGATAGGCAATTGTCTATTAAGATGTAATAAAGCCTACTCCTTTTCCATCCCAGAAAATGACATTGCCGTTCCTCTGGTGACTCTGTCCCACACAGGAGACTTGTGTCCTGGCTCTTTCTCACCCACAGCCCAGCATGTGGCAAGGTGCTCTGCCCTCAGAGCAGGCCCTTCTCCTTCCTCTGCACCCTCCCAGTCCAACTCACCTTCACCTGCTTTGCTGAAAAGCTGGCCCTCTGCTTCCCCCGGTCTCTGACAGCCCCTTCTCTCATTAGACCACTTTCTATATAAGTAAATCTGCTCACGCGGCTTCAAATGTGCCCTTGCACACTTCCTTTATTGTAGTCCATGTGGTCCTCTATTTCCCTCTCTCATTTCCTTTTGCACATGTGCCACACTGCCTCAGTGCCTTTGCACATGCTGCTCCCATTGAGTTGCCAGGCTTCACATAGTCTGCTCTGCTTCTTAAAATAAACTACTGCTTTTCCCTTCCCTCTCCCTCCCTGTACTCCCTTCCTCACTGCAGGTGTTACTACTTGAAAGCCCACTGCAAATGAACTTGTCTGCTGAGTGCCTCTTTCCTAAGCACTGGATGCTCCTTGAGGACAGAGCCTTATTGTCCTGCTCCCTGCTGCACTGTGAGCCCTGAACAGAAAAGGCACAGAGCAGGGCTCAGCATCTGCTGAGCACATGGATGACAGCATAGTATGCAAATCAAGGAGGCGCAAAGCCACGTCTGGTTCACAGAGAGCTGCAGGGAGAGCTGAGTGCAGCACTGCATGGGCGACACACTCAACAGCCCCTTCCAGCCAGTGCTGTCCCTAGGAGTGGATTCCACCATCCCTACCTCACCCCCCTCAAAAATCGAACACATTACAAAACTATATTGAAAAATTAGCCGGGTGCATTGCCGCACCCTGTAATCCCAGTGGCTCATGAGGCTGAGGCAGGAGGATCATGAGTTCAAAGCCAGTTTTGGCAAAAGTGAGGTGCTAAGCAACTCAGTGAGACCCTGTCTCTAAGTCAAATACAAAATAGGGCTGGGGATGTGGCTCAGTGGTCAAGTGCCCCTGAGTTCAATCTCTAGTACCCCCATGCAAAATAACAACAACCAGATCTACATGGTGTCTGGCAGAGGGTAAGAGCTCAATATTTATGGTTGATTGTTTTTTTAAGTTTTCATGTGCCGTCAAATTCATTATTTTTATTTTCCATGCTTCCTCTATCTTTTTAATACAAATATGTATTTTCACACTGCTGCAACCATATCTCTGTATTAATTTGCTTCCCATTTTTCTTTTGTCAAGCTATCTAATAAGTGCAACCTAGCTGGCATAATTTTAATGGCTACATAATATTCCACCGAAGTGACGTACTTTTACATTCTTCACCTGGGTATTTGTCTATTAAAAGTTCACTGAAAGGACTGGGGATATAGATTAGTTAGCAGAGTGCTTCCCTTGCAGGCACAAGGCCCTGGGTTCAATCCCCAGCATCACACACACACACAAAAAAATCAAAAAGTGTGGTATGAATCAAGGTAGTATCAGATGCATCCTTATAGCAGAACCAAATCCACATTCTGGCCAAGGCAGAGTAGAACATGGTCTGTCAATGAGCAGCCGTAATTATGACTCTTTATTGTATTACTTCATTAGAATAAACTGTAGGTTGTTGTCAGACATCTTTAAGTCACTTCACAATTTATGAGAGAATAGATTCAACCACTGACCAGATGTAGCCACCAGCCTCAGGAAAAGGCACCAGGGCAGGAGGGAGGCTGAGGAGGTGGCGGAAGAGGCCACAGCTATAAGAAGCTCAGAAGGCCAATCGAGGCCATGGTCAGGACCTGTTTTGTTTCTCTGATCTCCTGAGAACAGTCAGCAGTTTGTTAGCAGATGTCTCTAAAGAGACAGTCGGAGGAAAAGAAAGGGCTCCTACGTCCTGGGGATTTTCCCACCTTGTTCTGTGCAAATGCTTCATAAGCTGCTGCAAGAAAGTGCAGTTTGCCTCTCTTTCCTTTATAAAATTACTTTCCCCTGTAAACTCATGAAATGCTCACCACTGAAAATAACTTGGAAAATGTGGGAAAGTACAAAGAAAGCAAAAGTCACCCATAGTCCTGGGGCCACTGTGAAAACCAGATTTGCTGTCCCAATCTCCCTCATGGAAACACATGTAAATATTTATATAATGAGAATGAGAAGACATATTCTTTTCTTTCCCCTTCAAACCTAGTGTATTGTGAACCTTTTATTTAATGTGCATAAGCATTCTTTAAAATGTTTTCAATATCTGCAAAGTAGTTCACTGTTCACATGAATAAATCATAATTTGTTTCTCCACAAGTAATGTCAAGATTGTTTCCAAATTTTCACTCTCATAAATAATGATGCAGAATTCTATCTTTGCATATTTTTTTCTCAGGAAAATCCTTTAGCACAGATTTTTAGGAGCAGAATTCCCGAATCAAGAATGTGAGCACTTTCAGGCTGATTCATATTGCCCGAATATATTCCTGGAGACTCACACTTGACCTTGTCTTACCTGTGAGCCATTATGTCCCTACTTCCTCATTGGAAAGACATATTATTGCTTTGATATTTTGAACTTTAGCATAAAAATAAAATCATTACATTAAATTACATTTATTTTATTATTAGTGCACTTGAACTCTTAAAATTTGTTTTCTATCTGTAGTGAACTGTTTGTGCTTTACTACTGCTTTTTCTTTTAGTACAAGATTTTTTTTCTTTTTTGCAGTGATGGAGCTACTATAACATTACTTTGTAGAAACCAACTCCCTCCCAAACATATACCTTTTAAATGTAACTTTGCAAGAGAAAAAAAAAAGAGGCACATGGAAACAATATTAGAAAGAAATATAATGAAATGTTAACCAGGTGTTATGGATTAGATGATGAGAGGATGGATAATTGCTGAATTTTTCAGAAGTGTAATAAAAAGTTAACAATAAATAAAAGGTATGTGATCTCCCATGTAAACTCCATGTGTAATGATGGATGAGGGGAGAAACAGAAGCTATGTGGAGAATACTCGGAAGACTAATTTTTTTTTATTCCAATTTACCATTGTTCTCACTTGACACTTTCCCTATTATTTCCCTCTCTTATTGACAGAGGTGACTCCACAGATCCTGTTCCATCTGCCTCTGTGGATAAATTACGGTGTGTGATACCTGCCAGGTTGGTGGTATGGATGGCTGTGTAACCTGTGGCTACTTTTACCATCGTTAGAATCTCATTTCCCTGGTTACGTGGCTTGGTGCTGGAAGGGCAGGATGTTCCTAGAGCTTACCTTTACTTCTGGCTGTAGACTGAAACACAACTTTCCACAATTACGCAACATCCACACACTCATAGGTGCTCTGAGCACAACCGAGGCCTTAAGAGCATCAAAGCTACATCAATGTGCTGAAATCAAACTGCTGGTACGCAGAAGGAAGGAAAAACTGCCATTAAAATACACCTGACTGCAGCCATTTCCATACTGGATTGAAGAATGAAATTCAGCTTTGGAGAACTCTTTAGTTTGGAAAATGCTTTAATGAAGTTTGTGTTATGAAAAGTAGGACTTGGGATCTGGGCAGTTGGAACTGAAGAAGCTAAACTGCTCTATGCAATTAAGTAAAAATATCATTGTAAAGGACTGTTGTGAAGGAGATGAATTCGTGTGGATTTCCTCTGAGTTAGGCCAAAGATACAGGAGTTGAGGGGGGAGACCAGGCACTTGGAGAATCAGGAAATGCAAGAATCCTTCCTCTAAAGAGACAGCTGCTCTTCAGTGCTACCCTAGCTACAGGGCCAGTAAGAAATTCCTTATGGTGATAAATCATAGTCAACTTTCACAACAGCAAAGTAGAAATTCAAGTGAAGTTAGCCAATCACAAAAAAACAAATGCCGAATGTTTTCTCTGATATAAGGGGGGTGACTCAATGTGGGGCAGGGAGGGAGAGCATGGGAGGAAAATTACCTCTAGATAGGGAATAGGGGTGGGAGAGAAAGGGAAGGAGAAGAGGAATAGTATGGATGGTGGAAGGAGACGGTCATCATTTTACAAAATGCATGTATGAAGATGTGAATTTGGTGTCAACATATCTTATATACAAACAGAGATATGATAAATTGTGGTATAAAGGTGTATTAAGAATTGTATGCAAAAAAATAAGAGAGCTCATGCATAATGGCATAATTTGACGTGAACATACTTTATATCCAGAGTTAAGAAAAATTGTGTTGTGAATGGATAATTATGAATGTAATGCACTCCACTATTGTTATATATGTAAGAAATAAATAAAAAAGTTGAAAAAAAAGAAATTCAACTAAAATAGATTCCTCTCCATTATTTCCAATCTCCTGAAAGCCACTGCACTGTTGAGGGGATCCTGGAAAGAGAGAGGCGAAGTGATCAATGTTGTGGAGAAATGAACCACCTGGGAAGGGCTGACAAGTCTGGCGACAATCGAGAGTGCAGATCAAGTATGAAGACCTGGGGAGAAAGAGGATAAAAGTAGCCCAGGCCACAAGTGGGTAGGGGGTGGTGAGTGGGAAAAACAAACACGCAACAGGGCGTGCTGATCTAGGGGGGCTTCCAGGTTTTGTCTGGATTTTAAAGGAAACAGGGAGAGGAAGCTGGTGACTCCAGGATGCATTTTGGTCAGGATCACATCCCAGTGGCCCATTTCAGTCAACTGAGCACCTACTTTCAACATCTTACAAGACACAGCCTCTCCAAGGAGACCAAGGATATCACCCCCCTAAGAAGCATAGCCTCAAGGAAACGTAAGAAAGGAGGAGGCTTGCTTTGTCACCTTTTTTCTGGCCTTCAGCAGAAGGTCAGCTGCAGCATGTCATCTCTCCACTGGCAAAACATTCTGTGAGGCCATTTCCTAAGGACAGGCCTCTGGCAGGATGTTCCTAGAGCTTAGCTTCCTATTCTGACCACAAATCAATGTTTCAGACATTCCTTCTGATTCAAGGGGCGCCACTTCAGGATCCAGACAAGACTACAGCCTAACTCATCGGGTTATCAGACAGTGGGCAGAAATTCCAGGAAGTATTCCATCATCTGGTAGAATTTTTGGAGAAGTCCTTGGAAAAGAGAGCTCATTCTGAAACCTTGGAGAACTAGGAGTTCAAAACATAATTATTTACCAGACTTTAAGGAGCACATACCAGGATCTTTTCAGGCTAGCCCACATACCACTCAGCTAACTGGCTCCCTCTTTGGTACTTCTGAAGAATGTAGGAATGGGAGGTGTTCAGAGGCCCAAGATGATGAGACTGAAAGAAAATGGTACCCAAGCAGCCCTCGGGTGGCAAAGAGTGGTTGTGTATAAAGTGGAGTGAGGCTTCTCTCTTGGACATTATTAGACACTACACAGAAGTGGCTAAGGGTGCACATGTGACAACAGATGGTAAAAGTGTTCTTTCTCTAATGTCAACCAGGTGCCTCTGAAAGATGCCAAAGCTGACCTTTGCCTGCAGGTCCCTCCTACAGGGCAGGAGAGCAGCTCCTCAAGACAGCAGTCTTAGACGTCCCATCTCCCTCCCATCCTTCTCTCTAGTCTACAAATGATGCTGATCTTTAGGGATCAATGGAAATGTTCTTTAGAAAACACACTTGTTAAGTCTACAAAATATTTTTTTTTTCTGCTCGAAAGTGATTTTATCTGGAATCAGATCTTCAGGAAATTGGGTGAAGGACAGTAAGGGGAGGGGAATGGGAGAGGTCCCTTTCTTTGAGAAAAAAATTTTGACAAACTATTCCCAAACTTTCATTCAACTCATCTGAAAGCACATCTGTCAACTTCCCTCTGAAATTCCCTTTGTGGATTTCCTGGTTTCTTCCAGTGCTGCCTGGGTTTCCCCTTCTGCTCAACTCAACACCTCAGAGGCTTCAACTCCTTGCTTCCCACTCAACATTTTTCTCTTATGTTTTACCTTCCTGTTTCCTAAGTCCATCTGTTCAATATCACCATTTGAATCTGTAGTCTCCTGGTGGCCACCTGGATTAACTGATTGCCTGACAGATTGACTGAGACCCTCTTTCCTTCCACGCTCACTTACTGTGGGCCTCCTTTTGCCAGGCACAAGACACAATTCTTACCTTCAAAAATTTTTCAATCAAGAGGGTAAAACAGACATTTCAAGTCAGTGCAAGGCAAAACTAGAAGTGATAGAGATGCACACCCTTCTTTGCATCCAAATTCATAGTGGAAGAACAGTGGTGCTAGACTTTGGGAACAGCCCCTCGCTGACTCTCCCTAAATTGGGGGCTCAATCTTCTTTGTCCTACTCATGGAAGAGCCAGGATACTTTCTCAAAGCAGCGTTGTGGCCACTGCTGTTAATGGGGTTCTATCTAGCACCTGCAGGAGTTGCTCCCACACAGGGGATCTTGGGCTACGGCTCTAATAAAAGTATCTAAAGAAAAGCAACTCCATGTCCTACTATCAAAGAAGACTAGCTAGCAGAACAGGATTATGTTGGCTCACTGCCAAGTTTTAAGCAGATATTATGGTGCAAGGGGGCAGGGCAGGGCATTTTTACCTTGCAGGGGAGAAAGTGGGATAGGGGCTAGGAGAATATGAAAGAAAGCATTTGAACAAAAATGTTTATTATTTTACAGTTCCCTTAAGGTCCAGTCCTTTTTAATCACAGCTGTTTTGATTCTCAGCATATATGGCATGCCCATATACAGAGAAAGCGAGACACCTCATTTGATAAAGAATTTGTTCTGATTCACAGTTCATACAAAAGTTAAACATCTTCAGTTTATTTAAAATTTGGAATCTTTAAAATGCTTTTAATGAAAATAAGATTTTGTGAAATTAATCAAGAATGATCTTAGATGTGTGAGTACTTTAAAATAAATATGCCTCTGAATTTGAGATAGATCTTTAAAATAATTCTTTCCAGCAGTAATAAACATCTCTTGGTTTTTCCAGGAATCACTATATTCTGGTTTTCTCAAACGGATTTTTTTTTTTGTACTAGGTAAATATTGAGACAGCATTTAAGTTGGATCAAGTCCGTCTATATTGACTGTAGGCAGCAGCAAATATTGGGGACAATTCAAGAATGAGGGAGAGAATCTTGCAGTTATAAGATGGCATATACAGTTAAGTTGACTACTAAGATCTTCTCCAACTAATATAGAATAAAAGCACAGCTGAGCCCTAGTGAGTTTGGGAGCATTTAATAGATAACTGAACAAAATAAAACTTTCACATTCAGACATACGACTCCATATGCTTTAAGATTTTCTGCATACAATCTTATTTGCAATCATTTAATACATTATCACAAGGCAAGTGGCATGCAGTCTACTTTAATGTGACGTTCTAAATGTCCTCATGGCTAGCTCTGCTCTCTGGGATAGTCTGATTAGAATATTATTGAGAATTAAAGCAGATTCCAAACTAGGACACCATAGGCATGTGCAATAAAATATGTTGTTAGCCTCATGATTTAAAAATGGAAGATTATATGACTCTGAATTTGTATCCAGCCTAATATGTACATTATTGGTGTTTAGCAAATATGATAAGCAATTGAAGGTAAGGGCCTAATCTGAGAACACAGGAGAGAAAAAGAAGAATCAGATAAATAAAACCACCAATAAAAGACAAAAAAAGAAGCCCTTCATTCATCTAACACTCAGATCAAGGGAGTTTCCTTAATAACTAAAGTCAACATTTTTAAGTGCCATTAAGACAAGCTTCTTGCACAATTGGATGGACCGTATTAAATTAAGCTGGTCACAAACTTGAGTCAGGATGTGTTGACTGCTATCTTATTATTTTTTTTTGTATGAGCCTAGCCAAATTGAATATTAGTTAGTTATCTTTAATTTATACTTTAAATGCTTCCTTCATTCAATTAAAAAAAATCGAATTTTCCTTAAATAAATGAATGATTCTCACCACAGGTTCAGAGCAGCATATGCCATGATTACGACCACGATGTTCAATATGAGGAAAAAGAGCAGGAAGACATTGAAATTTAACTTCCTACCGGATGCTAGCTAACAGAAGCCGTGATAAAAGCAGTGTGCCTTCTGGAGGCTATTTATGAATTAGTCCAGGTTTGTTTTGTTTATCTCTCAACATACTACTTCATTTTGGTAAAGATCAGCTCTCTGAGGCACCTACACTGTACTTCATGTTTTCTAAGTCATTCTTTCAAAATGAAATATGAGAGCCACGAAACATGAACCTAAAACAAAAATGTGCTATGTAGCTACTAGGTGATATTCTTACTGCTCTTGTTCTATGACTTACCCAAATTTAGTAGGATTTTTTTAAAAAAACATATTTGGCACACATGGAATAACAAGTACATATTTCATCACTAAACAGTTACTGTAGATAATACTTCATCAATATCAAAACACATCAATAGCTGGTGCACACCTGTAATCCTAGGGACTCAGGAGGCTGAGGCAGGAGGCTCACCAAGTTCAAAGCCAGCTTCAGCAACTTAGCCAGGGACTAAGCAACTTAGTGAGACCCTGTCTCAAAATAAAAATTAAAAAGGGCTGGAGATGTGGTGTGGTTATATGCCCTTGGGTTCAATCCCCAGTACCACCCCCACTCTCTACCACCCCCCAAATCCCCACTCTCATGTATATAGACGTGTATTGCTTTCTCATCATGATGATTCTGGGAGATTTTTCATTGAGAAGGAACATGTTTTCTCTGTCTCCTAAAATTCCCTGTCATTCCTCTTTAGGTCATCTTTTGAACAGAGTCACAGAAACTTGAGACACATGATAATCAGGTCCTTGGGCCAACAGTGCACATGCTATTGCTACCCAGTATGTATGTGTGTATGTATTTTTTATTAAGTGGATAGGTAATAAATACGCAAGTTTACCTTCTTCACCAAATATTTTCTGACCCCCTATGTTGTGGTGGGCACTGTACTTTTTATTTGTTTTCACCCAAACATGCAGGATAGGAATTTATTTTTAATCGTTTGGCAGTGCTGAAGGATCAAAGCCAGGGCCTGTGCAGGCTAATCAAAACAGCTTACCACTGAAGCTACCCTGGAAGACTTTAGTAAAAAAAAAAAAAAAAAAAAAGAAAAGAAATCCCCATAATGACTGGAGAATTTTAGGTAAAAACTAAAGAGCATTAGAAGTCAGAAAGAGAAGGGGGTTCTGGTGTAGCTCCTCACTAACCACTTCTTGTGACTTTGGGCCTTTCTTCCACCTGTGTTGGTCTCAAGATTTCCACTTGCATAATGAAGGAACTAGACCAGACAAGTTCTTTTAAAAAATCCATCTAAGTACAAAATGCCACAGTTCTAAATATGGAAGTGTTTTATAATGTTGGGAACTGGCAAAAAATAGTACTTCTCCCAGAAGAACTAAACAATATCGATCTCATTTAGGCTATAGCAGTTCCTACGTGAGAAGGCAAACATCACCTCCTGCCCACACTCACCCCATAAGAATCTGAGCCTAGGCCAAAAAAAAAAAAAAAAAAAAAAGGCATTCACAGAACTGTTGTGGAAAAAAAAAATCTGAATGACCACAAACATTTTGTAAACTTAAAAGAAAACTATCAAATTATCATTCCTTATCTATAGTTGCTGGGAGACAAGAATTCCCACAGCTTCAGTGTGGGTCCCCACCCTCTAGGGATCTAACCACCAGCGTCCTCTACAATTGGCCAATCAGATCAAACACTTGACTAGTAGGTTTTCCTCCTGATGGCTCCATCAGGAAATGAACTGTAGGAGAATATCCAGAAGTGAAGAAAGCTGGCTACTTGGGCTGTTACCAATATTAGGTTTTTAGAGGCAAAGAAAATAAATGCTGTGACTATATCAAGATGTAATAATTTCTCTGATTTGTGACATCTGCTTTCCTATTTCTTTGCTTTTTTTTTCTGGATAAGAATGCACTGACTGAAAATAGTCATTTTTAAACTTGAAAAAAAAAAGAGGACATATCTCCAGGGCAAATGGTTTCTAGGTCAGTGTTTGTGTGTGTGCGCGCGCGTGTGTGTGTGTGTATGTGTGTGTGTGTGTGTGTATATATATATATATATATATATATATATATATAAATAAAATCGATATACAATGTATCTATATTTATCTATCTATCTAATCTTTGGCTGGATCATTAAACCTTGGTCTCATTTCAACATTCTGGTTAGTATTTGAACTGAAAATTAAATGATTGCCAGGCACGGTGGCACATGCCTGTAATCCCAGCAATTTGAGATACTAAGGTAGGAGGATAGCAAGTTTGACCAGCAACTTAGCAAGGCCCTAAGCAACTTAGTGAGACCCTGTCTCAAAATAAAAAATAAAAAGGGCTGGGGATGGTGCTCCATGGTTATGCACCCCTGAGTTCACCTCCCAGTACTGAAAGAAGAAGAGAATTTGTCATTAATTTATATGCATGATATAAAATTTAAAATAAGCAAAGTAATTAAGAGAGACCATAACCCTGCCATCCAGAGATGAACACAGTTAGCATCACATTGTATAAAATTCCTGTTTCCCAGGATGTATAAAATATATACACACGTATATATCTGTAGGTAGAATTCATCCCTACTCTACATACCTAGGTGTTCAAAGAGAGCTGGGGAGATGGTGCCCCTGTGGGTGCCATGTGAGTACTAAGGCACCCTATTTGGGAAGCTCTGCTCTACACTGCCTCTCAAGCTGAGTTGATCAGCAATAAGGATAATCAGCTTCATTTCTTGGAAAGTCTCCATGTTTCTTTTGTCTGCCCCTCACTTCCACAGAGCTGGCACAAGTTCAACTAGCATAAGTTTAGATGAATTCTGCACAAATGTCAGGGAGCAGAGAATTCTTGGCTGTCCAAGTTCCATTTTAAAAAGTAAAGCCATTGCTATGGTATCCTTGCTAACACGTATCTCCTCTTACTTTCCTTGGACACAGGAACCATAGTGAATAGGTCCAGTCTTATGGCCTTGTCACTGTGGTGTCCTAGGAAGGAGACAAAAGAGTGTTGTCCTGACAGAGTCCTTCTGATGGCAGAAGCAGGGGTTGGAGAAATAGTAATCTTGGAGAAGCAGTTTAGTTTGGATCCACACATCACAACTGATCTCCCAAACATGTACGAGGCACGTGTGCCCAGCAAAATGAGATGTGGCTTCTGCCCTCACAGTGCAGGAAGACTTGAAACTAACACAGGATTATAATCAACAAGGGAGGTACTTCTTGAATTGTTTGTGTTTACCCCAAGTTCTTTTAGAATCCATTCAGTCATTTGATTTGCCTTCACAGGAAGCACTGTTCGGAGGTATGCGGCAGGGGCCAGCAAAAAGGCAGATGAGAGACATTTCCTTCATAGTTACAGCCTCCACAGGTCTTCGGTTATGTTAATTACTCACACCTTTCTCTAATAAATGTTTAGGAATTCTGTGTCACAGTAGGAGAGCCCATAGGGCCACACTGATTGCAGTGGCCCATCTCATCTTATTACAATCACTATGCAAAGGCGATTCTGTTCCAAAAGCAAAATATGATGTCTCCACACTCTAGGGCAGGAACTGAGAACAACACATGCCATCAGTGGTGACCAAACTTAGCTTCCATCATGGATCACGGTGGCCTCATTCTGACAGGTCCACTTGCAGCCTAGACCGGGATCATACCAAGCAGTGACTGAGCTGTAGCGACGCTTCAGGAGGGCAGAGGGGACACAGAAGAAGAGAGAAGTGTAGAAAAGCTTTATTATTTTTTGTCCTTAATTTTCTTTCGCAGCCTTAACTAAAATCTTTGCTTTGAGACCAGAATTCTAGAAGTTTACCTATCTCAAATTAGGTAACCCATACAGCTTAGCTTTTATATTACAGCATACTCACTAAAATCACAAACTATTTCTATGGCCAAAATTTGTTTGTGCAGAAAGGAAAAGGAGAGTTTTCAGAAGAGTCTTGGTCCAAGGGAAGTAGGTGTGGTTTGGTCAGAAAGCTCTGTCATTTGCAAGCTGGGTCACCTCGGGACCCAATGGCCAGATGTGGGCGGGGATGCCAAGGGGGAGCTCTGGCTCTCCTGGATGGAGTCTCAGGGTAGACTCTTGGAGCAGGTGGGCACGTCTACCTGCTGACTCTGCACCTTGGATTTAGTGAAGGAAGCCAGTGAGACTGCTCTAGAGTCCACAGGCTTCAATGCCGTCTTCTTTCCACTCCTGTCTTCCCCCCAAGGGGCCTTGCTGGTTTCCAACTTTATTTTCACACAGCTACCTACTGACTCCTGAGTCCATTTCCTCATCCTCTTTGCAGTTTCTTTCCAACTGCCACTTAGTCTTGAGCAATCAAAACAGAACACACATTTCCAGAGTAGAAACATGATATGTTTATGGAAAAGTAGGACAAAGCTTTTCCTCCAATCAATCTCCTCGTGATGATCAGGATTTTGTTTCTTCTCCTGGCCTAGTCCCTGCCTTCTGAGGAACAGCCCCTCTGCAGTGGTTCATGGCTTTTGTTCCTAGACCAAAGCTGACAGCTGAGAAGTCACCACCTCTCACTGGACCGTGATTTCTCCCATGAGTTTCCCTGCCATGTCATGGGTAAAGTAAGTCATTTTACTGTGAAGAGCTCTTGTGAGGCCTAAGTTTACTCCAAAAAGTCTTCATTCCCTGGAATCATGTTTGAAAATTAAGCAAGTGTTTGGTTCTTTGAAGAAGTCCCTCTTTCACATTTTCTTTTCCCCAGAGCAAACTATTTTCCAAGCCTACGAAGAACTAGCACCCAAGTCCTCCCTGGGAGGTAGAGAGGAAGGGAACATGAAAGGAGGGACCTCACAGTCTGTTAGAAACCTCTCCTGTCTCCATGACCTTAGCTAGAACTGTCCATTCTGAGGCTCCGGAAAGTTCCAACAGGGGCAGAGGAAGGAACCAAGCAGAACCCCAGTTTAATGCTGATATTTCCTCTTGCTACACCACATCCATCCAATACCTTGGTCTCCCATTAGCCAAACACTCTCAGCAACAAAGCCATCCAACTCTGGGGACAGGAAGGATGGAGACAGAGTGGGAGTAACTCTTGCGTCATGTTATGAAAGCTCGGCTCTGGAGCCTCATTTTTCTTTCTGAGGAGCTCGTGGACGCTGAAACATCCTCCTCCTCAGCTGTTGGCCAGCAACAGGCCCTAAATTAGTTAAATTTAACTATAATAAACATGCTGCAAATGAATTATATTTAACTCTAACAGCCACCTCAGGGTTTGTCTTGAGATGGAATAATTTTAGCTTCTGCTACCATAAGTCCCCTAACTAAGGCAGAGAGTAATTACCTAAGGAGTTATCATAATGAGTTCACTGACACTCATTATTTATGATACTGTGTGAACACTCCAGTCTTTACATAGTCAGGCATAGACTGCAGACTTCTGAATATATAGTCTTGGGTGGGCATAATAAAGTCACTAAAAATAAAAATGTTCCAAGTACCTAGGACTTCAGTAAAGCCACCTGATTTCAATCTTCATTAACAATTAGAGTCCCAGCTGAAGCCTTATACAGTGAGAGGAGCAGGGTCTACCAAGAAAACGAGCAATGTAAATCAGATGATAACCTTCTAAGAGAATAAACCAAATGGAGACACTTTTAAAGTGTGGTTATTTAAAACAAGTCAGGCTTGAGTGCTGTGCATGCTAGGGAGGAATCGTGCTTATCTATCCATGGAAGCAGGATCTCAGTAGCAGCTGGTCAGGGGAACAATTTCTGAAAGTACCCAAGTAATGACAACTTGTCTGAAATGCCATTTCCTTATAAAATATTATATTCCAACATTGCATTTATTGTGAACAATTTCCCCATTATAACATTCTCACTCCTCCAGTCATCCCTTACACCTTTGCTACAGATCAGTTTGGGGCCATTTACTATAATGTAAAGAACTATAAGACCTGGTCTCTGCTCTCTGGAGGTTAAAGTTTAGAAGGGGATACTGCCTGTTACATATCAGTTAACTGGTTAGGGCTGATTTATGTGGAGTGGAAAAACCACAAATGACTTGGACTGTGACCAAACCATCCCTGGCCAGCCCTGAGCACTGAATGCCCTTCAAATGTGCATTATGGGCATAATCTCCTGTGCTTTGGTGCATATATAATTAACATGCTGTATTTAACTTGTACATAGGTGTTTATATCTTATTTTACAAAGGATTTAAAGAGGCTTCCAAAAGAAAATATTCAACAAAATAATCCTTGAATATGAATAAACATAAAGAGTCAATGCAAGGAGTGGAATGTTACTCACCCTCTTCTTACTTCTCTTTGTTCCCTACTCTCCTTCCAAAGTCATGAGTCATGCCAGCTTGGAAAGAGATCTGAACACGTGGGTTTAGAATGAGGTAGAAGGTGTGCTTGAGCCAACTCAGCCTCCTTCCCCAACTCCTCCACTAGCCCAGGGTCCAGCTCTGGCTGGGCACTGGGACTCTTGCAATGAAGGAGGTGGCACCCTGGCAGCCACTGTTTCACCCTAGGCTTGAGTCTCAGGAGCTTATAAGGAGCCAGGATTTGGGGACTCCTGAGTTGTGACTGTAAAACCATGTAGCAGCCTCCGAATCTCTCTCCTAGTGTAATATGGCGAGGGTCAGCATCAGTTAGTGTAGCACCACCGAGACCATGGTCAGCTGCAGAATTCTCCAGGTTAAACTCACCTGCACATTGAGGTAAGTTAAATTTCTCTTGACATTGAACTCTTCAAACATTTTCAGAGGGAGTTTTGAGCAATATAAGATATGAGATCCTCAGCAAACTTACTAATGTACACACAAGGACCATTTCCTATATTGATTCCTACAGGAGGTACTGATGGAAGTGGGTACCTACCAGCACGGGCAACACTATGGGAGGCCACAGCAACTTGGTCTGTTAAGAAAGACCCTATTTATCCATCCCAGGATTATTCTTTCTTAGAGGAAGGTTACTATTTGTTTTTTCAGGCACTGTGCCAGTGCCTTATATTGTTTATTAAAATGTTAACTTTCTTGAAACACTATTAAGTATTACCACACATACCAGTAAAACCACTTGAGGCCCAGAGAAGTTAAGGAAAAACCAGGACTCAAACTTGAATATGCTGGGGCTGCAGGTGTGGTTCAGTGAAAGAGTGTTTGACTAGCGCATGAGGCCCTGGGTTCCATTCTTAGCACCACAAAAAGAAGAAAAAACAACAAAACAGCTTGGATCTGCTTTCAAAGCCATCCATTTATGCCTTGGTTTTTGCTACATAAAGAAAAAGAGATTGTTTTGTCTGAATCAAGCAGTGAAAAACATCTAAAAATCAATTCATTTAGTTAAGCAAATTTTAGAGATCCCTTTCCCTCTGGGCTGTCTGACTAAAATGAACCAGGTCCTCCAGTGTCCCGGGGACACCTGGATACCGGAGCAGTGTGCTGGGTGCCCACCAAGCTTCCTCAGAAGCAGTTACTTCCAAGTGGGAACTGGCAGTATCATTATGTTACCTGGTGTGTCCGACAGTATGAGAGTACAAATAAATTAAATATTTGCTTATGTGGCTGCTTATCAAATGCATATAAAAGAGAAAACGAATCTCACATTATAAATGAGTGTTACGATTTAGAAGTAAAATTCAACAGAACTGAAGCTATGAAACCCCACGTAATCCCTTGAGGGAAAAAGGCAAATTTACAAACCTCTCATCTGTTTTCAGACCTACTATTTATTGTCGACGTACAGAGACTTCTGAAGGAGCCAGGCAGAGGAATAGCAAGGGGAACGGCTCTGATGATGGGCATTAAAGGAGTGAGGGCTAGGAATAATCATGCAGAAGACTGTGGAAACGCTCGGCGGCTCAGAAAACCCACATACCACAGACAGTTCCACATCAACACTAGAAAGTGTTTCTCTAGCTCTGAGAGTCAGTCAGCAGCCGCCAAAATATTTGTAGAGAAAATAGCATCTGTCTTTTCCAACCCACTCAAGTTAAGGTGCATTTGCCCACTCTGCCAAAGAGAAATGCTAGCTAAATGTTGCTGGCATCTTTACCTCATCGGGTCTCTGTTTCCCCACCTGTGAAGCAACAGATTTGGAAAGATCACTATAAGGACTTGTCTAGTTTGTCATTCTGTGGTTCTATGAATTTAGCCGGCTAGCTCTACCTTTGATATTTGATAGTTGGCTTTTTTTTTGTTTTTTAAAGAGGGGCTCCCCCTCCCCACTTATTTTCCTTTTTGAAGCACTGGGGATTGATCCTAGGAGCACTCTACCCCTGATACATCCCAAGCCCCTTTTATTATATTTTGAAACTGGGTCTTGCTAAGCTGCCAGGTCTGGTCTCCAAACCTGCAATCTTCCTGCCTCAGCCTCCCAAGTAGTTAGCATTTAATTAAAGGAGGCTATTTTTAAGGTTGAATGGTACTTCTTTTTCTTGTCCAAATCCTGTTTTTGTTATGATCTTAATCACATTTTAATTATTTTAGTTTTTTATCTATCTCTGTTATCTCCAGTGTCTAACATTCTATATGCCTGGTATCTAGCAAACTTATCATGTACCAAATGTTTCTTAAACTACTCTCTCTCCTTGCAATTGACAAGATCCCTGGAACTCTTAGTGCTGTACAGGAAAGGACTCAATACTATTCTTGTACAATCAGGCTGGCTGCTCTCCTGATATGAACTCATGGGGTTATCTAGGTTGGTACTTCTTCTGACTGGCACTGGTCATTAACAGGCAAGTGTTCACTGTACATAATTATGTGTCTTGCTGTGTCTAAATAGCAAAGCAAGCAAGCAAATGAAGAGGTAAGTGTTCTATGTTTTAAGGGAGTTACTGGATTCTTCTTTGTATAACCCACCATTACTAGTATAGGGCACTGCATATAGGTGGCACCCCGTATTTCCTGGTTAGTTGAATGCAATCAATCAGTTAACGCCACAGCCTTTTCAAGTACAGCGCCCTAGAGCTTCTGTGGCCATGAAGTCTCCTTGTCTTCTTCCATGTTTACCAAGGGGCATGATCCACCTCTCGTATCTGGGCTTTTGCAATGCCAGTGCCTCCATGATTACAGTCACCTTCTTCCAAACCCCTCATGACACTCAGCTGCATCACCTGCCTTCCAAGGAAAGCAAGGGAAGCTCTTTCACCTGCTGCTATACTATGCCTCGACAGCTGGCTAGTGACTGGCTTTTCACCTACACATCAGAGTTCTGCCAGCGCGTCATTTTGTGATAGAATTAAAAAGGTAACAACACTATATAGTTAAGTCTGAAAGGAAATGGTTAAAGGAGAGACAATTTCCATTATCTTTCAAATGACTAAATGCATTTCAGCTCCTTGGGTTTTCTGAAACTGTTTATCATGTACTTTTCTCTCTTCCAGGTTACCTTAGGTCCAGCTCTACATCCCAAGAGGAACAAATAAATGCAATGGAATCACAGAGCCTACTGTGCCTTCTTACCAAGCAGAGAGAAAACCTGTGCACATAACCACACTTCTGAACCTCCTCAACAGTCCTGGGAACCAGGTCTCTAAGAAAGCCTTTCTGTTTTCAAGATGAGCTGCATCTGGCCCCAGCATGCCTGCCCTGCCAGCATTCTCGCAGGTGGGCTGACAGCCCCAGTTGAAGGCCTCTGAGACAGCCCACAGAGCCATGGCTGCACCCGCCCATGTGGATACTCATCAAGCTATACACCCACAGCCATCTGTCAGCTGAGGTTCCAGATGTTGGGCCTGGTAAGCGGGGTCTCCACAGCAAGCTGTCAGCATCCTGGGACCTGAGTCCTGGCTGGGCATCCTCAGGACCGTGGTCTTGTGTAATCATCTAATACTGCTCAAACACATTCAAGTGATGGGGACTCACTCCTTCACCAATGGCCCCTTCCATGAGCTGAAAACTCTCTAATTTTTCTCCCACTGGTCCTAGTTCTGGCCCTGAAGGTATAAGTAGACTCCCTTTCTGTAAATAATTGTTTACTTAAACCAAAAACAAACAAAAAAGGGCATCATGAGGCATGAAAGGAGACAGGAAACTACTGTTGGCAGGACTAGATTAATGAAGTGCCCCTGAGAGCTGGTGAGATCCAGTCTCTTCTCCATACATGTGCGGGGGGAGCTGCTGGATGGCAGGCCCCCCATATCCCCAGAGGCCATGGCTGTAAAAGTCCACAGATATATGCCAAGGGCCTATTCTGAGGAAGCTGCTCCAGGTTCAAAGATGACTAAGATGGGGTTTTCATCCTCAACTCCCACATTCTACCAAAAGAAACAGGCAATTCTAGAACCACATGTAACCAGGCCTGGAGTGGCTTGGGGGGGGGGGTGTGCGAGGGCCTTGGCTTCCCATGGCAAGCCTCAGCGTGGGGCTGGCTGGATGAGGGGTCCACTTGACTCCCTGCCACTCAGATAGTCTTTGAGTTGGAGACCCTTCTCTTCCTCTTCTGGCACTGGGGAGTTCCTGTTTTCAGCATAAAATTAGCATAGAGATGAAACCATTTCAGGGAACTTAAGAGTGAATTGACACAGGAGACATTAAGTTTTCTGTTTCTAAAATGGAAAAGTTTTACTTTTTCTTTAAAACCCCAAAGCTGCCACTTAATTTGTGTTTAGATTATGCTTCCATGGCTGAGCTACAATAGTGGAGCTGTGCTCAGGGACTGAGGGGGTCCATAAAGGACTGAGGGGGGCTGAGAGGCTGAGGAGGACAGCAATACGCGCTGAGTGGAGCATGCGCGGTGATACATCACGGTGCCCACCAACACTCACAGGCAGGGTGTGGACAGCGCTTCCTCGGCGACTCCACCAAGCAAAGCCAGCACGGTCTGGGTGCGAACGCTGGTGCTGAAGAAATGTTCCTGGAGATTTACTGGCAGGACCTGGTCCAACCCAAGCCCATGGCTGCTTCTGGCTCCCCTTGCATTACTTCACAGACATGCTCATTGTTCTTTGCCAGGATCTCTCTTCATCCTTGTTCGGGAAGAGATCCTAGTAGCGGGCTGGTAGCAATAAGTTGGCCTCGGTGCCCATGCTACCCCCTCTCCCACACCAGAGTTTGTATTTTTGCTTTTTTAGGTTTTCTCACATCCCTCCTCTCTGCACTTGCAAGCTCTTTAGTTCTCTCCCTTTTTGCTTTAGTGGATTTGCTCCTGATCTCATCAGAAAACCATTCCCTCAGCCATCAGTGACAGCGGACACTAAAGACGGCTGCCTGCTGGTGGCCCCCAAAGCAAGCCCTCCCCAGTGCAATGTCGGGGCTTGCAATTAAGAGAGCACTGGGCCGGATTTTACAGCAAATGATTCCAGTGGAACAGACTTTTGGAAGAATGTTTTTGAAAGTTCAGTCACCTGATTCCACTGCTAAATGGATTAAAACAACTGAAAATGCAAGTGTTTTCATCGATGCCAAGCTGGCTAAGATACTCTCTACATCAAAGGGCTGTTCAGGGCCTGGGGGACTTGTTTTTAATGCAAGGGGACTAGATACTGGTTATAAAATATGTGGCAGATAATACCTAAACTTACATATACTATAAAACTTATTAATTTAGACTTTATTAATTTAGACTTTGGGAAAAACTAAATCTAAAATAACCTACTTTTAAGAGTATATGACCAAAACAAAGAGTTTCCTAAATGAAACAGCCACCAAGGGCAGGCAGCAGAACACAACAGATATGCAAAGCATCAGCACCGTATCTAAGCTGATATAATAGTTTATTAAGTGCTTATTATGTGACAGGTGCCATTCTAAGAGCTTGACATGAATGAACTCCTTTTATCCTTCAATCAACATATGAAGTAGGAATAGCATGTTTATATTTTAGTAAACTGGGGCAGAAAGAAGTCACCAACAGCCCAAGAAAGGGCCAGTCAGGGCCAAGCCCAGTGGTTGAACCCAGACAATGTGATCAGAGAACTTTTTCTCTTGACCATGACCCATGCCAATTATATACATTGCTAGCTTCTCACAGAAGGACCTAAAAAAATGACTATCTAGCATCACTTTCTTAGATAATTATAGCTTTGACAAAGAACTGAAATAGTTAGATTTATGCACGATGGAATGGATCTGGAGACACCTAATCTTAATCACATGGTGAAAGCCAGCAAGGGGAGCCCTATGCGTTAAGCAATGCCTCCCCCTCCAGTGCCAGGCAGAGAAGGATGGGGAAGTTTCTTTAAAATACTAAGGCAGCATGAAGCTCTGGAAGCTGGCAGTGTGGGGACTCTTTCTACATTGCTGTTTGAATGAGTTTAATGTAGCACAGGGTATTATGAGAATGATTGTCAGATTTCATAAACAACATTTTGCTATTCACAGGGAAGTCCCAGCAAAGCTAAAGTAATAACATGTATACAGAATAGCAATAATAATATCTTTTGCAATGCACTGCAAGGATGGGAAAATATAACAAATGAAAATTATGGTGTGTAATAAAAGAGCTGACAGAGATGAAAAGAAGATTGGAAAAAAATACAGATTTGTTAGGCAGATAACCCATGTAATGAAGTCAATAAAAATTACAGTGGCCTAAATCCATGTCAAAGACAAGAAGTCAATAAAAATTACAGTGGCCTAGATTCATGTGAGTGACAAGCCTGAGAAGAAAATCTAAGCAAAACAACAAAAAATATGTTTTCTTTTCCTTCAATGTAAAATATCTTTTTGTCCATTGAACATGCTGACTCTTCAAGAGTTTAGTTCAATAAAAGTCTTCCCAGTAAAGGAAGGATTCTGGGATGAGTCACTACCATGACATGTTCTGGAAGACTCTGTTCCAGGAGAGGTAGAAGGTTCCACACTGGTCTCCAGAACCCACCTTCCAACGGACCTTGAACTGCCTTGCTTCTCACAGTTGCTTCAAATGATAATCCTCTCCCCTTCACTGAGACCTGGCCACCCTTCATTCATATTTGGGAAGAGTCCTTGCACTTACTTCACAGAGAAAATAGAAGCTACCAGATGGGAACTCCGTCAACTTCCAGTTGCCAAACTGAGAAGCCTACAGCACCTACACCCACCCCATTCTCTGAGTCTTATTCTTTCTGGGTGAGTCCCACCCTGCTCAGCCTCCTTTAAATTTGGATTGGGAGACATCCCGCCCTCTCAGGAACAGGGAACCATAGAGTACCCCTCCTTTCTCTCTCATATAGTCAACCTCTTGTACTTCTCAGGATCCTTCTGCTTCTAAACACTGAAGTATGTCATATTCTTACGACTTCTCTTGACCTACGGTCCTCTCCAACAATGACCTCACCCTTCCTTCTCCTTGGGAGTTGACTTTACTTACTACCTCTATTTCTTTTCCTCCTCATTTTTCCGCAGCCCACTCTAACCTTGCTTCTGTTCCTCAAGAATGACCATTTCTCATCATAGGCACCAATGACCCACGTTGCTAGAGATGGTGTTAGGTATGTTGCCTACTCATGTTCTACTAGTTTTCTGTCTCTGTGATAAAAATTATCTGATAAAAAAATGACTCAGGGGAGGAAAGATTGCCTTTGGCTCCTGGTTTCAGAGGTTTCAGTCCCTGGTCGCTGGGCTCCACTGTCTCTGGCCTGGCACATCATGGTAGGCGGGCATGTCGGAGCATGAAAAGCCACTGATTCATGGTGGCCAGGAAGCAGGGAGGGAGAGAGGTGGGCTGGGAGGAGCTGGGGACAAGATACATTCCTCAAAGGAAGGCTTCCAAGGACCCACCTCTTCCAACTAGGTCCCACCTCCTGGAGTCTGCACCACCTCCCAGTAGCACCACCAAAACTAGGACCAAGACTCCAAAGGATTGAGCCTTTGGGGGGCATTCCACAGCACGCACCATCGTTTTAAAGCCCACTGTCATCCTGGCTTCTGTAACTCACATGTCTTGACACTGTCTCACCTCCCTGGCTCCCCCACGTTCCCTTCAGGCCTATCATCCTCTACCTGCCACTACACACTCAGGTTTGTCAAGACCCCCGAGGCCCTTTGCTCTTTCCTCTCCATGCTTTCCAGCCTGTCTTCTCCACATGCTCAGTTATAGACAAATTTATATGCCAGTCTCCATGCCTCCCGCAAGCTCCAAATGATTCCATCCTGTCTGTGCAACATGTTGACTTCAGGATTCTATTAAGCCTCAAGGTCAATGTGTTCAAACCCAAGTCTCAGCCAGTCGTGTCCTTTTATCAATGAATGGCCGCAACATCCATTCAGTCCCACTGTTAGACACTTCGCCATCTCTCAGGTTCAACCCAGGAGCAAGTCTGGAAAAGCTTGCTTGGGTTTACCTTGGGATCTGTTGACTTAGCTTCATCCTCTCACTACCTCACTTCCTCTGAGTTGCTACCATCTCTTGCATCTCTGCAGTGGCCTCCTCCTGGTCCTGCAGCCCTTGAATCTCTTCTCCACAGAGCAGCCAGAGCCATTGTTTTGAAAGCCACATTTGATCATGTTACATCCTGCTATAGTTTGGATAAATGTCCACTTAAAGCACAAGGATTAAAGGCCTGGTCCCTAGTCTGTGATGCTGCTGTTTGGGAGGTGGAGGAACTATTAAGAGTTGGGGCCTAGTGGGAATTTAGGTCACTGGGCTATGCCCTTGCAGGGGAGATGCGGACCCTGGCCCCTTCTTGTCTCTCTCTTTGCTTCCCTGTAGGTAAGCAGCTTCCTCTACCACTGTGATGCTCTGCCTCACCACAGGCCCAAATGCCTGAAGCCACAATAGATAAAGCCTCTGAAGTTAAGAGCCAAAATAATCCTTTCCTCCTTGTAAGTTAATTATCTCAGATATTTTGTTATAGCAATGGAAAGCTGACTAACACATATTCCTTGCCTCAAACATTTCAGGGGCTTTTTATTGACTGGATAAAAAGAAAGATATTTAGGTAGTCTGCAAGACCAATCTTCAGCCTCAGTGCCATGTTCCCTCTTCTTCCTGCTACACTGGCCTTCTTTGAAGGCCTCTGATGCATCAAGCTTCTTCCTGCTAGAGATCCTTCTTCAGACTGCTCCTCAGCTCTGAAGGCTCTCGTCTCCCCCACCTCACATTTCAACCTCAACTCCACTGCTGCCTGTTCATAAAGCATCATGGTGATAACACTTTCCCAGGTGTCATGCCACATTTCTATGTGTTATTTCACTGAAGTTAGTATCTCCCTTAGTCTAGACCATAAGCTCTTTGAGAACATTAACCATGCATGTCTTTGCCTTCCATTGTATCTACAGAGCTGACACTCAGCATTCAGAGGACTCAACAGATGAACAAATGCATGAATGAAGGAATGATAAAAGACTGTGCCCTCGGGAGTGCGGGCTTGCTGAGTGGTATTCCCTCTGTGCTCCATCCTGGGGCACAAAAACTGGGTCTGCCAGCAGGACTGCTTTCAGAAATGACACATTTGGGACACATTCTCCAACCTAAGAGGAAGGAAAGAGAAAGCGGGAGGAGAGAGGAAGGAGGTAAAACTGGATTTGTAACTTGCTTTAAAATGTAAATGCCCCTGGGAAAGGGAAAGGGAAAGTTCATTCCATGAACTAACACATGAAAGATCCGTGAAAACTCTGAGAGGATTTAGCAGGAAAAAAACTGTGCCTTGTCATATTTATATCACAGTTCCTTTTTGGCATCTTTATACCTTGTTCTTTATATGTCCATCTCCTTCAGCTAGACCATAAATTACTTGAAAGGAAGAACCATGATTCTCACCCCCATCTCGAGTATGTAGCATCAAAGTGACCCTGGTGTCCAGCATGGCTCAGGCCATCCTAAGGGCTTTCTGATGAACGGCTCATAGAAACAGATAAATGAACAGACAGGCATCAAAACCAAAAGTGGTTCACTTTACAACTGTGTGAATGCACAAGAATCTGAAATAATATCTACCAAATATTTATTCCCCCTTCACTCCAGTGTAGGGATACAAGTAATGGAAGACAGGTCTGTAATTCTCGGCTCACCTGACTGTCATCTCACTGAACTGTGAGTTCCAGAGGGAGAGTAGTGCCTTATTTGTCCAGTGCAAAGAAAATGTGAGTTCTCTTCCTTCTCCGTTACCAGTGAATTAAAGTCTATTCCCAGCTCTTACACTAAGAGCTGGGTTAATTGTGGCTGGAAAAGTCTCATCTCTCTGGACTTGAAATGAGACAATAGGACTAAATGACTTCCTAGATCTTTCAATACTAACACTTGATGCATCCATTCTTAATTACTTGCATGCGCAGAGATATCAGTGCAGTTGCTTAGGGCAGCCAGGGCCTAAGCAACTGCACTGATATCTCTCTCTCTCTCTCTCTCCCCCCCCCCACACACACACACAGACACACACACACACAGTCTCAACCATTTCATGCATTGTTGAGAAGGATTCTGGTAAAGAAGCAACTACTCTAACATGGAGTTTTGCACAGAATTCCCCAATACATGACAAAGCACTGTGGACATCAGCTGGTGAAACACAGGGGCAAAGGAACATCAGTGGTAAGTAGCCTGGCAGCTATGGAGAAAGGAATTCCAACAAAATAGAGCCAAAATCTGAAATTGGATATGGACATATATCATGGGAGTTATGGAAAGAATGATGAAACAAATGGTTATGAACTTATAATTATCTAATAACTTGGTTTTTACTCGGAGGAAAATGCTCGATTTCTCCTAAAATTTGTCTCCTTGAAAATTTCTTTTTTATTTATTTATTTTTTAAAAATTTTTAAAATTTCTTACATACATGACAATAGCGGAATGCGTTACTTTCATAATTATCCATTCACAGCACAATTTTTCGTTAACTTTCTATGGCAGAAATTCAGTCATATATTTTGCTAACAATCAATTGTACTCTTGAAAACATCAGTCTTTGAATGGAAAATTCTTGGTGGCTTCCCATCATTGATCCAGTACAATTGTCCTTATGGCTATGATGGTACAATGCTGTGAAACATGACCTGTTAGAGAAGCAAGTTTATGAGTAGATCCTGGAGTTGAGGCATAGGAATATATAACAGAGTGTGCACTAGTGTCTGCTCATGACCGAGAACCCAGAAAAACACAATGAGTAACTCAAAGTCATATACTTATTTTTTTGGTCTTAACTATTGGGGATGAAAACTTTTGAAAGATGTCATGAAACTTCCAATCTCTGCCAAGAAATGACAATAATGCTATGGTTTGGAAGTGTTCCCCACAGGCCCATGTGTTGAAGACTTAATTCCTAGATCTGGGGCTACTGGGGAGGTGGTGGAACCTTTAGGAAGGGGGGCCTCATGGGAGGAAGTCAGGTCACTGGGAGTGTCCCCTTGAAGAGGATATTGGAACCACAGCCCCTTCCTGTCTCTTTCTTTGCTTCTTGAACACTATGAGGTGAACAGGTCTATTCTGCCATGTGCCCCTGGTTATGATACATTGTATGGCTACAGGCCCACAGTAACAGGGCCAAGAGACCATGGAACAAGATCTCTGAAAACATGAACCTAATGAACCTTTCCTCTTTTACGTAGATTATCTCAGGTGTTTTGTCACAGTAGTGGAAAGGCGATGAGCACAATAACAGGAACAACCACCAACATATATTGAGCCTGGCACAAAGTGCTTCTGATGTGCAATTTTATGTATTCTTCACAGTAACTATGAGGAAGGCATTGTCTCTTATTACTCCCCACTCACAGAGGTGAAAGCTGATGTTAAGTAACCTGTCTACAGCAACATGGCAAGAAAATGGTAGAACCAAGACTTGAGCCTATGCAGTCTAACTTGGAGTCCACACACGCAACCACAATTCAATACTGCTCTTTCATGAACTACTGACCGCAGCAGAAACTGTTGTTGGAAACCAAGAGGTACAAAACTGAATACCAATTTTTTAAAATGGTTCTGTTTTTCCTTTCAGTATTGTCTTCTTTTAAGACCAAGAATGCAATACAAGTTTTAAAGAGCTAAATTCGTACGGATCCCAGGGGAGCACTGACAAGTCAAGGCCTTTAAAGTCAGGGCCCCACTTAGCAAGGGAAAAGGGTGCTAGAATCACAGACTTCAGGGACCAGTTTCAGAATCACCCCCTTCCTATCCCCTAATGGTGAAAGCCCCTGGGTCCCAGATTACGTGAATGTCAGTGATCTTGGAAAAGGAGGGAAAATATTTAAATGATTCCCCACATTTGATCTTCCATGCCATTTCGTATTCTAAGCCTGATCAAGCAACCTGATCAGTGCAGCAAAGTGGAAGAGATGCCTTCATTGCACCAAGTGATTCTTAATCTGTGTTCATGCAGAGGGATTTAAGACTATAGCCCTCACTAGATAAAGACTTCCATCTTAAAAGATAAAGGAATCAGGATTCTAAGCTGTGAGGGAGTATAGTGCAAGAGTATTAAATGGCATTCACCCCTCATAAAGGGGACAAAGGGATAACATCTGAAAAGAATTCTCAAGGTTTTTATGTACAATTATATAACATGCAATGTATAGACACATCATTCATTCATATATATATATGTGTTTTTGTCAGCTTTTTTGCTGCTATGAACAAAAGACCTGACAAGATCGATTTTAGAGGAGGAATATTTATTTGGGCTGACTCTATTGCTCTGTGCTCGAGGTAAAGCAGAACATCATGGTGGAGGAGTGTGGTAGAGGAAAGTGACTCAGGACGTGGCCACCAGGAAGCAGAGAGACAGAGAGACTTCTCTTCTTGCCAAGGACAAAATATATTCCCCAAAGGCACTCTCTGATGACCCGCCTCCTCCAGCTATACCCTATCTGTTTATGGTTACTGCCCAGTTAATCAGGGGATTGGGTTAATTCACCGATTGGGTTAAGGCTCTCATAACCCAATCATTACACCTCTAAAACTTTCTTGCATTGTCTCGCACATGAGCTTTTGGAGGATACCTGATATCTAAGCCATAATAATATGTAATATTTAATATCTGCAAGGTATCTATGTAATATTAAAGTACCTGTGAAAAACCGATCATGTGACAGTCACCAGACCACCGGGACATATACAATATGATCTGCCATTCACAGGTCTTTCATTCTCATTGGTAGAGTTTCCAACAGTTATCTCAGAGAACAAGGTTAAAGAGCAACTTGCTACTGGTCTAGGATTTGTTTAAAAATGTCATTGCTCTGGGGAGTGGGCAAGTATCAGAATGTGAAAACGGAGACTGAACACTAAAGCTAAAGCACGTTATTCACCCAGTTTTCTTCCTCATATCTACAAACACCTCCAACAAGCGAGTTCACCTGATGGTTCAGCAGATGAGAGACTGGAGCCAGCTACAGAGGCTACATGTGAGAGAGGTATCATGGTACTTACAGGAAGGTTCAGTGATGTTGCTGGCACAAATGGGAGCTCCAGGGCTGGGGACCTGGGAGGCAAGAATACAAAACTGCAACCACACTGGGACCACCCTCCTTGTGGTGGTCCATGTTATGTAGAAACATAAGGAGACTTCTCAGGAGAAAGAGAGACACTGATTTTTCTAGAATGTTAAGGACTCCCTAGGATTATATCCAATAATACCTGGAGTCAAGTCCAGTTTTCATGGATAACACACAATGATGGCAAAGATGATTTAGTCACTCCTTAACTATTTTAAAGAACTGACAGAAATTTTCTAGAAGTTTTACATTTTGAAAATTTGGTTCATAATACTTAGGGAGAGAGAAAGGGAAAAGAAATAGCCAGCTGATTTAAAAATGTTTAATCAGCTCCTGCGGGAGGCAAAAGAACGGTCCCCTAAAGACACCTACATCCAAATCCATGAAACCTGTGAATATATTTACTTACATGACAAAAGGGACTCTGTGGCTGTGTTGAGATGGAGAGATGAGGATTATCTGTGCGGGCACGACATAATCAAGAGAACCCCTGTAAGAGGGAGGTAGGAGAGTCACTGTCTGAGGAGGCATATGATGCCAACAGAAGTCACATCAAGGAAGGGGCCATAAGCCAAGGAGGGCAGGTGACTTCTAGATGTTGGAAAAGGCTGGCGCTTGGATTTCCTCCTACAGTCTCCAGAAGGAGGGAGGCCCTGATGACCTGATGACTTTAGCCCAGTGAAAAAGGATTTCAGACTTCCACAGAGTTAAGATGGCAAATGTATGCTGTTTTAAGCACTAAGTTTGAGGTAATTTGCGACATCAGTGACAAGAAACTAATACTACCCACTGTAGTGAGAGGTGGGATCCTGGGCATAAAAACAAATGGAAAAGAAAATGGATCAGGTTGAAAAGGGTGATTATTCAAACATGAAAGAAAGACAGCTTTCTCGAATTGTATTCTGGGAACTCAAGTTCTACTGGGTTTACAGAAGACAAACTTTGGCTACAAACACACCGAGAAAGGCATAATTACAACAGCACCACTTCCCCAAAGGACAGATGCTGAGACATGCCCAACTGACTGGTCTCAGGGGCAAGGAAGTAGGGGGCTTCTGACATGCTGCATAGGGAATGTGTAAATACCTTCTGCACAGTTTTACGAGGTCTAGAATTCTACTCTTGCAGAGGTTCAGGTCTTTAAATGCCCTAAAAGTTTCTTGGTGTTATGATGATTCTTACCAAACATTCAATTAATCCTAAGAGGGAAGGCTTAGTACCCTCACCCTCTGTTAACTAATACAGTCTGAACTGTTATTCACAAAGGATGTATCAGCCCGACGACATCTTTCTATTTAGAATATTTTAAATATCAACCCTAAGAAAATTCTGATTTAATCTCTCTGAAACTCCTGCCAGCTAACCCTGTAACAGAGGACTGGGGAAGGGTTGGCTGATAAGCCAGGAGCAGGGTAGGGTGTGGAGGGTAGCATGGTCCAGGCAAGGATGTCATGATCTGTCCAGGAGGACCCACCCCTGCCCCTGACCTGGACGGACTGGGCAGCCTTGGCTTTTTTAGTAGGTCTGCACCTTTTGTTCATCTAAGGCCTGAGGCCCTGCACTGGACTCAGAGGACCAGGGTGGGAAGTGCCACCATCTGAGGGTGCTGCTCACCCTTCTGTGATCTTGTGGACGCTGCTGCAGAACCCAGGGCACTACCAATCCTGTACTCTCACATGGCACTCATGTCACTCAAACACCGAGACTGCCAGGAACTGCCCAGCCTTTCAAAGGCTAACGTCACACACGCAGGACAGGAAATGTCTGAATGGTCATAGAAAAGTAAAACAGAATCGGAGCAAAGGAGATGCAGTGCATCCTTCTCCCACATCCTTTTGGTACCCTCCACAAGGGCAGGTTGGGTTTTATTCACTGATGGATGCATCAGTGTCCAGAGGACCCCTGACCCAGCCCAGGCACTCCAGTTGCCAAATGAGTAAATGAGGTTGGAGACGTGTTGACTTTACAGTTACAACAATGTGACCCGCAGGACGAAACTCATTTATCTCTGTTCTTGATCCTTGAAACGACCTCTTTGCACTGAGACCCAGGAGGGGCCTGCATGTTTCTCTCGTGTGTGGTTCTTATCAGACTTGTGTTGCTGTCACTTAGTTCTTGTGATTTCCTTCCAAAATAAGTTGTAAAATAGCTCAGGGTTGAGCCTCCCTAATTCATCACTGAATCCACTCTGATGAGCCCAAAGCCTTCCTTATAGTAGGTGCTCAATAAATACTGGTGAATTTGAATCCGTATATTTTCCCCAATTTTTTTCTTTTGGAGCTGTAGGGTTTACAAAAAAAAAAAAAGATCAAATGTATAATTGAGCAGATTATAATATATTAACATACTGAAACCAAACTCATATAATTACCACATAATAGAAAGAACTACATTTAAAATATCTTTAAGAAGAGCAATTACTGGGTCTTAGGTCTTTCTCTATATAATTTCCCACCTTGAGCCTGGCACATACTATAGGCTTGGTGAATGATGAATGGCTAAACTAATGGGGAAATTTAATAATTTAATGAATTATACTTTACAAAGTTATATAAAAAGGACACATAAATGATATAACTAAGTGTTATAATGGAAGGCTTATTTTCTTTTTTTTATTGGTTGTTCAAAACATTACATAGTTCTTGATATATCATATTTCACACTTTGATTCAAGTGGGTTATGAACTCCCATTTTTACCCCGTAAACAGATTGCAGAGTCACATCAATAAAGTGAAATGCTGTAGTACACATTGCTAGAGACCAGAATATACTGCCCCAAAATATAAGGGATTGGTGACCTGAAGGTTATTATGAAATAGCAGGTACAGGAGTAGCCTGATTCTCCCCAAATCAGGACATATGTTTACAAAGGGATCCGTCCTTACCACCTTTTTACCAAGGAGAACAAAGTTTAATGACTGAAGACATTTCAGGCTCAGCCTGGAGATGGTACAGAGGAATCTGCAGAAACAGGCTTCATTCTCCATCCTTTATCTGCTATTTGTATTTCCACAAGTTGCTATCCCTAGAGACAAAAAGTTCTTCTCTTCTGTCTTGTTATTTCTCTAAAAACGTATGTTCTTTGTGGAAAAAACTGTATTAGCTAGAATTTAAAGGCACCTCTTTGAGGACTACAATTCCCTGGGTATTGTCCATTTACATATGAAACATATGTAAAATACTTACTTATTTTTCTTACTAAAAAAATATATATCTTTAATTTAAAACCTCAAGTGCTCCAAAATCCAAAACTTTTTGACCACCAACATAATGCCACAAGTGGAAAATCCCACACCCAACCTCAAATGATGAGTCATAGTCAAAATACAGGTAAATTAAATATACTGTGTAAAATTACCTTCAATCCTTGTACATGAGGTATAAATGAAACAAATTTTAGGTTTAGGCTTGGGTTCTACCACCAAGGTTCCTCATTAAGTATATGCGAATATTCCAAAGTCCAAAAAATCCCAAATCTAAAACACTTTTGGTTCCAAATATTTTGCTTAAATGACACTCAACTCATATTTTAAAATAATAAGAGATGCTTCATGAATGTCTGAGGTTCTGCCAGAAATGAAAAGCATTTTAAAATCAATTTATCAACACATAAACACTTGAGGTTAATGCATATGTATATATAACTATATACACATATGAATAGGTGACTAGATTTACTAATTAATAGGGTTTCTCTGTCTTTGAAGAAGAGATAAAAATAAAATGGCATATTGCATTGAACAAGTGGCATATGGCATACTTTATAAATATGCACACTTTCTCTCTCTCTCTCTCTCTCTCTCTCTCTCTCTCTCACACACACACACACACACACACACACACACCAAATTCTGCCTTTCAAGATACTGGCCTCTTGCCCTAGTTGGAGGTGCTAAACAGACACCTTTCAGATTCAGATGCCTTTATTTCCTTACAGACTATCTGGGGGCAGCTCACCCGTCACTCAGGAGGAAGTGCATGCTCGACCCTCAGAAAGAGGTCAGATACATTTACTGCCCGTCCCATCACCAAGAAAGGTGCTTCTGACCACATTAGCAACACCTTGAGTCTGGCCATTGGCTGTGTCTCAATCAGACGCCAGAAGGCCCACAGATGCTAACAAGCACTCGTCAAAGGTCTCTGCCAACTGATCTCCCAACTTCTCTCTCTTTGGGTGGATGTTAGCAACCAAGAAATGGACGGGCTGATGGGCAGTTGGGCAATTCTAAGAGGCAATGTAATTTCTGCTTAGGATGCAAACTTGTCCTTGAACAGAAAAGAAAGGAGGAAAACCAACATTTACTGAGTTCCTGAGCAGATAAAACAAATTTATCTTACAACAGTGCTCCAAGGTATTTATTCCTTTCTAAAATTTAGTTTGGGGGTTTATCAGAGCTATATTTGCACATATTTAAAGGGTCAAATAATTCTGTTTATTCTGAAAGACAGCAATCCTCTTCTCTCTCCTGTCACAGCCACTCCCTAGGGGCAATCTGTTTTCAAGTCCTCCACTTGACTCTTTGGGTAGGTATCATTGTGTTTTTATATAGATATTTTTATTGCTGCTTCTTGGTTTGTTTTCATTTCACGCATTATAGTCATGTGATGTTTAATGACTGGGATACATTCTGAGAAGCATATCATTATGTGGTTTTGTCACTTATAATTCAGAGTGTATTATAGAAACTAACATGGCCAAGACATCTAGGTGACATAATTTATGGGATCATTGTCTTACATGTGCAGTGGCACTTGTTGATAACATGTCATCATGTAGCACCTGACTGCATATGTTACCTCCTCACTATGGAAGACAAGCATCTGACTCCTTCCCACCTCTCTCCCCCACCCCTTACCTTTCCATGTACAAGTTCCATCTTCTGCAGGTAGCTACCATGTTGGATTTATGTCAGATGCCATTGGCATTGCTATGAGCTCAGCTCCCTGTTGAGCCACACAGCAGACTAGGATCACTTTTCCTTTTCAACACAACCTGTTGTTTCCTCTAGCTTTATTCACAGGTTGATTTGTTATCTGCTTCATTTCTCCCAGTGGAAGGAAGGTGGATGGCATGAGGTAGGGGTTATTACTGTGGTCTGCCTGGGTTTAGATCTGTTTTGGCATTTACTAGTTATACAATTTTGAGCAAATTATTAAGCATGAATTACCTTTACCATCTTCTTTTTGTTTTTTTTTTTTTTTAAGATAATGATCATCTTCCTTACAGGGCACTAACAGGATTGTAACCTTAACATGGAATGTTGTAATTGTGCCTGACACGTTCTGAATACTTAATAAACACTAAGTGTTGAGGACTGTAACTTGGTATTGAATTATTTTCTCCTCCTGGAGTCTCTGCTGATGCCTTCTGATGTGCTCCAACCTGCATGGATCACCCTGAGATGACTATGTGCAACAGGTGCTTTGGGATGGCCTGGGCCTTTCTCTTGTGCTAGACCTTCTATTTCATGAATCAGCTCTTGCTAACTTCTCATTAAACATCCTGCTTTATAATAAATCTCCAGACTTCTAGATAAAGACATCTTGGTCCATTAGCTACCTACAACTGCGGAGAAAATCTGGGGTTCTGCTTCTCAAACACAATTTAATTGGCAGCCCTGTGCTAGCCGTATCTTTACTCCTCCTTTCAGAGGAAAGTACTCATTCCTGAATCTTTTAGTGGGTTCTGTAGGTTAGGTTGAGTTGCTTCTTGGCTTGCTCTACTGCCAACTTGGATTTGAGCTTCTGGGGTCTGTTTCAGGTAGTTACCATTTCTCCATTCACTTTTCAGCTTCCAAAATTATGTTGCAGATGTCTCCCCTCACTTTCACTTAGTCTGTAATTAATTTGTGTCTGAAAGGAAAAAAAGTCTTTACTGCTACCCTAATGCATCTTGAAAGTAACTGAGGCTAATGCTTATGTTTCATCTGCCACCTTTAATCAAGTCTATCAATCTTACTTCTCACTGGTAAGGAAACTGAGGACCAGGAGTGGAAGCTTGTAAAGCCTAACCCTAAAGCTCAATCCTTTCCCTCAGCGTGTGCTCTCTCTCCAGGGAAACAGGGGGCCTCTGAAAGACAGCAGTCCCCTTCTCTCTCCTGTCACAGTCACTCTCTAGAGGCAATCTGTTTTCAAGTCGTCTCTTTTAGTGAGATATTGCATGATCTTGCCAGCGAGCAAGAGCAGTGACTGAGGACTCCTCTGAAGACATGGATTCTGTCTCTCAAGTTTGAAGGGACATTGATATCTGCAAGTTGCCTGAGGCAGTCAAATAGTAGAGATGTGCCCCATTGGAAATTAGTACTAGGACAAAGACACAGGTGGCAGCTCGCAGACCACTGTTGCTACCTTTCCCCACTCCATGCCTTCTCCTGAGCAGCCCCCCACCCCCCACACACACACCAGTCAACTTTTGCTCCATGAATCCTACCAAAAAGTCAGGCTCAGTCTCTGACCTCAGTTTGAAAGAGTCCCTAACATAAAAAGAAATGGGTCTAACAGTGAGGCTCTTTTCCTTTCTTGCCCAATGATGTATCTGTTAATTGTAATTATTCCTAGTGATCAAAATACTGGTGGCAAATCTAAGAAACTCCTTTGTCAAAAAAGTCTGCCATCTTTTTACCAAAAAGGCAAGGAAAGGGATGCTTTCAGGCCTTACTTACCCTTGGGCATTGCTTTCATCCCATGGGCAACCTGGACTGCACCTGCTCTATTAGTCCTGAGGATCCCCACCCAAGATTGATGGCCCTCAGAGCCCAGTGGAGAGGATCACAGGCTCTAGAATCACAGGGACTGAAGCTCAAATCCAAACTTTGTTGGTAACTACTTGTGTGGACCTTGTCCAATTACTCAAGTTCTCTAAGCCTTTACTTTCTTATCTCTAAGACAGTAATAGTTGTGACACTTTGGTATAGAGTTGTCATCTCTCTAGTGAGATATTGCATGTTAAACATTAAACATAATATCTGGCCTGGTGCCAGGAAGTGCAAACAGCACAGATGTCCTGTGTGGTGTAACTGGGACTGGAGCTCCAGCAGTTAGCACACTCAGTTCCTGGCCCTGAACACAGGCCTCTGGGGTCACTAGCAGCTGGCCTCAATGTCTCCAGGGTTGTTCCAACCACTGAACTCCCAAACGATGCGTACTGGGGACACAAACTTGAGTTATATAAAAGTTTAAAAGAACGAAATGATGCAAGCTACTTTCAGGATACCGGAGATAAATGATCTATTTATATTTTCATGGCAAAGACATAAATAGAGAAAAACACAGCACCCAAAGAAATGTTCCTTAAAATATATGTACAGCATGGACAAGAAAGATATGCACAGAGCAAACAGATGCTAACTTTATACCTTTCCACATCAGCCATAACTCTTGCAAGACTCATTAATTCAAGGAGATTTATCAGGCACCATGATAATTAGAAAAATTAACCCTTTGGAAAACCCAAAGGCATACTCTGTGAATTTTAAAAAAATATTTTGTGCTAATCTGTGAAAACAGAATAATGAGAAGCTCCTAAATCCCAGTCTTAACTACTGACCTACAGATGACATAAACATATAGGGCAATGCTGCGTTATGTGCATCTCTGCATTCAACAACTATTTGCTAAGTGCCTTTGAGGTGCCAGGCATCAGGTATGTTCTGGCCATACAGCACGAGCAGAGAGACAAAATTCTTATTTTGTGGAGTGTGCTCACTAGTGAAAGGAGACATAGATGATATTTTTATATGACTAGAAATTTCAATATAGAAAACTAAAAAAAGAGTAGTGAACTTGAATGATACAGTACTTCAGATGAAGCGAGCTGGATTAAAAAAAAATCTAGCCCTTGGATTTGAATTATCTGAAAGACACAGAGTAAGAGGGGGTGGGAAAGAAGAGGTCAAAAGAAAAAAAAGAAAGAATCAGAGAGAAGGTGAAGGAGCTCTGATGCTCATTAAAAGGGAGCCACAGAGGGACACACACCTAGATGCCCTGGGTCCAGGACCCCTTCACCCCAGAGTGAATGGATCAGAGCCATAGGGGAGAGGAAGGCCACCCCTGGGTCCCACTCAGGACACAAAGAGTCCCACCTAGAGCTCTCTGGGTAGGGAAAGGAGCCAGCTGCCCAAAGGTAGCTGAAATGGGGGACTGGAAATTGGAGCTGGGACACAGATGACACAGACTGGGGGTGGGGAGCCTGATGATCTTGCCAGCGAGCAAGAGCAGTGACTGAGGGCTCCAATGAAGACATGGATTCTGCCTCTCAAATTTGAAGGGACACTGATATCTGCAAGTTGGCCTTAAGAGGGATGGCAGGTTATAGCGCTCAACTGGGGAGAATTCACCCACGTTGAGAGTATCTGACTTTCTCAGAGGGAACTTCTTTGATCTGTACAGACAGATCAAACAACAATATATTTGTTTACAATGAGAAATGTAACTGCTGTTGAGACCAGAAGGCGGAGTGGAATGCCCATATATATGTTAATTCATTTAATTTCCCAAACAATCTGCATGCAGAAAATATTATCACCTCCATTTTGCAAAATAGGAAACTGAGGCACAGAGAGATTAAAATAACAGCAAGTGAATGCAGGAGCTGGGCTTCAAGCCTGGACTCTGAGGCTTGACCTTTACATCACACACAGCTTGAGGGAGTCAGAAGAGGGGAAGAATCCAGGAGGTTGTCTGGATCAATGGGTGTGTGGAATCATTCATTGATTATTTGGGGGAAGGTGGAGCATGTATTTGCATTTAATCCTATTCTTTCCCATGTGACCCTTCTGCAGGCAAACATCATGCTTTATTTTAAACCTATTCTGTTCTGCTGAATTCAAGGGGCGCTGCTTGAAGTATAAAGGACAAACTTCTCTCACTTTCTGGATGAAGGAAGCAGTGATTTGGGAGAGTTACACAGAATAAGCTCCACATTTCCATGACAACACAGAAATCACAGGTGATAATTCACCCACATTTGGATAAGGCTAGCCCACATGTGTGCAGGAACCATATTTTCTGGGTGCAGGCTGTGTGTACACTCCATCTTCCCTAGCTTACAATGTTGATTCAAACTTCATTTTGAGAACATAGTTGATTATGTTAAGTACCAGTTTTAATTCCATGTCTTCCTTCTCATCTTCTTGGCCTAGTTTTTGGACCAATGCAATTGTCAAACATATTCTGATTATCTACAATGTGCCAAATGTTATCTATATTAAAGGGATCGATATGAATAAGACCTGGTCCCCACCAGGAAGACAGGGAAGAAGGGAGGAGGCAGTAAAAGGCCCAATGTCAGTCTCACTACTTGAAATGGGAAGAAGGTAAAGAACCTCTCTAGCAAAACAGCAGCCAGCAACACCGAACAACTCTACCTCACTAACCAGAGGTGAAGAATACAGCACATGGATGAATCCAAAGATGCATTCGGGCAGGTGTTTTCATTTTTCTGCTTCTAGAAATCTCAAAGTAGTCGGGGCTAATACAAGCAAAATGAGTTATGTGGGGATCTGTCTCTCCTCCCCAGGTATGCTCTGATGAAAGTATGTACAAGGAGCTCAGAAAAATCTGTCATAGTAAACAGTTCACACTTCAAAAACCACCAGGCATTCTCTTTAAAATCCCTTCCTTTTCTGGAACGGAGGGGCTGCTGACTTAAGTCCAAGACCATGGAGCAGAGACCAGACTGGTCATGCTGGAGTGGACCACGATACCATATGATCTCAGCCCCCTCACCGAGCAGAGGGGAAGGAGGTTCGCAGAGATTAAATGTCTTGTCCAAGGTCGCTTAGCTGGTTAGTGGTGGAGCCAACTGCCACCTGGACATGTTCCTCTCTAACCTCATTTTAGTTGCAATCTTGTATCCTGGATACAGGGGCAGCAGCATAACAGTGAGAGGCCATGGGATCAAGAATGTCACTCAAAAGCCAAAGTGAAGGACTCAGGAACCCCAAGAAAACCTTACCATCTTTACCCTGTGTCTCCCTGCTGCTCCCTCTCTGTCCCCTAGATTCTGGCTGCTTATGCTACCAGAACACTCATCATCAACTTAACCATGACAGACTTACACTGGACTGTGCCAGTTCAATCCTGAGAACAGGATGGTCCTTGGCATTAGGCTCATCCCTTAAGCTATGAGTTAGAAACCTGTAAAAATGCCTCATCCTTTGAATGGAGTGTGAGACATCCAATTGCCACGTGGCATTAAAATGGCAAAGCTGAGGAGGTTCTTTGTTTAAGTGCATGGTTTATTTATCCTACAGACTCTGGAAACATATGAGGCCTTTGCAATTATTGGCACTATTTCATCTGTCCCAATTTTGTGCATCACCAGATCAATTGCATGCAGCCGACTGTGCCAGACCACACATTTACCAAGACAAAGGTAGGATTCAAACAGACCACCCCCCCCAGATCTCAGACAGGCCCCCCTTCTGTAGTCTAACAGCCTCCACACACACACTGGCTTTATTTTGCTGCAGTACACGTACACACACACACACACACACACACACACACACACACATGAAATTTCAGACCATGGTGAAGCAAGAAAATGGCTACGTGGCATTGAACAAAAGGTATATCTGCTCTTGGGCTTTTATTCTCGTCATTCCTAAATGAATCTGTAAAGCCCAGCCTGAGTGTGGGGACAGGAGAGGAGCCTGGCACTTGTCCCTGGTCCCTTAGGATTTGTTAATCTCTTTACACTCTCTTCCAAGGTAATATTCAAATCAACCACACAGCTCAATTCACTTTGCTTGTGACTCTAATTGAATAAATTTAAAGTAACAACAGACGCACTGGCCCAGAGCCTGGGCCAAATTCCTCCTTGGGCACTAGGAGCAAGGTCTGGCTGCTTTAATTCTGCCTGCATGCAGGTAAATGCTCCTGGTCCAGTCCCTAATTTTACCCCCGAGGCCCCACTGTCTGTCATTTGTTGTTTCTGAGGTAGCTAATATTTACTGATGGGTGAAAACCACCTCGAGGCAGGGAGGGACTCAACCCGGTGGTGCTACTCAGCTTTCAAAGCACAGATGTTCAATAAGGTGCAGTTCTGTGCCTAAATATCGCTTCTTCGGAATCATCTGACCTGAGTCCACTATGGAGTTGTCTATTTTCCAGGTCACATTTAGGTGGGCTCTCAGTGGGTAGCTATTCACATTTGTAAACATATTCGGGAAGGACCACTGTAATAAGCTACCACTCATTTTAGCTTCACTCAATCTTTCTGCAGAGGATAAGGATGTTAAAAACTGTTACCTTTACCTACTGGGAGTAGGAATAAAGGCAAAGCTTTAGGAACATGGTAAGAAAAGCAAGCAGCCGGTGATACTGAATTTAGAACAGGCAGATCAAGCATTAGAGCCTCCGAGTTTGTCTCTGGGGGAGCATCACCAAGCATGGATACTTTCAAGGGAATCACATGACTAAAGGTGCTCACAGGGAGCCTTCAGGATCACATGAACAGAATTTGCTGGCGTTCTTTCAGCTGTCTAAAGACAGGGTTAAAGGGAACCGATAGGGCTGGGAGTATAAACTCAGTGACAGAATGCTTGCCTAGCATGTGTGAGGCCTTGGGTTCAAGACCCAGCACCAGAAAAAAACCAAACCAACCAACCAAACTCACATACAACCAAACAAACCAAAAAATACACAGGAAAGATAGCTCTCAAGGGAAGGAAGGGACATGTTCCAGGGCTCCTTCCATAAGGAGGGAGCTTTGTCTTACAGTGAAATGAAGACCACGGCCTCTCTGTGGTGTGGCCTCACGGAAGGATAATGAACATCTCTTGCCTCTCGGTGTGTGGGAGTTCCCATTACACTTTCACTCTGTATTCTCAGGAGTCTTGCAACTCTTTGTCCTGGGTACAGTAAATGCCCAGCAAACCTGCCTCCATCCTCGAGAGACCCAATGGTCTTCATGGCCACACACCTGACCTAGCTTCCCCTCAAACATTTTTCTGTTATTGATAGAATATCCTATCTTTCATTCGCTTTTCCAACATCCTGGTATCTTATCAGGACCAGAGAAGTCCAGGTTCAACTACTGCTCATGTTGGCTGACTTCTGCAAGCAGCCCATGCTTGAAAATTAGCTCTCAACCACTAGGGAAAAGCAACTTTTGGTGAGAAGGTTCAGCTTCCCAAACCCACCTCTGGTTCAGAACACCTCCCAGTTCTTGCCCACGCCCTGTCTTTGGATCCAGAGCAGCATCTGATAAACTACCTTAACATCCCTGCTAATCCCATCAGTGATGCCCGAAGCAGGGAGGAAATGTTTACCGAGAGTGGAGACAGGAACCTCACCACCTGGAGCAAGTCTCTGTGCTTATTAAATATCCCACAGCCCACACATCTCAGCTCCTCTTCGAGATTTTTTTTCTTTCTTATTTTCGTTTTATGCCCCTCTGATCTCACATCTTGTTTCTAATCACAGCTTAGAGGGAGACACGTGTAAGGTAATTATCCCTGGTGCACTGTGGCAGTGCTCATTGATTAGAAGTCATTTTCAGAAGGAACGCCATAACAGGGCGTTTTGATCAAAGCTGGATATTATCTCAGTCCTTTGTCTTGCCCACATATATTTGCTCCTTCCTCTGGGAAGAAAATTTGTGTGTATGTGAAGATAGATCCTAGGGGAATTAAGAGGGGTTTTTGGTTGTTGTTGTCTTTTAATAGTATGGAGCCATTTACTTCCTTAATTAATCTCAAGTAAATATTTCTGGAAAAAAAATTCCTAATCAAGCAGCTTCCTGAAGCGCATGCTCTGAACCCTAGCTATTATTTTCTTCAGTCTCATTCCTCTCTGTGGATGGTGTGAGGCTGTGTTCATCATGGTATGAGGCCAGGTGCCTGTGCTCTGGGGACAGACCCAACCACTGCCAGCATAAATACGTCTCATAGAAGCTGCCAGATGCTGGGGCATCAGGACAACAAGTGGGTAGAGGAGAGCTTGAGGGCTCCAGTGAGTTGACTCAACAGGTACCATTTTTCCATGGCTGCCCGTGAGGGTGCTGGACTCTTAGCATGATGAGCATCTATACAGCACAAAGTATTTCAGATGTGTCCTTTTCTCCCAGGGTTATGGCTGCACACATTTTTCTCTTATCTAATGCTGGAGAGCAGGCATCCAAGGTCTGCAGCAGAAGCTGGGTGAGATGCACAGGAAGAAGCTCCATTTTCCTTCTTCTTCTTCTTCTTTTATTTTTGACATTTCAAAAAAAAAATCTTCCATTCTTCCTGAGGTGCTGGGGTAGATTCCACATGCAGGGGGAAAGACAGGATGTGTTATAATATCTACTGCTTCAGATGAGGAGAGAATAACATAAGACATTCCGAAAGGCTTTAAAGTTGAGATTTTTTATTTCAGAGTAAAGTTTTGCCTTGGAGGAAGCTACCATTAGTTCTTAATTCATGCAATCAGAAAGCTTAAGCAATGGAAAAGTAACTTTTAAAAAAAAATGTCATATCAGGGATTTACAGTATTCAGAAGAGTACTTCTCACGGATTGTCCTGGATCAATGGAGCTCAAGCTTAAGTCTCTACCATTTTACATTTATAGTGCTTATTTTAGTCAGCAGTTTTGGTGCTGTGACTAAAACACCTGACAAGAACAATTTCAGAGGAGAAAAAGATTATTTGGGGGCTCATGGTTTCAGAGGTCTCAGTTCATAGATAGCAGGCTCCATTCCTCAGGGTTTGAGGTGAGACATAACATTGTGGTGGAAGAGTGTGGTGGCAGGAAGTGGCTCAAGACATCACACCAGCAAGTAGAGAGAGACTAAGTTCAGCTCACCAAATATATACCCCAAAGACATCCCTCCAGTGACCTACCTTCTCCAGCCACACCCTACCAGCCTACAGTTACCACTCAGTTAATCCCTGTCAGGGGGTTAATTCACCGATTGGGTTTAGGCTCTCATAACCCAATCATTTTACCTCTAAACCTTCTTGAACTGTCTCACACATAATCTTTCGGGGAATAGCTCACATCTAAACCATAACAGTAATAATAAACATATTCTCTTCCAAATGATAAACTGCATGTCTAAAATGACCAGTAAGAACTGTGTGTGTTACAACGTGTGAACACATAGGCACACATGCCCACATACAGGAACACACAGCACATACACATATACATATTAGTGAAAGGCCAGGGGATTTTATTCATCAGAGAATATTTACTAATTGTCCAATTATTATGGTAAACACCAAAGATAATATAGCAACAGATTTCCTGTCCACAGGGGGTTTATAGTCTGGTGAGGGAGACATGAAAACAGCAAGTAGTAGTCCTACCAATCAGTGGCTTTCTGATGGACCTATATGTAAGTACAGGGAACAACAAGGACAAATCACTCTCCCTGGAAGACAGGGGTATCATGGAAGATTTAAGCTACATCTTGAATCTTAAAGAAAGTAGCTTTAAGCTACATCTTAAAGTTATGTGTCCAGTAGCCTCTTTGATACCCCATTCATGGTATGTGTGGTAAATCACAGATATCCATTTTGGGTAGGTACTCATCTTTTATTTATTTTTCTCTTATTATATTTTTACATGACAGTAGAGTATATTTTGAATATTATACATACATAGAATAAGTATAACTTGTTCCAATTAGGATCCTATTACTGTGGTTGTACATGACGTGGATTTGCATTCATCATGTATTTATATATGAGGATGGAAAAGTCATGTCAGTCCCTTCCACTGCCTTTCCTATTACCACCCCCTCCCTTCTCTTCATTTGTCTAGTCCAGTGAACTTCTCATCTTCTCCTTCCTTGTTGTGGGTCAGCATCCACATATCAGAGAGAACATTCTGCCTCTGGTTTTTTGACTTTGGCTTGTTTCATTTAGCATGATATTCTCCAGTTCCATCCATTTACCAGCAAATGCCATAATTTCACTCCTATTTATGGCTGATTTCTCATCTTTCATATTAGTTCACTGAGACAACATAAATCCTGAATTTCATTACCACATTTGGCATCAAGGGGATGCATGTGGGAAGGGGCTTCAGTTTGAACCACCAATGTCCAAAATACAATCGAAGCTCCATGAACCCAGAGGACCCACAGGAGAGACGCCTGCTGCACTGAACCGGGTGCTGCGCCTTCCTCTCTGGGATTCCATGATGACACACCACTGTGAGAGGTGCACCAAAAGAAATCAGTGGGTTTTGAAAATCAGGACACTCTCCTGAAATACTTGTTTACTGTTCTCACAGTATAAGGAGAAGGTGGCGTTGTCCCCACCTGTACTGGGAGCAAGGTGAGGGGGGGGGGTGGGTGGGGGCTTTGGCATGAAAGCTCTGCTGTCAGCACAGCAGCCATGTGAGCAGCCCAGCCTTAGGTCTCTTACACCGACCTGGGTAAGATCCAGGTGCTTCTCTGGGGTTGTGTGTGGGGAGCAAGATTTAATTTGGTTGTTCTGTAGGATGTGAAGAAAAGACAGATCTGCTGCCTTTTAGGTCCTGCCATGACTATTTAATAGCTGAGTGGCCTCAGGCCTGTAAGTTAGACTTGCTGAGCCAGGGTCTCCCACTGTGCCAGTTCATAAGAGTACTTCACACAGAACAGACAATCAATAGCGTGTGTGCGTGCATGCGTGCCGACATGCATGTACATGAACACACCTGAGAAAAGTGCCCTCAAATGACATTGCAAAAAGGAAACTGAAAGATGCCTATGAAAAAGTTTAACATTATCTTGGACATATAATCTTTAAAAACTTAACAGGGTGTGACATTTGCACCTGTAGTCCCAGCTATTTGGGAAGCTGAGACAGAGGATCACAGGAACCCTGGAGTTCAAGACCAGCCTGGGCAACAGTGAGACCTGTCTTAAACTAAACCAAACCACAAAACTTAGTTCAATAATGGAGCAGGCATAGCAAAATGGAGCCCAGTTAAAATAATTTATTCAGACACTTACCATACAGGTTAATAATTTATTAAAGAGACAATTTATATTAGGGAAAGTACGGGACTCACTTAGGGCACTAATGTTCTGAAGCCAGGGGAAGAAAGGTGATTTCTCAAAGAGCTCCAGCTTCCAAGCTGGAGGACCTGAAGGGGTAGATGGGCAGCTATATGCACCCAAACACAGGGCATTGGCCCCATCTTCAATGGGTTCTGAAAGAGGACCTTGTGAGTTAGTCAAAGAGCACAATGTAACGTCTTTCCCATAACTACACGTCAAGAGCCCTGTTCTTATCTGACCCACTTGTACATAAAAAAAACAAACATATGTCTTAAAGAAGAGAGGAAGGTAGGTTGGGTTCTCCAATTTACAACAGAATGTGGTCTTTCCCAGCACCAGAGAATTTCTACAGAGCGTTCATGCAAATGGGCAAAGGCAAATGTTCTTCTTCTATTGAGGCAAGAGGAATCTACTTCTCATTTCTGAAAATTTCCAAAGGTGTTCTGAATATGTCTGACATGATTCCCAGATGAGCGCATATCTTTAGAAGTTCTTTTAAGTGTAGGGTGTAAACATTATAATACTTCATGTGCAAATTTGAATAATCACTGAGAACAATATATTTTTCTGGTTAAATGTAATTCCCTTGACAGGACATGAAATATGAAGAGCAAGGGGCACTGGGAATGCACTGACAAAAGAAGGTTAAAGTGAAGACTCCGGGGCTAGGGTGTAGCTAGTGGTAGGACACACACCTAGCAATCATCAAGCCTTAGATTTAATCCCCAGCACCACAAAAACAAAACAAAACAAACCCTAGTCACCTTGCTTTAAACTATTTGGATGTTCATATAAGCACTTCTTCTCACTCCAGGCATATACCACTGCCTATAAGGTAGGGTTATCATACTGGAGAGGTGATGTGACTTGCCCAGGAGAGAGAAGGGGTTAGAAGGCAGGTCTCTTTCGACTCCAGCAACCACCTGCATGCATTTTAGAGGCATCTCTCCAAGACGTAGATTTTATTTTGCAGTGGATAGGCTGAACAAGCTGCCTGCTAATTATGAATACCATTAATGGGAAGCCTAGGAGTGCCTGCCACCCCTGCTGACCTAGCATAAGCCACTGGGCTTGGGTACAGAATCCCATCACCAAGCCTCAGTTAAAATGGGAATCTGGGGATACAGGGAAAATAAATACTGGTCTCAAAAGATAAGCATCAAGAAACACTGGAATGCAAAATAAGCAATTCATGGGCAATCCAGTCGGCGCCCTGGAGCCATGTCTTGTTCCTTTGCCCACAGAAAGTAGCATGATGCAGAGTAAGACACAAATGCAAGGAAAACTGGTCTGAAACTGCATGTCCTGCCCTCCCCCCACCCCCACTCCACCTCTAGTCCAGCTCCTCAAAACTGTCCCTCTATAAATAGTAACGGCCCAGACCAAGGGGTTGCTTCTCACTGTCAGGACAGTCCACATTCCCACCTGAACACACACTCCTCTGTGCCTCAATGTCTGACATGTGCTGAAATCCTTTTCTGTCAAATACGTCAAGGACCCATTGTCTTGAGTGGGGTCCTGCTCTCTGGAACTCCTCAGACTCTTCTCTGCAGGTACAATGACTGGACCAAGGACAGGTGCTGGCCATTCAGCCATGAGCTTAGCCCGACAGAGGCCCTAGTCTAATGGTGACTCTATGGGCCAACTGAATTCTCTTCCCTGATGAGGCTTGGCATGCCACAAACAGAAAAAGAGTTGTCAGAAGCAGCAGGGGCAATGGAAGGAAGAAACCCTTGCCCAGGGACCATCACAGTTAAGCTGAGAGTGGAAGGCAAAAGAAAGAACTTCCCGAGATAGTAGAGAGGCACCCTCTCCTGAAGGAGGTCAGCTCCTGAGGCCTCAGAGGCCCACTCTGAAGACTGGGGTGGTTATGTTTTCCCGAGCAGCTTGTGCATCCTCTCTGCAAGCCTCTAATACCTGCAGTAGCTCTTTTCATTGTACTTGAGAAGAGCAAAAGTATAGTACCATTTCAAAGTCCTGTCTTGGAATACAGGATTGGAGAGTGGCCACAGAGCATGGTCTTTTGGAATAAGCTACAGCCTCCAGGAAGAAGACAGTGTTCCACAAGGGCTCTCCTTGCTTTGACTGTCCTGGGACATAAGACTGAGACTGAAATCCAAAGCTATCCATAAACATTCCCGGAGGGAGCTACTGTGGGCGGCTGAATGTGCTCCCTTAACTTATATGCTGAATTGTTAATCTCCAGTACCTCAGATGGGAATATACTGGGGGACATGGATTCTAAAGAGATAAGTGAATTAAATTGAGATCATTAAGGTGAACTGTAATCCAATCTGATGTCCTTATAAGAAGAGGCAATGAGGACACACGGATGATCATATGAAGACACAGGGAGAAGACGGCTGTCTACAGCCAAGGAGAAAGGCCTCAGGGGAAACTAGCTGACACCTTGACTTTAAACTTCCAGCCTACAGAACTGTGAGGAAATGCTCCTTGGCCTAAGCTAAACAATCTGTGGTGTTTGTCACAAGCCCCAGCTGACGGATATAGCGTGTGCATCTATTAGTCTCCAGATCCTCATCTCTCCCCATACATCTGTCTGAAGCTCCTTGAACTGTGTTTATGGGGGACTTTGACAAAGAGGCTCTGTGTGCTCTTGGCATGTTCTTTGTACTTCTTACCATATCATGTTTGAAATGGCTTCTCTCCGTTTGTGAGACCACGGGGTACTCTGTGCTCACTGTACCTCTTTCCTGTGTGTGAGCTGCTTTATCTAGCCCAGTGGTTCAGCAAAAACAAGAGGTGCTCAGAGCAAACACAGGACACCAATGTACCTCCAGGTGCCTGGGCTGGACTTCTGGGAAAGTAAAGGAAACATACTCCTGGTGGCCTGATGGCAAGGGGAACTTGCTCAGGAACAAGGGGACCCAGGCGACACAGTCTTTTAGCTCTATGAAGGCAAAGGAATAGGGACTTTAATGCTCTCTGGACTCTCTCCTGGTCCCCTTTCTCTCTTCCCTCTGCTTGGGTCCTCTGGGTAGACTGCCCTTCTTTGCCTTCCTGCTTCTCAAGGCAAACAGATGATGTCTGTTTGAAGTAACAAACTGTCTCTGTCAAAAGAATGATGAAATGACTGCCATCCCCATGGTACATTCACTTCAAGAGTCAAGGGTCTTTGTCCAATCAGCAGAGAGTGAGGAGGTCAGAAGATACCTCACAGCATAAGATGGTTGCCAGGGTCCACCACTCTGGACTGGTAAGGAGATGCAGTTCCTAAAGAAAGGGAGGTTGCTGAGAGCTAGGTAAATACCTTGCACGACGACTACACTGTCAGGCCTCAGCCTCCAAGGCTCAAGGCTCTGATTCCAAGAATTATCTCAATCCCAAGATCATATGGATGGCACTTCTTCCCAGAGATTTTCACTTTTAGTCTTCCTTTTAAATGCTGCCATGTTCTTAGCTATGTCCACTATTATAAGTTCATTCATAACCTTAACATTTGGAATGCTCACTAGATATCTCCAAGCAGAAATGCTCATTCAAAACAAAACAAACAACTCCCTCCAAAACACCTTGTCACACTTCTTTAAAACCCCACCCCAAAAGGAACACAGCTATTTTTTGTAGATCAGTGTAGCAATGCTATTTTAAAACAGATGTCTAGTAGTTGATGTGTTTTGGAAATCATTTTACCATGAAATAGATTTTTAAAGCACCAACAGATGATGGCAAAATAGTGTCATCTCCTAAAAATGATTGATTTCCCTTACTTTAGGAACACTGACAGCAACTACTTGGTATTTGCTTACATCATCAAACAAACTGCTCATTAAATCAAAATAAGAATACAAAGTATCCAGGGTCTTAGGCAGGAACCCACTGCTATTTTAGACTCTCGGCTTCACTTTGGGCCTGAGTTGAACCTTGAGAATCCAAGGTGCAGGACCTCAAGTCTCATCAAGTACTGCCCTGCACACAGAGGTGATGGCTGCAAATTCCACTTGTGCCATTTCTTACTCCTGCATCCTTTGTCACTATTCTACTGTACCTTTTCATCAGTAGCACAGTTACCTACGTCAGACAGCATGTACTGTGCTTCAGAAAAGAAACAAATCTTAGGGTGGTTTTGATTTGCATTTCTCTGACTGCTAGCGATGGTGAGCATTTTTTCATGTACTTGTTAATTGATTGTATGTCCTCCTCTGAGAAGTGTCTGTTCAGGTCCTTGGCCCATTTGTTGATTGGGTTGTTTGTTATCTTATTATCTAATTTTTTGAGTTCCTTGTATACTCTGGATATTAGGGCTCTATCTGAAGTGTGTGGAGTAAAGATTTGTTCCCAGGATGTAGGCTCCCTGTTTATCTCTCTTATTGTTTCTTTTGCTGAGAAAAAACTTTTTAGTTTGAGTAAGTCCCATTTGTTGATTCTAGTTGTTAATTCTTGTGCTATGGGTGTCCTATTGAGGAATTTGGAGCCCGACCCCACAGTATGTAGATCATAGCCAACTTTTTCTTCTATCAGACGCCGTGTCTCTGATTTAATATCGAGCTCCTTAATCCATTTTGAGTTAACTTTTGTGCATGGCGAGAGAAAGGGATTCAGTTTCATTTTGATGCAAATGGATTTCCAGTTTTCCCAGCACCATTTGTTGAAGATGCTATCTCACTCCAGTAAGATTGGCAGCCATTAGGAAGTCCAACAACAACAAGTGCTGGCGAGGATGCGGGGAAAAGGGTACACTTGTTCATTGTTGGTGGGACTGCAAATTGGTGCAGCCAATTTGGAAAGCAGTATGGAGATTTCTTGGAAAGCTGGGAATGGAACCACCATTTGACCCAGCTATTCCCCTTCTCGGTCTATTCCCTAAAGACCTAATAAGAGCATGCTACAGGGACACTGCTACATCGATATTCATAGCAGCACAATTCACGATAGCAAGATTGTGGAACCAACCTAGATGCCCTTTAATAGATGAATGGATAAAAAAATGTGGCATTTATACACAATGGAGTATTACTCTGCATTAAGAAATGACAAAATCATAGAATTTGGAGGGAAATGGATGGCATTAGAGCAGATTATGCTAAGCGAAGCTAGCCAATCCTTAAAAAACAAATGCCAAATGACTTCTTTGATATAAGGGGAGTAACCAAGGACAGGGTAGGGACGAAGAGCTTGAGAAAAAGATTAACATTAAACAGGGATGATAGGTGGGAGGGAAAGGGAGAGAGAAGGGAAATCGCATGGAATTGGAAGGTGAGCCTCAGGGTCATACACAATTACATATAAGAGGAAAGGAGGGGTAAGAGAAAAATAATACAAGTGAAGAAATGATTTACAGTAGAGGGGGTAGAGAGAGAAAAGTGGAGGGGAGGGGAGGGGGGAAGGGGGATAGTAGAGAATAGGATAAACAGCAGAATACATCAGTCACTAGAATGGCAATATGTAAATCAATGGAAGTGTAACTGATGTGATACAGCAATCGGTATACGGGGTAAAAATGGGAGTTCATAACCCACTTGAATCAAATTGTGAAATATGATATATTAAGAACTTTGTAATGTTTTGAACGACCAACAATAAATTAAAAAAAAAAAGAAAAAAAACAAATTGATGCTTCCTTACAGTGTTAGAAACACTGGGTTTTTCCACTTTCATTCCCTCATCACACCATTACCTGCTTTATTCTTGCTTTCCTCTTTGTATCTCAATGATTAAACTTTGGAAAAGTGACTTTAGCATTTGCAATAAACAGTCATCAAGTAACAGGATGTCTGTTGTGACTATAAGCTTTATTATATGCACCAAAATACACAAAGCTTTCTGGCAAAAACTTTGCAGTTCTTGATGCATATTTAAATGCTGGCCCTTAATGACGCCTACTTTCTCCGGAGGAAACTCATCACTAGGACATTATACACATATTATGCACCAGGCACTGGAAAATAACCCTTTAAGGAGGGTCACTGTTAAACCCATTTTAAAGATAAGAAAACTGAATCCTAGAGAGCAACTTGCTGAAAGTCCCACAGCCAGAAAGTGACAAAGCCAAAACCAGAACTCAGGTGGGTTCCAAAGTCCACACGTAGCCACTCAGGCTTCAGAGCCCTGAGAATGACAAATTCGGTCCTTCTAGGACACATTAAGAAATAGAACAGAATATGACCAGCAAATCCCCTATATTGTATAGTAACTGTGAGCCACCAGGGAAACAATTTCAGGAATCGGCCAATCTGACGACAAAGGACTCACGTGGCTCAAGGTAACCACGAGAAGATTCACTTAGCTCAGGGGCACTTCGAGGCATTACTTTTCAACTACTTCTGGTTGCACTTCCAGCTCTCCAAAGTGGACGGGGGACCATCACATGTCCATTCTGGTCTGAAACGACAGTGAGGCTGTATTCTGGAAAGAACAGGGACATAAGCAAACCAAACCACAGATAACCTGCTGTGTAAACAAGCAGATGTTTATAGTACCCTAAAAGAAAACAGCGAAATGATCAGCTTCATGTCTTTTGTAAGAGATTTGTTTGGTGTAAATGATTCATCTTATAAATGGTATCACAAAAGTTAGCTAACTTGAGAAAAATAAAAAGTGTGATCCTCTCATCTTATAATACCTTTTATCTTATAATAAATCCCAGATAGAACTATGTAGGAATTTCAATAATAAATAACTTAAGATAAAATGTGAGTAGACATTTTATGGTATTTTGGTAATTAAAAACTTTTTACATTTAAAAGCAGTGAAAGTATTCTTCGAAAAAAATGTTCAACATGACAACACACACACACACACACACACACACACACACACACCATAAAACATCTCTATGCCACAAACCCTGTGAAGGATAATTAAAAAGTAGATAATCTAAAAAAAAAAATGATGTGCTAACAAGTATGAGAGAAAATGGACTAGTGTTTTATTTATAAAACCCCAACAGAAAAAGTGGACCAAAAAGACTTGAATAATTAAGAGAGGAATACAAATGATAAACAAATATATAGAAAGGTTCTACTTCACTTGCTATAAAAGTGCTGTAATAAATATATACAAATTAATACAACTTTCCATGTCATAAAAAGCATTAATATATATTAAAATAGTACATGGCAGCAGCAGGAGGGTTTAATGTCTGTGCATGCATGCTCATCACAACCTGAAATGGACTAAAAGTCAGACGTGGTGGAACCTGAAATTCCAGCGGTTGTTTCCCTTTTCCTCTCCCCACCCAGGCCCCGGTGACCACCCATCTCTGTTCCAAGTCTAAGGAGCTATTTATTCTGAATATTTTATAGAAAACAGAATCATATGCTATGTGATATCTTGTATCTGGCTTCCTTCATTTGGCATCATCTTCTCAAGGTTCATCAACTGCAATCTCAGTGACTCTAGACGCTAAGGCAAAAGGATCCCAGTTTGAGGCCAGCTTCAGCAACTTAGTGAGGCTCCACGCATCTTAGCAATACCCTGTCTCAAAATTAAAAATTAAAAAAAGGGCTATCTCAGTGATAACGCATTCCTCACTATGGGGAGGGGACACAGACTAGAAAAAGGATATAAAAATATGAATGGTGCTTATCTCAGGGTAGAGAATTATGGAGAATTTAAATTGTATTCTTTATACTTCTCTTTTCTAAATTAAGATCCATTTCTTTTAATAATAAAATCTAAGGTTTCCAGTATGTAGGAAAGAAAAGGAGGAAGGAAAGAAGAAAAAAGACAAAAGAAGACAAAATTCGTCACCTTCAAGAGGTTAGGTGGCAATAAAAACTTGGAATAAAAGGGGCTAGTGTCCAAAATATAAAAAGAACTTTTATAGTTCAACAATTAAAGGCACCCCGTTGAAAAGTGAGTGAAGGACGCGAACAGCTTTTTCTCCATAGAAGATACACAAATAGCCTCCAAGAACATGAAAAAGGGGTCCACATTCTTTAGTCTGTAGAGTAATACAATTGGGGACCACAAAGAGACCCCACCCCACAGATTGGGAGGCAGGGGAGGAAGATAAGGAAGGTACAGAAGGAAGGCAGGCAGGAGTGGATGGGTAGATAGGAAGCAGGAAGAAAGGCAAGAGAGGCAGAAGGAGGGAGAGAGAGGGACACAGAGAAACAGAAACAAGACTGGTGAAGAGGTAGAAAACGGGAACATTACTGGAACTGTGAAATGATTCAGCTATTGTGCAAAACAGTTTCACTCTGTGAATTACCAAATGGCTTCGTAATTTCGCTCTTAGGTATACACACAAAAGAATCAAGAACAGGCACTCAAACGCATGCATCTGTACACATTCACAGTAGCATTACTCGAGAGGCCCAAAGGTAATACATCGGTGCCATGCAAAATTATTCTGTCATAAAAAAAGAAGGCTTCAGTACCATGATGCCAATGAACCTTGAGAAGACCATGCTAAATGAAAGAAGCCAGATACAAGATATCACACAGCATATGATTCTATTTTCTATAAATATTCAGAAAAAGTAGCTACATAGACTTAGTACACAGATTGGTGGCCACCAGGGCCTGAGTGGGGAGCAGGAAATAGGGAACAACTGCTTAATATGCATAGCACTTCCTTGGGGTGATGCAAGTGTTTTCCAACCCACTAGACAGAGAGTATGGTGGTACAACACTGTGAATGTACTAAATATCACTGACATTCTCACTCTGAAATGGTTAAATGTTTGCTATATAAATTTCACCTAAAAAACAAAAAAGAACTCGGGAGTGTATCTTCTACAGAGACAGTATCTGAATAAAGAACAAGTTGAGTTGATTTGCAATACATCCCTGAATGGGACTTTGTATGCAGGGCTCTTGCAGCCCTGCCTAGGAAGAGACTCCTCCTGTCATCTGCGAGGGATTGGATTTCTTTGCTCACAGAACACACGCAGGTGATATTTTGACTCTTCATTTTCTTATTGGGAGGTGGGGTGGAAAACTGATTTTTAAATGCAAAGGACCAAGGACCAACTGATAGATGAAGTTTTGAAAAATTAGGCGAGGATGTGGGGAAAAGGGTACACTTGTTCATTGTTGGTGGGACTGCAAATTGGTGCAGCCAATTTGGAAAGCAGTATGGAGATTTCTTGGAAAGCTGGGAATGGAACCACCATTTGACCCAGCTATTCCCCTTCTCGGTCTATTCCCTAAAGACCTAATAAGAGCATGCTACAGGGACACTGCTACATCGATGTTCATAGCAACACAATTCACGATAGCAAGACTGTGGAACCAACCTAGATGCCCTTCAATAGACGAATGGATAAAAAAAATGTGGCATTTATACACAATGGAGTATTACTCTGCATTAAAAAATGACAAAATCATAGAATTTGGAGGGAAATGGATGGCATTAGAGCAGATTATGCTAAGTGAAGCTAGCCAATCCCTAAAAAACAAATGCCAAATGTCTTCTTTGATATAAGGAGAGTAACTAAGAACAGAGTAGGGAAGAAGAGCATGAGAAGATGACTAACATTAAACAGGGATGAGAGGTGGGAGGGACAGGGAGAGAGAAGGGAAATTGCTTGGAAATGGAAGGAGACCCTTAGGGTTATACAAAATTACATACAAGAGGAAGTGAGGGGAAATGGAAAAATAATACAAGGGGGAGAAATGAATTACAGTAGAGGGGGTAGAGAGAGAAGAGGGGAGGAGAGGGGAGGGGAGGGAGGATAGTAGAGGATAGGAAAGGCAGCAGAATACAACAGACAATGTCAATATGTAAATATGTGGAAGTGTAACTGATGTGACTCTGCAATCTGTATACGGGGTAAAAATGGGAGTTCATAACCCACTTGAATCAAAGTGTGAAATATGATATATCAAGAACTATGTAATGTTTTGAACAACCAATAAAAAAAAATTATTTTTAATGGGCTGGGGTTGTGGCTCAGGTGGTAGAGTGTTAGCCTAGCATGCATGAGGCATAGGGTTTGATCCTCAGCACCACATAAAAATAAAATATACTGTGTCCACCTAAAACAACAACAAAAAATTATTTTAAAAAGTCTCAGAACAGTTGAATGTGACCTTAATTAAACAAATTTGCAATCATGAGTACAACAGCTATCTTTTAATTATATTTTAAATTAAAATTTAAAATTATGGCATAAACTAGAAGATTAAAAAAATCTTCCTTTTATTGCAATAAGCATGAAAATTAAGTAAAAGTATTATTAAAGTGTGATTACATTTTATAAATGCATAAATTTGGTTGGGTGTTATAGAGTCTAATTTCTGACCTCCTGTGGAATAGCTGCTGGCCACGTGAAGCACCTGTAGGGCACAGATGATTTCCAGATGTGGAGGAAGGTTCTTGCCTTAGAGGGCTCTGGCCAAGAATCCCTGAGAAAGGTTTGTTTCCTGAGAAGCACGTGAATCAACTCGGCTTTGAAGGTTAGAGGGACCTTGAATTTTGGTTTTCCATTAACCATCATGATTTTCCCATCTTGAATATCTATGCTGATCTCTTTTAGTTCAACTATGCTAAAAATAGCTTCTATTCAGACTAGTCTTCTCAAAAATTTGATCTGTTTAATATTGCCAGATAAATTCCTGCATCAGACATGGTATGACATTATTTGGGATTCATATTTAAATAGGTGCTCTAAGCAGTAGGAATTCTAGAATGAGATATTCAATGGATAAGTATTCACTGCTTCAATTGAGTTAAAAAATTCTAAACATAATCAATTCTTCTGTTTTCCCTGTAATATGTTCCTCACACCTTCCTTTTCCTGGCCTGTTTTTTTTTTTCTTTTCATTTTCCAGTACTGGGGATTGAACTCGGGAACACCCTAACACTGAGCCATACCCAGTCCTTTTTATTAATTTTGAGACAGGGTCAGCCTTGATTTGATGATCCTCTTGCCTCAGCCTCCTGAGTTGCTGGATTATGACAGGCATGGACCACTGTTCGTGCTTTATCTACCGGCCTGCTTTATCTCATCTTGGGAAGGCTGTTTTTGGCTTGAGAGGTGAATGGCAGGCAGGTCTAATTTTGGGAACTATGTGTACTTTGTTTTGTATTGTATGGTTCCCAGGGAGTGGAGTCATCCTTTGGATGTGACAATTTCATAAAGCAGATGAATAGATTTCTCTGCTGTAAAAAACAGAAGGGAAGTATACGCAACTTTAAGGAGTTTTGGGTTTTTTTTAATCCTTCCATGTGCAATTTTAGAAATGCTGATCAAAATGTGGTTTAAATTCCATTCATATTTTCAGGTCTTAATTTGCATGTCATATCTTTCTTAAGTTAGTTTGCTGGCTCTGCTTTATGAAGTGAATGTAATAAGACTTGTCTTAAGTGGGCCACCCCTGTGCTGTGGAGCTCTGATCTCTAATCCTGTATCTCAATAATTCCTCCTGGAGTGGGCTCCAGGAGATATCAGCTGGCCTATTCCACCCTTTAAATGAGCTCCACAAGGAGGGAAAATAAACATAGGAAAACAACAAAGTGAAATTCTCTACAGCATTATCCCAAATGATAATCTGTGAATATATAACTGTGAAGAGGCAGGCCTAGTTTCCAGAAACTTTGCTTGTTCCACAAGACATGCCCTTCATATGCCCAGGAAATCTAGTAGCCTCTAATTATTGACATTTGAGGAACACAGAAGGCACAGCAGTGAGGAATGAAGAAATGACTGTCCACATCTTCCTGTCACTGAACCTCCCACTGCCTGAGCCCTGCAGTCTGGGCCTGGCTCCTGCCAGGGCCTGGGCTTCCCGGCTGCTGCCCACAGCCTCTGTTCCTCCTCCTCCCCCTCTCAGGCACCCTTAGCAGTTTCTCCATTGCTCTTCTTCTCTACCACCCTTTAAGCCTTGGTGTTCTCAGGGTTCTTTCCTCATTGTCCTCTGTCACTGGGCCTCTGGGTCATCTCTGGATTCAACTGCCAAGTACACTTTCCAACCCTGGCCTGGCCTGTCTCTCATGGCTCTGAAGGCAACATTCCCACATGTCTCACCACGAACTCAGGAATCCAAAAGTTACCAAAATATCTCCACCAGAGCACTGTTCCCCTACGTCCTCGCTACCTCGATTTCAACCATTCCTCCTGCTCACACAATCATACTTAGATCCTCATCTCCATGATCTCTCTCTCCAATGAGCCATCTTTCCATTAATGTTGGAGCATCATTTTCTTCAGTGAGCATCTCCCCACAAGACCTTGCACTCTCTCGGCTCGGACTCTCCTCTCTTCTCACTCAGGCCATCAAGAAACACTCTGACTTGTTTCCAAGTCGCCAGCCTCACCCCTGGCTGACAGGGTCTCCACAGGGCAGACAGGTAATCATTTAAAAACTGAAAGTGGTGGCACACGACTGCAACCCCAGCAACTCAGGAGGCTGAGGCAGGAGAATCACAAGCTCATGGGCAGCCTGGGCAACTTAGCAAGACCCTGTCTCAAAATAAAAAATGAAAAGGGCTGGGAGGTAGCTCAGTGGTAGAGTGCCCCTAGGTTGAATCCCCAATACCATGAAAAAAACAAAAAAAGTTAAAAAACAAAGACTTTAAACAGTTGAATTAGTTCAGTGAGTCTCCACATTTTCTACCAGATAAGTTCACATTTTATAAGGGAAGAAAGATTTGAATGTGTCCCCCAAAAGTCCAGGTGCTGGAAACTTAATTCCCAAATTCATATGTTGATAGCATTTGGAGGTAGGGCCTTTGGGAGGAAATTAGGATTAGATGATGTCATGAAGGTGGGACCCCACCATGGTATTGTAGCTTTTTGGGAAGAGGAAGAGAGCCCAACTCCTACTTCCTCGCCATCCAAGATCATGATGCAGGAAGAAGGGCCTGCTGGATAAATTTCCATTTGCTGTAAATTACCCAGTCTCAGGTATTTGTTATAGAAGCAGAACATGAACAAAGACAGCTTCCATCCCCTTCTGAAAACCCAGCTTCATATCCCTCCTCTCTTCCATGCTTGCTGCATGCTGGTTCATACTCTCACATCTCTTGTATTTCTGTCTTATGAATGCTGCTCAATCTGTCTGGGGTTCCTATTTGTTTTTCAAGATGTAGCTGAACCATGATATATAAGAGTTACTTGAGTGTTTAAAGTAAAGGAGGCATGCACTACTCTTGCTTGGGGCAGCAGGATATCTCATGGTGATATATCTCTCATTTAAGACACTCAATACATCGTATTGCAAATATTTGTACCTCCTATCAGACTGTGAGCTCCTTGAGAACAAGTGCTCAATTTTAAAACCTCATTTTTATATATCCTGACCATAAACACCACAGATAGCATGGTGTCTCACCCATGACACGTGGTCAGCACATGCTTACTGGAAGGGATGAGCCACAACATCGTGTGGATTTGTAGCTATTCCCAGCTGAAAGAAAAAGACCCATTTTTAACTTATCTTGAGCAACATTCAGCACCCAGGGCACCTGAGCCTCAGCCCTCTGCTGCTCTGAGTTCCCTGATGTGGAAGTTGAGCACTGCAGTCTACTATCTTCTTTCCTGCTTCCATGCCAAGAGCCTGCAACTGCATGCATCTTAGAACCCATATGGTCGCAAGTGATGGAGACCCACATCAAACTAGCTTCAATAATAGGGCTTATGGATGAATGATAAAGAAAAATTGGCTTACAGAATCTGAGGAAGGACTGGATGACCAGGTTGTGGGAAGAGCCAGGTGCAGCTCAGCCCCAGAATGTGATGGAACAAGAGCCTCCGCACACCTGCACTTTCTCTCCCGCTCTGCTCCCCTGCTTCCTCCTCTCCTCCTGATCACCATTTCTCTCCTATGGCAAACATGGCCAGGGATGGTTTCTACATTCTCACAACTTCGCCCACCACAGGAATAACCCAAGCTCTCTTTGGTTTTCCATCCAAACATTGTAGGGAGGAGGCCTCATTTGCCCATCTTTACTAGGTGCCCACCACTGGGCCAATCAAGTGGACCAAAATGAGGCTTCCCTAATAACAGTATATTTGGGGAAGGAGTCACTTCTAGAAGAGGATGCTGGCAGTCTCTGCCAGGGTTCCATTACTATTACTCCAAACAGGATGGCCTGGGTAGGTAGTTTTGAAATTCCATGTTCAAGAGACCCAATGTTTCTCTGTCTTTCCTGGACAAACCTTTTTTCTTCCTCTCATGTCTCCTTCCTTCAAAAAAATTTCCTTGTTTCTTATCTGCAACACACACACACACACACACACACACACACACACACCATAATTTGACTCCTTGAATTTCTATCCGATCCTGTGATATTCCCCCCTTGCAATCAGAATAGGGTTTCCCAGGTAACCATGAATAATTTCATACTTTCTACAGTTTTCTGAACTCAGAAACTAGTAGCTTTAAGCTGTGTTTTGTGTGTGTGTGTGTGTGTGTGTGTGTGTGTGTGGTGAGGAGTGGGGGTGGTGGTGCCAGGGATGGAACCCAGGGCCTCGCAGAGGCTAGGCAAGTGCTCTATCATAAACTACACCCTGAGCCCTAAATTGTATTTTGTATTACATATGATCAACCTTCTTAAAAATCACTTTTTTGTTTTTCTTATTTCCTTCTTCCTCTCTGAACATTTGGCTTGAACCAAATTATTTTTAAACCAGCAGTTTACTTGGAACCCAACTTATCACATATCTGCGTCCTGTTTTTAATGAATACTGCCCACTCCACTCTGTCTTTCCTGTGTAAGTAATCATAATCTATGGTAAAGAGTTCTGGCCACCCAACCAGAAAATCTTGTCAACGGAGGTAAATTCTAGCCTGTAGAGTAATTAAGTCACTTCCATCCTGAGAAAACACGATACAACATATGTTGTTGCTGGAATTTTTCTTTATCATTCATTCATCAAAGCTGTGTATTGATTACTTACTCTATTATATCTCCCAACCATAGTACAAAGCTAAGCTCCTAGGGCTGATGGGAACGCACATGCAATGGTGGGAAGAGGTGCAAATACAACGCAAGGTGGCAACTGCTATGAACAGAGGAATGTGTTAGGAATGCTTGTCCCACCATCATGGCAGAATGTCAAAAATTCACACTGTATTTCTGGCCAGACAACCTGCTAGGAGGCATGACCATATTTAATGAGTGCTGGGTTAGGAAATTATCCCAGTAAATTCTGTGTAAATGTCTAGACCATAGCTATCCCTCTTGTACCAACATTTCACCTGCTTAATTCCCACTACTGTTTCCTTTTTCCTTATCTTAATTCTTAGTTTCCTTCAGGAGGAAGTACTGGTAAAGAAAATTGGTCTTATCTACCAAACATGGAATCCAAATACTATTGTGGGGTTTTCTTTCGTCCCAGAGAAATAATATACATAATATTGCAATGCTCATCTTCAGAAAGCTGAACCTGTAAAATATTCAATATTCACAAAAGATTATAAGGTAGCTGGCATTTTGTTGACTTTCTGAATCATACTCTTGTGGAAAAGATTTTGCCTAAACTGAGATAGAGTTAAGTATGAAGTGAAATCTCCAGGCCTTTATTTGCATTCCTTTATCTGGTGGATGAAACCTAAGGATTAGGGTTGAGGGAGGGGCTTTGCCAGGCAGGTAGGAAGATGGGAACCAAAGCCCAGATGCTGGAGAACCAGGTGATGAGTTAACACCAGCGGGGGAAGGCACAGGTCCGGGCAAACCTGGCATGCCCAACGATACCAGGAGGTCTCCAAAGCCTCTGCAGTGGGCCCCGGGGATCCAGTGGGAAGCAACGTGCAGGGCAGAGGAAATAAGCCTGGGTGTGGAACCCTCTGAGACTTCCATAAATCCTTAAGAGGGACTCTGCAGAAAAGTGGGATCCTTGAGAGCAGATGAATGGTAACACACTGGGGACATGGAAGCATGCACACAGGTGTCCTCATCAAATCCACAGGCTGGTGTTGTTTCCATCTGTAAACTCTTTTCCTCAGTATCTGAGCACTACCTCTTGCTTGTTTCAGGGAACTCCCGAAGAGCAGGAACCCCCTTATTTGTACCAGGTTGCCTTGAAATGTCCTCTGCTTCCTGTACATCTCACGGAACATTCTACCTTTATTTTCCCCATTAGACACCTAATTAAATTCTAATCATGACAACAAGATTCCTGGCTCCAAATTATACCTGAGTAATTGGATCACTGTGAAAAAACAAAACACAAATGGAAACCCCTGAAAAGACACACGTGTCCCTGGATTTTTTAATGTAACCACCCTCATATCACTTCTCATAGGTTCAGCCTCGTTCTGGACCCAATGCCCGATCTCAGCTCTAGGGAAGATGATCAGAGTTCAGCCTCGTTCTGGACCCAATGCCCGATCTCAGCTCTAGGGAAGATGATCAGAGCCCTGGCCAGGCGCTCACCAGCAAGCACTACTGCCAAGGATCCTGCTGTAACCTGGGGTTTCACACCCCTGGGGACTGGCCCACACGTTTCCCAGTAGCCAAGACATCTCTAGGAACTGGGCTGCTGTCCCCTCAGCCTGGTTTCCCTGTGACCCCTTGTCTGCCCCCACCACACCTCCACCTCCACTGACCACTTGGTCCTCCACCAAACACCCCCCAAGAAGACACTAACACTGGAATGTGGGTGGAGTCTGGACCCTCAGTAACATCTGTGCACACCACTGGTCCCCGCCCTGAAAGTGACCGCCCATCACCCTTCATACTTGGCACTCACCCCTGGCTGCCTCCTCAGCCTCAGCTCTGTGCAAGCTCAGGAAAAGAAGACTAAGACACATGGTGACTCCCCTGCCTGGCCTAGCCAGTAAGTCGTGGCCTTGGTGTTGCTTGATGCTGGAGCCCAGCACGTTTGCCACTCAGGAGAGGCCCAGCAAGGTCTGCCATGCCCATTTTTGCTTTTCAGAAATCTGAACTTTTAAAGAGTGATTTTAATAAGTCTCACCTGCATATTCTTTTTTTTTCTTTTTTTAAAATTTTTTTTATATATTTTTATTGGTTGTTCAAAACATTACAAAGCTCATGATATATCTTCTTTCATACATTTGACTCAATTGGGTTATGAACTCCCATTTTTACCCCAAATACAAATTGCAGAATCACATCGGTTACACACTCACATTTTTACATAATGCCATATTAGTGACTGTTGTATTCTGCTACCTTTCCTATCCCCTACTATCCCCCCTCCCCTCCCCTCCCATCATCCCTCTCTACCTCATCTGCTGTTGTTCAATTCTCTCCCTTGTTTCCCCGCCCTTTCCCCTCACATCCTCTTCTATGTAATTTTGTGTAACATTGAGGGTCTCCTACCATTTCCATATGCTTTCCCTTCTCTCTCCCTTTCTCTCCCCCCACTCGTCTTTGTTTAATGTTAATCTTTTTCACCTGCATATTCTTGAGACTGCTTTACAAATTCCAGGACCGTCTCTAAAGACTTAAGTCCAAAACCTATTATCAGATAACTGGTCTTCTCAGGTTGCTCAGAGTCAGGCTGCATCTGAATTCATAAATCTCTTGGGTCTTAAGACAATATCATTACTGTCTGTGATGTTTGGCCATTCAAGGCAGAGCCATCTGTGAGATATAATGGAGTAGCATGTGAGTCCACTTTGTGAAACTGTGACCGACATGCCTGAAAAGATCAACTTAGAGGAAGAAAAGTTTATTTTGCCTCACAGGTTTACAGGTTCTGTCCATGACTCCACTGATTCCACTGACTCCACTGTTCTGGGCCCAAAATAAGGCAGGACATCATGAGAGAAGGGACTGGAAACTGAGGAAAGATGCTTATTCATGGCAGCCAGGAAGCAGAGAGAGGTTGAGTGCAAGAACCTGCCCATGGTTACCACCCTTTAATCCATTTCAAATCATTAATCCATCAAAGAGATTAATTTGTTGATTAGGTTATGGTTTTAATGATCTGATCATTTTGCCTCTGATTATTCTTGCATTGTCTCACACAAAAGCTCCTGGGGACACCTCAGATCCAGACCATAACAACTAGGTCACTGACACAGGTAGACGAGATGGGTAGGGAACATGAGGAAGATTCCCACTGTTCTGGGACATAAAATGTAGTTGGTAGCCAGAGGAAGTGAGTGACTTTGTGAACTGGGTAACAAATTTAAAGACCCCAAAACATTTCATTCATAATTGTCCAACATGATGAGTTCCTTCCCTTTCATTTCTGTCAATGATCCTCTGACTTATTTTCCCTTCACAGGTGCTCTTTGTGTGCATTTCAGCTTGCTTAGATCACCTGTCACGTGGAGGGACAGGGAAACACCAAAGAAGGCAGGTTACTCATCTTGTGACTTACTCGTTTTCTGTTGCTACAACAGGATATCTGACTGTGTGACTTACTTAAGAAAGAAAAGAGGTTTCTTTTGGCTCATGGTTCTGCAGGCTGGGAAGTTCAAGATAGGGCAGGCTCTGGTGAGGGCCACGTGCTGCTCTACCCGTGGCAGAAAATGGAAGGGGAAGGAGGCTCATGTGGAAGAGATCCCATGGCCAGAAAGGAAGCAGGAGCTGAGGAAGCTGGACTTGCTTTCTAACAAACTACTCTAAGCACCAGAGTGTGAACTCAGTCCCATGATGGCACTCATCCTTCCCCAGGGTAAGGTGCCCCCAAATGCTTCCACTAGGCCCCACCTTTCAACATTGCTGCTATGGAGACTTGAGCCTCACCACATAACAAACCACAGCATCATGCGTCTTAGAATGAGTGTTTGACGCTCACGCTACAAAACACTGAACAGGATGCCAAGTGGATACAATGTCCAAGCACTCCCAGAAACTGCTACCTGAAAGTCAAAGAGGAAAGGGTACCTTCAATGATAATTTCCACAAAGGTTTGTACCAGAGCAGCTCCACAGAGGCAGCTGACAAAGTGCCTGGCCTCTGTCCTTGCCTGGCTGTCAGACAGCAGTCTCTCTGTCCCTTCCCTGCTCTCAGCAGAGATGCTTCCCTTGGGGCCCAACCAGAGCAGCACTAAAGCAACCAAAGAATCCTTCCACGAACAGTGATGTGCTGGGGAACAAAGTGGAACCCGGTGTTCAGGGACCAAACCAACTGTGTTTTAATTTGTCTGACATTGATAGCAAACGGGGCTGCTGTGTGACAGTAATGACATGCACTCCTCACGGGAGGCTGTGAAAAGTAGGTCTAGAGAAAAAGGAAAGGAAAGGAAGGAAGGAGAAACAAACACCCAGGCTAAAAATAGTTCTTTGGAATTGCTGTCTCTGCGGCCTGAACACCATAACAAAGCCTTTCTACCCAGGCCACGAGCGATGAAAAGAAAACTGGAGAGGGACGGGAAGGAGCCAGAGCCTTCTAAAGCTGGCCCTGCCCCCTCTGGCCATCTCTTTGACACTGCATGCTGTCAATTCAAGAGGACACAACTTCTGACCAGCTCCCCACATCTGGGGCTCTCCCCAAATTACCTGTCATTGCCTTTTCAATGCTGGGCAATCTGTAAGTTCAGGTAACTGCCTTTATTTGGCTCTGTCAAAAGAAACAAGACCGGGGTTGATTTGCAAACAGAGATGTCACCCCACCTGCCATTCTCCAGTGCATTTCCCCAACCCAGGACCCAAAGAACAGCCAGACTGACTGTACAGCTCTGCTGATCAGCATCTAGACCATTTTACAAAGTATTTGTATTATTTTCTGTTTAAAAATTTACTCCTTAAGTTGCAGGAAGAACATGCATCATTTTAGAATGATGGTTTTATCTGCAGTCTCATTCTGCTTCCCTTCATCACCACGACTTCCCAGTCATATGCAGCTGGCTGCCAAAGCCAAGACTCCTATCTGTACTGAGGTTATTCTTTATTTAAAAGAATAAGTTAGATTGATTGTGGAAATTACTTTTTACTCTAATAGTGACCATATTTTTAGGATTCTGTGCAATCTTCAAAGCACTTCACATATGCAACTTCATCTAATTTTCATAGCTATAACTTAAGGCAAATATTATTTCTAGTGGCAGATAAGGAAACTGAAGCTCAGAGAATTCACAATGTCACACCTACAAAAGGGTAGGATTCAATCCATGGCTCCCAACTATACATTCTAAGCTCTTCCCACTGAATGACACTGCCTCTACTTACTATGTCCTCAACTATTTTCAGTCATTTAATAAAAGCTTCTCTAAGGAATTAAGGGTTAGTCCCCCATCAAGCACTGGGTGGTGAGCCCCCCCACCACACACTATTATAAGCATGGAGGGAAGATGGACGTGAACTACTGTCTGTATCCGTTCTGCCACCATAACAAAATGCCTTAGACTGGGGGATTCATAAATAATGGAAATTAAATTCTCACAGCCTCCCGTTCTGGAGGCCAGGAAGTTCAAGATCAAGGTGCCAGGAGAGTCAGTGTCTGGTGAGGCTGCTCTCTGCTTCACAGATGGTTCCCCTCATGCATTATCACATGATGGAGATGATGAAAGGGAAGAGGAACAAACGCTGTAGCCTCACATGGAAGAAAAGGTGGAGGCAGGCAGCTAGCTCTCTGAAGCCTCTGTCACAAGGGCATTGACTTCATTCCTGAGGGCAGGGCCTCAGGACTTAATCACTGGCCCAAGGCCCTACCTCTTAATACCATCTCAATGAGAAAGTTTCAACAAGAATTGTGCAGGGGCCACACGTGTTCAAACCATAATGGCTACTATGCCACGGGCCCCTATTCACTTCCCATCAAGTGGAACCACTTAGGAGAGTTAATGTACATAAAGAACAAAAGATATGACTGAGCCAACAATAAAGAGCAGTCTCAGAGTTCTACACATGGAGCAGACCTGTGCCAGATGGGGGAATGAAGAGGCAGTGCTTGCATTTTGTTTGGAAAAAAAAAATGTCCAGTCAGCCCATGAGGTAGAAATTGCTCTAGCAACTGGGGCTGGGCTGTTCCTGACAAGATCAATGATGGATCCTTGACCCAACAGTGGTCCACCCACAGATTGCCCAGAAGCTCAGAGGGGGCAGACTGGTACAAAGGACTCTTCCCAAAGAGGGGATGGTAGGTAGCTCCATCAGTGTGGCTAGTGCCTTCTAGAACCTGGTGGCACTTTACCACTGAGTCACATTCCCAGTCCTTCTCATTTATTTATTTTAAAAAAATTTGAGTCAAGGTCTCACTAAGTTGCTTAGAGCCTCACTAAATTGCTAAGGCTGACCTCAAACTTGTCATGCTCCTGCCTCAGCCTCCCAAACTGCTGGGATTACAGGAGTACACCACCACATCTGGCTCTTTCTAGAATTTGTCCTGGGATAATGTTGAGGATTGGCTGGGAAAGACTGCAGGCCATGCAGGAAGAGGCAGAGAGGCTAACACACATGGATGGAGTGGGTGAGCAGAGGATAAAGGATGGCCAGGAGAAGGAAGAAATGGGACAGAAGGACCTTAGACCTTCCTCAGTCCTCAAGAGCCTAGCAGTCCTGATTCAGGTGTATCCTTAAATAGTTCCCCATTGTTTTAAGAAAGCTGGGTGAGCCTCGCTAAGAAGTGCTTCTCCTGGCAAAGAGCCTTTTCAGAATTTGGTGACAAATGGTGCCCACTGTTTGAGTATATACACTTACATCAAATGTTTTAAAATCTCAAGTGATGGGTCACAACAGGGAAGGGAACTGGCAGGAAGATCGAGTAGGGAAGAAGACAGTTGACATTCACCTTCAGTGACAATGTAGGGTGCTCAGCTTCAGTATCCTGGCCCTGACCGACAGCTGCCAGATTCAGGAAACCCTGTCTACGACTGTGTCCACAGTCATACAACAGCTCCAGGAAGGAGACATGAGTCTACAAGCAGAAGTGGCTTGGGGACATTGAGCTGGACCCTGTTGCACCTGTAGATGCATGGGACATTTCTCACCACTGCCCCCTTCTTGGAATCAAATCAAATACTTAAATTTAAAAAAAATCCAATCTGTATTCTCAAAAAGTCGGCCTTAAACCCTAACCCCCTCTGTCCTACTTAAGGCCACTTTACTTTACAGTCTGTCTCCACAATTCATAAATAACTGGCTGGTGTCTCCAAATGAAGTGTTAGCAGTTAGAGACAATGGTTAGGCCTCCCTGTGTTCCTCTTTACTCTTTTCATGCCCCAGGCTAAGGAATATTTTGATGAATTGTGTTATAGAAGAAAATACACTATAATTCCTTAAGTTGCATGAACTTAGAAAGTAAAGATGATCTATGCATTCATAAAAGTGCTGAAGGGATGCAGGTGTATCTGTTGACTCTTGTGATTTACCTTCCAAAGTTTTCTCATTAGTCAGTACATGCATCTCGTACAATAACCCAAGGCCTAAAAGCACAGACAGTGACCTGCTTCCCTCCCCAGAGGTGAGCACCGTTCTGTTATGACATTAAATTTTTGAACTATGAGAACTCTTCTGCACATTAAGTGGCCCATAGATTAAATGGCAAAGATCCTCTGGGAGAAGGTTCTGAATGAGTAGCTAGAACAAAATGCCATTTTCTTCTAACCTGAATATCCATCTTCCTTTAGGGCACAAACTGTTATTTGTAATCAAGATAAAATTTCTCCATTTGTCCAACATTATGAAATTAGGCTCATATTCAGCAGTATATGATTCCCTGAAACATCATGAGGTCTTTTCGTGTTCAAAATAATAACAAATTTATTCTACAACCTGTTTGTTTCAAAGAGCGTCCTTTGGGTTTCATTTGGTCCTCGCATGTGTAAAGGGACAGAGTCCTTTTGGACTATCTGGCAATATTTCTTTTTTCTGTTTACAGAATAAAATAAACCCTGGGGTCAAAGTATGCACTGGTGAGAACAAGTTTAGGTGACCATTTGTTAGCCATCTCCTAGGCAAGGGAATCTTAAACTTGGGAAGAAGGGAAGGTGCCCAAGGAAGAACAATTTCCCAGGGGAGAATTTTAGAATCAGTGAGTAGGAGGGTCTTTGAAAAATTCCACGTGTCTCCTTATGCTAAATCAGGGGTCAGAAAACTGCTGTTCATGGGCCAAATTCCAGCATCCAAGATTTCCTGGAAGGCATCCAGGCTCCTTTACCTCGCTGTGTCTGAGGTTGTTTCTGCAATGGCAGAGCTCAGTAGTTACGAGAGAGATCATGGCCCACCAAGTAGAAACTGTTAACAATCCAGCTCTTAACAGAAAGAATTTGTCAATCCCTGCCCTAGATACTTCTTGAGAATCATGAGTTGTCATTACTAAGTAATGCATCCTTTTCCTTAGATATATTTCTCAGGGCTATAACAGCTAAGTTTAGCTTTGCATGGCAGTAACAAAGATCTGAAAAATAGTGGCTTAAACCAGCTGGTTCTATTTTGCTTAAAATTCTAGGGGTGACTGACACTTCCCAGAGCCAGGGATTAAGGTTACTTCTATGTTTTTGCTCCTCTTCATTGCCAAGGTCACATGACAGTCCAAAATGGCTGCAAGGAAGCCAGGCATAACAGTCACATCCAGGCAGCAAGAAGGGAAAGTAAAAAGGACAGCCTCAACTCAACTTTTAAGGAAAGCTCTAGAAATACTACTAAACACTTAAGGTTATTAATCCTTGTCTAAACTTGGCCCCCTTGTTGTAGTGGAGGATCAGAAGTATAGATTTTTAGTTGGTAGAAAGTTGCTCAGCTAACAAATCAGGGTTGTATGATGGGGTTTGTTGTCTCCCCCAGAGCAACCTTACTCCAATCACCAAGCCCCTCATTAAGTTGGGCTCATGCCCTGCGCAGGACAGTCATTTGTCCTATCTTCAAAATAATAAACTTTAAATATTTTTATAATAATTATTTAAGACATGGTGAGATCAGTACCAGTGAGCAGTAACTGTCTTCAAATCTCCATTCAAAAGTCCTGTCTCCTGAAGGAACTGGAGAAATGTGCCTTTCCTCAGTCACAGAGGAGTTGTGTGGGTAGACCAGCATGAACAGAGTGCCTCTAACACAGTCCACTGGAATTTCACCAGGGTCTTTTGATAGACTGCTGGCCTGTCTGGTGTGTCTGTACCTGCAGGTCCCTGATGCTACTCCATCCCCGCCACAATCTCCTTCATCACCACACATTCCATTTACCTTCCACACTACAGAACCCACAAGTCAGAGAGACTGGATGTTCACCCACCCCCAAAGCCACATCTACTCCAACATGCAACACAAGAGGAACTTCTCTCTGCTTTCTAGTACACCCCCCCACACACCAAATATATATAGTTCTTGGGTACCAGAGATTTGAACTCAGGGGCACTCGGCCACTGAACACACCTCCAGCCCTGTTTTGTATTTTATTTAGAGAGAGGGTCTCACTGAGTTGCTTAGGGCCTCACTAAGTTACTGAGGCTGACTTTGAACTAGCAATTCTCCTGTCTCAGCCTCCCAAGCAGCTGGGATTTACAGGCTCTTCCTAGGCTTTTAACATCTCTCTGCAACTTGCAACTTGGTAGGTCCTGATAATTTTCAACCAAAAAGGGCTACTCATCTCGCTTTGAACACAGGTGGCAGGAGAGGCAGGGGTGGATCTAAGGATATATCAGGAAGGAAGATATTGCAAAGTCAAACGTTAAGAACAAATCCTGAATCCTTGACTCCAGAGAGTTTCCTGCATACTAACAAGAGCAGAAAAGAAAAATTAAAAGTCCCGTACCTTTGGCATAGTGGTTAGTACTTAGCAACTAGTCTCGTGCCAGCATTTTTCTTATTCTATAAAAGTAAAAACGAGACTTTCAGTATCAACATGGAAACTCCGGGGAATTTTTGTCTCACATAACAGTGCAGCCTGAATTGGCATAGTGTCTGAGACCTAGACCACCCCCCATAGGTTTCATTTTCTATAAAGTTAGGAGACAGGTATCATCTGCAAAGTTCCAAGATATATTTAAAGGCTGTTCCAAACAGCTGAAGTCAAATAGAAGCCAAATGGGAAGTGAAGAGGAGAAACCAATGAGGTGGCATACACCAGGAAAAATACAACACCCCCCCCTCACGCACACACACTGAAGTTCAAAGAAATCTCTGTCCCCAAGTCTTGATACTGGGAGAAGCAAGGGTCAATGTTCTGTTTGTAACAACTGTAGATTTGAGGTAGGAAGCAGACCTATATAAAGAACCAAAGAGATGAGCCATGTTTACAGAGTTGGTTTCTTGAAAGCTGAGAGAAAGAAAGCTGTAAGACTATAAAATTGAGCTAGCCTAGACCATAACCGCAGCCCGCCCCGGCCACACCTACCCCAGCCTTACTTCCCAGTCTCCCTACATGGAGCTGGTATGGGAAAGCCAATGCCTTCAAATATGAGCAACAAGAAGAAATCACATGTATACCACTTCAACATTAATTAAAAAAGGGTTAAGGAAAACGCAAGGAAAGTGGTAGAAAAGCTTATCAATGGGAAAGTAATAGAAAAATGCTGCCACTGAAGCATATGAGATTTCTGGCTAAATATTTTGCAATGAATTTTTAAGACTAAGGAAAGCAATTTCTGTAAGAAGGAAGATCACAAAACAGAAATAACTCAGAGGAAAGATGGCAAGAAACAAGGAGCAGTGGGAATGTGAGCTTGCAGAACTCAGAAAAGGGGGGAGGGCGGTAACCAAAGATAGAAATGAGTGTGCACAAGGGAGAAGAGACAGCAGGAAACACAGAAAGGGACAGCAGACCACAGTGAGGAAGCACCAAATGGAGTGGAAATAGAGATTAAAACTGCTAGGGAGAAGAGGAAAAGAGTCAGACAAGGGAGACGCCTGAAGAATGAACTGGATCAGAACAAATCCTTTAAAGATATAATCCAAGAAAACTTTTCTTATTAAAAAAAAGCAGGGTCAAATATGACTTGTGAGAGACAACAGATCAGGGAGAACAGGTCAATGCTAAGGAGCATCTTGACAGAATTCAACATTTAAGACAAAAAAAGAATCTTTTAGGATGAAAAGTAAAGAGATAAATGTTGGCCCCAGATTTTCTTAATCAAGTTAAACCCAAGAAGATAACTAAGCAACACTTACAAGATCCTCAAAACACACACACACACACCAGCCCAGGTTTTTATGTCTAACCAAACTGTTGTTAAAATATAAACATCCAGGGGCTGGGGTTGTAGCTAGTGGTACTGTGCTGGCCTACCACATGTGAGGAATTAGGTGTGATCCTTAGCACCACATAAAAAAATAAATAAATAAAATAAAGGTATTGTGTCCATCTATAACTAAAACTATTTAAAACAAACAAACAAGCAAACGAAAATAACAAAAACAGTTGGCTCTGAACATGTAGGAAGTGCAGAGATATTGTTTTCACAAGACCTTGAGCAAACTAACAGATAACGAACTGTGGTCATCTAAACAAGAGGGGAAACTAAGGCAAAGGAAATAGCAGTAAGAAATGAACATTTTTACCTAGGGAAAGACTTGAAAAAACAAAGAAAGAAGCGAGAAGCTGGGGGTTTGCATGACAGGATGGAAAGTAGACACCCCATGCCCTGACATCTTAGCTACAATACAGCTGTCAAACTAGCACAAGAGGGAAGGACGGAGTAGAAGAGCTCGACAGGAGGGGGTGGCTGACCCTTCGCTTACAGGTGGGAGTCAAAGGGGCTCATTTACAGAGGACAGGTCAGAAAGGTGATTAGAGCATTTCACTGATTGTCCTGCTCCTGTCCCTCTGGAGTTTCCAATGGCAGTTTGGGTAAAATCCCAGCCTCAGACTTTGCATGTGCTGGCCCTGCTGGGCACGTCTCTACCAACATCCATCTCTTTCATGCCTTTCCACCTAATTCCTGGAGCTGCATGTCCTTTGCTGCCACCCACATTCTGCACATGCCATCATCCCCACAGGATGCCCATCTGTCTCCTGGAATGTCCCTTCCCCATTCCTTCATAGCCCCTCCAACTTCTACAGTCAGCCTCAGTGTCTCAAAAAGGCCTACCCTGACTTCCCCAACTGAAATGAGTTCTTTGATTATATACAATGCATTTTTTTTCCCCTACTAATACTCCAAACTGGTGGGATTATTTATTTACTATCTGCTTTTCCCACAAGATTGTAAAGTCCAAGAAGACAGACCTAAATCTGCTTGGAACCCATTTAAATTCTGGGTCCTAAGAATGATCTTTATATGTGGGAAATGCTTACTAAATGAATATTCACTGAGGTGAACAAAACAGCCTTTACCCCATCAACTATACTTTCTCTGCCTCCTCTCCTCTGTATCTAAACAGTGATAATGGTAAGAAATTACTTCTAAAAACAAGACCAAAAACTGCAAGACCTTTAAAACACTCTGTTTTATATACTTTCTTTACTAAGCCAGGAAAGAATAAAAATGTATTTTCGAAAGATTTCCAGAGAGGACTGATATAAAAGAGCTTTCTCATAAGCTGTATGATCACCATGAATGCAGAAGACATTCTGTCTCAGGCGCTTTGGGGTCTGGTAAAATTCTTTTGTATGTTTCCACATGCCATTTGTCACACGCAGACAGGAAAGTATAAAAGCAGAAAGCTTTCCACTTACTTTGGATGTTCAAACTTGTCTATAAGATCAACCTTTTCCACCAGGTCTCCTCCAATTGTTCGGACTAAGTCATAGAAATCATTCTCTGTGTAATTCTCAGAGGGCAACCAGAATGAGATGTCATTTATCACGGCAGGGTATTTGCTGAGAGGCTAACAAAACAAGAGAAGAAAAGATAGATGGACTTGTTAGTTGGATGAAAATAAATTTTTCATGGAAAGTTTCACTTAGTTAATTAGGAAATGCTAGTAAAACGTTATTTTAGCATTTGAATTTTCAGGAACAAAATGAACTGATAAGATAAATCAATATTCAAAATTAGCAAATTCTATTATGAATGCTACAGATTCTTATCATATGCATGTGTAACGTTATCATATATTATACTTATATTGCAATTAATGTCCAATTTAGTATAAAGCAATTTGAATATATCATATTTCAGATTTTCCCATTTGAATTCTGGAGGAGAAAAGTTCAAATTTAATTAACATGCAATTCATTAACTTTTGATGATACTTTCAGGAAGCCATCTTAATAGAGAAATAAGTAAAGGCTTGTCAAAATGGATATTTCAATTAGTAATGTCATTATTTGTTGCTATTCCTAATTATTAAAACAAGGGACTGGGTTAGAAAGTAGTCATCTAGGGGGTTGTTTTTCAAATTTTGCCTCTATGGATATAACAAACACAAACAGTCATTTCCCCCATTTTATTCCATTTTTCCATGGTTTCTTATTAGCTCAGTATTCATCACTATATTGGAGAGACACTGAAATTAGATACATTTAGAAATTCCTGCACTTGTGAACATGCTTAGGCACATCATAACCTCAGATATACATATAAGTTCTAGACTACATGTTAGTATAGACTAAAAGACAAAATGTTCCATTATATAACTATGAACTCCTAAAGGAATATTCTAAGGAAATAAGCTATACATTTTCTAGAAGGACAAATTTGCAAATTGATCTATGCCAAATCTGATACCAGTAACACCCCCTCTCCCCACTCCCTGTGAATCACTGATCAGAAAAAGTATAAACTTTTAAATAGCAAAATCTCTAAAGAACTAAATATACATAAATGATTGTTCAACTTAAAATATCAATAAGGTTGTCAAACCAATGAATCAGTTTAGAGTACAAACTTCAAACAGCATAATACAGCTACCATTTTCCTGTCTTTGACAAAATACTTCAGCTCCCGAGAAACATCCTATGTTTTCTCCCCTAAAATAAAATCAGGATGCTGTGATAAATAACCCATGGGTCACATAAGAGATGGAAGTTGGGTGGCTATGCAAGTTGTTTTTCCTTTTGAAAACACTCTTGTGGCCCTTAAGGAACATGTAAATTTAGGAAGATCAGTAGGAAACTAACTGATGAAATCTCCTCTCCAAAATCTAAGCTGAGGTAGCACACTTTCTGAGCTCTTGATGTGAGGCAAAGTCACAAGGAAATGGGAGAAGTCCCCCAACCAAGCACTTCTGTCAGTATTCCATGGGTAACAGTTAATAAGGCAGTCAGCCAGAAAACATCCCCCCCCCAAGATACTAAAAAATAACATACATTATTGTAAATACAGTTTCAAAAATCATGGAATTAGAAAGAAAAGCCCACACTTTATTGTATTGCAAACTATTTCAAGCTAAGAAAGGTAACAAGTCTTAAGTTTTGGCTTTAGAAAGAAAGCATACATTCCACTAATTGGTAGGTAGCAGACATGGGATAGCTACTAGTGGCCCTTGTTTTTTTAAGTAAGAGAAATTCATATTTTTTTTTTAAATAAGAGAACACCAGCAGATCTATGGGTACTGAGATCTAGGCTTTCAGGTGTTTAACCACTGGGGTTGGGGTGCAGCTCAGAGGTAGAGCACTTGCCCAGCATGCATGAGGCCCTGGGTTCCATCCCCAGCACTGCGGGGTTTGGGGGGAGATTTAAAGGACTGGCCATGTTAAAAACCACCCAATGGCTTCATACTGTTTGTGGAATTGATTCCTAAAAGTTTCTACCTCTTTCAAAGGTTCTCCAGGCCCAGGCCAGTCTGGCTGACTAGGTTTCTGGAACACACTAAGTGACTTCCTGTCAGTTCATCTCCTGCCCTCCTTACCCAACTTCTGGCCTTTAGCCACCGGCCTCTTGTCCGATCCTCCCAGACCCCATCAGCCCCTCGACATGGCTCCCATCCTCCTCCTGCACAGTTCTCTCTATCATCCTCTTACTGACTCGATATCTTTCCTGGACATAACAGTCCTTGCGGGTGGGGTGTGCACTGCCTCTTTTTCCTCCTCTAGATCTCTGTTCTCTGGCACAGTTCCTATTGCCCTGAGGGACGTCAACAGGAGCACAGCACAGCACTGGCTGTGTGGCCGTGACTTCAGTCATCCCGCTCACTCAGCCTTCCCTAACCACACCAGGGGCACAGATCTTCTATGTCCTTTCTGATATTTATTTGCTTGATCTTCTTGATCTATCAGTTTCTAATAAAAGATAATAAAATCTCCTTTCATCAACTTTATAAGTTTTCCCAGTAATTTTATCAGCTTTGTTTCACCTATTTTGAAGCCGTATTGTTAGGAATATAAAAGCTTATTGTGTCTTTTTGGTGGATTTTACCTTCTAGCAGTATTTATGTACTTACTAATCTCTATTATTGCCTTTTGCCCAAAGTTAGAACTTCTTACACTACCTTTATTTTTGTTAGCATTTGCTTGGTAAATACTTTTTCAGTCACTTTGATACAAAGTTTTGTTTTTTTAAAAGATGTTTATATTTACATATAATATTGGGGCTCATTTTGATATAACTATACATGTATAGAATACAATTTGCTCCAATTCAGTCCCCAGTACTTCCCCTTTCCCTCCCTTCTCCCTCCCTCCCCCTCTCCATTCCCTTTCTTCTCCTGTGGTATATTCAGGTATGTACACAGGATGATTTGGTCAGTTTCATTCCACCATGGCTCCCGTTCTCTTGTCTCTCTCTTCCCCACCAATCCCCGTTCTCTACTCCACTGATCTCTCTTCTATTGCATGGGACTCCCACACACTTCTTTTTCCTTATTTTGTTCTAGCTCCCACTTACCATAGACAACATTTGACCCTTTCTGAATCTGGCTTATTTCTCTCTTCTATTGCATGGGACTCCCACACACTTCTTTTTCCTTATTTTGTTCTAGCTCCCACTTACCATAGACAACATTTGACCCTTTCTGAATCTGGCTTATTTCACTTAGCAGGATGTTCTTAAGTTCCATCCATTTACCAGAAAATGCTATAATTTCATTCTTCTTCATGGCTGAGTAGAACTCCATTGTGTATCTATAGCACAGTTTTTAATCCTTTAGTTATTGGTGGTTTTCATAAACAAGCTAAATTTCATTTAGAATCCAATGACTTTGTCTGTTTGATAATGGGGACTGAACCCAGGAATGTTCTACATCTATGCTACATCACCAGATCTTTTTTTAGATAAACTCTCCTTAAGTTGCCCATGCTAGCCTTGAACTTATGATCCTTTTGCCTCAGCCTCTTGAGTAGCTAGTATTTCAGGTGTATACCACCACACCCAGTTGTTTTTTAATTTTTTAAATATTATTTGTTGGTATTTCACAGTGCAATAAATGTCACAATTACTTAATGACATATTAATTTTCCTTCAGTGGTGCTGGAAATCAAAACTAGGGCCTTGGAGCTACCACTACTGTAGGCCCCTGAATTACAGTTTAAACAGATTCCCTTTTCTAAAAAAAAAAAAATAAAATAAAAAAAAATCAATTATATATTTGAAAACCTTTGTTAAATAAGCCCAATATTTTTAAATAGTATATTTATTTCTTGCAATCCACCTCTTTTTTGACAGACAATTCTCCACGGACTTTCCATACAACTTGTGACAGCTTGTATAGCAAATAGCTTTGGAAGACACAGGTAGTCTCTCCCTGGGGAGGGGCAGAGAGCAGAGCTGTTTCCTCACCAGAATGAAAATGTTTTCCTTAGGAACAAAGATTGGGCAGGTTTACTAACAACTCCTTTAATTGACTAGGAGAAAAATAAGCAAATGTAGTGAATAAACGAAACAGTGGGAGGTTCCTAAGCAAGAGGGTTCTCATCTGTGCTAACAGCCAAGTAGCAATCTCCAGCAGCCAGTGTCCCCCCAGGAGACAGGGGTTAGGAGAGCCAATGCAAACAGGCAACCACTGCTGCTTCTGTGCTGCGGTACCACAGTCCTCTGTCTCTCGGGTAGGAGTCTTGTCATTCTGCCCACACCAGTGAAGCGGGCAGAATGTGGCCGGCTACAAGAGGGGTAAAATCTTAAGTCTTTTCCAGCCCCAACACTCTTTCCTCCTGTGTTAGCTTGTTGTTACTGGGAAAAAAAAAAAGAACCTGATATAATCAGTGCTCTGGGTGGTGTGTGCAGACTCCTCTTGAATAGGAGATTTAGCAGATTTGTTGCACTATATAGTCAACTTAAAAGGAGGAATGTTTTTCTTTTCGGCTCACTGTTTCAGAGTTTCAGCCCATGATCACTTGGTTTGCCTTTGGGCCTGTGGTGAGGCAGAACCTCATGGCAGGAGCACAGAGGGGAGGAGGCTGTTCACCTCATGGTAGCCAGGAAGCAAGAAACAGGAAGGGACTGAGTTCCCAAAATCCCCTTCAAGAGCACACCCCCCAGTGACCTAACTTGCTCCCACTAGGTCCCTCTTCCTAAAGATCCTATCACTTCCCAGTTGTGCCACAGGTTGGCGACCAAGCCTTTAACCCATGGGCCTCGGGAGACATTCCTGATCCAAACTGTAGTACTTGCTTTCCACTTTTGCTTTCTGATGAATATTCTTCAACGGCTTTTTTTTCCCCTCAATGAAAATCTGTGGGAGGCAGACGTTCTAAGTATCCCCATGTCTAAAAGCCCTGACACTTAAGTAGTTAGGCAGTGCGCGATTGTGGGTTTGTCGCTGTTTCACCTCAGCACTTTGAAAACATTTTCCTGGTACCTATTAGTAATGATGACAAGTCTGCCGTCAGTCAGTGCTATTCCTCTGTCGGTAATCTGTCTTTTCTTCCTGGCAGTTTGGAAGCCTTGTATCTTTACCCCTGAGGCTGTGCAGTTCAACTCTGATGAGGCTGGGTATGCATTTATCTTTATTTATTCTGCTCAGTACACAGAGTGTGCTTTCAATCAGAGGGTTCAGGTCTTATTCCAATTCTGAAAACTTCTAGTCATTCTTTTCATTCTTTTTTGTAAGTAGAGCAACAAATTTGTGGAACTTTTGAATCTCTCTTCCATTTCTGCTAACTGACATACTTTAAAGGTTTTTGTTTTGTTCCTGCTGTATTCTGGGTGAGTCTTCAATAATAGTTTCTTATCTATTAATTCTCCCTCAATTAATACCAATAAATTGCTTAATTTTTTTCTTTTTTTTATTTCAATGAATCTATTACTCATTTCTGAGATTCCAATAGTTTTTTTTTTCTTTCCGTATCTACTTACACCTCATTTCTGCCTGTTTTAGCCCCTTACTCAGAATTTCCTGCTGATTTCTTTTACAGTTATTCTTCCATTGATCTCTTTGAGGACATCAGGTAGTTTTTGAGATCTTTTTTTATTCTACTTTAATCTGCAGTGCATTCAGACTCTGTTGATCTGGAAGGCTGACACTCAAAGATCAGTGCTCTGGTGGTGTGTGCAGGCTCCTTTGGATGGGAGATAACTGAGAATATTCTCTCACTCTTCCTTGCCTAGAGGTTCTTGTGGCTTCTTCATTGAACCCTTAGCCATAAATGGAAGTGACAGTGGTGAGAATCTAAAAAGAGAAAATAAAAATGCCATAATCATGCTCCCTTCCTCCCTAAAGAAGGCACGTCACTGTGAGCTTGCCCAGTGGCTGCTGGGGATGAGGCCGGGGTGGCTCAGCTCCTTCTGCTAAGGAGGCCTGTGGGTCTAGCTCTCCTCCTCGGATGGAAGCTTCATAAGCTACAGAGGTCACAGAGGCAGTGGTTCTGGCTCTGGCACCTGATGCTGGGCTCTTTCAGTCCTGGTGATCCTCAGGTGTCCTCCTCTCCCGTTACCATCCTGAGCCCACAGTCCACATTCCGCTTTGTGTGTGTTTCTTGCTCACAGTGGTGTGCCTTCTTTAGGGAGGAAGGGAGCATGATTATGACATTTTTATTTTCTGTTTTTAGATTTTTATCTATTATTCTTTTGTATTTGGAGAAGGCAAAGTGCAGCCTACAAAGTGACATCACTTGACTCTACATGATGGCTTTTACCTCTGAGGGAGGAAGATACAGACCTCTCTGAGAATATGATGAAAAATTCAAATCCTTGTTCCAGAGAAGCATATATTTTCACAAATACGGATTTTTGCATAGAATTTCTAGGATTCACAAACTTAGTAAAAGCAGTTTCAATGAATCAGAAAAAGTACTCTACGAGCCATATTCAAAACTGTGTCATGCAGTTCGAATACAGACAGTTGAAAAGACTGTACTAAGAGTTAAAAACAGCAAACTGATATTTTCTAACAAATCACATATGTACATATACTTTGCATACATCTACATTGTAGAACATATGCCTTATGACGAGAAAGGCATTGTCATTTGTCTTGTGGTAGCTCCTTGCAGTGCAGTCATATTTACTTAAATACAAGTTTTAAAAGTCTGCCTTTTATAGGTGGACTTGGAAACCTCTTCCTCAGCTTGACCATGCTACTCCCAGACCTGCTGGCAGAGGAGGGTCAGCTCTGGCTTTTGTCATTCGTCACAGTCCAGCTCCTTCCTCTGCACATTTCCCAGCTGCCCCTCCTGCTTACAGATACGGATGCTGAGAGCACCTGGTACAAGCTTCCATCAGCTAACCGCCACTGGGTCTGCTTTCTGGGGAAACTGACCTGAGACCCCAGACAACAACCAAATGTCAACACTATGGTGACAGAAGAATTGGGTGTGTTGAGGGAGGTGGCGAGCCACGAAGAGCATGAGCTAGAGCGAGGCAGGCTTCTGTCCCACCCGCTCTATGTTGTGTAGTTCTCTATAGATCTCTTAGGTGGCTCTGCCAAAGATGTCCCGGCAACCTTATACAGACCCTCACAGGCCACGGGTGAAGTCTTGAGCCACAACTCATCTGCACTGACAGGATGCTTGTGATCTTCTCATGATCTAGGCTGGAAGAAGAACAGTTCTGGCCAACTTCTACTTGCCTCCCTGTTTCCCTATCATGAGGCAGTTTCTCATCTTCTCTTGGGTCTGAGGAGGTCTGCGGCTTCCTGCCTCTGTCCCCTCTGAACAGAGATGGGGAATATAAAACCTCTGTGCAACGGGGTATTTCACAACTTGGGTTGTCATCACTTGTTCTGCTAGAGACCAGACTGTGTACCCACAAAGAAAGGTATGTTGGAGACCTGTCCCTAATACCTCATAATGTGACCTTATTTGAAGGAGATATATGGGGGGTGGGTAGAGGAGGAGAGATAGTCAAATCAAAATGAAGTAACAGCAAACTGATATTTTCTAACAAATCACATATGTACATGCGAGCCCTCATCCAATATCAGAAGGGGAAAATTGGACAGAGACCTGCACACAGGGAGGATGCCAGGGACAATGGGAACATGAAGCTGGAGACTGGGATTACGTGTCTACAAGTGAAGAAATGCCAAGTGACCAACAGATCACAAGGAGAGGTGTGGGAGAGATTTGCAGGAGTTACCAACCCTACTAACACCTTGAATCCAGGTATGTGACCTCCAGAACTGTGAGACAATAAATTTCTGATATTTGAGTCATGCTGTCTGTGGTGCCTGGGTACAGCAGCCCTAAGAAGCAAATACACCCTTCTTTGGTTTCAGTGCTGTCCTTCTCCTGTGTGTGGGAGTGCACGTCTTGGCTTTTCTTCCTGGTGTCCACGTAAGTAATGAACGGTCTAAATCTAAACGTGGCTCACTGGATCTGGACCAGCCAAGGCAGCTAGGTCTGGACCTTGCCTGTGATGCTGTGGGCCTGACACGTGACTGAGGCCAAATCACTTTAGTCTCTTCATCTGCAAAATGGAGGTGGCACCCACTTCAGCACACAGTGGGGCAGATGACAGGGAGTGAGTTCATAAGCATACACAGGCAGTAGCTTTCTGGCCAAAACAGACAGAATTTCTGGCCCAGTTCAACTGACACATGAGTTTGATGGTAATCCATGACCTAAGATGAATTATAATAAGCTTTCAAAGGGACTTCAGAGAAGAGATCTAAAAAGTGAGGTTCTGGTTTAGTGACACTATTCATCCTAACTGGCCCCTGCTCCAGGTTTACTTCCCTTACCTCCATATCTGAAATACAAATGTTGCCATGGACCTTCTGGGTTCAAGTCTACAAAGGATCTCTTCTTATAATTTCATGATAAAACAAAAATTCTCCAGCCCCCATGCATCTGTCATAAACTCAAAGACATCATCCTACAAGGTCAGTTGGATAAGAAAACCCAGCACAGCATACTTTTATTCAAAAAGTTTGCTTCTACATTAAAGCCTTCCCCTAGATTTAAACTCCATTCTCCTTTTTAATGTTACTGACATAGGATAACAGATTATTATTCTTCAGGAAGCAAATTTTCTGTACTAGTCAATCATTAAGTCAATCTCTGGTTTTCTTTCCTTTAGGCTAAGTTATTATGTTTGCTATTGATTTTGGGACAGGAATTATTTTGACAGGCAAACAGTGGAAGGTCTCTGTTTCTTCCACATGTTCTTCACAGAGTTCTGCAGTTTTCAAGCTGACTTACAGTTGGCTTTTAACCTTGGCCAAGTTTTGTCACAGAATGTTTTTTCAACTTCTATGGGCAATGCTTCTCTTCCTGGATCAAAATAAATGTCCACTTGAGTTTACTGTGATTATATTACTAATAATGGTTACCATTTGTGGGGAGCTGTGTGCCAGAGACTTTATATGTATCATCTCATTAATGCATAGCACAATCCTATAAGACAACCACTACTGCCATTCCCACCATGTCTCTGAGAAAATTGAAGTTTAGAGCCCTTAACTAATCTGTCTAAGGTCAAAAAGCCGATAAACAGCAAAGCAAGAACAAATGCAGTTCTATTAAGACCAGGCTGGGGTATTAACTCTTCTTTTATAAGGCCTCTCATTAAACCCAAGGGCTCTACCTTAGTTCAGGGTGCTTTAACACAAATACCATAGACTAAGCTGTCTAAACAACATTAATTTCATCCAGTTCTGGAGACCACAGTTCAGGTCCAAGCACCATCTGGGGCTGGAAGGTTCTCTTCCTGGTTTAGAGACAATTGTTTTCTTGCTACTTCCTTGGCAAGGTAGGGGGTGGGAAAGAGAAAAGGAGAGAGGGAAAAGGAGAAGAAAATGGAGGAGGGAGAGGGAGGGGGAGAGGGAGAAGGAGAGGGAGAAGGAGAGGGAGAGAGAGAGACGGTACATTTCTGTACATAGCCCAGAACACAGGTGCAAGGTGCTGTCTCTTCTTAGGAGCACCCTACTCCCTTCCTGAGGTTTCCACTTCCCATGACCTAATTACCTCCCAAAGACCCTACTTGATATTGGGGGTTAGGATTTCAACATATAAGTTTAGGGGACACATACACATTTGGTCCACAACAAGTTCACAGGAAATTGCTTGTTTTCTACTGCTCTTTCCAGAAGTAGTCTATTCGCCTAATTAACAATTACGGAAGTAAGACCAAAACTAACATTTATCCCTATGGTGCCTTCTATGACATTTCCTTTTCAAATGATTCATTTAGCTTTTAGACTAATTATCTTGATATACAAGTACTTCCAGTCTGTTTATAGTACATGTGATTGTGTTCTTTATCTAAATTAACTTAAAAATCACTTGTACCTATAAAAACAGTGTGCACTATCAATTATTTGGCTTTATATCCAAATGTTTGACAGCTCTTACTTAAATTCCATCTATTCATTTGATAATAAAAAACTACTTATCAAATTAGGCTGACAAGTTTGGTACATTATGAATTCAGATTGTTTTAAATCAGGATTCCACGTTGTCTTGATCTTTACAGATTTTGTCGATTTGTTCCAATATTTTGTTTTTATTATTACCGACTCTTGCTGAGTGCCAGGTGCATACTGTGTTGGGCAGAGGTGGGCACAGTTCCTACCCAGGCAACTTAGCATTAATAGGAACTTAGCATTGATAGGAAGTTGCTCATATTTACTCATAACTTTTGACAGAATTTTGGATCCTTTTGGAGATTTGCAGAACATGGTGTTTCCATATTGGAGCCATGCAGAACCATCATTTGGAACCTTATATTCTATTAATTGTGAATGGTTTTTATATCATGGCCCTCAAGTGGCCAGTGAACTCCTTTAAGTCCTCTCAGGCTTACTTTAAAGCTCTAGAATGCTTTAAAACAAGTATATAGTACAACACATTTGAAAAATGATATGTTGTGCTACTCTCATTGAACAGGATATGAGTGGAGAGCCTGGCCATCACAGATGGGCACATATTGTCCAAGGGGCATCAAGGATTCAGAGTAAGCTTTCACATTTCCGACCTAAATATAATGCTTTTTAACGAAAAGACAAAGAAAAGACATCATTGTTAAGATAAAGAATCACATGGGCCTCTAAATAAAGAAGAAATTGCAGAGGAATGGGGGCCTGGAGCCCAGAGTTCTGTAGTTGTGTTTCACTACTTTAAAGCATCTGGTCAAGTATTCATATAGGCTAAAAATACCAAAAATAATAATGTTTTGGGGTGTCAAAAGTGTTCTAAAATTGATTGTGGAGGTGGATGTACATCTCTGTGAATATGCTAAAAAATACAATGCAGATGTTAAGTGCAGAACTTATGTTTTTTCCCAATTAATCATACTTACTATGAGAGAGATATGTCCCTTCCATTTGCCTCATTTAAAGTGAATGGAGGCCCATGTTTGAAAAAAATAAAAAAATAAAAGGAATCTCGCTCTAGGTCTGTGAACACCTGCTAAAGTTTGAATGTATTCTATCCTCACCAAAACTCACATCCAGGTTTAATTCTGTAAAGCAACGGTATTGAGAGGTGGGGTCGATAGGGAGGTGACTGGGTCATAGGACACAACCTGAAAAGGGATCAAGAGCTGTTTCCCTGATACTGGATTAGGGATTATGGTACTAGATTAGTCCTCAGGAGAGCAAATTATCATAACAAGACCACCAGGGCTGGGGATGTAGCTTAGCACTGGCCTAGTATGTCTGAGGCCTGGGGTTGATTCCTAGTAACAGAAAAAAGAAAAAGGGGAAGGGAAGAAGGAAGATGATGGACAGAAAGAAGCAGGGAGAGAAAGAGCGGAAAGGGAGGAAGGGAAGCCAGGCTGTGTGTTTGGTCTCTTCTGCACATGTCTATTGTTTTGTCATGCACACTCTTGTCGTGTAGTACCCTCCACCATGTGGTGACACAGCCAAAGGTTCCTCACCAGACATAGGCATCATTCTGCGAGGACTTTCCAGCTACCAGAATCATGGACCAAATAAGCCTCTCTTCCTTATAAAGTATGCAGTCTCAGGTATTCAGTTATAACAACATGAAATAGACTAAGAAACCTCCTAACTATAAATTTAACCTCAAAATGATATATACTTAAGAGCATAAACTCTAAAAGCAGGCTTGCAACTTCTTTCTCATTTTAAATCATCTCAGTTTCTTAAAGTCCCCCATTCTAATAAGGAATGTTTATTCGATGTGGCAAGACTGAGGGTCAGCCAGGGAAAGTAACTGAATTCATACTGATAGTCTTCTGACTGTCCCAGTTTGGGGAGGAAAGAGAACAAATCTAAATGGAATCTGAGGAATTTAAGATAATTTCCAAAGGCTTGTTCGAGATAGAATAAAGATCAAACTTCTTTCATAGAATGGATTCCCTTGGATCCCACCTGCTGCTTCCTTCACTCCCGGTAACCCAGTCTAGTTTAGGTCCTCTAGGGCCAGATCCCTTGACACAACTACCTCTTAATACTTCTTCCTGACCTCCATCATGCCAAGGAATTAAAAATATTTCAGCTGCTTCTTGACAAGGACCCTCTCCTCCCAGGGGACAGATGTCCACCCTGTGTCTATGTGGGAGCTCTATCTACTTGGTGTCAGAAATACCAGGAAAAGTGGGTTAGGCTGAATTAATTACTTTTGAAAAAACGGAATGATTTAATATTTCTAGAAAATAGTCTAAAATCAGCTCTCAATCATAGAGTAGAATTGGAGAGAAAACAAAAAAGCTACATTTTAAAAGAGAAAACAGTTTAGTTGCTCTGAGCAAATAAAAGGAGTGAGAGGGAGGAGGAAGGATGAGGTGGGGAGGAAAGGACTGGTGATAACACTGCAGGTGGCTGGTGGCTTCATGGGTGCCCACCGCACTATTATGCTGTTAGATCTGAACACTGTATATGTTCTAAATAACAAATATTATATAAAAAAGAAAATTAAAGGAAAACGGATATCGTGCTTAGTTACACCTAGAGAAAGAACATAATAGAAGGAAATATTAAACACAGTTGCATTGACTGTAGCTTTCTTTAAATTACTTTTTCTGGATTTAAAATAAAATACCAGCTGTTAATATTAGGGTCTACTTCAACAAAGAAGACAGTGAGCTTGAAGCGTCATTTTCCTTTGCACCAAATTCAAACAAGTCCAATAAATCCTACGAGAAAGTTCAGGAGGGTGAGGTGATGCCTTAGTTCAGGAAGTTGAACTTGGGGTTCTGATGGAGAAACACCTGTCCCTGAGCTCAGATGCTGGCCTGCAGAAGAACCTGCACATCGCAAGCGTCTGAGAACACTATGACTAGCACCCACCAGGCACCTAATACGTGCCTTGCCTGGGCTGTTTGTATTGGCACTCAGAAGTTATGGTGCTTCCCACAGAGCCCACAGACCAGAGCAAAGGAGACCATAAGAAATGGTTAGTGCAAAATGTAATATGTGCAAAAGGGACATATCCACCAGGGCAAGGGCAGGTTCAGCAAATGAATCTGTGCAAATGTGGCTTAAAGCCTGTGTTTGGCCATCACAGAAGTAACCACACCTTCTATTCAGGAAGTAAAGTCTCAGTAAGGTTAAGTTTATTCAAATTTTAATAACCAAACATGGGTACGTATTCAGGAGTTTCTGGCCATCTGTCAGATTGAAAGCCAACAGGGAAAGGAAAAAAGTCAACATGTGTTTTCCTGAGAGTCCTCATCCCCAGGGACAGCAGCTCCAGGGCAGCCACGCCACCTCTGGCCAGCCACACGTACCGCCAGCTCTCTGCACCCAGGTTTTCTCATCTGCCAAAGTGGGTGCTTAACACCTCACAAGCTGTTGTCCAATCAAAACTGTCCCACAGTGTGTGGTAAGGGGTTCCTTGAAAGACCTGAATCATCGTTAAATGCTGGCCTTAATCATATTAGTGAGGGAAAAGCTGGTAAAGGTTATTAGTGGGGTTTGTCCTTCCTAAAGTTTAAATTTTGGATTCTCCTGGTTAACTGAGTCCCATCCTCCAGGCCCCTGGAGGTCAGAAGGGAACCCAGCAGAGGCATTCAGACAATGCACCTCTTCCAGGGTGCCCTGTTATCAGCTCCACTCTTACCACAATTCTTTCCTCTCCAAATATGACCCTGCGCTTATCAGTTGAAGAATCTGAACCATTTAGAATGAGAAAAATCCGTTTTTTTTTTTTTTAGAGTTCTACCAAATAAACCCTATAAAATATCACTAAGGCTGTGAGCAAGCCAAATCACCAATCAAGAGGTAACATTCCAAGTTCAATAATAATGGCTATCCTTTCTGAAAAATGAATAATAATGTTTCTATATAAAGGATCAATCATGTAGCCAAATTTTCACATTTATTTTTTCCAAAGTCTGCCATATCTTGGTTACCTGAGTGTGCTAAAGGTTTTGCAACTTTCACTTCCCATCCGCACATGCAGCAGGCAGATGGTGCAATCCAGATTTTGCGGATGGGGAAAGGGAAGTGCGGAAGCTACAGTGCTCAGGGTGTGGGGAAGAGTGAGCAGAGAGGGATCTGAGAACAGAAGCTCAGGATTCCCAGGTCTCTTTAGAATCCATAAATCACAGCACACCTACCAAAGCACCCCCTCTTCCTGAAGGCGTCCTTGCATATGCTGAACCCCAGTGGTGTGTCCCCTCTCATGTTTCCTAGGATCCCTCTATTCCTACAGACTCAGTGAACTCCTCCATAAAATAGGAATGAAATCCTTACCTTATCAAATTATTATAAAGGTTAAATGGGTTAACATAAAGATGCTCCTCTACTTGCAACGAGAGATGGCCTGATGAACCCACTGGAAGCTCAAAATACTTAGGTGGAAAATGAGTAAGACCTAACTGACTGACTACTCCAGCTCAGCAGCACAGCACACGAGAGAGCACTGGGGGTTTGCCTTCGTGATCACAGGGTTGACTGGGTGCTGTGGCTTGTGACTGTTGCTCAGTATTGCCACAGAGGAATCAGACCATGTACTGCTGGCCTGGAGAAAGAGTCAAGGTAAAAATAGTATGGTTTCTACTGAATGCCCATCACTTTCACAGCACTGTAAAGTTAAAAATAAAAAATAAAAACCAAAGATGGTAAGTCAAACCATCATAAGTCGGGGACAGTCTGTATAAAAACTCTTAAAAGTTAAAAAACTTATAATTGTTTTTAACTTATAAGGTAAGTTCTTTCTCTTTATTTTGTAAGACTGTAAAATTCATTGGATCATAACATCTTACTAGTTGCCACTCAGTACTTCCATATGCCATAGCTCATTTCATCTTCACATGAGATCTACAAAGGACGTCCCTCAGCTGCTGCAACTTGTTAGTTTTTGTGACCTCAGGGAGCTCACTTATTGATCGGTACCCCATCTCCTAGTCACCATGGAAGCCGTGTAGTAAACACATGTGCTGGTGATCTTGGTGATCTTACTCATGCATGGCTGAACCATGACTGGACTCAGATCCAACTGCTTCTCTAGCCTCATGTTATGCCACTTATCATTATGGTCTGTAATCTACACTCGAGTACACACACCTGTTCATGTCACTTGATTATATGAGTTTCAAGGCAGGGACCACATTTTATCCCTCTATTAAGCAAGGTGATGAGCATCCAGTGGAAAAAACTAACATCTCTTGAACTGAATGGAGAAGAAAATTTGTGGCTCTCTTCATTACTCCTGGGTTCACCAACCTTGATTTCACTGAGGTACCAGGGAAGCTGGTTCTTGGGGCGTGGAAGTAGGAAACCAGAAGGGCCAATGGAGAAATGCTGACAGAAGAGAAAATCTCCTGAAAAGAGAAAATGATTGGAGGTGGAGCCCGGACATATTTTCCCCTTAGTTATATCCATCAAAGGATTAAGGGATAGATCTCTTCTGGCAGAAAGGATGAAAGGATTAGAAAATGAACTTGGAAATGCTGAAGGCCTTTTAGACTTGATTGAGCTGGAGAGAACAGAACAGAAAGCTCCAGGAAGGGCCCTGGACTTAGAAGGAATAAGTTCACCTTGTATACTGAGCTGCTGCCACTCAGCTCCAAACCCACCGACCTGTGCTCTGCTGCCTGAGCTGGGCTGGGCTCTGCAAATGGCACTTCTACTTTGTCAGTGGCTCTCTGTCAGGCTCTACCTACTAGGCCTAGATGGGAGATTGCAGGATGGAAGAGGGAGAAAATCTGGCTTTTCTTGCTGCCTGTCCATTCCTGTCAGGATCCCCAGCAGCACTTCTGTACAGTGCAGCATCAGTTGGACCATGAGCAGCAGCTGAATCTAGATTACAATTTTTCCAGTGTCTGCAGGACCAGCTCCATTGTATTCTCCAGAGGTGCCAGCACAGCTGCTGATGGCTGTCTTCTGAGGTTGGATCTTAGTGCCTGGGCTCAGAAGATGCCTCCTCTTCCAAGGTGTGGGCCTCAGCTCCAAGAGACCCTGCTACAAAGCTAATGTTAAGGGACACTAATTCCAACTCCTTCTTTTGTTCCCTCACTTCTACAATGGAAGCTGCTTTCTGAAGTTGCTGCCTCCATAATTCCTTCTTAGAAATTATGACTTTTTGGTTACTTCTTTTAATCTTTAAAGAGTTGATTCTTTGTATTAGAAACACAAATGCTGATAGGATCTCTTGTCTGGACCCTCGCTGACACACCTAGAATAAAAGAGAAAAAGACTGACCTGAAAGAGTCTGTGGTCTCTATCCCTGTTATCATGACAGATTCTAATGAACTATAGAAATAAGATCCAGAAAAAACAATTTGCAATGTCAATCTAAACAAATGAAAAAAATGTGTTGAAAAAGTTGCTCAGGAAATAACCGAGTTGCTTCTGGCACAAATTCTCTAGTCTTTTAGGGAACTTCAAAGGTACTAACACTGCCTCCTCCTTTCATATACTCAACAAACACTCTCCAAGAACTAAATCCTGCACGAAAGTGCCCCAATCCCTGCAAAGGCAAAGAAACCAGACCTCTGAGCCTTCGGGTGTCTTTCCATCCCTTTCTCAGATACTCTGGTATCAGAAGAAATTCCACCTACGTGAGCCTAACCTGGAGGGTTAGGGTTTGCAGGCTGCTGGAACAGGGCTGGCGGGGCATGTCACATACACCTGTTACACAGCAATGACTCTTTTCATGCTGCCCTACGAGGCCATCATTAATTGTGTGAGGTCGATAGCACTGTGAAAGAACCCTGTGCTCTCATCAACACGGGATTCCCCCACTGGCCTCCTGTCCCCACTGCCTCTCTGCTGCCCGCAATGTCATGAGAAATTTAGCCTGAGCCTGAGTAAAATGGAATCAAACATTTTCCTATGGGCTATTTTTCAATAACTTCTTCCCCAAATAACCTGAGGATTCAAAATGGTTTGCAATGCTTCACTGTTATCCTCTTTTGACAGGTAATATGTAGACAGCCTTTGTTTCTATGAAAAGTGTGACAAACCTGAGTTTGACAAGCCAGATAGGCAGACTTGTCCAAGGTTCTGAATATCTTTTATTTCTTTCTTGATTTCCTTCTTTCTCTCCCCCCATAACCCCTGAAGGGGAGATTGAAAGGGTGGGGAGAAGGGAAGGAAACTGACTCATTTCATTTGCAGGGTTATGCAATATTTTCTCAAGCTTTTTCTTTGCTACATCTATACTCTTACTGATCACCACTTGGCCCCTGAATTAAACAGATAATTCTGTCTCTGGGTAGAGGCTGGAAGGGCAGAAGGTGTACCTCCTGCAAGGACAGGCTACAGTGGTAACTCCTCCAAGAGAAACGGCAGAAGAGTGAGCTCCAGGGCCCTGAACCTGCCTGTAGCTGATAAACCTGTTACTCGCTCATGGTCAGGCAGCAGCCTGCTGCGCTGTCCATCCCGGCCTGCTTGCTCTGTGTGCTGCTAATGAACCAGAACCCTCAGTGCTTAGAAAGCCTTTGGTTGGCTCCCCCTTTCTTGGATCGTGACAACGAGATGAGGCAGAAAGCAGAGATGGGAGGAGGTGAGGGCCAGAGGGAGACTTGAGAACTGAGGAGAGGGTAAGGCAGAGAGCTGCTGAGGGCATAAAGGAGCTGGGCTGTGAGCAGGGCTGGAGCAGGAGTCATGTGGGCCAATGTGATGGGTGGTCCTTTGAGCATCGTCATTACCTTCCAGAGGCCCATGTACCTGCCATGTCCTCCTTTCTGGGCTTCTCCCACTTGGGCCTGCTGTGGCAGCCAGGAGTGCTGGCTGTGCTTTGGGCATGCAGCGTTTCCCTGCTAAGTGGAAGTAGGGAAGGCCCTTGCAGGACACATCACCATGAGAGACAGTGTCTGCTCCGCTCTCACATTCTAACTGGCTCCTGAACATGAGTGGGTGAATATGGGATCCCCCTAGGGACTGTCAGATGTCCACTCAGCTCTAAAGCAGAAACCAGGTAAATCCCAAATGAAGAGTCTGGTATGGAGGCGCAGTCTATTTTCAGGCTGGCACATTGGTAATCCTCCACTGCTAGGGCTCACTACTATTTCCAACAGATTTTAAATATCACAAGTGATACTAGAGGGTGGATGTCTTAAAGGTCTGAGCCAACTGAAGCAAAAATGGCTGGAACAGGGATATAAAAATATAAATGTTTTTGAAAGGTATTGTCTGCAAACTAACTTTTAGTATCCATCAGCCCATGATAGGTGGTCTCTTTTTTTTTTCTTCATTGATTCAACAAATATTTAAGGAACACTATGTGCAAAGAAATGTGAAAGGCACATGAAAGATACTAAAGATTAGCAAATATCCCTGTTTTACAAGAAATTTACAATCTAATAGGGAAGGCCATTATGGGCAAAATTAATTTAAATATTAGTTTAAACATCAAACTAATTTCAGGAATGAATTGCAAACACAGTATTCAAAGAACAAAGGAGTCATTGGGATATTTGTGGAGGAAGGGGCAACTGTATAATGCCCCAAGTGAGAAAAGGGAAATATGGATCCAACAAAGATAAACTATCAGCACAACTCAGAAGTTCCTTCTAGCACCATGTGCTAAGGCACAGGTGAGCTCTCTGGTATGTTGAATTTAAAATACAACCAGGACATCCAAGTGGACACGATTAGCAGGCACCTGGCTGACTACCACGAGGAGAAGCTGGGGCCAGAAACCAACCTAGTGAGAGCAGAAGCTGCTTGTTGTGTTTCTGTGGTCTTTCAACAAAGTTAATGTAATAGATACAAGATTTCTTGTCATATTCAATCAATACGCAAATAGAAAAAGTGACCATTTAGTCTAGGACCACTAAGTTCCTGAGTTTTCCCTCCATCCTGCTGCTGCTTGGCCTTAGGTCTCTCAGTATGACTTTTAGACATCTGATTCAATTGAAGTATGTTTGGCTTTCTTTCCCCCAAGTTCCAGGAAATTAAGTTATAATTTTGTCAAAAAAAGATAAAATGGTGGGATTTTCCTATCCAAGGCTAAATGGCATTAACATCAAAGAGTTCTCCCACCCATTCCCAAAGGTTCATGAACAGAAGTCTGAATTTATTGTGAAAGTGTCATGCTGCATTTGCACTTGTTCTCTTAGGTCTATTTTACTAATATGTGGTTGATATGGATAATTTAATGACATCCAGTTAAATCTTCACAGTTGTCTTTTTTTTTTTTTAAGAGTGAGAGAGGGGAGAGAGAGAGAGAGAGAGAGAGAGAGAGAGAGAGAGAGAGAGAGAGAGAGAGGGAGAGAGAATTTTTTAATATTTATTTTTTAGTTTTCGGTGGACACAACATCTTTGTTTGTATGTGGTGCTGAGGATCAAACCCAGGCCACACGCATGTCAGGCGAGCGTGCTACCGCTTGAGCCACATCCCCAGCCCCTTCACAGTTGTCTTGATGACTGGTGAGTAATTTCTCATGGTTAATCCAATTCCAGAGAAATTTCACTGTGTGCTTATAATGTGCAAAGCAATGAGTTTGCTTTTAAGAATTAAAAAAGAATACAATTGAGTTTAAAATTCAGCGAAAGAGAAAAGTCATCTAGAAATGCTTATAACATAAATCATTGGAGGCTTTATGCAAAAGTTAAGTAAAATCTTTTTTTCCATTTCAAAAAATCAAAAAGTCAACCAGGTCAGTACAATTTACATAGCTCTACTGGTGCTGATATAAAATTTAATGGGACAAATACTGCATTCACAGGGCTTAGGGATAAAAAGTGGATGTGACCGTGTATCAGACCCCTCTCCTTTGAGCAGATAATATTCTGGAAACAGATAGGAGTATATCCATACTTCCAGCCTGACCCTCCTCAACATATTTCTGGGGTGATGACACCGAGGTGCAGACTATAGATATAACCACATAAACTGTGGAGCATGTGCTGGGGCTGAGGATTTCTAAGCTGGGCTATATAGAGTCCTGGGCCTCTAACCAGCTGAATCTGTATCTCCGGGAGCAATACTTGATATCAGTGTCATCAGAAAGCTCCTTGGGGAACAATGATGCATTGGGAACTGCTGGTCATGTCTAATGCCATATGTTCACCTCACTCTGTAAAAGGCTACTGGTCATGCACACATCAGTATTCACAACTGCGTTTGTGTGCACTGAGAGCTGTTCAGTAGCAATGTCAAATAAATACGCTATCTAGCGATTACGGTGCTCTGGCAATGAAGCAGGTACTGAGCTGAGGAACTTACATACATTCTGACATATAATCTTCAGAAACAATCTTGGGAGATAAGTACTACTGTTTTCCCGGTCTTCAGAGGGGAAACTGTAGCTCAGAAGTTAAGTGACTTGCTCGGAGTCACACAGTTACTTAGGGTGGAGCTGGCAATGAACCCTGTCTGCTTGGCATGAGTGTTTGTACTTCTCATCACTAAGATTCACCAGCTCATTTATATGTATAGAATATTCAATTTTTCAAATGTGTTCTGCAACTATGCATGAAAAGCTATTTCATTCATATTTATCCATAAAATGGAGAAAAATAAAAATCTCCTTGAAAGTGATTTGCCAAAAGTGTATATATTCAGCATCTATTTTCATACAACATGTTTCTGATTATGTATGTCCAATCTCAGCATCCAGACTCTAAGAGGATCCTGCCAGCATTCCTAGATACAGTGTGGTCTAGCGTGCTTCATCGAACACTTAAGGAGCCACTGCAGGATGACTGCTGCAGTCCAGCACATCTGCAGAGGTGACCACAGTCTGCCTACAAATTGAACAGGCTCTGCAAAACACGACACTGCTGAGCAAAGCTAAGGGGATTTTTCTGTTTTCAGAATAAAAGACAATTCTTCTATTGTAGAGACAAAGACAAACTAGTTTTCTGAGCTCAGTCTTCTTCTAAGCACGGATAGTGCTTCTGCCATGTAAATACTAATCCTACGACTAATAACAGCTAAAATTTACTGAGCTCCTACTATGTGCCAAATGCCATCTAGTGCTTTCCACTAATCCGCACACCAACCCACCACTACAGAGGCAGACCCAGAGGCACAGAGAGATTGAGAAATTTGCCTCGGATTCAGTAAGGTGGTGCCAGAACTTGGGTGGGACTTGAACAAGCTGGCTCTTTACTATATACAGAAGCTCCTCAACTTACAATGGAGTTACTTCGAAAAACCCCACCAGTTGAGGGTACAGTAAATGGAAAATGCATTTAATACACCTAATCTATGGAGCATCATCTTAGCTTAGCCTACATTAAACATGTACAAAACATTCATTAGCCTACAGCGGGGCAAAACTGTGTAACACAGAGCCTGTTTTATAACAAAGTGCTAAAAAGCTCTTATGCAGACACAGAAGGGCATTTTGCAGACATGATAGGATGCAGACCCACAAAACACAATGTCCCAAAATGCTGGCAACTCATCCACTGCAGAGTGCTAGCTGTCCCCCCTTGTGATCAAGGGGCTGACTAGGAGCTGAGGCTCACGGCTGCTGCCAAGGATCCGGAGAGAGGATGGGACTGCATATTGCCTGCCTAGGAAGAGATCCAGGTTAAAAATTCCAGGGCTGGAGTTCGGACCAATGGTAGCACACTTGCCTAGCAAGTGAGAGGCCCTGGGTTCCATCTCCAGCACTGCAAAAGGAAAATAAATATGTAAAAATCCCAAATGTGGTTTCTACTAAATATGTGTCACTTCTGCACCATCGTAAAATCCAAAAACACAGGTCACAGCATCTATTGGAACCATCTCTTGGGAACCATCTATTTCAGGTTCTGTGACAGGCACAGCGATTGCAAGGACAAACAAGATAAAGCTCCTCAAGGGGCTGAGAAACACCTGACACAGGGTGGCAAGCAAGGGCCGGTTTTCTGTGTAAGTCTCAAGGAGCAGCACAGTAAAGACTGACCTAAAACTGTCACGAGATGCTATCAAGAAAGGTTTGGTTTGATAGAGTATTCATTCCAGAAAGCAGATCTTGGGGTGATCCCTGTGCCCATGGTATGGATATAAAGGTGTAGAGAAAGAGGCTGGAGTGGCCTTAGGACACAGATGGACCTCAGTCTCAGATTTAACTCTTAAGGCCTTGAAGGCCACCCAGGGATTACAGTGTTAACACAGAGTTAAGAAAAAAAAAAAAAAGACAACCATAAAGTCTAGCATCTAATGGGCAATGCAATAAATGGAGATTACTGGGCAGGGAGTACTCAGAGGAAAGGGAGAAGATCCAGTAGGCAGAACCAGTGGCACCCCCAAGTTTAAGATAGCAAAGGGAAAGGGCAGATGTTAGAGAAAAGCCAAAGAGTGGGCAAGACAACTGGGGAAGGAGAAGATAGTCGCCTGGTTTCTTTGGCAGAGGTGCCTAAGGCTTTGCTTTTAGTGCAAATCAACAGTTCAGGGGCTTTTGTGTTGCTTTGTGCTTTAATATGAATGATTTGTTTATATTTGAAAATCAGGAAATTTAACATTATCTGGGTTTCTAACTTATCTTCAGAAGTACATGGGGTAGCCCTGGACTTGGACTTCCTGTGTTAGCAAATCAAAAGGGACTGGCGATGCCCTGTTGCCCACAACCCTACCTCTTCCCCATGGCTCCTAACTTCCTCCAATTCACTGCCTGGCCCATGCATACATTTCAAATGGTGGCTCTCAGCTCTAAATCAGATACTAAGAACAGGAAGGAAGAGATTGCTCTGGGGAGGACTTCAGGGACCACCCTTTACAGCAGGGGGAGGGGGCACCCATCCTCAAGAGGCCTGGCTGTTGCTTTCCTTGGAGAATAAATGTCCAGTCATGACTTTTGGCCCCAAGTGCCTTACCTTACAGGATCAAAATCAGAGTTTTACGTGTGTTTAAACATATTTTCTTGTAATTTGCATATATAATTTAACATGTATTAAATACATATATTATCCCATTTAACAACTCTATGAATATGAATATCCTCTTCTTAGAGAGTTTAGTATAATTAGCCCAAGATCACACCAGGGAGATCTGAATGGGCAGTATACCTTCAGAACTCAATGTCCCCACTTGAGGCAGCATGGGACACTGGATAGAAAGGTTTACAGATGCTTTCTGTAAAGAGGTTTCCAAGTCTTGGAAATGCTAGTTTCAGGTTTCTTATTGTTAGGCTTCTCAAAAATCTTCATAAAAACTAATGGGCTTTATAAATCTTTAAGCGAGGGAGGCCATGATACCAAATTTAGTCGTGAAATCATTCACATAGAAATATATAGTAGTGTAAAGAATGGGTTTTGGAACAAGAAAAATTAAAACTTCTAATTATGGTTGAGAAATAGAGTTTTAAAAATATATATTTGCAAATCTTATGTTTCATTTACTGAAATCTGCTAGCTTATGATCCAACTATTTTCTCACCAACCTGAAATATTCTTAATTAAAATAAATCCTGTATTATGAATCTACTAATCTGAAATTTTTGTTAACTCAACAACTTCTAAAATACTAATATAATAAAAAACAATCTTACACATGTATGATATTTTTATGGTCACCAATTCACATATTATTCAACATGAGCTTTTAACAACAGCAATTGCTGTGTTCCCATTTTATGAAGAAAATTAGGTCTGAAAAAGTGTAAATAAATGGACCACGTTCAAAAAGATACCAAGTAAACGACAGTACATTAACCCATTCTTTTCACCAAAATATATCCTTAAGGACTGCCAGATACTAATTAAGAGAGTAAACACTAATTTAGTACATTTTAAATATTAAAAGTATTTTTCCCATTTATTAATCATTTGAAGATTATTCATGTGGTTATATCATATAATCATCAATTGGCCATACGTTTTGAGTAATCTTATTCCTCAATCAACAGTGGTTTAAAGCCAGTATATTACAAGTCATCTGTTCAATATGGCTTAACCATATTAGAACTACTAGAATTTTAGTATGCCAAGGAGCCAATCCTAATTAATAACAGTCTTTAATACCGGAACATAGTTACCAACCACTTAAATAATCAATGCCATTCAAATTCTTCCAAAATAATTAAAGAGGAAGGAATACTTCCAAATTAATTTTACAAGGCCAGCATTGACCTCATACCAAGGCAGATAAAAAAAAAAAAGAAGAAAAAATTAAAGGTCAATATTCTTATTTTTTTTGGGGGGGGTGGTGGTACTGGGCATTGAACTCAGGGGCATTCAACCACTGAGCCACATCCCCAGCCCTATTTTACATTTTATTTGGAGACAGGGTCTCACTGAGTTGCTTAGGGCCTCACTAAACTGCTGAGGCTGGCTTTAAACTCACAATCTTCCTATCTCAGCCTCCTGAGTCTATGTTTTATCCTGAAAAGCTACAAGCTTTTCCTCTAAGATCAGAATAAGACAAGAATACCCACTCTGACCACTTTTATTCAAAGAAGTAGTAGAAGGTCCAGGCAAAGCAAAGTAAGAAAAATAAATAAAAGGCATCCAAATTGGAAAGGAAGACTTTAAACCATCTCTGTTTGCAAGTTACATGACCTTATATACAGAAAACCCTAAAATATCCATCCCCAAACTGTTATATAACCAATAAATGAATTCAGTGAATTTGTAGGATATAAAATCAACACACAAAACGAGTGATGTTTCTGTATACTAACAACAAACTATCCATAAAAGAAATCAAAAAAATAATCCCATTTATAATAGTATCAAAAGGAATAAAATACTTAGGAATTAATTAAACCAAGAAGCTGAAAGATGAGTACACTGAACATTATAAAATACTGATGAAACAAAATGAAGAAGACACAAATAAGTGGAAAATTATCCTGTGCTCCTGGACTGAAATAATGAGTATGTTATGAGTACTTATAACCAATAGTGGTTCATAGATTCAATGCAAACTCCATCAAAATTCTAATAAAATTTTTCATAAAAATATACCTCACTATAATAGATATGTAAACACAAAAGACCACAAATAGTCAAAGAATTCTTGAATAAAAAGAACAAAGTTAAAGGCATCATACTATCTGATTTCAAACTACATTACAAAGCTATGATAATCTAAAAAGAATGGTGCTGGCCTAGAAACAGATATACAGACCAAAGGAACTGAACAGAGAGCTCAGGAATAAACCCAAATATATATGGTCAATTAATCTCTTTTGGTGGGGAGGGGGCAAGGATATACAAGAGAGAAAGAACAGTCTCTTCAAAAAATGGTTTCTGGGCAACTGGATATCTACATGCAAAAAAAGTGAACTTGAATACTTATACCATACACAAAAATCATCTCAAAACGGATTAAAGACATAATTTAAGATCTGAAATCATAAGCCTCCCATAAGAAAACCTAGGAATAAAATTCTCTGACACTGATCTTGGCCATGATGTTTTGGCTATAACACCAAAAGCAAAGGCAACAAAACCAAAACAGGTGTGACTACATCTGAACAGCAAAGAAAAAGTCAACTAAATGGAAAAACAACCCACATAAAGGGGAAAATATTTGCAAGCTGTTTTTAAATCAAAACTCAACAGACCAAGTATCTTAGAAATAGAAGGGTTTATGTTGAGCCATTATAGGTATTGGAAAAAAATAAAATAAAAAGGAACAGGTCCTGAGACAACTTCCTACAGGGCTGTGTAACAGTTGGAAAATGTCCACTGGACCAAAGTTCGGAGCATTTTTATAAACTTTGGGGGTCTGCCTGGAGTTAGCAGTCTGAAAAGTTCGTACTTCAACAGGACACAGGGGCTCTTGGAGTTATGATGGGATTGAAATCAAGTTTTCAACATACACAATTTATTTGGCAGCTGTGATTGATTAACTTCCCTTATCTGTTCATTATCTGGCCTTTGTAATGAAATTTAGGAATATCAGAATTTTTCTTTTTCCTCTCTCTCTCTCTCTCTCTCTCTCTCTCTCTCTCTCTCTATATATATATATATATATATATATATATATATATATATATATATAGTGGTTACTATGCAAAGTATACAAAGACCTCATATAACTCAATATGGAAAAAAAACAAATAACCAAATTTTAAAACATAGGCAAAGGACCTGAATAGATATTTTTCCAAAGAAGGCACAGAAAACGGCCAACATGTGCATGAAGAGTTGCTCAGCACCACTAATCATTAGAGGAATGAAAATCAAAACCACAGTGAGGTAGCACCACATAACTGTCAGCATGGCTATTATCAAGGAGAAAGAAGATTAGTGTGGGGAGAGGGCACAGTGAAAAAGAAAACCTTATTCACTGTTCATAGGACTATAAATTGGTACAGGCCTTATGGAAAATACCATGGAGGTCCCTAAAAAATTAAAAGAACTACTGTATGATCCAGCAATCCTACTTGTGAGTACATACCAAATCAGGAATTGGAAGGGATAATGTGCGCCCCCCCCCCCCACTCATTTCAGCATCATTCACAGAAGCCAAGCTATGGAAACAATCTGAGTGTCATCAACGGGTGAGTGGATAAAATGCAGTATACAAATATGCCATGGAATATTGCTTAGCCACCAAAGGAGGACCTCCTGCTGTTTGTGATTAACATGGGTGAACTTGAAAGACATTTATGCCATGCGAAATAAGCCAGACACAGAAAGACAAATGCTGCGGAAGGCTCACATGTGGAATCTAAAGACAGCTGAACTCAAGGAAGCAGGAAGTAGGAAGGTGGCTGCTGGGGCATGAATGGGGAGGGGCCAGAGGGTGCAAACTTTCAGGTATAAGACAAATAAGTTTTGGGGATCTTTATGCAGCATGGTGACTACAGTTAATACCACTGTACTGTTTACTTGTAATTTGATAAAAAGCAGTTTTGAGTGTCCTTGTCACATAAACACAGAGACAAAAATGTAACTCTGAGTGGTAAAAAACATATCCATCTGATTGTGGTAATGGCTACCCAGTGTATATGTCTATCAAATCATCACATTCTATACCTTGAATACATACATTTTTATTTCAAAGATATATATATATATATATAAATATAATTTAAAATTATCAATGGACCTTTATTTTATTTATTTATATGTGGTGCTGAGAATCAAACCGATGCCTCACACATGCTAGGCAAGCTCTCTGCCACTGAGCCTCAACCCAGCCCTCAATTACACATTTAAAGAAAAATCAAAATAAAACAGAAATGTGGACGTTTTTATTTTTAGTCTGAAGAAGAGTAAATATTTACTTGCCTTGCACAATTCTGCTTTCTTTTTATATAGAGTTATTCCTAAAGATCCCCAGCACTCTTTCTTAGTATGAAAAAGAATATTGGAAGAAGGATATTACAGTAATAAAAATAAAGCATTTTTCTTCCCTGTGCTGCTCTTGTCATTTAGTTTCCGCATAACCTAATTCTTATTCTGATCAGAGAAGAAGGAACTGAAAATCAGAATTTTATTAACACCATCGCTATCTCCCCACTCTCGGGCACATGCACAAACACAGCCCTCTGGTTCCTATTTCTGCATTTCACAGATGAGCTTTCCTGGCTGCTTTCTGTGCACGTGATATATAAAGTAGCTTTTGTTTCCAGAGATTTATGTCAAAGACTTCTTCATTAAATGCTATTTGAGGGCAGATGCATATGCATGGAAGGTTAAAACAAAAACAAAAACATGCTGATAAAATAGCCATCAAGGAAATATGCCTGTGATAGGCCATAATGTGGTCTTTTCCCAAAGGATGCATTCAAAATACACATGCCCGAGATGGAGGTTTCATGAAAATCAAAGGGAGGTCACTAAAAACTGGGGGGGGGGGGGGGGAGGGAAGGGAAAGGAGAAATAACAGGAGAATGATCTGGCCAAATAACTACATTGTGTTTACACACAAATATGTAACATGAATCCACTGTTATGTACAATTATAATACACCAATGAATACATGGAAAAATAAACACAAAGAACATTGTGTATACAGGCACACAAACATGCACATGCACACACCTAAGGAGGAGGGAGGTAGAAGAGAAGGGGGGAGAGAAGGAACAGAAGGAAATAGAAGGGAAGGGAGGAGGGAGACAGGAAAGGAGGGAAGGAAAAATCTGAGGGTACGAGGGAGCGTTAACTTCAAAAGGCCTTTAAAATCATTTAAAAATATATGAAATTTCCATGTAGAGGAGTCATCATTTGCAAGTGGACTGGCAGAGATTTGTTGAAAAGTCAAATCTAGACATTTGTTTGTTTGTTTTGATGGTGGGGGGCACGGAGGATGATGCTGGTACAAACATTACCCAATTCCTTTTGGGAGTTTGGTGAATTCTGCCGTATTTCACTTGAGGGGTGAATGGATTTATGAAAATAAAGGGAGAGAGAAAGTAGGGTATTGATCAGGGTAGTATCAACAGCTGCGTCCAACTTCTCACCTTGTCAAGAGGAACTCAGGGTCAGCAGGACCTTCATGTGCCTACTCAAGGCCAGTGTGAGTGTGTGGGAGTGTGCGGGTGTGTGCAGTGTGTGTGGGTGTGTGCACAATTGCATGTGCATGCCACAGGAGGGGGGAGGGATGGGGGAAACCTAGAGCTGTTGGTGGTTCCACAGAGATATCCCCTGAAAAAAAATCCCACTTTTGCCTTTGAATACCACTACCAATTGATGAAAAGGCCACTTAGCTCTAAGACAGTAGCGATAATTTCCTCAGAAGTATAAAATGTCTCAGGGTTAGGAAGACACAAAGATATCCTTTCAACACAGGGAACCCCCCCCCCATTGCCTGGAACAAAACAGACTACAAGGTCATCAAGTGCACACAGTATGAGCCAGACCAGCTGAGCTCAACCCTGGCTCCACCACACACTGTGGCCCATTATGTAACCTTTTTAGGTCTCAGTTTTTTATCTGTAAAGTGGGGTCATTTATAGTACTGCACCTATGTAAAAGGCTTTTTATATAAAGGGTATAAAACAGTGCCTGAAATCAAGATAAAAAGATCTGTTAAAAGAACAAATAATCCTAACTATAAATATAAAAAGGGTGAATTAATTTCTGTTACTGAACAGATTGATTTATTAATAATGTGAATGGCATCCATGTTTCCCTGGGAAATTTTAAGCTGCCATAGAAATGAAATTGTCTGGAAGTAGAGCCACATTTATCATTTTATAAATGGGGAAACTGAGGCAGCAGGTGGGTCTACTTAAGCATGTAGGATTCTTCTGACTTCCTACAAAATGCTGCTCACTTGGTTGCACCTACAGCAGGTATTCAATAAACATTGGGACCCTGAGATCTGTGAATGTAATCCAGATAGAAATATTCTTCTTTATTCTTATTTCTCTTATTTCACAGATGCTAAGGAAGAAGTGATACATTTGGCAAACTGAACCATTTTGTTTTTACAATTACTTTTGTTTTTCAAACATGAGAACACCCATCCATTGGTGAGATGCTTGTTTAAAGAGTGTCACAAGATCTCCTAATGAATGAAGGCGGGTTGGAGATCATCAGATGCTGCAGTACAATTATTTCTTAAATCCCCTTGGGCTTGGCTAAGCACTCATTTAATACACCTCAAATAGCTCTATGTGAGCTGTATTGCTTACACTGCTTTGAAAATACTCAAGCTGTCAAAAATAAGCCAATACAGTACATCATGGAATCTGCAAGTTGAACACTGTTTTGCCTGCAAGGCCAGTAGAAACTTTATTATTCTGTGTCTCATACTTTTAACTAATGTACAGGACTATCCCAGTTTGCTGAAAGATAGTGCCATTTTTTTTAAACTTTGAAAAAGGTCATTTTTTAAAAAAAAGTCTTGTGAGATCTGATTAAAAGTTAGTCTAGTTGTAAAGAGTTTTACAACAGCATACACACACACACACACACAAAAAAAAAACTTCATTATTCTGTAGCAAAGGCTCTGCCACAAATTGTCAGCTTGGACCATATGAAATTATTAATAAGTGAATGTTTTTCAATGCCCCCAAAGCTACTTTATATGGTTACATCTGATAGTTGTATAACCCAGGAACAACTTCTAAATTCTCTAAATCTCAATTTCTCATGTGCAAAACAGGGATACTCTATGTACTTTCTTTATGGTGTTATTGTAAAGATTATAGAAAGGACATGAATAGTACTTTGCACAGTCACTGTGGGTACACAATGCTAATTAAAAGTTAACACTATTTGTAGTTATAATATGAACATCTTGTTCTGAGGCTGATTTGTTGAAGGAAATGTGAGCTGGAAATATCTTGCTGCGATCATTTTTAAAAGCTCCTTCAGGGCAAAACACTCCAGGGCTCAGTGTACACCAGTAGGCCACCTAACCCTGTCCTTCATTTGTGGGATTAACAACAGTCTCAACAAAGCAGCTGTTGGCTGGAGGAGGGTCCCAGAGCTCAGAACAATTAATGAGCACATGCAGCACTTCTCACATATCTGCCTAGAAACTGAAAGACTTGAGGAGTGATGGCGCCCCAAGGGACCATGTTCAGCAACACACTGGTGTCGTCCTCAGCAGCAGCCCTTACAGGTTAGATACATGACTGCTTTTGGTTTTTAACAAAAAGCAAAACGTAATTAATTGAAATGCTTTCTAAAATCTACTTTCTGCTGGTCATGGGATTCCTTTATTTCTCCATATTTGTGTATTTTGATTTTAGTTTCCATTTGTATTTCTAGTCAAAAGAGCACTAAATGTCCTGAAACTGCTTTTTGTGTAGTGGTTTTCTCTCCCCAGCAGCACAGGTATTCTCTGAGGCAGGGGCCATCTCCAGTGCTGGGCACACACCAGGCTCCCCGTAAATAGATGGTGAAGAGTGGATGCTACAAATCCAGTTGTGAAATGGGTCCCTGACTGCAATCATTCCGCACACCTTTAAGGTTGTAAACCTCTAAAATGACTACTGTGGCCTTTTTTAGCTTCCTGTAAACTCTTCTGCTATGCTGCTGTAAATCCTTGACTTAATTTTATGCATACAGAAGGATAACTTTCCAGAGCCAACGAATAGACAAGTTCCCCAAAGGTTCTGTTTATCCTTCATACTAAACAAATGCAGTTTCTGGCAACCTACGCTTTCTGCTAATTACACATATTGACAGATATTTATAAGTACAGCTGGTAATAGAGCTAGACAGCAGTATCCCATGGAAGTAAGAAGACTACCTAGAACAGGAAGAGTGAGGCCTCTTCTTAAGAATGGTTTTCCCAACCTTCTTGTCATGAAAGACAGTTTCTAGGAATACAAGGATAACTTGCATGGAGATAGCATATTCAACTGTCCCTATACACAAAGTGACTTTAAAGGCAAGATCTCAGTTATTCCCATGATACAAATAGGGGATGTTTTATGTCCATTTAACAGAGACACTCAGTCTGCAGTGGATGCAGAGCCATGTGGTGGACAATGTTGCTGGACACTGGACACCTGGGCTTTAGAAGGTGAAATTGACAGGACAGGGGTACTTTGTTTTTGTGTGGTAGCCTTTTGAGTTGAGTTACAGTATGTTCGTTCACCTTGAAGATTCAGTTTCTTCAAATGAAAAATGGAGGTTAACACAATCCAGAAAAACAAATCATCTTGAGCTCCACACTTTCTTTCTATTGATCTTATGTTCTGACATAAAAAAAAAAGTAGATGAAACTAATGGCAGAAAAAATAACAACAACAAAGCAAGAGAGGATAAGTTCTTGATTCCAAATGGGAGGACAGTATTATTTTTTAAAAAATTAAATTGGGTACAATGATGCTTGCCTATAATCCCAGCAACTGGGGAGGCTGAGGCAGGAAAATCACAAGTTTAAGGCCAGTTTCAGAAACACAATGGGTCCCTCAGCAACTTAGTGAGACTTTTTCTCAAAATATAAAATAAAAAAGATTGGGATGTGGCTCAAAGGTAAAGCACCTCTGGGTTCAATCAAGAATACAAAAACAAACAAAAGAAGCCATTTTATTTTAAGTAGATTTGCAGGCATGTGTAAGTTTTATTTTCTTCATCAGTCAATGAGTGACAATGTTGCCATTGTGATTACTTTTGTATTTAAGGAAAGAAATAATAATAGGAAATCAACAGTGACTCAACTGGATAGAAGGTGGTAGCCACAGACTGTCAGGTGCCCACATTCCACATATAACGCAAAGTATCTTCTAATGGACAAAAGAAAAATATTGGTTTGGGGACAAAACAACGTGGTGCTTCTGCTAAACCTGGAAAATAGACATTAAAATCTTATCTTGTGGGTAAAGTCATTCTATTGAAGAGAGGTATCAAAAGTGTTTTGATACAGTTACCTGTAAATTTATGTAATAACTTTTATGATAGGACAGGAAGCGATTTTCTGCTTAATATTCTCACTTAATATGTGCAAAGTATTTAATATACAAACATGAACATTTATGGCTATATTGGTTAAGATTTATTTAACATTTTCCATGTCAGGCACTGTGTTAAGGATTTCAATTGTATTTAGACTCTTTTTAACGCTCACAACAATTTTATCCTACAGGTAGGAATTAATATTATTCCCATTAAACAGATGGGACTATAGCTGCCAAGAAATCTTAAAACTAGTAAGTTGGTAGAGCTGGGACTTGAATTCGGGCTTTCTGCTTTGGAGCTCATGTCTTACCACCCTTTTGTTCTTGCTTACTTATCTTTATATTTCTCTTGTAAATTACTGTTTTCTTTTAATTGAAAAAGTACTCAAAGCCTGTCCCCCCACCCAGACTTCTTGTAGCTATTTTCAGAGTGACACACGGGTTGGTAGTTGTGAAGACAAGTCTGGCTGAGCAAAACCTCACCGCAGTCCAGAATTCCCTCCGTAGGGTAGTGGTTCCTGCCCAGCAACAATGGGCCAATCCGAGCTGCTGTGGGTGGGTTAGGAGCTGAGGTCTGGGGCCCTGGCTGAGAACTTGCTACTGGGCACTAGCACCAAACACATGCTGAGGAAGAAACTGTTGGGGGAGACACCAGAGGATGTAAGTGCTATTCATTTTTAACCAGATGGAATGAAAACATTATCAAATTTCAAGAAACATCAACTAAGATTCATGTTGCAAATGGACACTATGAAAGATACAAATGACAAGTTATTTTTTGATCCAAGCTAGTACTAGATATCCATTCATCCGACTTCCTGGATCCATGCTCATTGGAGACACCATGGTTTTGCTCCCTATAGTTTTGTGAACAGTTTAAAGAAAAAAATGAATGTAATTAAAAATGAATGTAATTAAAAATTGAATGTAATTAAAACACACACACACACACACATACACACATTCTCTCTCTCTGTCTCTCCCTCTTACATTTGCTATATAAAGGGGGAAATAGAAAAAGATCATAAATCATATTGAGTTCAAAAAGATATTTCAGGCTTGTGTCATCTTCAATTTTTCCTGCCCTGGCCATGTTTTCAGTCTTTTCTACAAGGAGCCCCATCTTCTCTTAACGGAAAGTGTTATTTAGAAACCATGATATGGGTACCAGGATTGCTCACTGCTGCAGCTGTTTCTAGGTGTATCAATGGGCAGAACTAGGGGCGGGAAACACACACACACACACACACACACACACACACACACATTCTCTCTCTCTGTCTCTGTCTCTCCCTCTTACATTTTCTATATAAAAACTCATGAGTTTATACCAATACTTCTGATTCTAATCTAACTATCAGAGTTTATTCTTGCGTTTCTTTTTTCCATATCTATAATTCCCTTCTCAAACATTGAGAAAACTTACTCCGTTATGCTCAATATATTTATGCCTTTGCTCAAGCTAGAATAAATAAAAGGTAGTTTCAGAAGTGCCAACCCACACCATTGTTGAAAAAAAAAAAAGACCCTCACGATTAAGAAATCAATAAATGTTTTGTGACAATCCTGGTTTTTTTTTTTTTTTGGTGGGGGGAGGACAAAAATCTACATATAGTGAAATGCATAAGCCTTAAGTGTACACTTCCATGGTTTTTATACTTGTATATGCTCTTATAACCCAGCCCTCTGTCCAGATGCAGAGCATTTGTGATGAACCCACAAAACACAAAATCTGTCTAACAATCATGAAGGCACATTAAAATACCTAAGAGACAGCTGAGCACAGACTGGGAATCACAATAGACACTCTAAATAGATGTTGAATCAATGCATCAATAAATAATTCAGGTCAGAGAACAGAAGATCCATGTGACTGTCAAAAACTGGGCATAATGGAAGTCGGGGCAAAAGAGACTGGAGAAGAAGTAATATTTAATGAACAAATGGTTTGGATAAAATGCAAAGGGGTTCAAGATCCATTCTGTATACAATGCAACAGGGATCTATTGAAAAGGTTAAAACAAGATAGTATAATCATGATATGGGGGTTGATGGCTGGAAATGGGGAGAACCAGGTATGGTTCTTTGGCTTTGGGGAAGCCAGTTAGGTAGTTATTCCAAGAGTGTGGCTAGGGTTTCTCAAACTTTAAGGCACAAAAGAATCATTGGGAGTATGGTAAAATGCAGATTTCTGGTCTCATCCCCAAAGATACAGATTGGGTATGTCTAAGACGAGGAGAGGCATACAGAAAAAGAAAAGAAGAGAAATGGAGAAGGGGAAAGAGGAGGGATCCATGCCAGATGGCCTTAGGGTAGAAGAGGAGGTAGGATGAGGAGCTGCCTCACAAACCTACAACTCACAAGCCCACAATGGGAAATCCATGTTTGAAAAGGGATTAATCAGCTGTCTTTTTTTTTTAAGGTGTGTTCTGCATGTCCAAACTGGAAAACGGTTAATTTGGGGGTTGCCGTAGGACAGAGGCCTGACCAGGCTGGCAGAAATGAAAGGGTGAGGGGGCTGAGGGAGCTGGTGGAGAGAAACACAGAAGTAGTGACATGGTTCAGGCTGGTGCGGGGAATGCAGGCAGACCTGGCAAGAGGTGAAGAGCAAGAGGATGCCAAAGACAGCGGAAAGGGACTGGAGAGACCCAGAAGATGGAGGACTGTGGTGTGAGAGATCTGCAGCCAAGGAACAGTGATCAGGTGTGGCTGTGAAGCCAGCACGTTCAGTCAGGTGGAAATGCTCTTCATAGGTCAAGTAACTGTGGCACCTGAGCAATTTCCCAGGCTGCTGAGGAGAAAGACCCCTTCAGGGGTGAGACCCACTAGGCCATGAAGGAGGGTGATCAGATGAGGCCGTGGGGAGCAGGCAGGAGTTTTTCAGGAAGAAAGCTCCAGAGAAAGAGTCTGACCTTGGAGAATGCTAACAAAGGTCTCCTGGGGCCTTTTTCTTTGACTTCTGTTTTTTTTAAATTTTCTTTTTATTAATTACTTTTTTTTTTTTTAAGTACTGGGGATGGGACTTAGGGCTTTCAGCATGCTAATCAAAAGCAGACTGCCACTGAGCTATATACCCCCAGCCTTTTTCTGTTGATTTGAGGGGTAAGACACTTTTGGGTTTTTTTGGTAACTCTTTTTTCATTAAGTTTAATCAATTAATTTCTGGATGCTAGGGATTGAACTCAGTGCCTTGCACATGCTAAGCAGTATCTGCCACTCAGTTACACGCACAGTCCCTTTATTCTTTATTTTTTTGGTACCGAGGATTGAACTCAGGGGCACTTGACCCCTGAGCCTCATCCCTGGCCCTATTTTATATTTTATTTAGAGGCAGGGTCTCACTGAGTTGCTTAGTGCCTCACTTTTGCTGAGGCTGGCTTTGAACTCGTGATCTTCCTGCCTCAGCCTCCTGAGCTGCTGGGATTACAGACCTGTGCCACCACACCCAGCTAGTCCCTTTATTTTTTAATACACAAAACATAAAAATTATACATATTAATGAGGTACATGGTGATATTTTGATATACGTATAATACTGTGGAATGTTTAAATTGGTTAAAATGGGTAAGATTCTCAGTGTGCTTTGTGATTTTCTTTTTTAAATGATTCACCAATCTTTTCCATTAAATTATCTATTATTACTTAATAGCAATGTAAGCATCTAAATCATTTTGAAATGAAGGTATTACAACCATAAGTCACAAAGGAGGAATGAATTAAGTCAGACCAAAATGAAATTGACATCTGCTGCTATCTAAGCAGGCCCGCTGTGCATGGTCTTACACATTTCTATAGGTTGTCCTCTGATTACAATAAACCTAATTAGTCAATAAATAACGGTGGAGGCTCTACCTAATTTGTTCAGCATGGAAGTTCAATTTACATACTAATGTTGCATATTTGCCTTTAATAGATGCAGCATGTGAAAGTAAGTATAATAAATGAATAACCATTTGAGTATAAAGTTACCACGTCTTCATGAAAAATCTGAAAATGGAACAGCCAGTGAATCTATTTATTTCTCCTGTACTAGGAAATAAAGCTAATGTCAGGATGAGAAGATACATGAAAATTGTTTCAGAGTGGCAAAGCTGTGGAAGCAGCTTAGGGCAACTTCCACAAAGAAGGTAACAATTGATGGAGAAAACAGTTCACCCAACAGGCGTGGCTTCTGGTTCTGGAAGAGCCTGAACAGCTGTAGGTCAGTACAGATGTGGCCCCTGCCTCAAGGAGCCTGCCAAGGATTCCTCTCCTTTTAGCTCTTCTTAAAATGTGCTAAACAACCAAGTTCTGCCAGGAGGGTGAGGCTCCATGCCCAGAGGCACTACTTCCTGAGCCTGAATTAATCTGTAAGCAGGAATGTGTTTTCCATTCTCCCTTTTTTTTTTCCTTGAAGAAGGTTAAATGGCACAATGCAATTTCTGTGAGGCAGGTGTGTAGTTAACAAGGTGCTAATTAGGAAACTGGGTGAGAAGAAGTAAAAAATCCCACACAAAACTAGATATCTGGGGGAGCTGAAGTATCCATCACCACTCTCCGACAGATTGCAACAACAAAACAGGTGTGTGTCACTCAGCTCAGCCCCCATACATAGGGGGATTTCGCATAAAATCTCTCCTAGACTTTCCGGGGGAGGGAGTATCAGAGTGAGCCTGCATAAAGACTAAGGGGAAACTAGAGGCACCTGACCTTCAACCCCCTCCCCCATCAGCAGCCAAAACAAAACCTGTCTAGCCAGCACTGGGGGAGGGGCAAGCAGAAAAAATCAAAACCATAGAGTGCCGGGGATCCCAAAAGCCAACTGTGTGACCCCGGAGATCCAGGCTGTCTGATTCTCTCGGCCTGCCCCACAGCTACAGAAGAAGGGATTAACTAGCAAGCAGGGAGATAAGTGGCTGCGACACAGTGGAATCCCGCCAGCCAAGCCCGCACTGACCCCCGGGCTGAGTACGGGATTTCAGACGGGAAGGTATCCCCCACAAGGGAAACAAAACAATAGAGTGCCGGGGTTCCCAATAGCCACCCTCCACACCCAACAAACAGCAGGCCCAGAGTACAGTTTGAACTGCCGAGAACCATCACTCAGGGGAAATCTGGTCTAGCAGGAAAAACCAAGACTAGCAGGAGAAACCAGGGGACTAGAGGCAAGGCCCACGCGACTGGGCGGCTGTAAACTGCAGACCCGCCGGCGACAGTTCACCCACTGCCCGTGTAACTGGGTGGTAGGAGAACGTCCGCCCGCTGGCGACTGATCACCTGCCCGCAGCCTGTGATACTGGGCGGCTGGAGACCGCCCGCCTGCCGTGACCGGGAGCTGAAACCAAACAGAAACAGTCCAGTCACACCCCCCCATTAGGACACCCCGGCAAGGAGACTGGGGCCCGTCATAGCAGAGTAGTGTCCTCACTGGAGCTCGGACGTCGGAATTCCTTCCCAGCGGAATCCACGTTAGCAGGCATAGTTTAACAACACAAAGGAGAGACATCAGAGTAATACAGAAACAAAACAAATCTATAGAAGAGAGCAGAAACACGACAATCAAATAGAGCTGGAAAGTAACGAGGACAACATGAGAAAACAAGGGAAAAAAGGATTACAAACAATGCAAGACAACTCAATTCTACAGGAGGACATAGAAACATCAGAAACAGGGATAGGGAAAGAACTCAAGGCATACCTAACTCGAATGGAAAGGAATATTAGAGAAGACATGAGACAGCAAGTCCAAGAAATAAAAGTATATTTTGAAAATGAATTAAACAAACAAATTCAAATGGCAAAGAACGAGCTCTACCAGGAGATAGAGATCTTAAAAAAAAAATCAAACAATAATCCTAGAATTGCAGGAAACTATAAACCAAATTAAAAACTCAAACAAGAATATTACAAATAGACTTGATCAAGTAGAAGTCAGAACATCAGATAATGAAGACAAGGTTTATCAACTTGAAAAGAATATAGTCAACACAGAAAAGATGCTTAAATCCCACGAGCAATCTATTCAAGAGATATGGGATGTCATAAAAAAACCAAATTTGAGAGTCATAGGGATAGAAGAAGGCACAGAGTTTCAAACCAAAGGAATGGACAGCATATTAAATGAAATAATTCTAGAAAACTTCCCAGAGATGAAAGATGGAATGGATTGCCAAATCCTGGAAGCCTACAGGACCCCAAACATTCAAAACCATAATAGACCAACTCCAAGACATATAATTATGAAGATAGCCAACGTACAGAACAAGGAGAGAATAATAAAAGCTACGAGAGAAAAGAGGCAGATTATATTCAGGGGTAAACCAATTAGGTTAACGAACAATTTCTCATCACAGACTTTGAAAGTGAGAAGATCCTGGAACAGTGTATTTCAAACGCTGAAAAATAATTGATTTCAACCAAGAATACTGTATCCAGCAAAATTGATCTTCAAATTTGACAATGAAATTAAAATCTTTCACGATAAACAAAAGCTAAAAGAATTCGCAGCAAGAAAACCAGCTCTGCAAAGCATTTTGAGCAAAACACTATAAGAAGAGGAACTGAAAAATAGTGCCCAAAACTAACAGCAGGAGGTATCTCAGTAAAGGGGGAGGAAAGTAACCAAAAAGTAAAACTAGCCAAACTAAAATAAATAAATAAAGAAGCATGACTGGAAGTACAAATCATATCTCAATTGTAACCTTAAATGTTAATGGCCTAAACTCACCAATCAAGAGACATAGGCTAGTAACCTGGATCAAAAAAACAAACCCAACAATATGCTGCCTTCAGGAGACTCATATGATAGGAAAAGACATACACAGGCTGAAGGTAAAAGGTTGGGAAAAATCATACCACTCACATGGCCCTCGGAAGCAAGCAGGAGTGGCCATACTCATATCGAATAAAATCAACTTCAAACCTAAGTTAATCAAGAAGGATAAAGAAGGACACTATATACTGTTAAAAGGAACCATCCACCAACAAGACATAACAATCATCAATTTGTATGCACCAAACAATGGAGCTGCAACGTTCATAAAACAAACTCTCCTCAAGTTCAAGAGTCAAATAGACAACAACACAATAATTATGGGTGACTTCAACACACCGCTCTTGCCATTAGACAGATCCTCTAGACAAAAACTGAATAAAGAAACTATAGAACTCAACAGCACAATCAATAACCTAGACTTAACTGACATATATAGAATATATCAACCATCATCAAGTGGATACACGTTCTTCTCAGCAGCACATGGATCCTACTCAAAGATAGACCATATATTATGCCATAAGGCAACTCTTAGTATAATATAAAGGCGTGGAGATAATACCATGCATTTTATCTGATCATAATGGAATGAAATTGGAAATCAATGATAAAAGAAGGAAGGAAAAATCCTACATCACATGGAAAATGAACAATATGTTATTGAATGATCAATGGGTTATAGAAGACATAAAGGAGGAGATGAAAAAATTCTTAGAGTCAAATGATAATACAGACACAACATACCGGAATCTATGGGACACAATGAAAGCAGTTTTAAGAGGGAAATTCATTTCTTGGCGTTCTTACCTCAAAAAAAGAAAAAAACAACAAATAAATGAACTCACACAACACCTCAAAAACCTAGAAAAGGAAGAGCAAAACAACAGCAAATGTAGTAAAAGACAAGAAATAATTAAAATTAGAGCAGAAATCAACGAAATTGAAACAAAATAAACCATTGAAAAATTGATAAAACTAAAAGTTGGTTCTTTGAAAAAATAAATAAGATAGACAAGCCCTTAGCCATGCTAACGAAAAGAAGAAGAGAGAGAACTCAAATTACTAACATACAGGATGAAAAAGGCAATATCACAACAGACACTACAGAAATACAGAAGATAATTAGAAAGTATTTTGAAACCCTATATTCCAATAAAATAGAAGATAGTGAAGATATCGATAAATTTCTTAAGGCATATGATTTGCCCAGATTGAGACAGGAAGACACACACAATTTAAACAGACCAATAACAAAGGAAGAAATAGAAGAAGCCATCAAAAGACTACCAACCAAGAAAAGCCCTGGACCGGATGGGTATACAGCGGAGTTCTACAAAACCTTCAAAGAAGAATTAATACCAATACTTTTCAAGCTATTTCAAGAAATAGAAAAAGAAGGAGCTCTTCCAAATTCATTCTATGAGGCCAACATCACTTTGATCCCCAAACCAGACAAAGATACTTCAAAGAAAGAAAACTACAGACCAATATCTCTAATGAACTTGGATGCAAAAATTCTCAATAAAATTCTGGCGAATCGAATACAAAAACATATCAGAAAACTTGTGCACCATGATCAAGCAGGATTCATTCCTGGGATGCAAGGCTGGTTCAATATACGGAAATCAATAAATGCTATTCACCACATCAATAGACTTAAAGACAAGAACCATATGATCATCTCGATGGATGCAGAAAAAGCATTTGACAAAGTACAGCATCCCTTTATGTTCAAAACACTAGAAAAACTAGGGATAACAGGAACTTACCTCAACATTGTAAAAGCTATATATGCTAAACCTCAGGCTAGCATCATCCTAAACGGAGAAAAACTGAAGGCATTCCCTCTAAAATCTGGAACAAGACAGGGATGCCCTCTATCACCATGTCTATTCAATTTAGTTCTCGAAGTACTAGCCAGAGCAATTAGACAGACAAAAGAAATTAAAGGCATAAAAATAGGAAAAGAAGAAATTAAATTATCGCTATTTGCGGATGACATGATAATATACTTAACAGACCCAAAAGAATCTACAAAGAAGCTGCTAGAGTTAATAAATGAATTCAGCAAAGTGGCAGGTTATAAAATCAACATGCATAAATCAAAGGCATTCCTGTATATCAGCAACAAAACCTCTGAAATGAAAATAAGGAAAACCACTCCATTCACAATATCCTCAAAGAAAATAAGATACTTGGGAATCAACCTAACAAAAGAGGTGAAAGATTTATACAATGAAAACTACAGAACCCTAAAGAGAGAGATAGAAGAAGATCTCAGAAGATGGAAAAATGTACCCTGTTCATGGATAGGCAGAACTAACATCATCAAAATGGCAATATTACCCAAAGTTCCCTACAGGTTTAATGCGATGCCAATCAAAATCCCAACGGCATTTCTTGTAGAAATAGACAAAGCAATCATGAAATTCATATGGAAAAACAAAAGACCCAGAATAGCAAAAGCAATTCTAAGCAGGAAGTGTGAATCTGGAGGTATAGCGATACCAGAGGTCAAACTGTACTACAAAGCAATAGTAACAAAAACAGCATGGTACTGGTACCAAAACAGGCAGGTGGAACAATGGTACAGAATAGAGGACACAGAGACTAATCCACAAAGTTACAACTATCTTATATTTGATAAAGGGGCTAAAAGCATGCAATGGAGGAAGGATAGCATCTTCAACAAATGGTGCTGGGAAAATTGGAAATCCATATGCAACAAAATGAAATTGAATCCCTTTCTCTCGCCATCCACAAAAATTAACTCAAAATGGATCAGGGAGCTAGATATCAAATCAGAGACACTGCGTCTGATAGAAGAAAAAGTTGGCTACGATCTACATATTGTGGGGTCGGGCTCCAAATTCCTTAATAGGACACCCATAGCCCAAAAGTTAATAACAAGAATAAACAAATGGTCCACCCGCCTGTTTTACAGAGACTAACCCACAAAGTTACAACTATCTTATATTTGATAAAGGGGCTATAAGCATGCAATGGAGGAAGGATAGCATCTTCAACAAATGGTGTTGGGAAAACTGGAAATCCATATGCAACAAAATGAAACTGAATCCCTTTCTCTCGCCATGCACAAAAGTTAACTCAAAATGGATCAAGGAGCTTGATATCAAATCAGAAACTCTGCGTCTGATAGAAGATAAAGTTGGCTCCGATCTACAGATTGTGGGGTCGGGCTCCAAATTCCTTAATAGGACACCCATAGCACAAGAGTTAAAAACTAGAATCAACAAATGGGACTTAATTAAACTTAAAAGTTTTTTCTCAGCAAGAGAAACAATAAGAGAGGTAAATAGGGAGCCTACATCCTGGGAACAAATCTTTACTCCTCACACTTCAGATAGAGCCCTAATATCCAGAGTATACAAAGAACTCAAAAAATTAGACAATAAGATAACAAATAACCCAATCAACAAATGGGCCAAGGACCTGAACAGACACTTCTCAGAGGAGGATATACAATCAATCAACAAGTACATGAAAAAATGCTCTCCATCTCTAGCAGTCAGAGAAATGCAAATCAAAACCACCCTAAGATACCATCTCACTCCAGTAAGATTGGCAGCCACTATGAATTCAAACAACAACAAGTGCTGGCGAGGATGTGGAGAAAAGGGTACACTTGTACATTGCTGGTGGGACTGCAAATTGGTGCGGCCAATTTGGAAAGCAGTTTGGAGATTCCTGGGAAAGCTGGGAATGGAACCACCATTTGACCCTGCTATTGCCCTTCTCGGACTATTCCCTGAAGACCTTAAAAGAGCATGCTACAGGGACACTGCCACATCGATGTTCATAGCAGCACAATTCACAATAGCTAGACTGTGGAACCAACCCAGATGCCCTTCAATAGATGAATGGATAAAAAAAATGTGGCATCTATACACAATGGAGTACTATGCAGCAATAAAAAATGACAAAATCATAGAATTTTCAGGGAAATGGATGGCATTAGAGCAGATTATGCTTAGTGAAGCTAGCCAAACCCTAAAAAACAGATACCAAATGTCTTCTTTGATATAATGAGAGCAAGTATGAACAGAGCAGGGAGGAAGAGTAGGAAGAAAAGAGTAACATTAAACAGAGACTTGAGATGGGAGGGAAAGGGAGAGAAAAGGGAAATTGCATGGAAATGAAGGGAGACACTCATTGCTAAACAAAATTACATATAAGAGGTTGTGAGGGGAATGGGAAAATAAACAAGGAGAGAAATGAATTACAGTAGATGGGGTAGAGAGAGAAGATGGGAGGGGAGGGGAGGGGGGATAGTAGGGGATAGGAAAGGTAGCAGAATACAACAATTACTATTAGTGCATTATGTAAAATTGTGGATGTGTAACTGACGTGATTCTGCAATCTGCATTTGGGGTAAAATTGGGAGTTCATAACCCATGTCAATCTAATGTATGAAATATAATATGTCAAGAGCTTTGTAATGTTGTGAACAACCAATAAAAAAAATGTAAAAAAAAAATAAAATAAAATAAATAAAATAAAATAAAATTAAAAAAAAATAAAGGTGAAATTGTGAAATATGGAAGCATTCTGACACTTTCTCCACAAAAAGAAAGTTAAAAGCTGTCTTAGCTTTTCTCTGATTCATGTTTCAGATGTAATGTTGTATTGTGTTATTTGTGAAAAATCCTACCTTACCTTAGATAAGGCTCAGCCTCCCACATTCTTCAGGTTAGAATGGATCCAAAATAGGCTAGACTTCAGCTCATTTAAAATTGTGTTCAAGAGATTGATTTTTATTTAAAGATGACTGTGATCTCAAATGGGATACAATATATAACTAAGTAAAGGTTTAGATTATAAAATATATTTTCTTGGTTTATACCTAAAAAAAAAAAAAAAGAATAAACAAATGGGACTTACTTAAACTAAAAAGTTTTTTTCTCAGCAAGAGAAACAATAAAAGAGGTAAATAGAGAGCCTACATCCTGGGAACAAATTTTTACCCCCCACACCTCAGATAGAGCCCTAATATCCAGAATGTACAAAGAACTTAAAAAATTAAACAATAAGATAACAAATAACCCAATCAACAAATGGGCCAAGGACCTGAACAGACACTTCTCAGAGGAGGACATACAATCAATCAACAAGTACATGAAAAAATGCTCACCATCTCTAGCAATCAGAGAAATGCAAATCAAAACCACCCTAAGATACCATCTCACTCCAGTAAGATTGGCAGCCATTATGAAGTCAAACAACAATAAGTGTTGGCGGGGATGTGGGGAAAAGGGTACACTTGTACACTGCTGGTGGGGCTGCAAAATGGTGAGGCCAATTTGGAAAGCAGTATGGAGATTCCTGGGAAAGCTGGGATCCACCATTTGACCCAGCTATCGCACTTCTCGGACTATTCCCTGAGGACCTTAAAAGAGCGCACTATAGGGATACAGCTGCATCAGTGATTATAGCGGCACAATTCACAATAGCTAGACTGTGGAACCAACCTAGATGCCCCTCAATAGATGAATGGATAAAAAAAATGTGGCATCTATACACAATGGAGTATTATGCAGCACTAAGAAATGACAAAATCATAGAATTTGCAGGGAAATGGATGGCATTAGAGCAGATTATGCTAAGCGAAGCTAGCCAAGCCCTAAAAAACAAATGCCAAATGTCTGCTTTGATATAAAGAGAGCAACTAAGAACAGAACAGGAAGGAAGAGCATGAGGAAAAGACTACAGTAAACAAAGACGAATGGGGGGAGAGAAACGGAGAGAGAAGGGAAAGCATTGGAAATGGTAGGAGACCTTCAATGATACATAAAGTTATAAGAGGTCATGAGGGGCAAGGGGGAGGGAAAAAAAGGGAGAGAATTGAACAACAGCAGGGGAGGCAGAGAGGGAAGATGGGAGGGGAGGGGAGGGGGGATAGTAGGGGATAGGAAAGGTAGCCGAATACAACAGTCACTAATATGGCATTATGTAAAAATGTGAATATGTAACAGATGTGATTCTGCAATATGTATTTGGGGTGAAAATGGGAGTTCAAAACACAATTTGAGTCAAATGTATGAAAGATGATATATCATGAGCTATGTAATGCTTTAAATAATCAATAAAAAAAAATCAGTAAAAAAAAAACCTGGATATCTGAATGGTGAAAAGAGGGCAACTAAATTACCTTTAGAAGATGCAAAAATTATGGTAATACAATGTTAAAGATGTAAATTTAAGGCTGGGGTTGTGGCTCAGTGGTAGGCACTGGGTTTGATCCTCAGCATCACATAAAAATAAATACAAAATTAAAGATATTTTAAAAATACATATCTTTTTAAAAAAGATGCAAATTTAAGTCCAGAAGAGTGAAATAAAGAGAAGATGTTATGGTTGTTATCACCGCATCAGAATGCAATGGGCATACCATAATACTCAAGATTGTCAAAACCTTAAAAAATGTAAGTCAGTTCTCAGTATCATCTTTTCTTCCATTTCCTCACCTTTCCACCAAAATAATCCCATTAGGAAGATGTTCTAGACATACAGTGAAGGCAGCATTACTGGAATATTATTCTAATTTCTTTTCTTTCATTTTTAAGTCCTTGGTCAAAGAAAAAATATTTTCTGTTTAACATACAGAAACATTTGAAGAAAGAGATCATCAAAAGCTTAGATCTTTTTTTGTTTTTTGTTTTTTTTTAAAGATTGTGAGGTCATTATGTAACTGTCCTTAGTCAGTTCAAGAGTCTGAAGCCTCTTTAGGGAGTAATAGTGACAGTCTAGGGAGCTGAACAGGCCCCGAGGTGAAAAAATAGATATCTGGCCCTGCAATCCCTCTTCTACCCACCCTACCTTTGTTCTTTTAAGTCCTCATTTCTGGAGGATACTTTTATTTGTTGGCCTTTGCACTCTGACCCCTGAGTAGCATTTTTTCAGCACCAACCCATGTTAGCATCTGCTCACCAAGTATATAACCCTGGGCAATGAATGATATTACCTCCCCAAACATGAACTGCCCCATATCACTCTCTTAACAGGTTCAGCTCTGACTCACCCCCACCTTCCACAAGAAACACCAATATTCCAACTTCTCATTTCTGCTTTGGCCTGATTTATCACCTGGGCGCAGCCTCATTTGGAATCACATGCTCAACTAAAGACAGAGCTGCTTGAAACAAAGATGATAATGAGAACAAAGTATAAATTTTTATACTCATGTACTCAGTGGATCAAAACAGGATTCATCATTCCCTTCTCCAACTCTGGCTTTTCTCCTATTTCTCATATTTGGGAATCACTTTTCTTCCCGATTCTTACTTGCAGTAAGGACACACCCAGTATGTCCAGGCCAGACCCAGTTTGTACCTATAAATGCAGTAGTAATTAACAGTGCCCTTCAACTCTGAAAGGCAGATTTCCATTTAGAAGATAAACGAGATGGTCACTGTACTTCTGTCTCTCAAAGGACTCCAAGGCCTTTCAGTACTGTCTCCTACAAGCTCTTGAGCCCCAATCTTATCTTCTGATCTCTATTACTTATTCAGTCTCACATCTTTTCTTCTGTGCTAGGCCCCGAATGAACCTCTAACCTCAAGGCTCCAATCCATCCTCCATATTATCAGCACTGGGTTATAACATGGAAATCTGATTATGAAATCAGATGTATTGCAAATTGCCTTCCAGAGTAAATTCAAAACCTAAGCTTCAAGTCTCAAGTCACCCTTCCCCCATTTACCAGCCTACTGCAGCTCATGCCCTATAAACACCCTCAAATGAACCGCAGACCGTGGATTTTCATGCCACCTGGCTTTTGTCATGCTTCCCTTTCTTTGGTCTGACTCTTCCCCACTCAGTGCAGACTCCCGAGGAAGGCTGCCTTCTTCATCAAACCTCTTACACATCTCACTGACCCTCTATCCACCATGTGCATGAGCCATCCAAGGGCAGAGAATTGAACTCTCTGTAGCCTCAGTGTCAAGCACAATGTCTGGAAAAAGAGGAGATGCTCATAAATGTTTTGCAAATGAATAAACTGATAATGTTCTTGTGTTTGAGATAAATCCTACCAAATTTCACACATTTCAACTATGGTTCCAATGAACAGCAGGGAAATAACTCCTTTGTAATTTCCATGCAGCTTGGGAGGATTTCTTCCTTGCTCTGCTGACAATGTAACTTGAATCAGAACCACATATTAAATGAGTGACAGAGACAGTGAGAGAAAATGTCACATAGAAAAAGACACAAAGAAGGGCAGAGATGATAATATGGAAGGATAGAGGCAGTAAGATGGGAGGCAGAAAAGGAGAGGCCAACAGATGCTTCAACAGCTACCGTCTATGAACACACGGCCACACCACTGCAGGATGGCAGTACTGCAAAACCCCGGGTGAAAAACATGATCCATTTACTACATCTGCAGAGGGACCTGCAAGGAGGGAGGGCCCAACTGAGGGGGTGCTGCTCTTGAGGCTTCTTAATAAATAGCAGCCCTGGAGGAAGTGCTTTTAAAAGTTAAAGATTTCTTCCTCCTTCTCAGATACCACATTTATCATTGCCTTTTTGCTCTTCTGGATTTTAAATCTAAAATCTGTTTTGAGGTATTTCTACCATCTGGCAGGACTTTTCTTGAAGGATAAGGTCCCAAGAACAACCATAAAATTCTTCCCCCCCAACACATATAGACACGCGCACGCGTGCGCACACACACACACACACACACACACACACAAATTTAAACTGGCAAGATTAAGTCAAAATGAATGTCATGAGGAACAGTAAAATCTGACGTGGACAGTAGAGGAGACAAGAAACTCCTACTCATTTACACAGTATCATAGAATATAAAATGGCCTTTGAAAGTATATGACCAAAGCCAGGCATGGTGGTGCACGGCCATAGGCCAGTGATCTGGGAGGCTGAGGAAGGAAAAATGATATTTCAAGACCAGCCCGTGCAACTTAGTGAGATTCTATCTCAAAACAAAACAACAGGCTGGAGATATAACTAAGTGGTAGAGTGCTCCTGGGTTCAGTTCCTGGAATGAGAGAGAGAGAGAGAGAGAGAGAGAGAGAGAGAGAGAGAGAGAGAGAGAATATCAGAGTATCTGACTGAACTTACTTTATCAGTGGAAAGAGTGTTTAGGTGAGTGAACCAGGACAAAATAGGTAGTAGCTAGCTAAAGAGTTCCACAAATTAATGCTTCTAAATCCCAGATTACTTTTCTCCTACCACACACTCAAAGATGATGTGTAGGATGAATCTGGTTAGAGTGTCACATGTATGATTAAACATATGCCTAATTTTTTTTTTTTTTTTAAGGGTAGTGCTGGGGATCGAACCCATGGCTTTGTGCATGCTAGGCAAGTACTCCACTACTGGTCTACATCTCCAGCACAAATATATGCATAATTTTAAAAAACTACTAAAATCAACTCTTTCCTACTCCATCAGAACCTCAGGAATCTTAGCATATAGGATGTGGGGTGATGATACTAGGCTGTACAGAATAAATAGATATTTATTTAGAAAATGGATAATAAAAAATGGACCTCAAAAATCACATACAAATAACAGCAATCACCTTTTATCCAGTAATATTCTAAATGTGCTACATAAAGAGTTTCTAAACAGATGACCACGTTTTCAGTATTGCCAGTAATTTATTTCTAGCAATACAATGGCAAAATCTGCAAATGACTTCCTTATAAATATATAAAAACAATGAAAAACAAACAACTCTATTACAACAATGGGCAAAGGCCCTGAATAGACATTTCTCCAACGAAGATAGACAAATGGCTAACAAGGACATGAAAACATTTCCAACATCACTAATCATTAGAGAAATACAAATCTAAACCACAAGGAGATCTTATTTCACACCTACTAGGATAGCTATTATAAAAAAGAAACAGAAAATAAGTTTTGAAGAGGATGTGGGGGAAAGTAAAATCCTTGTGCTCTTGGCAAGAATGTAAAATGGTATAAAAATAGAATTATCACAGGCTTTACTTCTAAGTATACCAAAAGAATGAAAAGCATAGATTCAAAGAGATATCTGCATTTCAACACAATAAAATAAATGTTTGGAGAGATACTTACCCGATTTGAACATTACACATGCATATAGGTATAATCATCACATAGTACCCATAAATATGTATAATTTTTGTGTTAAAAAATAAAAAGGTGATATTTGCATATCCATGCTAATAGCAGCATTCCAGAGTATCAGTGACAGACAAGTCAATAAACAAAATGTGGTAAACAATGGAAAATTATTCAGCCTTAAATAGGAAAGAAATTCTGACACCATTGCAACACAGACGAATTTTGAGGACTTTATGCTAAGTCAAATCAGTTGCACCGAGTCAAATACTGTCTGAGTTTCCTATATGAGGCATCAAGAGGAGTCAAATTCATAGACAGAAAGTAGAAGGTTGGTTTACAGGGGCTGGGGATATAATGGATACAAGTTCCAATTCTACAGGATGAAAAGAGCCTGTGTTAATGAGGTACTATTCAGAGGTAAACTGATTGGACTGTGAGAGTTGTAGCCTAACCTAATTCAAACTGGAATGGACTGACTGTGGTCATTGTAGGCAGGAGGGGTATGGCTAGAGGAGATAGGTCACTGGGGGTGTGCTCTGGAAAGGTTCATCTTCCCCCTTTCTTCCCTCTGCTTGCCAACCCCGGCATGAGCTGATCAGCTTTCTTCCACTGGACCCTTCTGCTGTGATGTCCTGCCTTACATTGGACCCAGAACAAGGGACTCAGCTCACCATGGACTGAACCTCTGATACCATGGGCCAAAATAAACTTTTCCTTCTTTAAGTTGTTCTTGTTGGGTATTTTGGTCACAGTGATCAAAGACTGACTAAAATATAAATGAGCCTGGGCCCCCAGAGCAACAGAGTTGGTCATCTATGGACTGAGACAACTGATACCTTGAGCCCCAAACAAATATTCCCTCCTCTAAGTTGTTCTTGTTGGGTATTTTGTTCACAGCAATGAAAAAGCTGACTAAAGCATAAATGTTAAGGAAACTTCCTCCTCAGGGTCTCATTCCAATTTCCTGTGATGATGCTCCTGTGAGTTCATGATCTGAATCACCTTCTTCTTTGTGGGATGCTGTGGGACTACGGAAAAAGAAACACGCTATACTCTTGATCAAGTACTGAGCCAAACCTGTATTGACTTGGTAACCATATAATGAAGAGGCAGGCTCTCCAGCATGTATCTAAATGACCAGTTCTCAATGGGGCACATGAAGGGCAAGTAGAGGCCATACAAAGCTGGTAGAAAAGATGACCGACTGAATGAGCAAAAATGGGAGAGGGGTATGAACATGAGCTCAAACGATCTTGAAAACACAGATTTTAAACACAAAAAAAATCATAATATGAAAAAACAAACCAATTAAGTCCATAATCAGAGTATGAACTCATTTTGCTCAAAAAACTCCAGTATACAACTATAGGAGAAACAGAAAAAGATAATGGTGGGAATAGAGGAAAAGCACTAATCAAGGAGCACTAATAACTCAGATTTCTCTATAATTTAGCAAATATACAAATCTCTGGAACAAAAGTATTTTTCAAATACTCAGCAGGATCAAGATGAATCTATACCAAGATGCATCAAATTAAAATTGGAAGACATCAAATGTGAAGAGAAACCTTTAAACTTTACCTAAGGCAAAAGGCATTGTTATCTACAAAGAAACAACAATTGATGAAGATCAGACTTTTCTAGAACAAAGGCCTGAAGTCCTATCTTCAAAGCTAAGAAAAAATGACTGTGTCAAGAATTTTATACCATGCGAAATTATCATTCAATAAGAGTAACAGGGCTTGGAGTGTAGCTCAGTGCTCAGAATAAATGAGATCCTAAGACAAATCCCAAGCACCAACAAAACAAAACATAAAATATGGTACATTTTATTATGAAGAAATGTAAACTGTAAGAGAAGGTTTGATAATTCAAAATTTGATAAGTGTTATAAAGTTTACTGTTAACTAATTAAAAATAAATTATGGCCAGGTATGGTGGCCACATACCTGTAATTCCATTGACTTTAGAGGCTGAGGCAGGAGGGTCACAAATTCAGGCCCAGCCAGCAACTTAGCAAGACCCTGTCTCAAAATAAAAAAATAAAAAGAACTAGGGATGTAGCTCAGTGGTAAAGCATCCCTGTGTTCAATCCTAGCACTAAATAAATAAATAACACTTTCAAGGGCAGGATAATAAAAGATTGTTTAAAAAAACTTTATGCCAATACATCTGAAAATTTAGATAAAATAGATTCCTAGAAAAAAAAAATTGTCAAAACCGCCATACAATGAAAATTCTGAATGGGGCAAAACCTACTAAGAAATTTAACTTATGATTTCAAACTTCCCCAAGTCCCAGATGATTTGACTGATAATTTGATCAGACACTTGAGAGAAATAACATCAGTCTTTGAAATATTCTTCCAGAGATTACAAAAAGGAAATAGCTCCAATCTAGTTTTATAAGGATAGCATAATCTTAACACTAAAACCTGAGAAGAATATAACAGAAAATTACAGTCCTATCTCATCCCTGAACACAAATTTAGAAATCCTAAGCAAATATTAGTATATTGAATCCACAATTATATAAAAAAGATAATATATTATAACCAAGTTATATATACTTCAGGAATAGAAGATTGATTTAACATTCAAAACACAATCACTAAATGTCACTGCAGTAACAGAATAAAGCAAAAAAATTCACAAGATCACCTCAAAATACATGAAAAGGTTTGATAAATTTTAATATCCATTAATGATAAAAAAACTCTTAGCAAACTAGAAATAGAAGGAAGCACCCCTAATTTGATAAAATGCTTTACAAAAAACTTATAGCAACCACTTTAAATAAATACTCATTTCAAAACTTTCAAGATCAGACATTTAATTAGGTTTTAATTTTACATTACCATAGTTCATTTAGTTCAATCTCCTCAATTCAATTTACTCCAATAAGAATCAAAGAATCACTCATGGTGAAATGAGTTTTTCAAAGGCAGCAAGCTAATAAATTCCCTTTTGCATTTACATCTACAAACCCCCTGGAATTCATTTCTGAATAATTAGAAATATGGGGTCAAGTTTCAGTTTTACCATATAGATACCCAATTATCCCTGCTCCATGTGTGCAGAGACTTTCCCTCTTGTCACTTTCTGCAGGGCTAATGTTGTCAACAATCTAGCACATTGAGTACAGGTCTGTTTTTCAGCTCCTCACTGAACTTCTCAGGCCTATGTGTTCATCCTGGCCTGAGTTCCACCTTCTCACAATTATTGTAGATTTTTAAATCAGATTAAGGGAATTGGTTATTTGGCTATTACTGGTGCTCTACATTTCTCGCAAAATCTCTCCAAATTTCTGTTTTTTAATTACTTTGGCCATGTGACATAAATTTTGAAGCAATCCTCCAAATTGTTTTTGCACACATACAAATGCAGCAATAATAGAGAATGGTGCACATCCAACTGAAGGATATGGTGACCTCTGGGGAAGATATCAGGGAAGGGGAATGTCAACAGGGAGGCAGATGTGTTTCAACTGAATTTTTTGTACTCATTTAAAAAAAAGTATTGGTGGCACAAATCCCAGGAATTGATAAAGGTGGAGAATGGGGGAATGGGCTCACAGGTGTGCACCATTGTTAGCAAATCTCATCCAGAAACACATTTAGGATATGTAATTATTTTACATATTTTAAGATACGTAAAACTTATTTTTACTTAATATTCAAATGTATTTTAGGATATGTAAACATGAATAAAAAGAAATATATAATTGCTTCTCAAATAGTAGTTAACCTAGAGTTCAAACTCTGCCAAATGATCTCTTAAAAGGGTCACCTATTTATAGTTCACTGTGCTTAGTAGTGAATTATATCTTACAATGATAATTTATGCATCTCACAGGGAGGTTCTTTAGAAAATAAATTCTCCCTCACATTGAAAGAAAATATTTGATGTATTACTTAGGTAAGTGATAGAAAGAATAATTAAGCTATCCACTATATAAATTACTGCTCTTTTAAAACCACATTCTTCATTTCCAAGATCACAAGATTACACATAAAAAAAAGCCAACATAAATGTATAGCTTGAAAATCTGTACCACAGTGTAATCATGAAATAATTCCCACTGCAGATGAACCCCAAAGCTCCTTTCATCTTCTGAGTTAAAGGGGCAGGCTACCCCTCTAATTGAAACAATGAAACGACTTGTCTGTTCTTTTGCCCAGATAAAGATGCTTAATGATCCCACTTACCTTTCTGGGTTAATTTTTCTTAGTAAGGTAAATTACTTTGATTTAATTTGGTCCCAGAACATTAATATGAACATTGAATTTCCCACTTAATTGACTCCGGATCAACATTTGTCAGCTCTTTGATAACTCTGAGGATCTCATTCCTAGGTTGAGTGACCTTGAAGTTAATATTTCAGCCCTTTTCCCTTTTGGCCAATATAGTTAACTTAGTTGAATGCTCCATGATGACCCTGACTTCTACATTGTATTTTAAACAGGAAAAAGTGCTCCAAGCCACATACTGCCCATTAGTCTTGTTCAGCTGACCTCTGAAAGTAGCCATAGCCCGTTCTAGGCAAAAGGAACATTTTCGGTTTGACTAGGGATCAAAGCATTAAACTAAAGGGAGATTTTAAGCTATTGTCAGCAGAAGGGAATGATTTTACGCTGGAAGAGTTTTTCTACTCACCTCTATCATTCCACTTCATAAGTGACAATCTATTCCAAAAAATGGCTGCAATAATAAGAACCATCTTCTTTGGCAGGGCCTACTTGGATGCAACTGTCATTACTGGTTACAAAATAATGCAAAAGCATGAGCCTTATTGACAAGAGCTCAGTCTAAACAGCAGAAAATAACAGGCTAACTTCACAGATTACTCCAACTACCTTGAAGATGAGATGTGAGGAAAGCCTGCTGAAGACTTTTAGAAAACTTTCTTTCACATAAATAAAAAATAAAAAATAAAGGAAGAAGAGTGTTCACTTTCTGCCTCTACAACTTACTGCATGAAGTAATGCTTGCTGAGCCTGCTGCCAACTTTCCATTCCGAGGAAAAAAAGCTCAGGGTTCGAGAGCCCTGGCAACACTGAGGGTTTGCTGCTAGTGTTCTTATTTATGCCATTTTAAACTGGGTCTTCTCTTGGTTGAAACCAAAAACATCCCCACCACTATTCTGTAACAATTCCTTTCCATATTCCATAGGAAAGATAAATGTTTATCCACCTGTCATCACTTAACTGACATGTTCTTTCTAGGTCAGTTTCTTCATACTTGTATTTATTTGCCCCTGGTATCTATTCTGATGATGTTTTTCTAAAATTCCTTTAACTTTATGACCCATCAATTATTAGCATCCAGTTCAGATGATTCTTTACAGCACAGAAATATCACAGGGATAGAAACATCAACACTTCTAGTCATATAAATGATTCCTGAAATATATTGCCCATACTTTGTCAAATTTTATAGATGTTGGGAAGATTTAAGGTTCAACATGTTGTCTATCAACAGGAAGTGTTTGTACATGTCTGTTAGGTTAACAGTCAAGAAAATACAAGTAAGATATTGAATGTGTGTATATGTTAAGTTACAAAAAATAAATCACTGCAATCCACACTATAAGCAGACTGCACAAAAAGCTGGACTTGTTCTTATTTTTTAAGTGCTTAATAAATAAAAAAGAAATTATGGTAGCAATTCTCTAAATATGATAGATTTCCCAGTTTCACCAAAATAAAAAAGAGTCTTAACTTGACAGCTTAACCCAAAAGCTCCTCCGAAGACAGAAGTTGCAACATAAAATAAACACAGAGCTTCAATCCATAGGACAAAATGGACTTTGGGCCAATGAAGTGTCTTAGTGTTGTGAGGCTGGAGTTATACAACTCCAGTGACAAAGCAAGCTGAAGACAGAACCTGAGAACATGAAGGACCAAGGATTATGAGGACAGTGGCTGACACCAGCAGAACAGTACCTATTTTGTAGCAGTCATGGTGGTATAATACTGGTGCTGGTGAAAATACAAATAAGAGTTAATAGGCATTAATCAAGATGTGCTAGGCTCTGTTATAAATGCCTACATACCCACACTATGAGGATTCCCGGTACAAACCCATCTGTTCTCCTATCACTGTGTCTCTCCTCGTTTACGAAGAAAATAATGCTCACTGAACATATAAAAGGTCCTATGGTTGGTCATCTTCTCATTTCTTTCCCTGTCCCTTCCTATTAGTTTCTTCTGGGGTAAACATATTTTTTTCAGCAAAAGATAATACTTAATGTACATGTATATATAAAACTTGGTGAGGTGGGAAAAGTGCACGTGAAAATAATTTCAAAAGTCTGAGATCTATTAATTTCAATGTGATACAATGAAACTAATGGGATTCTCACAGCTGGATTTTTATGGGAACATAATGAGGAAACACTGTAAAATCCTGCACTAAGTCTCTAGCTAGCACCATTTATGATAATGACAGCAAAACCAGATCCAGGAGCTATTCCAAGCCAGAGAGATTAGGAAGTAATCACGGGCTCAAGCTCTAATACAATTCTGGAGGGACAGAGAAGGATTTCGAGAATTAACTAGCAAAACAGGATTAAAATAAAGAGGAAGAAATTTTTGACCTCCACATTCATTGGTCAGTATCAGTGAAATTCTACATTCACCTATATATAGCACCACCATTTTTTTATATTATAAGTGTCTCTTAATAAAGTTTCCTCCTCTAGATTACAAACAACTTGAAGTCAGGAACTGCCCATTTCACTTTACTGACTCTAGCATCTAGCATACTTGGTATAGGCAATAACAGAGTTTACTAGTTCAGCATTGGGAGCTCTCTGGAGCTAGCTTTCATAAAAATCATTGCCCTGTCACTTACTAGTATTGTTTTGTCGAATTACTTGTTGGTGCCCAGACTCAGTTTCATCATCCACAAAATGGGCTTATCATATCTACTCTATCAACTGCAGTCCATAAAAGCTTTAGCACAAGCAACAAATTTAACTTAATGAATTACACATAGGATTCAACAAGTGGCAAATATCATAAAGTCTCAATAAATTACTGTATAGATGAATGCCTTATTGAATTGTAATTGCCAGAAGGAATAAGTAAAAGGAAAAGATTTAGCCTTGGCCTTAACAAGCTCCCAGTTCTCACAGTGCTTGCTGCCATAGAAAGAACACTGGTCAACTTTGACAGTTTCCCCTGGACATCTAGGCATGGCTGACCTCAGAGATGATTGAGTTGATACCAGAACCTTTCATAGGCACTGTCCTATGGATGCCTACTGAATTCTTTGCCCTTTCATTTTCTTGTGAAATCACCCCTGGTTCTAATTCTAAAGGGCACAAGCAAATCTCTGACTTCAGCGTATTTTTTTAAACGTGCATTTAAACTAAATTTACTCACACAGTTCCCTCACTTGGGCAAACACAAAAAGGAAAGAAAGGAGGAAAGGTTAAGGAGGGAATCTTAAATGTAGAATCTCTGGCTCCAAATCAAAATATACTGACTTAGAATCTGCATTTTTATAAAACCCATAGGTGATCCATCAGCATATTAAAGTTTGAGAGACATTAATATATGTAGCTGCTAATAAATTCATAAAGTAGGCCATTTAAACTCAATGCTTAATTTTTCTCTAAGTTCTACACCAATTATTGGATTTGTTGGAAAATAAATCCTTTGGTTCTGAATAACCTACCTATGATTTTTTTTTTTTTTAAAAAACCAGGGTTTGAACACAGGTGTGCTTGATCACTGAGCCAGCTCCCCCAACCTCCCACCTTTTTTTTTTTTTTTTTGAGAAAGGTCTCCATAAGTTGCTTAGGGCCTCACAAAATTGCTGAGGCTGACTTTGAACTTCTGATTCTCCTGCCTCAGGCTCCTGAGCAGCTGGATTTTCAGGCATGCCAGGTCAACCTATGAATGTTAAGTCAGGTTAAACTTCAGGAAATGCCTCCTTGAAGCTCTGAGTGAACAATATACCGTGCTAATGCTGCTAGTGAGATGACTACCCTGCAAGGTTTCTCACCTGTAAAATGGAAAGAAGAATAGCAGCTAAACTCAGAGGACTGCTGAGAAGATCTTGTAACAGAGTGATCATGAAGGCCAAAATGAGTGCTAACGACCAAGTGTGATTACATGTGGGGTGAGAGTTTGCACTCACTCACTTGTTCTCCACCACTGCAGTTGCAGTAACAAGTGTTTGAGACAGCATCCAGGTTAGGAATAAGATGGCCTGTGGCCACAGAAGAAAGCCAGGAAAAGCTCCCGACTGGGAGAAAAGATTATAGGCAATATTACTGAATTATTTGTAAGCCACTACGGACAGGTAATTAATGATTTTAAGTAAACTATGTAAGTAAAATGTACAATGTTGAGCAATTTTCAACAACAACATTACTCTGTGTGGGGCAAAATATTAAATTTATAATTCTGGACTATTTAAGGAACATTTAAACAATTAACAAAAGTTGCACTAATTGAATACTAAGTTCAGTGCATTGAAATTGCAAATGTGGCTTTAGAGGAATTGGCTGGAGTACATGAATGAAGGCACACACACATCAATGAGCACAGTATGGGAACTGAAGTGGTGGACAATGATCTCTTGTATGGAGCAAGATGACACTTGTAGGAAAAAACAACCAAACTGTTCATCCACTTATCTCAAGCACTGATCCAGGTGGGCCAGAGAGGGCCAGAATTGGCAAAGCCCTTAACTCAAAATATGTAAAATAAGAAGCAAAAATTAAAATCACATAACAACTTGAGGATCCTACTTACTAGATCTAAACAATGGTTTTCAGGCATTCATAAAAAAAAAAAAAAATCACAGAAATAAGGCCTCAGGATACTCCACTGAGAAACTGCTCCTAGCACCCAAAAGAGTGCACTCACAGCTGGATGAGCTTGGAGACCTCAGAAGAAGACACCACAGAGACCAAGAGAGTCTGAAGCATAATTTAGGAGGGCCCAAGGGGGAGATGAACAAAGAGAAACTTCTGCCTCCTACACAACAGGGGCTTCCAGAGTTTCTTGGCCAGAGAAACCACAGCTCACAGTTGCTAAGAGGCCTTTCCACAGGTTTCCTCTCCTATCCTCTGTGAAGAGTACTGCCTAAGGTCAAGAGCATTAAGTGACAGAATGAGTCTGAATCTATATATAGATAATCACTCTCTGAAACAGTTAAAAATTGCTAACATATTACTACTGACTGTATTACTTATCCCAAACAAGAAAACCACTGTGTTAGGTCTAAAGGTGAGCAGCTGGCCATGTGCTTCTGAATATAAAAAGGAAAAAGGGACAGGCTAAATAATGCCTCCTCCAAGATGTCCGAATCCCTGGAACCTGTGAACATTTTACCTTACATTAAAAAAGGTCTCCACAGAAGTGATTTAGAAAGGATCTTGGGATGGAGAGATTATCCTGAATGATCTTGCTGGGCTTCATGTAATCACAAGACTCCTTATAAAAAAGAGGCAAAAATTAAAAAACAAAAAAAGGTGATAAGATCCCAAGAGGGAAATGGAAGGGTAACAATGCAATGTGATGTGTGGCCATGGGTCAAGGATGAGGACAGCCTCTAGAGCCTGAGGAGGCAAGGAAGCAGGCCTCCCCCAGAGCTTCCCCCAGCTCTGCTGACCCCTTCCCTTTAGGCCAGTTGGACTGACTTTGGTTTTCTTCCTCTACATCTATAAGATAATAAATCCATGTTGTTTTAAGCCACTGAGTTTGTAGTGATTTGTCATAGCAGCAACAGGAAACCAATACATATTTTGGTATCTGGAAGTAAGGTACTACTTGTTACAAATACTTAAAAAACATGAAAGTGGTCTTGGAACCAGTTAATGGACAGAGCATTTTGAGCACTATGATATAAAAAGGTTAGTTTGTACTGAACATACTGTTGTAGAAATGAATGGTAAAGACTCTGACAAGGTAAGGAGGAAGTGAGAAGCAGGGTAGAGAAAACTTACATATCTGAGAAAGACAGATATAACTCATCATAAAAAACTGACAGGGAAATACAGAGGTCAAAGCCCTGCTTGTGATGGCTATGAAGGAAATGAGGTCTCTGTTAACGGACACTGGAGGAAAGAGGGCCCTTGTTACAGGGAGTAGCATTGTTAGAAGAGAAGATATATGAGAAGTTTCCAAAATAGTTGAAGACAGAGACCCAATACAATGAACCCCCAAGCAGGATAACAGAAAATCAGACACAGTTCAAACTGCTCAAAACAAGAGTCAAAAAAGAAAGGCAAGAAAATCACATGTCCAACAGAATTGAAGGGAGGGGGGATTTGACAATGTAGACACCTATACTCATAAAAATACTCCTAAAAAAATGAAGGTGAAACAAAATCATTTCTAGTTGTTCCCAGACTAACAAAAGCTGCTAAGGGAAATGATCACAGAAAATAACCAAGATCTACAGAAAGTAAATGACAAGGGAAATGTGAAACAATATAGTTTTAATTTCTTCAAAAGAAAACTGACTATTTGAAACAAATATAACAATGCATTATGGGATAATGAGTTGTGGGAAAATAAAGTATGACAATAATATAAAAAAGAGGTAAATAAAATTACATTATAAGAAGGTTGTTAAATATTTCATCAGGTTGTGTAATATTTATCTAAGGTAAAGTGTGACAAATTAATTATGCATACTATAATCTAGAGTAACCACTTAAAAATTATTCGAAGTGGCAAAACTAAATAGCAACAGAGGAAATAAAACAGAAGACAAAAACAAAAAAAATAAAGCTCAATTTCCAAACATAGGAGTAAACAAATAAAGAATAAATGGGGAAATTGAGAAAGAAATAAAAAGATGATAGAATTAATCCCAATTATATAAATAATTAGAGTAAATCTAAGTGTATTTAGCATTCTAATTACAAGATAAGAGACTTTAAACTTGGGTTTAAAAAAATGGACCCAATTCTATGCTGCTAATAAGAAACACACTTTTTATTTACATTTCAATTAGAAGATAGAGACTTTAAATCTGGGTTTAAAAAATGGACCCAATTCTATGCTATTCATAAGAAACATAATTTTAATATAAAGACAAAGGATGAAAGTTATATGAAAAAAAAGATGTCATTTTAAACACTAATCATAAGCCAGTGTGTCTACTTTAGTCTCAGGAAAGGTAAACTTTAAGAGAAAAATATCATCATTGATAAAGATGGGTACTTCACAATGACAAAATGGTCAGGAACAAAGCCCAAAATTGTTTTTCTCTGTTTAGACTAATAAGATTGATAAATCTCTCTTTTCCTGCATATAATTTCGGAAGGTTTATGAACCTCATGAGTATTTATGGACCTCTATTTAACCTATTTTTAAATTCACATTATTTAAAGTTCAGCAGTTTTCAAGTAGCAGATCCTCTCAATCCTTGACAACCATTTTTATTATCATTGACTTAATTCTTGCAAGTCATCTCACCTGGAACTTCACCTTCTGATTAATGTCCGAGATGCGGAACTGCTTCAGGAAGCGCTCGTCCTCACTCCAGAAGAGGCGGATATCAGGGATGTCATAGAGGATCATGGCCAGTCTTTCTAACCCGAGGCCAAAAGCCCAGCCGATTTGATCTTGAGCACCAGCTATAATTAGGAAAGAAAATAAAAGGGCTGTTTAGGGAAGTATGAAGATTGGGCAGGTAAACACTCCTCCCCATAATTACCAGGAACCCTGCCTGAGGTCTATAGGCAGCAGCGCCCTGCAGAGCCGCGATGGAAGGCACCCCATCTTACTTTTCCTTCCTGTCTGTCCTTAAGATCCTTACTGTCCTCATGAAAGCACTATGGAGCCACACTGACAATAGTATTTTCTTTCATTTCTGAAGAAAGTTCAGGCTCTTTGAAACCTGCATTCTCACCTATGAATTATGCTTTTTCTGTAGTCTTTATCTGCACTGATTTAAACATGTAGCCTTCTAGGTGTCAGTTACATAAGAGAAGGAAAAGATAGGCTCCTCCTGAACTGGCTACGGATAGGGCCATATGTGCAAAACAGGCCACACTGGACTGTGAACAATTCAGAAAGTGTGTGTCAGGCCATCAAAATCTTCAACTTTATTAAAAACATCATGTTTCCTGGTAGTAAGAGCTCCTCCAACCATGTGCAGAGGGCAAGGAAGCCATGGTGAAATGCCTATCTAGTGCCAATTACCCCAAATGGTAGCAAGTGGGTCAGATTCTGTCAGTACCGTGAATTCTAACAGTGCATTTCACATGTATGAATCAGAGTATAAGACAAAAGACAGGGCGGTCGAGTGTAAGAAAGGTGACAGGAGCAGTTCATACTTCTAAAAGAGCTTGGAAAATGAGCTCATGAAATGAAAAAATTCCAAACAGACATAAAGCAGGCTCCTGAGGCAGACTGAAATGGCTCCCGAGATTCCTACCTCTCATGCACAGCCCCGTGGAAACCTCTTCCTTTGATTGTAACTGACCCATGAGAAGGACAGGTTCCCACCCCAGTCATTAGTTTGTCTTGTGTGACTTGTATGACTCTCTCCACCTTGGCAGATTGGAGAGAGGTTTCCCCTGCTGGCTATGAGGAGGTGAGTGGCCATGCTCTGAGGAAACATGTGCCCAGGACCTCGGGGAGTCCCTAAGGAGCTGAGAGGCACACCAAAGCCAGTGAGACACATGGGAACCGCACTCCCATAATCATGAAGAACACATCCTCCTCAGTCTGCTAGGCTGAGAAGCCCCAAAGCTTGAGAATATAGCCCTAACATTCTGATTTCAACCTGGGGAGACCACACACTGGGGGACCACACCAGTCCACATCCAGAGTCCTGAAGCAAGGAAATGGATAGTACATTTGTGTTGTTATAAGCCATCTATGAGATAATTTGTTCTTGAGGCGGGGGGGGGGGGGAGTGAAGAAAAAACAAATCAGATAGGAAACGTGGAGAAAGGTGACAGAAAATGGCAGAGTTCCAACAGTAAAGGGACAGGTGCAGTCCAGGAAGGCTGGGGGGTGAAGAGACAGCGAGGGCAAGGCTGGGCAGCTGACACTCTGAGGAGGGGACAGAGAGGAGCTGATGTGCTCTGGTTATTGCTGCCACCACCATCATTCACAAATGACAAGGATAAGAGAAATCAGAAAGAAATGTGAGCCTTTAAACAGAGGATTTGCTTCAAGGATCAATGAATAAAAAGTATTCAAAATGCCACAAGAAATTGACACAGAGAGAGTAGGGCCTCAGTCGGAGGGAGAGTGTGTATGAAGAAAACTGAGTGGCTGGCTACCTGTGTTCCAAGGACAAACGATCATCCAGAAGGGGGACAGGGAAGGGGCTGTTTAACCAGAAGAATGCTGCAGCCAGAGTTCCTGACCAAGTGACCCCTGCCTAGAAAGGAGCTGATGGTGGAGGGAGAATAGAGTAATTCATAGTGATGCCTAAAAACCTTAGAGAGGCTGATGACCAACTGAAGATACGAAAATTAACACAACACCGACATTTTATACCACTGGAAGGATGTTTTCGAGAAATGATATTCCTGAACCTGGTGAGGGACTCGGTTCTAGTATTCTCACTTGTTTCTGGTTATGCACTCTATTCTTTATAACCATTTAGAGAACAATGTAGCAACAGACCAAAGATCCACAAAAATGCTCACATACTTTATTCTAAGATTTTAGGGGGAGATTTATCCCAAGGAATTAACAAAAGCAGAAAGATAAACAAAGATATTTGGAGCAGTATTACTTAGAAGAATGAAAACAATCTAAGTGTCCAAAATTAGAAAACTGTTTAAATATTATAGTACATTGAAATATTGTTATATTAAAATACATAAAATAACTATATAGATGTTTATTAAATCACAGAGTATAAGGGAATATGAACACTTCTATGATAAAATAAATATTTACTATGATATTACTACTTAATGCAGGTACAAATGAAAGTCATAAGATGAAAATTAAAAAATGTGATGCTCATGGGTCACTATGAGTAGTAGTTCAAAACCAACTGCTTATTTTTAAAATTCACAAATAAAAACTATTATGAGATATTTATTTGTGATGTAGAACATGATGTTTTGATATAAATATATACTGTGGAATTACTAAAATGAATCAACAATCATTGATTGCTTCATAAACTTTTTTTTGTGATGAAAACATTTAAAATCTAGTCTTGACAATTTTCAAGTAGACAATACATAGTTATTAGCTAGAATTATCATGTTGTACAATAGATCTCAAGTTTATTCATTTTTCCTAACTGAAATTTTGTATCCTTCGACCAACAATTTCTAAAACATATTCTGTACTAGTTAAGTCTTTTCAAGTAAAAATTAAACAACAACAACAAAAAGAGGTGGGAGTATTTATCGAAGTGTGCTTTATTAAATCATTTATACTTCATCTTCAAATGTTAGACAAAACCAACCATCTAGAGACCACTATCTATAGATGAATGAGCAGCAGATCTAGGGGATTTAGTTTTATTTCATATCCAGTAATTTGTTATCTGCTCTTTTCATGCAGCACCCTCATTTCTTTCCCCATTCCTCAAAACAAAAATAAAAGTAGTAGAGATCTGTTAAAAGTAGGTTAAAAAAAAGAACAATAAATTTAAAAATGGGAAAAGAATATGAAGATATTCACAGACAAGGAAAGAAAAAAATGATTCTTAAACAAATGAATACTTCACTTAAGATAAATGCAAGATACAATTGAATCAAGTTATCAGTTTTTACTTACCAGGGGGGCAAAAAATAAAAAAAAATGATCACACACTTGGTAGCAAAGCACTCTTACACATTGCTGGTAGGATACATGTGGGTTTTTAATTTTTTGACCCGAGGAATATAACATAGCACTAGTTATCAACATTCAAAATGTATACTATCACCTATTACTTGAACTTCTAAAACATATACTATTCATGAAAAATTGTGAATTTACAATGTGACTTATTGAAATATTGTTTATAATAGCAAAAGAGTGCACACAACCCAAATGTTTATTCATAGGAAATTGGTTAAATGAATAACGGAATGTTATTGTAACACCTTCTGAAGGATTTCAAATACTAAAAGCAGCATCTGTTTTTTTATTTGGGGGTGGGTGGGAGAGAACAGGGCACATGAAGACAAAAGGTGAAAGGCTTTACAATATGTGGCTTTATATATAAAAAGTGATGAGAATAGGTTTATTTTTCCTTATCAGAAATGCTCTGGAACAAAAAGTATTTTGAATTTTGGAGTGTTCTGGATTTCTGATTAGGGATTCTAAACCTGTAATAGAAATCTTAATGACTAGATAAAATGTGGTGATTTCTTTTCTGTTTATTCTTTTTCCTAACAGGTTTTAAAACAACAAATAATCCCTTTCATTGGTGTCAGGCTTCCAGGAAAGACTATGATTAATAAAAATGGATTCTGATGTTCCACTTATAGCCTGTTTTGGTATTTCTCCCTACAGAGGAGCCAATACATTCTAAGCATGGAAAATTAATGCTGCTATTTACGGGGATTTCCAAAAACTCAAGCAAATTCCCCAGTACCCCTCATCTTCAATCCTAGTGGGCTGAGATACTTCAATCAAGAGATAAGGGGGAAGAGATGAGATGTGACTTCTGAGATTACACGAGAAAAGTCATGCAATTACCTCCTGCTTTTTTTTTTTTTTTTTTTTTTTTAATGATCGTGCTGTGACATTTCCTCTCAGTCAGGATTTCTCCCTCCAAAGATTCTCTTGGAACCCCACCACTAGTCTCTGAGAAAGCTCAGCAACATGAAGAGGACTTGTGTAGGAGCTCACAAGGGGGAACCTAGCCTTCAAGTTGCCTCAGCACCATTAGCAGACACGTAAGAGAAGACTTAGGAGGATTCCAGCCCCAGTTGGAAACCACCCCAATTGTGTAAATCTCCCCAGATGAGGCTCTGGGCACTGTGGAGGAGATACATGCCATTGCTATTGGGTGCTGTCTGAATTCGTGACCAAGGAATAATTTCCCATTATGGTAAAGCTAAAACTACACTGTAGCCACAAGTTCTGAAAATATTGCAAATAAAAAATCAGGTAAGGTTTCAAACAGGAGAGAGATCAGGAGTTTCAAGCTTAAAATAAGATGAATACACCATATTATACCACCTCATTTGTGTCATAATATCCTTTCGTCTCTCCAAAGGCCAGGTCGCCCACTATTATTCACAACATTGCTCATCCTAGAAATCAAACCATCTTAAGTCAAGGCTACCTAATCCCCTGTCACCACATGAACCACTGCCCTTCATTTTATTTCTCCAGCTTGGTGAATGGATCATCACCCACCTAGTCACCCAAGGCAGCAGGCTGGGAGTGAAGTTTTACTTCACATACCACCTCATAGCAGGCACAGACCTTTAAATGATATATCAGAAGTCTCTCCAAGGCCTCCCTTAATTTGAGTCCTACTGTCACTGTGGACGTGTCTTTAACAAAAGTCTTTCGCTCAATCCAAGGAGTTCACCCTGTCTCCTCATCCAGCCCATCTCTGAGAGTGCCACCAATTTGCTCCCTAAAGCATGAATCTCCACACTGCTTCAAGCAGATGTGTGTGGACTGTGGGTCAGAGAATGATCTCTCAGCAAGCCACATTTAGCATTTTGTTCTTGTTTTTACTTTGTATTTGGCATTTTTCTAAAGGATAATTTTTTCACAGATCCCTATTCACTCAAGGAGCCACAAGATTAAATTACACAGGGTGGGGAAAGCCTGAATAGTAAGTTATAGACTAGTACCTGTGGCTATCAGTTGGCATCCAGGCAATCCTAAAGACAAATGGAAACACAGGCATTCAGCTCCAAGTTACAGAGAGAGGGAAAAGTATATCGTTAGCAAGGAACATTTCAAAAAACTTCCAACACATCCCAGGCTTATAATTTTGTCACAGGTAAAAATCATGCACATGATGTGCCAGTCAACAACAGAATTCACATTATTTTCAACTGCACATGATTATTTTCTGACCACAGACCATATTCTGGGCAATACAACAAATTTCAAATGTTAAAAAAATATAGAAATTCTATAAAGAATGTTCTGTGTTCAAAATGGAAAAATATCAGAAATCAATGGTAGAAAATATTTGAAAAGTATTCAAAATACTGGGAAATTAAAAAAATATATCTCTTAATAACCATAAGTAAAAGGAGTAATCACAAAGGAGATTAAAAAACACTGAAATGAATAAAAATTAAGATATAACACATCAAAATTTGAATTCATAAATTACTGGGTGAGAATGCAAAATGATAAGCCACTTTGGAAAATGGTTTTTAACTAGGGGAAATTTTAGCATCCAGGGGACATTTAACAGTCTAGAGACACTTTTGATTGTTAAAACTGGGTAAGAGGATTAATTTTGTTCTATAGGTGACAGAGGCCAGAGGTACTACTAAACATCCCATAATGCACAGGATAGTCCCTCACAACAAAGATCATCCATCCCCAGAAGTCACCTCTGAGTTAAATATATGCTTAGCATATAACAAAGGAATTCCATTCCTAGGTTGTTACCTAAAATATGGAAACACAAGGGACCTAAAGATCAATACAGAGATGCTCTTCACAGCTTTATTCATAATAGTCCCGTGCTCATCAACTAGTGAATAGAGAAACTGTGGTATGTCCATCTAGTGGAATACTACCCAGCAATGAAAATAAATACATTTTTCACACATACAATAACATTATAATGTCAAAAGCATTACACTTAGTGAAAGGAGGCAGTCTGGTACCAAACATTAAGTATACTAGAATTCCATTTACATGACATTCTGGAAAAGGCAAAATTAGAGACAGCAGATCAGTGGCTGGCAAGGGCTGGAGATGAAGAAACTTTGGAGAATAATGAGAATTGTCTATATCTTGATTTAAATTTTGTGTGAATTTTTCTGTGTGTATAACCTAACCCAATCAATTAACTTATCAAAGATCCTTTGCTTGGATGACATGGCAATATCAAATAAAATTGCTCTCTGGTCCTAAATGCTTACTCTCAACTTCTCTGGTTTTCCCATCATTAACTAGAAACAAATAGCTTGTGCACCAGCACTATTCTGAGGACCACATTTTGAGTAACAATGATCCAAATGATGGAAATGCTTACATTTCTTTTTTTTTTTTTGAAGACAAAATTAAGAAGTTCCTTTACTCTTATACATTCACTAGGAATGTACACATGGCAGGTTGAGAACTATGAGACTGGGGAACAAAATATAAACCCCATGTATAGCATCGAAGGCTCCTGTGCCATCACCTCAGGTTACACACAATCCTCTGAACATCCCCATATAACATATTTTGTCTTTCTTATCTTGTCCTTCTTCCTAACACTTTACATCTGTTTCTTTTCCCATTATCCCATAAAGCTAGACTGACATTGCCCTCCTGTGAGATTCTTCCTGTGACCCTCAAGGATGGATGAAGTTTATCTTCAACTCTACTCACAAGCACAGTGTACACACTTGTTTTAGCACCTCCCAGCCTGATCAGTCTCTCTCCCCATTTAAACCTAAGAGTTCTAGAAAACAGTCCCAACACGATATCACATGCATCACTAGCCACACAATATGTGATTTTTAGACACATATTATACTAACAAGAAGAATAAGCACTTTCCAAAGCTGCAAATCATGACAATGAGAATGAATGATGTCTCCTGGGTGGGAGTGGGTAGTCTGAAAAGTCAAGTTTGCACAATGTTCATAATTACGGGTTAGAAGGATAAAAGGGTAGAGAAGAAGGACGAGGGAGATGAAAGCTAAATTCATTGCTTGGTGGATATCTCTTACCAATTTCACAGATGGAAAATGCAGGTGATCAGAAAATGCTTAGCATTAACAGCTGAAACACTGCTGCTTTATCACCAGATGTGGCTCAGCTTCTGAACAGGGCAGAGTCAGCAGAGGGAGCATCACCAGTTAAGAACCACATCTGCCAGAAGAGTTGGGGCTGGCCCCTGTGAGATGCATGTGGGCAACCATGCTGGATAGTCAATTTTAGTTTCTTGCATCTGAAATGGTCACAATAGATAGTTGATTCTGCCATTTAACTGTTACCACAATGAATGGCTTAATACCAATTAGCCTAAAATTAAAGACATTATTCAGATTGACTAACATTCAACAATTCCATCCAAAAAAACAGTCAGTTACCTGCACAAACAATTTCCAATTACTTTTCTCAGAAGGCTCCCTAGGAAACAATTCTGTTCAAAGTGAGAAGTTCCAGAGCTGTTTTTATTTTAATAGCCCAGGTGAATGATAGGCAGTACCACGCTGAAATGTGCCAGGAAAATGCATGACTCTGGGGCCTCAGTCCCACCTGGGTGTCAGGAGAGAGAGGATGAAACGCTCTTCTAAAGACAGGAGATTGGCTCCTACTCAGAGGACCCGATGCTGAGGTGAGCGGGTTAATTCATCAGGCACTTAAATCCCAACCAACTTGTGTGTCAAAGTTTGTGAAACAGACTTTCATTGGAAAAGGGAATATCTGGAGTCCATCTTCCTGCTACTGGCTACAACCTTTATTCTCACAATGAATCTGATCAAAACACTTGCTTGTGACAATCACTATGGGAGGCTGCAAGAAAGGACATGATGTCCATTTGCTAAGCAGTACCAAGTTTTACCTTTAAAATACTTTGTTTTGATCCCATCTTAACTTGCTTTTTCTGTGCCATTGGCCTATCATGTTATTAAGACAAACCCAGAAACTCCCGAGATAAGGCTGTAGGTCATTAAATCATATGGCCTTGGTAAAAGGCTCTGGGAAATAAATTTATTTCAGATCTAAGAAAATGACTTTGGGTTGTGGGTACAGAAAAGGTTCCTTTTTTTCCTGAACAAGATTGTTTTTAATATTAAGAATGCCAAGCATTACATGAATGATCCTAATAAATCACTTTTTATCTCTGTCCCATGGAGGCATAGAGCCAAACTTGCAGATCAACTCTAGAACTGCAAAAGGGTTCAGGGTAAAATTCTCTCTGTGACTCTGTCGCAGTTTTATTTTCTAATTCTCTTATTTCCTCTTTGCCTTGATTATGTCAACTATTTACTTTATCCTCTCATATGTACTTTTATAAGGTACTTCAAATTCTTTATGGGAGAAAGTGAGCCATAAATAAACAGACATTTAAAGATATTGTTGGCCAAGGCAAATATAATTTTCAGGCCTCTGGCACTCATTAGCTGTAATTTGTTGATGGTCTGACAAGGTTTTAAGTTAATGTCTTTTCCCTCATTCTGAAATTAGAGGAGCCTCATAAAGTAGAGCCATCAGACTGAGTAGAGTGGCAACTGTAGGTGACCACTCACACAGAATACCCAGGATGGGAAGCAGTTGGGTACTTCTGTACTGGGTGGAGCATCCCATGAAAGAATTGTTGTTGTTGTTGTTGTTGCCAAAAATCCTTCTCAGAAGGCCAGCCTACGTGGAGAAGGAAAAGAATGTGGGAAAAGAATTCAGAGATGGGAAAGTTTAAATAAAGGAGAGGAGGAGGAGACTGGAAATAGAAATGAGCACAGTAAGAAGTCACTGGTGTGAAAGTAGAGAAGCGAAATTGGTCCCAGAAACTAAATGGGTATCTCTTTGTAGCAGCTGATTCTCCAGGCCCTGCCTCCACAACTGCAGAGAGAGCCACCAGCAAAGGACAGCCCAAGGTACAGAGGCTCTGCATATAGCCTCTTTTTTGTTCCTCCATCCAAAACAGGGATCCTGTGAGCAGGGATCATCTCCAGAAGAAGCATGGCTGTGCTGGGTATGGAGTTAGGTGAAGAGCAAAGGGCACCATGCATGCCACCGCTCAGCGCCACACCCCGAAGGTACAGGGAAGCTAGCCCTGCAGTCAGTGGAAGACACTGGGTCAGGGTGGAAATACTTATTAAACCTCCTCCTCCTAAGTCCTTAGTCTTCAATTTCATGAGGATAAATGACACACCATCAACTGGAGAAAGGGCTGAGAATGGCCAGGTGATGAACAGAAAAGAGGTATGTGCACAAGCAGCGGAGAACTGGAGCCCTGCAAGGTCGGTAAGGTCCCCGTGCCTCCATTGAAGGTCTGGGATGAACCAGAGGATCGTCACATGATACGGTTGCCAGTCAGTGCTAGGAAGTGAGTAATTGAGGGAAAAGAGTTAAACTTCAAATACTGTCTTATGATTAAGTGATTATTCTCTATGAAAATACAGTTTTTCACACTAACCTTTCTAATGTTTAGAATAACTAAGTTGGAAAGTGAGTCATGTTTAAATGAAATGAGATGTAATGTCTAGTGCCTACTCAAGAGAGGCTACTGAAGTGAGACAATCACCCCTGTTCTCCCCTGAAAAGCTGAGCAGGACGTTTACTCTTTTATCTATAGTTCTTGATCAATGACCTATTTAACCTTTTGAAGACTTGTGTAAAATCTTTCCTTAGCACATAACATAAACTAGACTATACCTAGAAGCTCAAACACATCACTTTTCCAGAGATGAAATAGGTTTCATTTGATTTTTGCATGCTGGGTGCTGTGGCTGAGAATATAAAGGTATTAAAACACCAACATATTGAAGCGCTGCTTTCTCAGTTTCCTTAAAATCAGCACACTGCAGTTTTCTGCCTTCTGAATTCTCAACCATACTAATAAATGGCAGAGTGTATTCCTGATTCGCTTACTAAAAAGAAGAAAATTCCCAGTTAAAAAGAAGAAAATTCCCAGTAGAGACTTCAATTTTTTCAGAGATAGAAGCATGACAATGAAGGAAGATGAATTAAAACTAAAGATAATAGAGTAAAATATAATTTGAGAGGCACTCTCTAGAAGAAACCACAGGCCTATATCCCTCATGAACACAGATGCAAAAATGCTCATTAGATTACTAGGAAACCAAATTTAGCAGCATATTGAAAAGATTATACACAATGACCAAATGGGATTTACTCTAGGAATGCAAGTAAGGGTGGTTCAAAATATGAGAATCAATCAATGTAATATACACATTAATAGAATAAAGGGAAGAAAAACCCCATATGATCAATTTCAATTGATGCAGTAAAAACATCTGAAAAAAGGTAACATGCTTTCATGATAAAATAAAAAAAAAAACAAGAGGACTTTCTCAACATGATAAAGGTCATGTATGAAAAACCACCACCAACATAATTCTCAATGGTGGAAAGTCTAAGACCAGGAACAAGACAAGGATGCTCACTGTCGTCACTCTCAACATAGCACTGAAAGTTTCAAACAGAAAAAATAGGAAAGAAGAAAATGAACTGAAAAGAAAAAAGTAAAATTTTCTCTATTTGCAGATGACATGATCTTATATGTAGAAAACCTTAGGAAATCCATGGAAAAACTGAAATTACAAATTCAGTAAAGCTACAGGATACGAAACAAACCTACAAAAATCAGTTGCATTTTTACACACCAACAATGAACAATCTGAACAGGACATTAAGAAAATAATTCCATTTACAAGAGTATAACACAGAATAAAGTACTTAGAAATAAATATAACCAAGAAGACTTACATGTTGAAAACTATTATTTACTGTTCTTTTTACATGCACTTGACAGTAGGGTATATTTTGACGTATTATTCCTACTTGGAGTATAACTTATTCTAATTAGGATGGAACCACCATTTGACCCAGTTTTCCCACTCTTCGGCATATAACCAAAGGACTTAAAATCAGCACACTGCAGTGACGCAGCCACATCAATGTTCATAGCAGCTCAATTCACAATAACTAAGCTATGGAACCAACCTACATGCCCTTCAACAATAAAAAATTTGTGGCATATATACACAATAGAATATTACTCAGCCATAAAAAGAATGACGCTTTATGGCTTGTGCAGATAAGTGGATGGATCTGTAGAATATCGTGCTAAGTGTAATAAACCAATCCCCAAAAAACAAAGGTTGAGTGTTCTCTCTGACACGCAGATGCTAACATACAACAAGAGACGGGGAGAATAGAAGTTCAGTGAATTATACAAAAGAGAATGAAGGGAAGAGAGAAGAAATGGGATTAGGAAAGACAGAATGAATTGGACATAACTTTCCTATGTTCATATATAAATACATCACCAGTGAAACTCCATGTCATGTACAACCACAAGAATGGGATTTAAATTAGAAAACTATGACATGCTACTGATCAAAACTGAAGACAACAATACTAAGTAGACAGACATTCTGTACAAGGGCTGGAAGATTTAAGATGGCAATGTTATTCGAAGAAATATACCAATTCAATGTAATTCCTATCAAAATACCAATGGCATCTTTGCTGAAATGAAAAAACTCATCATAAAATTCACATGGGATTTCAAGAGACTCTGAATTGCCAAAATGATATTGAAAATGAAGAAGAAACATGGAAGGCTCACTCTTCCCAATATGGAAACTTACCACAAAGCCACAGTTCTGAAAGCAGTGTGATATTAGCTTAAGCAAAGACACAAAGAACAATGGAACAATGGAATAAAATGGTGGATCCAGAAATAAATCTTCACATCAAGAGTCAATTGAGTGCTCGCTTCGGCAGCACATATACTAAAATTAGAACGATACAGAGAAGATTAGCATGGCCCCTGCGCAAGGATGACGCGCAAATTCGTGAAGCGTTCCATATTTTTTTGAATTCTACCTGCCTACTCTCATTCTCCTTAGTGACTTCTTCCCTTCCCTTCTAATACCTTTCCTCCCAAACATCAAATAAATTTATTGGAATAAACAGTAACTCAGCAGTCAAACAGAACAAGAAACAACATGAGCAGCTTCAAGAAACAAGGAAGAAAAGGAGTACAAACAATGCAGGACAGCCTAAATATTCAGGAGGACCTAGAGTCATCAGAAAAATGGTCATATAAAGACCTCAAGGAACACCTTAGACAGATGGAATGGAACATTAAAGAGGATACAAGACAGCAAATTCAAGCAGCGAAAGAACACATTGAGAATGAATTACATAAACAGATAAAAGAAGAAGTTAAGCATCTTTATCAGGAGATAGAGATTATAAAAAATAATCAAACAATAATTCTAGAAATGAAGGAAACGATAAACCAAATTAAAAACTCAATTGAGAGTATCACTAACAGAGTGGAGCAAGTAGAAACTAGAACGTCAGATAATGAAGACAAAATATACCATCTTGAAAAGAGTCTAGCCAACTCAGAAAGGCTGGTAAAAAATCACGAGAAAAACATCCAAGAGCTATGGGATAACATGAAGAAACCAAACTTACGAGTCATCGGGATAGAAGAAGGTACAGAGATTCAAACCAAGGGAATGAGAAACCTACTGAATGAAATAATTACAGAAAACTTTCCAGAAATAAAAAAGGAAACAGATATACAAATTGAAGATGCATACAGGACACCGAGCACACAAAATCACAGTAGACCAACGCCAAGACACATTGTTATGAAGATATCCAATATACAGAACAAAGAGAAAATATTAAAAGCTATAAGAGAAAGGAGACAGATTACATTCAGGGGTAAACCAATACGGTTAACAACGGACTTTTCATCACAGACACTGAAAGCAAGAAGGTCATGGAACAATGTATTTCAAACACTGAAAGACAATGGATGCCAACCAAGAATTCTGTATCCAGCAAAATTAAGCTTCAGGTATGACAACGAAATAAAGATCATTCATGATAAACAAAAGTTAAAAGAATTTGCAGCCAGAAAACCTGCATTGCAAAGCATTTTGAGCAAAACACTACACGAGGAAGAAATGAAAAACAATAACCAAAACCATCAGTGGGAAGTGCCTCAGTAAAGACAGAGGGCGAGGGGAAAGATAATCACGGAGAAACAAACTAAATTTAAAAAAAAAAAAGGATAAACAATCAAACATGGATGGAAATTCAAACCATATATCAATAGTAATTCTGAATGTTAATGGCCTAAACTCTCCAATAAAGCGACATAGGGTGGTATCATGGATTAAAAAAACAAATCCAACAATGTGCTGCCTCCAGGAGACACATCTGATTGGAAAAGACATACACAGGCTGAAGGTGAAAGGATGGGAAAAAATATACCACGCACACAGTTCTCGTAAGCAAGCAGGAGTGGCTATCCTCATATCGAATAAAATCGATTTCAAGACTAAGTTAATCAAAAGGGATAAAGAAGGTCATTATATACTCTTAAAAGGAACCATTCACCAACAAGACATAACAATTATCAATATTTATGCACCAAACAATGGTGCTGCGACATTCATAAAACAAATTCTCCTCAAGTTCAAGAATCAAATAGACCACAACACAATAATTATGGGTGACTTCAACACACCTCTTTCACCATTGGACAGATCCTCCAAACAAAAATTGAATAAAGAAACTATAGAACTCAATATCACAATCAATAACCTAGACTTAACTGACATATATAGAATATATCAACCATCATCAAATGGATATACTTTTTTCTCAGCAGCACATGGATCCTTCTCAAAAATTGACCATATATTATGCCATAGGGCAACCCTCAGTAAATATAAAGGGGTGGAGATAATACCATGCATTTTATCTGATCATAATGGAATGAAACTAGAAATCAATGATAAAAGAAGGAAGGAAAAATCCTACATCACATGGAAAATTAACAACATGTTACTGAATGATCAATGGGTTACAGAAGACATAAAGGAGGAAATCAAAAAATTCTTAGAGATAAATGAAAATACAGACACAACATATCGGAATCTATGGGACACAATGAAAGCAGTTTTAAGAGGAAAATTCATCGCCTGGTGGTCATTCCTCAAAAAAAGAAAAAACCAACAAATAAATGAGCTCACACTTCATCTCAAAGCCCTAGAAAAGGAAGAGCAAAACAACAGCAAATGTAGCAGAAGGCTAGAAATAATTAAAATCAGAGCGGAAATCAATGAAATTGAAACAAAGAAAACTACTGAAAAAATTAACAAAACTAAAAGTTGGTTCTTCGAAAAAATAAATAAGATCGACAGACCTTTAGCCATGCTAACGAAGAGAAGAAGAGAGAGAACTCAAATTACTAACATACGGGATGAAAAAGGCAATATCACAACAGATGCTACAGAAATACAGAAGACAATTAGAAATTTTTTGAAAACCTATATTCCAACAAAATAGAAGATAGTGAAGACATCGATAAATTTCTTAAGTCATATGATTTACCCAGACTGAGTCAGGAGGATACACACAGTTTGAACAGATCAATATCAATGGATGAAATTGAAGAAGCCATCAAAAGACTACCAACCAAGAAAAGCCCAGGACCGGATGGGTATACAGCGGAGTTTTACAAAACCTTTAAAGAAGAATTAAAACCAATACTTTTCAAGTTATTTCAGGAAATAGAAAAAGAGGGAGCTCTTCCAAATTCATTCTACGAGGCCAACATCACCCTGATTCCGAAACCAGACAAAGACACCTCAAAGAAAGAAAACTACAGACCAATATCTCTAATGAACCTAGATGCAAAAATCCTCAATAAAATTCTGGTGAATCGAATACAAAAACACATCAAAAAAATTGTGCACCATCATCAAGTAGGATTCATCCCTGGGATGCAAGGATGGTTCAATATACGGAAATCAATAAATGTTATTCACCACATCAATAGACTTAAAGATAAGAACCATATGATCATCTCGATAGATGCAGAGAAAGCATTTGACAAAATACAGCATCCCTTTATGTTCAAAACATTAGAAAAATTAGGGATAACAGGAACTTACCTTGACATTGTAAAAGCTATCTATGCTAAGCCTCAGGCTAGCATCATTCTGAATGGACAAAAGTTGAAGGCATTCCCTCTAAAATCCGGAACAAGACAGGGATGCCCTCTATCTCCACTTCTATTCAATATAGTTCTCGAAACACTGGCCAGAGCAATTAGACAGACGAAAGAAATTAAAGGCATAAAAATTGGAAAAGAAGAACTTAAATTATCACTATTTGCAGATGACATGATCCTATACCTAGAAGACCCAAAAGGGTCTACAAAGAAACTACTAGAACTAATAAATGAATTCAGCAAAGTGGCAGGATATAAAATCAACACGCATAAATCAAAGGCATTTCTGTATATCAGCGACAAAACTTCTGAAACGAAAATGAGGAAAAACACTCCATTCACGATATCCTCAAAAAAAATAAAATACTTGGGAATTAACCTAACAAAAGAGGTGAAAGATTTATATAATGAAAACTACAGAACCCTAAAGAGAGAAGTTGATGAAGATCTTAGAAGATGGGAAAACATACCCTGTTCATGGATAGGCAGAACTAACATCATCAAAATGGAGATATTACCAAAAGTTCTCTATAGGTTTAATGCAATGCCAATCAAAATCCCAACGGCATATCTTGTAGAAATTGACAAAGCAATCATGAAATTCATATGGAAAAATAAAAGACCCAGAATAGCAAAAGCAATTCTAAACAGGAAGTGTGAATCAGGTGGTATAGCGATACCAGATTTCAAACTATATTACAGAGCAATAGTGACAAAAACAGCATGGTACTGGTACCAAAACAGGCGGGCGGACCAATGGTTTAGAATAGAGGACATAGAGACTACCACAAAGTTACAACTATCTTATATTTGATAAAGGGGCTAAAAGCATGCAATGGAGGAAGGATAGCATCTTCAACAAATGGTGTTGGGAAAACTGGAAATCCATATGCAACAAAATGAAACTGAATCCCTTTCTCTCGCCATGCACAAAAGTTAACTCAAAATGGATCAAGGAACTTGATATCAAACCAGAGACTCTGCGTCTGATAGAAGAAAAAGTTGGCTCCGAGCTACAGATTGTGGGGTCGGGCTCCAAATTCCTTAATAGGACACCCATAGCACAAGAGTTAACAACAAGAATCAACAAATGGGACTTAATTAAACTTAAAAGTTTTTTCTCAGCAAGAGAAACAATAAGAGAGGTAAATAGGGAGCCTACATCCTGGGAACAAATCTTTACTCCTCACACTTCAGATAGAGCCCTAATATCCAGAGTATACAAAGAACTCAAAAAATTAGACAATAAGATAACAAATAACCCAATCAACAAATGGGCCAAGGACCTGAACAGACACTTCTCAGAGGAGGATATACAATCAATCAACAAGCACATGAAAAAATGCTCAGCATCGCTAGCAGTCAGAGAAATGCAAATCAAAACCACCCTAAGATACCATTTCACTCCAGTAAGATTGGCAGCCACTATGAAGTCAAACAACAACAAGTGCTGGAGAGGTTGTGGAGAAAAGGGTACACTTGTACATTGCTGGTGGGACCGCAAATTGGTGCGGCCAATTTGGAAAGCAGTTTGGAGATTCCTGGGAAAGATGGGAATGGAACCACCATTTGACCCTGCTATTGCCCTTCTTGGACTATTCCCTGAAGACCTTAAAAGAGCATGCTACAGGGATACTGCCACATCGATGTTCATAGCAGCACAATTCAGAATTGCTAGACTGTGGAACCAACCCAGATGCCCATCAGTAGATGAATGGATAAAAAAAATGTGGCATCTATACACAATGGAGTACTATGCAGCAATAAAAAATGACAAAATCATAGAATTTGCAGGGAAATGGATGGCACTAGAGCAGATTATGCTTAGTGAAGCTAGCCAAGCCCTAAAAAAAAATGCCAAATGTCTTCTTTGATATAATGAGAGCAAATATAAACAGAGCAGGGAGGAAGAGTAGGAAGAAAAGAGTAACATTAATCAGTGACATGAGATGGGAGGGAAAGGGAGAGATGAGGAAAATTGCATGGAAATGAAGGGAGACCCTCATTGCTATACAAAATTACATATAAGAGGTTGGGAGGGGAATGGGAAAATAAACAAGGAGAGAAATGAATTACAGTAGATGGGGTAGAGAGAGAAGATGGGAGGGGAGGGGAGGGGGGATAGTAGGGGATAGGAAAGGTAGCAGAATACAACAATTACTAATAGGGCATTATGTAAAATTGTGGATGTGTAACCGACGTGATTCTGCAATCTGCATTTGGGGTAAAATTGGGAGTTTATAACCTACTTCAATCTAATGTGTGAAATATGATATGTCAAGAGCTTTGTAATGTTGTGAACAACCAATAAAAAATAATAAAATTAACAAATAAACAAACAAACAAAAAAAAGAGTCAGTTGATTTTTGACAAAAGTACTAGGACCATTAAATGGACAAAGAATAATCTCTTCAATAAATGATGCTAACAATAATGTTATTATACAAAAATTAATTCAAACTGGATAAAAGAGCTAAATCTAAGACTCAATACCATAAAACTCTTTCAAAGAAAACAGAGAAAAATCTCCATATGACAACAAAAGTACAGGCAACTAAAGAAAAAATTACTTTAGCAGTCAGGGAAATGCAAATCAAAACTAGAAAGATATATCCCTCTACAGTTAAAATGGCAGACATCAATAATAAAAAATAATACTGGATAGGATATGAGGGAAAAGAAACACTTTTTATACTGTTTATGGGATTATAAATTTGTAAAGCCACTATGGAAATCAGTATGGAGGTTCCTCAAATGACTCAGAATGAAACCACCATGGTCTAGCTATACCACACTTGGTATTTATCCTGAATAATTAATATAATCATATTTATATATTTTATATATCATATTTATATACTTACATATATATGTATATATTTATTATATATTTATTAAAATAATATTTATATATTTATCCTGAATAATTAAAATCATCATACAAAAGTGATAATGCAGCACAGTTCACAAGGTCTAAATTATGGAACCATCCTAGGTGTCTGTCAGTAGATGAATGGATAAAGAAAATATGGTATATATACAAAATTAAGTTTTATTCAGCCATGAAAAAGAATATGTCATGTACAGGGAAACAGATAGAACAAAAGAAGCCAAACTCAGAAAGTCAAGGGTTGTATGTTTTCTCTCATTTGTGAAAGTTTGACTGGAAAAAGGGAAAGAAAGGAGAGCAGGGCAGGGATCTCATGAAAATAGAAGGGAGATCAGCAGAGAAGAGGAAAGGGAACAGGGGAGGCAGGAGTGGAGAGAAAGGGAAAATACTGGAGAACAATACTAACAAAAGTATGTTGTTTTATTATGTGCACGTACAAATATGTAACAAAGGATCCAACAATTATAGCCAATGATAATGCACCAATAAAGAACTGAATAAGGAAAAAAAGCAGGTTCATTGAACTTCAGCATAATTAAAAATTTTTTTGTATGTCAAAAGTCACTACTGAGAGAGTTAAAGCATAATACACAGAAATGGGAGAAAAGATTTGAAATTCACATATCTGATCAAGGTGTACTACTCATGCTTTATAAAGAATCACTACAACTCAACAACAGACAAAAAAATCCCAAATTTAAAAAGGGGAATAATTTGAACAGACATTTCTCCATAGAAGATATACAAATGACCAACAGGCACATGATAAGATGTTAATAATTATTAGGAAAATGCAAATCAAAATCATAATGAGATAGCACTTCGAATATACAAAGCAATCATGATAATAATAATAATAATGGTGATTAAAACAAGTATTGGGAGGAATAAAAGGAAGTTTTCAGTTGCCATTTGGAATGTAAAATGATGTAGCTGCTCAGGAAACAAAAATTATAGATATACCATATGACCCAGCAACTGTTTTCCTCCCCTCCCTGTGTACATGCACACACACGGCACATAGTCATATAGTAGAAATAATTCAAGTGGACGTCAACAGAGGAATGGTTTTGAAAAATGTGTTACTTATATACAACAGATTATTTAGTCCGAAAAAGGAATGGAACTCTGATACGTGCTATAACATGAATGAACCTTGAAAACAATATGCCAAGTGAAAGAAGCCAGGCACAACATATGTGGCGTCACTTTTATGAGACATCTGGTAAAGGCAAATTCATCAAGAGAGCAAGTAGATTAGAGATTACCAGGGCTGGATGGGCAAGAAAAATGAGGAATTACTATTTCACTGGTACAGAGTTCATTTGGGGTGATGAAAATATTTTGGAAACAGAGGTGATAGCTACACAACAATGTGAATGAAATTAACACGGCTGAATTGTACACTAAAAATAGGTATAATGACAAGTTTTACATGATATGACACTTTGCTATGAAATGTATATTTAATTAAACATAAATTTAGTAAAACTATCATTTTAAATAATTTAAATATAAATTTAATTATTTATACAGTTAAATAAAAATTTAAATATTCATTAAAATTTATATAACACACTACCATATAAAAAGTTCAGGGGGACTAAACATTTACAAAGTTTGAAGAAATTTTCCAAGTGTTCTTCATTTCTGAAGGAAACAATGCATTTAGTTCCTCCATATTATATCCATCTTTGAAAATACTACTATTTGGGCCTTTATGCTACCAAATGCTTCAGTAGACCTCAGCTTCCTCTTCCACAAAACGAAACAGCAGCAATAATAGAGCTTCTTAAGTCCTTCCAGCTCTCAATAGCCCATGGTTCAACTCAGCTTAGGAGCAACTAGTGGGGGATGTACCTCAGTGGTAGACTACTTTTCTAGCATGCATGAAGCCCCACATTCAGTCCCCAATACCTAAAAAAAGAAAAGGCAAGGCCAATGTGGATATAGTACTTAACTAAGGGTCTAAATAAACGGTAATGAAATACAAACTACTGCAAAATAACTGTTTAATGTTTAACAGCATAAGAAAAGACCTTTACCAAATGCCCTCTCTAATTGGCCCCCTGGTCTCTACAGGCCCATGAAATACACAGTTGCATTTAATTCAGCACCCTTGTCGGGACAGTTAAACACAGTGAGGACAGTCTTTCCTCCCTGTTTCAGGTCTCTGAATGTCCCCTTCTCACTGAGGCCTTCCTGACGACCTGACTTGTAACCGTTAACCTCCCCGTCAGTCAATACTCCAAATCTCCTTTCTCTGCCTTCTTTTGAAAATATCACCTTATACAACTGTTCAGATTTCTTTTATTTATTGTTTATCATCAGACTTCCTACTAGCCTGGGAAGTCACAAGAGGAGTATCTCTGCTTGTTTTAATCACTGTGGCATCCTGAGTAGCTAGACCAGAACTGGCACATAAAAAGTGGTCAGTAAATATTTACATAGAAATGACAAAATGACATGGAAAGTTTCAAGACTTTACTATTTTTAGTTCACCTGCTTTGTTTAAATGAATTATATTATGAAGATTTCATATTTAAAATGAAGTTCTCAATATAAACAGTGATTTTTAAAAAAATTCATTCTACTGTTACCAAAGATAGGTACTTAATCATTTTGTGTGGTTTTTTGGGGGTGGCTCTGCTAAGATAAGTATTAGGTTAAATTTGTGATTTGTACTTTTGTTTATTTAGTTTTTTTATGTGGTGTTGGGGATCCAACCCAGTGTCTCATGCATGTTAAGCAAGTACTCTACCACTGAGCCACAACCCCAACCCAAACAGTAATTTTGATACTGTATCTGTGAGAGATTTTTATCTGTCATACTATATGGTGATATTTTAATGGAAGTGAGTCAATTATACACACACACACACACACACACACACACACACACACAAACATTTGAGGTGGGGTTCTCACTACATTGCTTAGGGCGGCATCAAAATTCTGGGCTCAAGTCTCCCAAGTAGCTGGGGCTATACGCACATGCCACATGCCTGACCAGAAATTTTAGAGATGCCATTTCTGAAAACACACCTCAGAAAGGAGAAAAGTGGAACACAAAAAAAGAAACAAGAGAAAAAACTGAATACCCTCCTCATCCGCCCCTTCCTTCTGGCTTTCCACTCAGCTGGGCTGCACTGTACAGAATGCACCAACAGGCCCAGGTCAAAGCTTCCTGAGGGCTGGGACCCATCACCCATCTGCTTTAATATTTCACCTTTATATTTTATTTTCTTTCTCAGTGGCTGGATTATGGAAAGGTAAACAGACCCTGCATCCTGCGGGGTTTCCTCATAAATTGCTTTCTTATAATACCAAGGGTCAAGTGAAAAGTTTATTACACATTGAAAAAAAAGCTTTCATATTATATTAAGTATATTTTTCTTCCTCATCAAAAGGGTCTGATTTCTAGGAATTATTCAACTTAATAAACTGACGTGTTCCCCAAATAATTGTTATATGTAACCCTGAAACAACCTATTAGCATTCACATATTTTATGGAACTCCATCAATTAATTACAGGGCATTTCACCTAGATGATTTTGATTTCCAGCCTCATGATGATCTTGTGGGACTGTCAGGCTAACATTCATCTATATTTAATAGACATTGAGATTGAAATCTCTGTGTTTTGACTTCCAGTATACACATCCTGTGACTGTTTCCTCAGATTCATGCTTAAACATTAACTTAGTCTATGTGTGGATTATTTCAAAACACCAGAAAGCTCCATTTATTTTTTTAATATGGCAGTCCCCCAAAACACAGGCAGAACATCCTTTCTGATGTGTGGATGCTAACCAACAACAAAGGAGGGGGAGATAGAGTTTACTGGATTAGACAAAGGGGAATGAAGGGAAGGGAGAGGGGATAGGATAAGAATAGGAAAGGCAGTAGAATGAATCAGAAAACAACTTTCTTATCCTCATATATAAATATATGACCAATATAAAACCACATCACCTACAACCATAACAGTGGGATCCTAACTGGAACAAGTTACACTTATTCTATGTATATATTTCAAAATATACTCTATTATGTGTAAAAATATAATATTTTTTTATTTTTCCTTTTTATTAGTGCATTATAATTTTGCATAAAGGTGAGATTCATTATGCCATATTTGTATATGCACATAATTTGATTAATGTCATTCCCCAGCATCTTCTCTAATCCTCATCTCTTCCTTCCCCTGATCTGCTTGTTCTATTCTACCGACCTCCCTTCTATTATAATTATTATCATCATTTTAATTAGTGCACAATTATATATATATATATGTGTGTGTGTGTGTGTGTGTGTTCATTGTGGTATATTTGTACACAGACATAACGTAATTTGGTGGATTTTGCTCCTCGGTACTCCTGTACCCAACCTTCTCTCTCTTTTTCTATACCTTTCCTCTACTCCATTGGTCCCCTGTCTATTTTCATGCAATCTCCCCTGTTTTAAGAAAATCTCTCTCTAGTTTCCACAAATGAGAGAAAACCTTCCACTCTTCACTTTGAGCTTATTTCATTTAGCATGATATTCTCCAGTTCCATCCATTTAGCAGCAAATGACATAATTTCATTCTTCTTTATGGCTGAATAAAACTCAACTGTATATATGTACAACATTTTCTTTATCCATTCATCTGTTGACAAGCAACTAGGCTGGTTCCATAACTTGGCTATTGTGAATTGAGCTGCTATAAACACCAGTATGCATGTTAACACTACAGTACGCTGATTTTAGTTCTTTTGAATAAATACCAAGGAGTGAGAGGACTGGGTCACATAGTGGTCCATTCCTAGTCTTTTGAGGAATCTTGTCAATACTGCTTTTCAAAGTGGTTGTACTAATTTGTAATCCCACCAATAATATATAAGTATACATTTCCCCTTAACCCCAAAGCTCCATTTATATCTGCACATTTTCTAATTATTTAATTTCCAGTTGACTTTATCATATTTCATGAAAGTTAGTAAAATGACTTGCATAAGGAGGGGATGAAATGTGTCCACAGACTTCTCTTCTGAATTCTGGGCTTAGTCACTCCAGAAACATCTTTCTCACTTGGTTTTACCATAAAATACACAGACTTACTGAGTGAACAGATAGACTAGCATTAAATACTAGCACTGGGCAAAAGCTTCCACTTCCCTTGATCATTAATTATGATAATCACACAGTAATAAGAGTACCACAGTACCCCAGTGAAAGGCTGCACATCTGAAGGAGGCCTAAAAAAGTCCAGAAAAGCTACATAAATTCTGATTTCTTCTCTTCTTGCCATGGACTAGAGTTCAAACTCCTACTTTCTAGCTACAATTCTTTTTCATGTTTTCACTAGTGTGTTACAATGACACATAATACCTGGGTTAATTTTGACATAATCATACATAAATGGAATATAATTTGCTCCATTTTAATCCCCAATACTTCTTTCCCTCCCCTCTTCCCACCCCCATACCCCTTCCTCTATTCTACGGGTCTTCTTTCTACTCACTATTATCTTTTAATTGGTGATTTTATAGATACACATAATGGTAGAATTCACTGTGGTATATTCATATATGTACCAGTAGCAATTTCTGAACTGTTTCCTTAGAGACTTGCCACTGGATGATTGACTTTTCAAGCTAAGCGCAAAGATCGATCTCCTGCCTAAAAAATTTCTCTAGTTGTATATATCTTTGGACCCACACACTTCTGTCAATAAGTCCTTCACACGATACAAAGGCAGACCTTTCTTTTAAAAGAAGTTTTCCATGGTATGGAGCAGACTGTGGATTAGATTCTATAGGCTGTGACAACTGTGATCCTTAATACAATCTGAGCTAGAATGCATTCTAATCAACTTGTAGAAAAGAAACTTTGAACATTCACTTAAAAAGCTCTCTTTGAGGACTGGGGTCATGGTTGAGTGGTAGAATGCTTGCCTATCATGTGTGAGGCACTGGGTTCGATCCTCAGCACCACATATAAATAAGCAAATAAATAAATAAAATAAAGATCCATCAACAACTAATAAAAATATATTTTTTTAAAAAGCTCTCTTTGAACCATCCCCTTCCTTCCTGGATCCTAGAGTTTAGGTTTCTGCAGTTTAAGAAAACAACATTTTTGGAAGCTTATGCTCATCAACAGTAGCCTGGAATAATATTCATGTATATATTCACAGCACATTACCAAATTCAGAATTTCACACAATTGCAATAAATCACACCTAATCTAGAATCCATATTTAAGTTTTGTCAGTTGTCTCCAGACCCGACTTTATAGCTTTTATGGGACGCAAATGCTTCCCTGAAGGTCCACACACATCTTACACTTCATTGCCCAGACTGGATTGTTTGGGCACCCAGATTTAAAGAATGTGAGGAACATGATAGGATGGCTCCTCTAACACTGAATTACAAACACAGTCATGGACAAATGGGGCTGGGCATGGCTCTGGGGTCAGCCGACCAACAGCTGCCAAGAGCTAGGTCAGGATGTGCAGCTCCCAGAGCCGAGGCCCTGAGGGATGCAGACTTGCAGAGCAGAGAGAGACCTGCAAGCACAGAAGAGCATATGTGGTAAGTGCCATGTGACAGAAAGGAGGCTTTGTGGGGCTCCAGAGGAAGAAGGGCCACATAAGAGTGCCTCAAGAAGGAATTGGGAAGATGAGTCAGGAGTGGTCTTAAGTGATGAAGAGTTTTAAAATACAAAGGTCTTCCAACAAGACCAGAAGAGTAAAAGTAAACATGTGGAGGTAGAAACAAAAAAAAAGAAGGTGAGCTGATGAAACCGTCTAGATACAGGGTAATTCAGATCCTTCAGAAAACATGGAGGAAATGGTGATGGCCTGCTTAGTGCTTACCACTTATTAAGAATCAAAGGCTAAATATATTCACATGCACATAATTAACCAAAGACTCACACCCTACTTCTTATGCATGGATATAACCTCCAAATAGAATATTTATCTTTCTCCCTTTTCTCTCAAATTTCAATCTAAGATCCTAGACAAAAGAATTAAGTATTGTTAAGTAAAACCTTGCAAATAACTATTTTAATTTCAGTTTATTTAACAGTTTAATACGTTTGGACATTCTCTATTTTTTAGATAGAAGCTATTTTTGTTTGATTTTTAATTGGTTGTGTTTTATTTGTAATGCATTGAATTATATGTGGTGCTTCATAATCATATGTGATGCTCCCCCAAATTGGCAGGTGAGATTTTTTAAAAATGGAATCATATTTTAAGTACTCTAAGATAATCACTAATTAATCACTTCCAACTAAATGTGAGCTCTTCACATGCCCATTTTCATAAGGAAGTAACATCCATGAGGAAACACTGTCCGGCACTATAAAGCCATCAGTGCTGAGAAATGTCTTCATTTATTTCAGAGGTATCATTAGGTTTCCTTAGTAAAAATGCACCACAGTCAGAAAGGTGACTAGAATCAAGCCAGTTCACTCTGGGAAAAAGAAGTGTTCCAGGATGTAGAGACTAGAGATGCAAGAGATTCAGTTAATTCCCAAGCTCAAGATATTGGGTCACCTAGACCCCTGGAGGCATGCCTGTGGATGGCAGGTCAGATACCACAGCCTCTGCTTACTCTGATTTCATTTCCACAAAACAGATTTATAGAATCAGCTCCAACTTGAATCATCTGGCCCAGCCTTTTGCTGACCAATGAAAATAAAATGTAAGATAATAAATAAAATGAAATGTGCCAGGGGAAAACACAGTGGCTGATGTACTTGAATAAGATTATCCATCCATCTATCTATCCATCCATCTCCCCCCTTCCCTCCCTCTCCCTCTCCTTCTCTCTCTCTCTCTCTCTCTCTCTCTCTCTCTCTCTCTCTCTGAAGGAGGGGTAGAAGAAGGAAGAGGAGGAGGGAGGGAGAAGAAAAGAGAAAGGGTGTGTGCATGTGTGTGTGTGCATGTGTGTGTGTGTGTGTGTATTAGGAGAATCTTTATTCCTTTCTCAGTGTGGAAAACATGAAAACCCACTAATGTACTTTTTAACATTTTAACCCATTGCTAAAATTTCTGAAGTACTGTTATATGCATGTATGTCCTTGTGTTAAAACCCAGCAATAATTGTTTCTTTTATATGTCAATTAGAAAAAAATGCCTTCTAAAATAAGTTAATTGTGCTCTATTTTTTGTCACACCCTTATAATTTTTTTAACCAGAGAAGGAACTTAATTTAGAGTAAGTAATGCCACTGTCATTTAAATATATGAATGATAAAAGGAATGTCAGCTGTTCTAATTCTATAATTCCCAAGTAATGACAATTAATGAAACACTCTTTACTAGTGGGAGTTGTTTTAAGCAGTAGATAAAGGAGTCACTGAGCCTTTTAAGATTTATTCCCATAACCAAATTGCACCTCTCTTCATCATTATCCAAAATATAATTAAAAGATGACATTTAAAAACAAACCTTAAAAATATTAAACTACATCCTACTCCCCATGGAAAACTAACTGAGAAACAACATTCGCCTTCCACTTGAAGCTGAGAGGAGTTTCGGAGACAGCCTCACCTCTGCCTCTGCCTCAAGTGCTGCTGCAGCCTCCCCAGAGCATCAAAATGGCTTGTCAATATGAGAAACGATGGATAAAATTATCAATGAATGTTATTGGATAGATATTCATTGTGTTGTTTCACTGCTGTAGAAATATTCTTTGACCTTTCCAAAAGAAAATGAATCAATAGGAGTATTTTGTAAAGACTTCTGTTTCCTCCCATGGTCCACTCCAGCATTCTAAAATGCGTTGTTATATATGGTGCTCCTCCTGTGAGACCATCTGCTTCAGCACTCTCTATACAGGAGAAAAGGCATCCTGCAGGGTCAGCCCAAACACCAAATTCAGTGGCCTCCACAACTCCTTGGCTAAGGCCAAGTTAATGAACAACAAGCAAAATTTCTGAGCAAAAGCCAAACAGCTTGATCCAATCTATTCCCAAATATCTTAACACCAAGTAACAAGAAATTTCTTGGCAAACTCTGTGAACCTCTTTTCCCTCCTTATTTTTAAAACATAATGCACTGATTTCTGTACCTTTCATCAACACTCACCTTTTTTTTTTTTTTGGTTCTTTTTAAAGAACTTAACTCTCTAACAGAGTGTTTGTTACCAGAGGGAGCATCCCTTACAAAGCCAAAGTAATCAGGAGTTGATAGAAACAATGTGGACAATATGACCCTTGAATTAATTCTCCAGGGCCTGAGTCACTTAGTTGTATGCAACTATTCACAATAAAACCTGAAAATACAAGGAATGCCCACACACAGTCTTAAAGATGCATTTCACATTCACTCTGTAATTAAATGTGTAGGCGCAAAGCCAGCAATGTTACAAAATATTAGCTAGTATTCTGGCTTCCCAATATAAGAAAGCCAAAGATATAAAAGGAATTTAACTGTAATAATAACTAATGTATTAATAATAACTAATGTTTTAAAATACACCAAATGAATTTTTTCTATCAATATTTTGTCTACATCAACTCAGTTTTATGGGTGGAATTATGCTGAGTGAAAAAAGTCCATCCTAAAAGGCTACATATTGTGTAGTTTCATTTCTATAACATCTTGAAATAGCAGTTTTAGAAATGAAGAACAGATTAGTAACTGTTAGGTAGAGCTGATAGGGGGAGGGGTGGCCATGCTCATAAAGAGAAGGATCCTGTGGTGAAGGAACTGCTGTGAATCCTGACATTAGAGGTGAATGCATAAGCCTGCATGTGATAAAACACTAGAGAACTAAACACACACACACACACACACACACACACACACACACACACACACAGAATTCCAGCAAAACTGGGTAAAGTCTTAAGATCTTATAAGTCATAAGATCAATGAATTAGATCAATGTCAACAACCTGGTGTGACATGGTCCTCTATTTTTGCGAGTTATTACCACTGCAAAACTACCCCATCCCATCATGGTGTCTGGTAAGACTCCTAACAAGGAGAATTGAGAAATTCATTCTCCAGGGCCTGAGGCTTGCAACCCGTCTGGCAAAGAGCTGTTAGAGCACTGCACATGCTTCTTTCCTTCCTCCTTTTCATCAGTTTCCCCTTCCTATTAAACACAACTCAGATTTTGACCAACTATTCTTTCTACATCCATGAATTACTAATGTATTATAAATGAGCAGTTTTAAATTTGATAAATGGTATTGACTAGATTCCTAACTGAAAGAGATTTTTCTGTCTTTTTCCCAATGTATAAATTAGCTCCCCTCCTTTCTGGACATTTCTGACTCTCAGAACTGAACTCAGAAGAGAGGATGGGCAGGGAGAACCTCCATTTTTCAAATCAGAGTAGCACCTCTCTAAAGGGCAAGAGAACTCTCTTATAGAAAGCTCTGCTTCCTGGGAAGAACATGGAGGCTGAGCAGAGATACAGTTCTGGGTAAGCAGAGGGCAGGTATTAAAGCCATTCCTTTTCTAGAAATTTCCCAAGCAAAGGAGGAGCAATCCAAAAGGATTGTTTGGTGACTGTTCCTTCTTCTCAGAAACCTCAGGCCAGCGAAAGAAAGTCACTGTCCACTGACCAAGGCTCATTTTCTTACTGAAAGAAAAACTAGGCTTTAAGTAAGCTAACAAGTTTTCTATCCTATAAGCACAAGTATACAGTTAGATTAATCATAAACTATTAGCCTGTCTAAAGAGTAGACAGGCCAACAAAACTGACTAGTTGCTAAAAACATTTACTAGCTGGTAACCTAGGAGAGTTATTTAATCTCTGATTTAACCGCCCCATCTCAAAGTGAAGATGAGTAACACTACCTACTTGGTAAAGCTATTGTGAACCCTAAATGAGTAATTAATTACAAGGAAATGGTATAAGAGAAGGTCTGGGACAAAGGAAGGATTATAATGGTGCCTATAATATAATTAAATAGTTCTGGGTAGCCAGGTATGTCATAATCCCAGCGACTCAGGAGGCTGACAGGAGGATCAAAAGTTCAAGGTCAACATGGGCATTTTAGTAAGACCCTGTCTCAAAATAAAATTTAAAAAGGGCTGCAGATAGAACTCAGAGGCAGAATGCTCCTAGATTCAATCCTCTCCACCATGAAACAAAGATACAAAAACACCAGTTTGGGATAGATAGAAACTGACAGAGTAGACCTGAATAAGCTGTACTGAATTTGTCTCTGACTTCTCATTGTAAACAAAGAGTTCACCTCATACAATAATAAGCCCTCTCATGCTCACACAGCTCCTTCTCTTCAGTGTGAGGGTTTCGAGGATTCTCGGTGGCTTCCTCTCCCCATGAAACCAAGGGCTCCTCACTGCCTCCTAGCAGTGGTCTGCGCTCATTTGTCCTCCCCATAGTCTCTCCTGCATGTGCCCTTCTGTCCTTGAAACGCACGCACACCCTCTTCCCCCATCCTCCTCTCCTGGTCTCCCTGCTCCAATGTCACAGTTGTGGGGTGCTCTGAAGTCTTTTCTTTCTGTGGGTATCACTGACCTTTCAAAAGACATGAATATGAAGTAGAGTGTTAAATGGATTTTTTCCTATTGTCAGAGGAGGTCCAAACAGCTAAGAAAAACAATTGTGGGATTATGTACACTAGTCAGCTTTTTACCACAGTAAAAAAAAAAAGGCTGTCAGGCACAGTGGTGTGATCCTGTGATGCCAGCTACTCAGAAGGCTGAGGCAGGAGGACCAGCAAGTGCAAGGCCAGCCTCAGCAACTTAGTAAGACTCTGCCCCAAAATTAAATAAAAAGTACTAAGGATGTAACTAAGTGGTAGAGCACTTGTGTAGCAAGTGCAAGGGCTTAGGTTCAATTTGCAGCATCACAAAAATAGAGAGGGTGGTAGGAAGAGGACAAGGAGGTGGGGAAGGAGGAGAAGGAGAAAGAGAAAATACATATTTAAAGACTTATTTTCCTTAAGGTTTTAGAGGTTTCAGTCCATGAATGATTGGCCCAATGCTTGAGCCAATGGAAAGACAACATATGATGGTGGGATGCATAGTGGAGAAAAACCACTCACCTCATGGTCATGAAGCAAAACAGAGGGAGGAAGGGGCTGGAGCCCCACAACCCTTAAAGGGCATACCCCCACATACCCTTCCATAAGCCCCCCCCCCAAGGTCTCACCACCTCCCAGGGCATCACCCTGGAATCAAACCTATTAACACATGGGCCTCGGGGGCAAGACAAACCTAACAACATGCTGAGACAGTGGGCCCAGGGGGCAGGTTACCCACCTTCATGCTGGATGAGTAAAAGATGAAACTTCACTGGGTTCTTGAAATGGCCCCACTGAGGAGTCATTATTAGATAACTATCTTTCCCTCCCTTCTCGCTGCCCCATCAAACAAGTGGGTGTCTATGGAGCCATCTAGAGAACTTGGCATGGGTCTCCGTGGATTGTAGAGACTGCTCCTTATCCACACTTAAAAAATTCTAACGGCCCACAATGCAATGGAAAAGTCAATCACAGCAGGGCTGAAAAAGAGTTTACACTGCCTAACAGGAGTCTTGTTCATTTGTTGTAGCCCAGGAGTCTTGAACAGGAGTCTTGTTCATTTGTTGGGCACTTGCATAGAAAGTAGCTGTGTGAGTTGACACAAAAAATGTCCTATCCAAGAGGTGTCCTGCAGTGGATGAGCTGAGCCCAGCCCAAAGAGCCTACAGGAAGAACTCTGTACAGAGACCCCGTGTGGGACAAACCACCAGCCATACTGGACACCACATTCCTGGGCCTTGAAAAGTTACCACTGGGGCTGGGGATGTGGCTCAAGCGGTAGCGCGCTCGCCTGGCATGCGTGCGGCCCGGGTTCGATTCTCAGCACCACATACCAACAAAGATGTTGTGTCCACCGAGAACTAAAAAATAAATATTAAAAATTCTCTCTCTCTCTCTCTCTCTCTCTCTCTCTCGCTCTCTCTCTCCCTCTCTCACTCTATCTTTAAAAAAAAAAAAAAAAAAAAGAAAAGAAAAGTTACCACTGGGCAATCTCCAAGGAATCCACAAAACCACTCCCAGAGGAAAAAAATGACAAAAGAAAGCAATGGTATCTGGATATCAGTCATACCTAGAAGTCACTATGCCAGATTCCAACTTTACTTTGTGCCCCTTGCCTCACTTCTCTTCTACCCAATGAACTCTCTTAAACCCTGGCTCCCTGCTCCACCTGACTGCACTTCCAGTGTCCACACCTGGGCCCAGTTCTGAGTCAAGGGAGGCAAAGAAGCTTTAAATCGAATGGAAGAGGGAGGCTTTGCCATTACACTGGACTGTATCTGAAAATGGCCAGGGAAGCCCCAGGATCCCTTGAGTTGTGGATGAGGAAGACTTTGACAGAACTTGTTGAAGACAATGGTGTGAAAAATAAAATTATTCTACCTCCACTGGGTCCAGTTCACTGAGTGCAATGGTTATCAATGTGCTTCACTTTAACCTTCCCTTCCCCAGGCCTCATCCCAAATGGCAGCAATCAGTTCCTTCTTCTGTTCTGCCTCCTCTGCCTTTGAGTCTTGCCTCTCAGCCCACTCCATGCCACTTGGCAACAAATAAAGGCTTGGAATATTTAAGTGTTTTTCTGCTGGCCCAAATTAGAAGCACATGATAAACTGAGTAGAAATGATGAGGGGAGGAAAAGGAAATGAAGAATGGGGGTTAAATGGGTCCCATTTCTCTGTTCTTACTCTTTTTTTTCTAATGTTAAATCTTGCCAAAAATTCATCCATTTACTCAAGAAAATAGTTCACTCTTTCCAAGCAAGTCCATGGATATGGAATATAAGAGGGAAAGCAGATGGAGGGGGGATTTAAAAGGACATTGGAATGGAGTTAGATAAAAATAAGTTATCAGTTGGCAAAGCCAAAAACACATTTCCGCCAGTCTGAATACATGAAACTTCTGAAACAAAATGTGTTAATCAGGCCAACCAAATTGGTGGAGTTTAATCTGTGGAACAATGATGCATATCATTCCTTTTCATCAACAAACTTTGTCAAATCATACTTATGCCAGTAATAATAATCTACTATGTGAAAACCAGACCCTGCTTCATTCTCCCCTTCCTGAGACAAAGGCAGCTGTATGTCCCAACTGCTCTTGCAAGTAGCCTCAGGCCATAGCACTGTTGTCTTATTATCAGGATCTAAGCAGACAGGATGTGAGCCTCTCTCAGACCTGTCCCTTGGAGACCCTCTTTATCTCCTTTCTCTTACTTTGGGGACCTGGAGGCCAAATGCTCCAGATGTTGTGAGCATGGGTGGAGAATACCACACAGGTCACCCCCTTTCAACGAATTAAGTCACTTCAATTTCAAGGTGAGTATCTGCTAGCACAGGAACAGCCTAACCTATCCTGACTATTAATCAGCCATTTCATTGTGGTACATTAGAACCTTGGATCATGAAGAATTGCATAAGCTCTGAATGGTACCAAGCTCTTAAGATAAATGCCACTTTATCTTGTCTTATGCAAATAATTTTTGCTAACTTACTGTAAACTGTTTAAACTGTTGTGGAGATTTGAGAGACTCAACCACTTATAAATAGTTATTAAAAAGATGTCTCTCAACTGTGAAATGGTTCAATAAGCAAGAATTAGGACAAAACAAAAGAAATCCCTCAATGACTAAAACTGTGCTCTGAAACAGATTATCCAGGGAGGTTGTGCAATCATGAGTTTGGAAAGGATCTATAATCAAGGCTGATAATCACCCACCCTTGTCTGGATCACAATTTTAGTTGTGATCAAGTGACAGGTTACTTAGTTCTTTGCCTAATCAGGGCTCTTGGGTCTTGGTCAGAATACCCAAAGAGCTTTACTAGCTTTACAAGTCTTTGTTAAAGCTGTGGTTTTCTGTTACAGGAAGAAAATAAAGGGGATTCTGGTATGCATTCATCTGTAACAGCTACTTAGTGTACTATGTATGGCAACACTGCCCAAGACATAAGGGTACGACAGAGAACAAAGAGACCTCACCTTTCCATTCATAAATTCATGGTCAAGTAGCTTCAGCATTATCCCCACATTTACTTTTTCTGGTAGGCAAGGCCAATATCATATATTGAACATTGCTTCTCAACTTCATGTCAACTGCCAACTGTTACTCTGAATACCAAATGTTACCAAATGTCAATGCACAGACAACTTCCCACTGCCTGTTAGCACAAAACCCAAGTCTTACACAACAGCCCCAAAGAAATCATCTGGATCTTCTTCAAGCCTCTAGGTCTCAGTCGTTTCAGAAATTAGTATCTTAAAAGTTAAAAAAGAGAAAAAAGCAAATAAAAAACCAAAACTAATTTAAAAGGGAAAGTAAGGATATCTGAAAATGCCTACAAATATGTGATCAAGCTTCTAAGATCCAGAGCTTATTTTTAGCAAGGTTTTATCAGAAAAGAGACAGGTACAGGATCATTACTCTTATTGTTAAATAACCCCTGTCAAAAGAAGCCTACCCTGGTTCCTGTGGAGGTAGCAGCCAAATCCATCATTGGGTGACCAATCAAATACCAACAGGATATTCAAAATATTCTGACTCACTAACATACATTCAGACATGTTGATATTCTCTTATCTTCAATTTTAATAAATTTATCGTGAACCTGAATCAACCTTATTTCCTTTGGGGGCTCTATTTCTTAACCTCCACATGACATCTATTCTTAAAAACTCCAAGGGCAATTTGAAAAGTATGGCTCCATCATTTTTAACTCATCCGATTAGCAAATGTTTCAGTTTGACAGTGAAAAATATTGGCAAGAAGGTAGCCTTTCATAAATTGCCACCAGGGGCAAGAACGGATGCATGGCAGGCGGCAGCAGTATTGGCACCTTCTTTTGGAAAGCTGTGAACTAGGTGTCTATTATAATATGCTCTATACTTTTGTGGAATGCCTTGACATTTTTTAAAATGAGCCCTACAAAGGCAGGGGTGACAGGTCACTTACTTCACATGCTGCCAAATACAAATAACTAACTATGTAAGTTCAGTCTAAGAAAGCAAGACCTGTTAGCATTTTGCCAGGGCTAATGCCCAGTCACTGGCAGCTTTGAACAGCATGTGACTATTTCCAGCCAGAGTAAAAATCAAAACAGCAAGAATGCCACCAGCTGTAACTAATCTCTTTTTAAACCTACAAGTAATAACATTAACATACATATATTTTTTTCTTCTTTTATTTTTTGGGGGGGTACAGGGATTGAATCCCCCTAGGGCTCTCTACCACTGAGCTAAACACCCAGCTACCCCTCATTTCACTTCCCTTCTAAACAATCTTCTTGAAAGAGCAGCCTATGCGCAGTGTTGCACATTCTCAGCTTCTATTCACTCCTGAGTACAAATAAATTTAATTACAATCTGGCTTCTACCATACCATTCTATTGAAATATTGTTAAAATCCCTTAGCCAAAACAAAGTTGCCTCTAAGAGCCTATCTCATAGCTAGTTTGTTGCTTCTGATAACTGACAGCTCTACTCCTTTGGTTTGGCATAGACAAGCTATAGCTCATGTAGAAATGCTAACTAATTTCTTTTGTTTATTCAAGGATAAAACCAACTAACTATCTATTCATAGCTTTGGAAAAATTGTCCCCTCATGATTTTTGGATACGGAATTCTGGTTATTAATGCACCATATCAAATGTTATATTTTAGACATAAAATTTGATGTTTCTCAGGCAATCATTTTAATTTTATGTTTCTTACACAATGTTCTCTCTGAGTAATCATGTAGAATCCCATTGTTCTCACCACTACCTGACCACTTCCAAATATATTTATCTAGCTCTGACCTCTTTCCAGAGATTCAGATTCATCTCCCCTAATTCTCTTGAATGTGCCATACCAACATTCCCAAAGGGGAGCTCAGTTTTCTTCCCCAGTGCATAACCTGCTTCTCCAGAACTCACATCTGTATACCGGTCACCCAATGGTCACCTTTAACTCTTTTTTCTCCAGAGTTCAACTCCACATCACCATGGTGCCACTGCTGTTCTGCAACCCTTCATATTCGTTCCCTGGATACTGTATTAGCTTTCAGACCAATATATCTCAGCCTCCATTCCAGGACTTCAAACACCATCATCCATACAGCCCAGAGCTAACTAAAATGCAAATCTGACCCCACCACTCTGAGACCAACCTGCTTGGAGGACAACTCCCCAAACTGTCCTGATTTCTGCCACCCTCTGTACCATCAGCTCCTACGATATCTTCCCTTACAAGTTACATTCTGGCATGGCCCAGTCAAGCAAAAATAGAATGCGAGTCATACATATATTTTAAATTTCTACTAAAAATGGGTGAAATTGAATTTTTTTCTTTTTTTGCCATTTATATTACTCATTTTATTTAAGTACATACTTTGTGTGTATTGAAATTAATTCTTAATAAATTTTATTAGCCCTAATCTAAAATATTCATTTCACTATGAAATCAATATGAAAATTACAAATGAGATAGCTTACATTCTTTTTTAAACTAATTTGAAATACGTTGTGTATTTTTATTTTAAAAGTATCAATTTAAACAAGCCCTATTTAAAGTGCTTCACAGGCACTGTGGCTGGTGGCTTCAGGGCTGGCAGTAAGCTCTAACAACAGTGCTAGATGCGTCTCTCTGTATACTGTGCTCTTTTATGCCTTTGTTCTTTTTTTCAAACTTGCTCAATTTCATCCTTGGAGATTCAGATTCAGATTCAGCTTAGTCAGTGCTTCTGACCTCCAAGATGTGTCCAACCATGCTTGTGCATACTGCCACCATCGTACCTCCCAGAGCACAAAGAATTTGTCCGTCTAGATATATCTCCAATGCTAGAATTCTAGTTTATCCAGAACAAAATCACATCAGAATTACTCATATTTGTACCAAAAGCATCTTGCAAACTCCTGTGCACAGCAGCAAATAAACCTTTGCTCAAAAGGATCAGGGTAGCACATGCACCACTGAAATCAGAGTTCTATGTTTAATTTTCGAATTCCTAAGTGAAATTTGATATCCTTGGTTAATCAAAGAATGTAAAGTTCTATATAAACATACACGGTCCTTTTATAGGTTCTGTTTCAAGGCAGAGCCTACGTACAGACACATTTTGTACCTATGGTTACAGCCTGAGTAAAATAAAGAGATGCAAATTTTGGAGTTATAAGGCATCTTAGACATGATCTAGTTATACACATGAGGAGAAAACAGGGGAAACAGTTTAAGTGATGAATAACTGATTTACAAAATTAGTGAACATGGAATAGATCATAACGAGGTGCCCAAGTTCCCACAGCTTTCATCACACTGTTCTGTTTCGATGGTTGTGTCAACTATATATGTTAATTAAATAACAAAATGAATCCATTTTAAAATTAGAGAAAACATTTTTTCTTGTTATTTTTGCTGTCAACCCCTTCCAAAATAGCATGGCAGAGAAAGTATTGCCCAGCAAATATTCCCGGAGCTACACTCTGTGATACTCCTAGAGTTACATGGGGCCAAATGACTAGTTCTAGCCAATGAAATATATGTAAAGTGACATGTGTCACTTCTGGGATGAGGCACAAAGCTGATGTGATACTTCCATGCTTCTCCTCTTTGGTCCCAGTACCAGGACTCTGATGTCACTGTCACAAACTACAAGAGACCTGCTAAGCTGACTTGCCAAATGGAGATCTTGTTCCTTGCTTACTTATCTACCATTTACAAGAACAAGATAAACTTTTGTTGTGCTACATATCTGAGATCTTGAAGGTGTTATTTTTTCCTATTGAAGCAGCTCATGCTTAATTACCCATACTAACATAGACAGCAAACTAAATTATATACATAAGGCTGTGCATCTCCAAATGGAGTACTGTGCCAAATGTAATTATTATGACTCAAGTTATGAAATACAAACCCACTTTAAAATATTGTCCACACTACTTTTAAGTTAAAATTGCATGCTGACCTATACATTAAATTTAAGCTGTCCCAGGTGAAAAATCTGGTTAAAGACTTAAACTGTAAATGTAGAAAACATGGATAAAATCATATGCTGAGTCAGGTTTTGAAAATTGGTAATACCCCCATGACATGGATATACCTTGCCACTGTCTCAATGTAGGACTTAAGAGTTTCTTTCCACATGAAGGTTTCACTCTATGAGAAATTCCTATTGCCAAGAGCATCAAGGAATTTTAAATAGGCTCCATTTATCATCTATGAGTAGCACTGCTACAGTACCCTATTTCTGAAACTACAAAAGTTTCTGTTATTGTTGTCAGATGTACCTCTATAAGTTTTGCTAATTGCAAAGTATTTCCCTACCTATACATACATCACAATACATGTAATATATTAACTAAAAACCACAGATGCCATTTTGGGGAGGATCAAGGATGTACACTTTTAATCCCATGACCAAAGAAACAGAGATGTCACTATAAAATGGCATTGGAACATTTGGAAAGAGTTAGAATTGGTGTCAATTTTAGTGAAAATATTCTTCACCAGATAGAGCTGCTCACAGCAACAGGGATTTTGCAAACTGATTGCATGATTACTTTGTGTTTCAGTAAGAATACTTTTAGGCAACTATGGGATGAATTCTCTGAGCCCAAAATGTCCAAAATTAAAATGCACATTGAAAAACTTTCAGCCATTTAGAACAGATTTTTTAATAGATATTTAGACTTTTAAGTGTGGCCAACCCTCCCTAAATAATGGAATCAACTATGCAATTCCTGATTACTATTACAGAATGTGCAAGACAAGGCTCCCCACATCGCTGAGACAATCAAGAATTTTGTTTTTTTAATGTTCCTCTAAAGTACATCTCCTTCCATTAAAAATGTGTACTTGGTAGAAAAGAACTTCACTATAACTTATACAAGTCATTTTAACTAGATGACTGGCAGACAGCTTGTGCTTCCTTTAAGGGTTCAAATAATTGTGAATTTGCCACACACAGAATTGTTTTAAAAAGCACAACATACCTGGGACATTCCATGATTTACTTTATCTTATATTTTTTTCCTGTCCTGATTTTTAAATTAATTTTCTACTTTCTTTATTGTACATTCCTGCAAGTACTCTCATATTCTGTGTACCACAGAAAAACACTAACAATCAATGAAGGGGATAAAACAACACTTTAAAAAAAGTCTAAATATTTTTCTTTCCAAAAAATCTAAAAGGTGTCCCATAAATGATTTTTTTTTTCATTATCTCTTAGAATTTGCAATGTGTATAAGCCTTCTGTATGCTGGAAACCTGATAAGACCCTTACCGGAGGCTAAGTTCTGCCTTAGACAGCAGCAAACCCCAAGGACCTAGTGTTCATTTTTAAGGCTGGAGGCTGCTAAAGAGACTGGCAAGCAAAACTGCTTAATAAACAGTAGTTACTATAACGATCTCAACCCATTGCCTCCCTAGATACACAGAAGAGATTCTGGAACAGAAGGCCAAGAGGCAAAGCCAGAGTGGAGAGGAGGTGGATGTAGCTAGCACCCACAGTGGAAAAACAGGGCCCCTGGGTAGAGTTTCAGTTGTATACAAACATACTGCAAGCTTCTACTCCATCTTGCCTCGCTAACTTCAACCTTGGCTGAAGATCACCTCCTGGGGGAGGCCCTCCATGACCTTCTGGATTAGAATGAATTCCCTCACCAGTGCTTCCTCGAACTTTGCACCACTCTTTTTGTAAAATTCAAGTACTTACTCAACAACATCTCCTCTGTGTCAGGCACTGTTCCAGGGAAGTAATGTGAACACAACACAAACAAAAGTCTACTCCTTTCCTCAGAGGTCTCCAGTCTAAGCTGAGGATCTCACTGTTCACCCAGATGCCCGGAATCTCTCACCCCTCACTTTAAATGAGAATTAAGTCTTACTCATTTTGAACTCAGAATTCCCTAACCAATGCTTAGTACTGTCTCCCTCCCCATCCAGGAAAATTCTCCAAAACCTCTGATATTCTCCAGTCTCCACCCAGCCTACATACCTACAATTAGACCTCCAGGAATGAAAATGGTATCATGGCGGCTACTTGCATAAAACCGGCCTCTGATCCCTTACCAGCATGTCTAATGATGGCACATGGGCCTATGTTTTCTACCTGGTGTCCATATGTACCCTACACTTCTGTCATACTGAATTATTTGCAGTTCCTCACATAATTCTACTTTTTATGCCCACCACTGATACCTACCATGGTTCCTAACACCTACTATGTGCCTAATAAATATGTGTTGCTTTAAAAAATGAACAAATGAAGGTATTTCTTTTTCTATTTTCTATGCCTTCTACTTCAATTTATCGTTATCTACAATTGTCAATGTCCTCAACACATTTGCATCCCAAATGCCTGCCTACCACACTATATGTAACCCAGGAAATACCAAATAATGTTTCAGAATAAATGGATGGACAAATAACTGAAAAACAAATTATCTACCTTAGCTGAGGACACAAAAATATAAGTAGGTAGAAAGCAACCATTTGCTTCTTCATGAAGAAGCCCAAAAGCATTTTTTTAGTTTTCTTAAGAATATAAACTGCACAGGTACTAAGGGGTAAAAATCAGAATAAATTACCACAGTGAACCATGGAGGGGACATGCCCTTCTTGTTTCATTTTGCTTTTTAATTTGGCTGATATTGATTGAGGTAGCATAAAGCTAGCACCACGTAATAGAAAAAGAATTGCCCTGGGAGTCAGAGGACCCAGAGTACATTCTAGTACTAGTTTTTGCCCTAATTAGCTGTGTGACCTGGATCCAACTGTATCAGAAACCAACATACTTCATGGACCTCCTCCTACTTACATGAGCAATTGAGGACCACCCCCCCCCTTCACCTTGGAATTTTTTTTTTTTTTTTTTTGCTTTAGTTGGGTTTCACCTCTTTAAACTCAAAAGAATCCTGACTTACATCCCATTCTTCTCTCAGAGTGCTGACTAACATTATTATGGTCTCCTATGTGTGCATGATGTGTGGAGAAACCTCAAATGCCGTAGATGTGTATATTTTGATTATAGCAAAGAACTTGGCTGAAGTCTCTATAATACACTCACAAAAGGAAAAGAGCACTGAGTTTTTCACTAAGATGGATTTGAAACCTGTGGAAACTTGATGGAGCTAAAACTTATGTCATCCTATAGGCACCTGCCTAAATCTGCCCCTATTCTATTCAGGTCTCAGCCAGCACTTGGAGAAATAAAGATGTGTTTATCAGACTTCTAGATCTCTAAAAAAAAAAAGATAGGAAAATAGTTAATAGATGCATGAGTGAAGACTTAATGCCCTGACTAAAGAGGATGAGTTTAATAACAAAGACAGACAAAAGGTCCATTTAGAGGCACAGGCCTCAGAAATGATCCTTACCCTATTTCCCCCCGAAATACACTTAAGAAAATTAGGTAGCTCGAGAAATGGCAATCTTTCTGTTTTTATTTTTGGTTTTTATGGCTTATAATGAAGTTTCTTGTCTATGTGTGTATTTTTATTCTGCTTTGTGGGTAGGGTATTATTTCTGAATTGTAACTGTTCCTACAGTTCTTTGGGAAAGTTGCCCATTTGTGATTAATTAGCTTTTTGATTATTTTGTATTTAAGAGTCTTGAGGCCTTGAGGCGTGTACACCTAAAAATTAAAATTTATTAACATTACCAAAATGAAATCAAAATGATTTTATGTAACTATGATTTATATTTATTTGGGAAGTTATTTAAAAATAGTATACTTTATAGGTAATTTCTCATCAGCACACCCTGCTCTCTGCTCATTTTCACCTACAGGGAAATTTCAATATTTCTCAAATCCCTTCTCATGTACAAAATCTTCATCTTGGTGTCTATTTATCCTTCTGCTTATTGCTTCTGTCTCTCTACCTTCCTTCTTATTTGCTGGTTAGACTGAAAGTCTAGTCAATTTGGGACAGGACTACATGTCACTTGTATTGCCTGGCTTCTCATTTTCCTGCTGTGTCCTCAGTGATGGGACCCTCAGTCCCCTCAGTGCCCAGGGAGCAGCTGTGGCTCTGACTCTCATGCCCTCTGTAGCCCTGATGAGCAAGAGGGAGGAGGAGAGCTCATCTTGGATTCTAGCCTCAATGGCGAGCTCCAGCTCTGCGTATCACAAAGCCCTGCAGACAGAGGGGTCACTGGACACGGGCCCAGCCAAATGAAAAGCAGCTCATCTGTCATCTGCCTTTTGTGAGTTGTGCTCCCCAGCAGTGAATCCCACAAAGGAAAAGAGGGTTGTGGTGGAGCTTAGGGACAATACTTGGAACCCATTCTTCTGTGCTGTGAAACTACACGCTTTGTTTCCTCATTCACACGTTCATTTGCTCAGTTGGAAACACTGATTAGTGTGCTAGGCCCTCTACTTGGCACAGGGATTATGACGGCAAAGGTTCTGTATGAAGCTCAATGTCCCTTCAGGCATGTAAGAGCATATATGTGTCCATGATGTGCAAGGCCCCTGGACACACTGCATGGGGTCTTTGGGAGCATAAAGACTAAGAGGAAAGGTAGGTCATACTTGGCAAAACAAAGGGGGAGAAATTTCTGCACTCTACAGCTGGGACAGAATTTGCTGGAAGGAAGCTGGACAAGATGATGTCCTGCAGCAAGAAGGTAAAGAAACCTAGTGGAGGTCACTCAGTGACCACCTAACTTATCTGCCATCAGCAAAGCCAGGATGATAATGTTTTACTCTATAGAAAGTCACTGGATCACCAAAAAAAAAAAAAAAAAAAAAAAGTATGATTATCACCAGAAAATATGTCAGATATGAGGCCAAATCTTTCCAAAAGAAAAGGGAGCAGTAGGCACTGCAGCAGTCAAAGATATGACCTTATCCAGCTGGCCTGGTAGCTTGGCTGCCGCCCAGCCACCTCTCTTCCATGTCATTCATTAAGGAAGGAAGATGAGTTCCTCTCAAGGAGGAAAGTCCAAACCCATAGAACAATCCCTTAAGCTAATGTTACCAGAAAGTCACCTTAATACACCAAAGGATTTCCATTCAGACAAAGACACATTGAGGAAATTTCCAGATGCTGTTAGCTCTGTTACCAAAGATAAAGAAACCATCTGATATGGAGAGTGGGAAGCAAAAGATCTCTGTACTGATGTTAAAGTCACACGTTCTTAAACTTCAGTATCATTTCTGCATGTATACATCTGAATTACTTATTTCTAATCATCTTCTTTATCTCTGCTAATTAATCAGATTTCTATAACATGATATAGCTTTGCAAGGAGAAAACACAGAAAACAGCAAACCAAGCCAAAGAAAGAAAACCCCAATGCTAGTCTTTTTTCATAAAAATCTTTTTGATTATTGCCCCTTCTTCTTGTTATGTGTCTGGATGAAGATCTCTTTAATCTCCAGGCCAACACTAACAGGCTTCACCAAATATAAAGCTGAAATTACACTTACCACCACGACACAGGGCTCCACATTAAATTAGAAAACAAAATTGGGGGAGACATAATGTATTCTGAGTAAAGGAAAAAAAAAACCAGAAACCATGTGTATATATAAAAGCATAAAGGGATATACATATGTTAAGTGTTGGGACATACAGATGCTGTGTAAGTGGGAGAGCTCCCCAGTAACCTGTTTTTTAAAACGGTTAACACACTCCAACAGTTACTCACAGAAAGAAACTGCCCACGTTCTGAGCAGACCACAGTCCTGATGTTCTATCTGGCCTCCCATGGCTCTCCCATCCACCCTCAAGCTTAACTTATCCTGACATCCTTTTCTCACTCACTATTTACACCCTGAAAAAGTAATTCGCTCAGAAGAGACTGGGACTTCACGCCTTCCCTAGTAAGGTCCCATTTCCTCTGCACCAGCATCCTCCGAGTCTGTCCCTCATTCTCTGAGCTGCAGGGAGATTGTAAAACCCTGGGCCCATTCTGTTCTACCATGATCAGCTCATTTCCCCATTGTGCTTGCGGGGGTTTCTGGGTGACATTTCGTCAGCTGCATAATATAAGTGAGGAGCCATTTATCAGACAGAGGCCCAGCTGAAGGCCCCAGTGGGACACTGTGGAGTCCCATACTGGTGACAGCTCAAGCAGCTGGAACTGATAATGCCTGATGCTTATCAGCTCCAGAAGAAAGTGGGCATGGTGATTTGGGTTGGGGATAAAATAAAAGTTTGGTTATGCAATTACCAGTCTCTACCTAATGTCCACTTCTATTCCTCAGGGTCAAAGTATTTTTCCATCCCTGCGAACGGGGTTGGCACACCATGCCCATTCCTGTATGTGTCGTCCACAGCTTTCACACACACTGCCATGGCAGAGCTGAGTAGCACTGACTGCTGTACTGGACCACAAAGACTGTCCCACAAAGCTGAAAATATTTATTGTCTGTTCCTTTACAGAAACTGTTAGCTGGCCCCGGCCTTACATTTATCACTGAACAACTGTCATTTCTTTTCCCACAAAGTCACAGATTCTCAATGTCCCTCGTTTCCAATGACAGTACTACTGTGGAAAGTTCTCCACCACGATGCAGGGGCACACATCCTGCTCAATCCACTCTGTGTCTGCCTGCCTTCACTTAGAGTCTTCTCAAACCTATGAGTGAGAATTTACATGCTCTCTCTAGCAACTAAAGCCAATTTCTTAATTCTAGGATGCTTCATTCCGACTCTGTCTCTCTCTGCCCTTGGCCCCATCTGGCTGGTGCCCTCACCTCTGCTCACACCTCAAGTTCCCTCCGCTGCTGCCCTGCTTTTCCCGCTCCCCTGCCCTGCCCCAGCCCAGCCGGGCTCCACATCCACAGATCCCCTCTGTTACTCTCCACATTCTGCCAAGCACTCATCCTTCATCAACCATTTCTTACTAGATTATCTGTTCACCTTACAGATTCCAATGTTGACAAAAATAAATTAGGAAGACTACAAGAGCAATTCTGCTGAGGGGAATTCATTTTCAAGCTGATCCCTTCTTAGATGCAGTATCCAAAACTATATTAGATCTCCACACGAGGACCACCTTCTCTCCAGGCAAAGGCTCTGTCGCGGTACACACTGCATTTGTGCTTTATATCACAGACTCAACAGTGTTCAAGATACTTCACATTTCAAAGAGTTAATTAGTCTCTACTGGAACATGTGATATATATTACAGTGCCAGGTAATTAGAGAAACTACAAAAGTAACTAATTGTGGGGTATAAACACATACAGTACTTTAGTAAAACCTAATAACTTGTTTAATTTCCAAATCTGTGTATGGAAATCCAGAGATCCTAATCACTTTGGTAGCCAAACTCACTGCACTGGGGAAGAAAAAAATAATTATTCTTTACAGAGGGGCATATACTCTGGACCCAGACACCAATCTGGATGGTGAGGTCTTAACAGACTGCACATTTGTAGATGAACTTCTGTACATGGAACAAAATAACAAAACCTTGCTGTAAAATGCCTAAGAAACTAGGGGTTGGAGAGGAATTCTGCCCCCCTACTTTCCACTTTGCCTTTGCTGTCTCTTTGGTCTTCTCGCCAGGTGCCATCATGGTCTGCCAGCCTCCCCCTGCAGTCTGACCCGTCACCCAGGAGGCATTGGCTGCTGTACTGGACCACTGAAAATGAGCCTCATAAGCATGTGTTACAATCTCTACCTCTCCTGAAAGCTTTTATCATTGACAATTAATACCTCTGCCCTCCCCTTTTCTATTAAAATACTGTGAGTCCCAGCCTTCTACCCCAGCCTGTCAATTACTCACATCTGGAAACTTTCACTTTTAAAGCTTTTGCAAGCATGAAGGACTAAAAATTAATAGGTGAAAGGAGATGGAAAAATAAGCTACCAACTCATTCTCAACCATTATAAGTCAAAAGGCGCTAAATGTCAGACTTTGGAAGAAAAAAAAAATGAGCTTTCACTTTAGGGACAGGCACAACCTATATAGGAATGATTCCTCAAACCCCAAATGGTTTGTGAGCATAAAAAATTAAGTCGTGTATTCAAGTCCTGGTAAATGTTAGCCAACAGGAACACATGGAACAATGGGGAAGCTAGTCAGACAAGGCAGAGTTAAGTAACTGCAATTGTCCACCGAGGTGTTAATGTGTTAGGAGCCATCTATTTTATGCTGCCAAATTCTGAAACCTCTGTCTTTGAAAGGCTGTGAGCACTGTATTCACAGAGAAGGCAGGTGGCAGGAAGGGGTTGGAGAGGTTAGGTGTTCCTGTGAATCAGTTTTTAGAAAGATCTGAAACCCCAGACAGCAGTATATATGCACTCAAATGTGCAAGACTGGAAAAAAGTCATCCTGTGTTGGAAAATCAAAGCCCTTTACAGTACACACACATCTAAGAAAGGGGACAGTCTTTAAATATATAGTTAGCCTTTTAGCCTCTCTCTGTGGAAAACTCTGGATCGCCAAGAACAACATTGAAGATTTATTGTCATAGTCAGATGTCCCCTGTAATCTTATTGTTCATGAACTTTCAGAGTGACTTTCCATCTAGCTGTTTTCAGAAATGCCTAAATGATCAACCACTGTAGCACAAGACTTTTCTTGACAATAACCATGTCTGTTAGCTAAATCTGCTTCGTTCTCCCAAAGCAGATCCTTATTCGGCCCAAAGCATCATAAATATTGGTATAAACATTTTAAACACTATTGAGGAGGGTAATAAACACTGGGAATCCCAGGCAGTGGAGGGAGATGCTAGCAATCAACCAGGGAAGCTTATTTGCTGATCCCAACAAAAACATAAAGATAGAAAAGTAGCAGAACAGAAAACAGAAAACAGCAGTTGTTAAGATTGTTCCCACACCAGGGCTTGGCTGGACTGGTTGCCTCCAGACCCCCCACACGCTAGCTGTCCATCTGAATGTTGCATGGATTGGACCAACAGCAGGACATTTTCCAAGTTTGAGGGTCTAAAATCAGGTGAGTTTAAGGTTGGACTTGTGGTGGGGTGAACTGCTTTGTACTGGCCTGTGTTTCCATTTATAGAAAAAGGTCAAGGAGAGTGACTTGTTTCATCTTTTACCTTGCCCCACTGGGAGGAGTTAGTTACTGGATGGGTCCATATTTCTGCATGAGGTGGGAGATGCCCTATTAAAAAAAAACCTCAAACAACAGAAAGCCTGTTTTTATCCCCATGCTGTCTACCTTGCACAAATGAGGGATATGTCTTTTTTCCATGTTTCCCTTAGGTGGTCAGAAGAGGAGGGGACAGTGTTATGGAAAGTGACAGCAGACCCCTTGGTTGGAGATGTAAATCCACAAGGTCCAATCAGTTTAGGAGAAATAAAATTCACATTCTCTTTCCTTCACTTACTTCCATGGGTCTGTCTTAATTTCCTTTAATACAAAACACTCCTCTGGTTGTAAAGGACAGCAAGTAGAATCAAATTTTCAATAGAAATGTTAAATTATTATACAGCTGTTTAGGTGACTGGTGGAATGGAAGGGAAACTTCATGAAAAATTCCATCCAGGAAATGAAACACATGCTGCCTCTCACTCCAGAATCCTTTTCTTCTCCCTGCCTGCAGACTGGCTATTCCTGCTTCCAAGTCCAAAGATGATATACAAATGACATCAACTGCTCTCAGTTATATCTAATCGCTTCAGACACAGAAGGAAAACAGCACTATTTCATGACTTAAATCCAAAACTCCTGGGCAAAAATTATGATTGCCCCAGCCTGGATCAGGGTCCCAATCCTAGAGAGTCAATCAATGGTCTAGGATGGAGTGGAGATAATCAATTAAGGAATGGGGGTCATGATGCAGAGAAATAGTGAAGGTATGACCAGACTTTGAATACAAGTCTGGGATGATGGGAAAGTGAACCCCCAGGGAATGAGTTTCCAGGCTACCAAATTCTCTATGGTCTGATCTCAACTCTTTTAATTGTGACTTATCATGACGCTAAAGACTCACCAAAACTATCAATGAATAAAATACCCACATAATTTATTGTTCAAACTCAGACAATTTTGAGTGTGAATGTGCGACAAATAACTAAAATTATATTACTTTTTAAAATATTTTCTTACCAACTAGCAAACTGGTTCTCCTATCTTGACTCTGAAGAATCATTTTATTCAGAAACTATTTTTTAAAACCCATTCTAAAAAAAGTCTACATAAATTAAAGCAAAATAGAGTTTCTTTGACTACATTAATTTTATAAACATTTAAAAGTAATGTAGAAAATAATTGGTCTTGGCATATACTTATTTATATTGATCAGCTTTATAACTCTGTCTTTAATTTAGTCCCTAGTATTTTGCTAAAAGTATATGTTTATAAAATAATCTTGTTGGTTTTAACTTTTGTCATGACACTGCTTATAATCTTTGTTAAAATTACATTTGGAGCAATTTGAAATTATTGATACTTTTGAAAGGATTTTCTGTTAAGACCACATTATTTTCATTTTTTGAAAACACCTGAGAGTTTGATATGCTGAAAAACAGTCCTGCCATATGGAAAAAATTCATGATTCTATTTTTTTACTGAAATGCATAAGTATTTCAGCCCCGGGAATTTTTAAAGAAACATCTTTTTTGCTTCCATTCAGAATACAGGTCTTAAACAAATGCTTTAACAAGAATAAGCTCTTCATATAAATTGTCTATGATTCTTCTCAATGTCTTACCAAATTTGGATGGTGTAATATATAACCTTCTCAATTTTAATCCACTGTGCTTCAGAATAAAATCTATCCAATTAAATAAAGATGTTACAATAAAAAATATCTTTCTATACTGTGGCTATTCTAAAGCAGAATTATGGAATTTTGGAATTAAACTTGGTACACCTATCACTGGATCCTTGTCATATTATTGGCTGCTTCTGTGATGATATATCACCATTCATTCAGGTTTGCAGCTTTTGTTTTTAATCATTGCAATGCTCTAAAAAGCTATCTTTGCTAAAGTTTTGGGTACTTCAGTAATGGAATATGCTGGCTTAAGATCTCCAACTGATTTTTTTTTGGGGGGGAAAAAAGCCAAAATTTACTCATACACTCAATAACATTGCAGGAGAGCCAGAGTGAGATGCAAAGGAGTTTTTCAGTTTGACACATTTCTGAACTTCACTGATGTCAGGCAGCAGGGAAAGCAAGCATGTTCTTGCATACTGAGGCACTTCTCTGTATTCAGCTTCAGCCCTGTCACAACAATTGTGTAATTAAATTACTCTATGTAGATATGTAAATATTTTTCAGTTCTTACAACTAATGATCCTAATTCTAGTGGTACAACATTATAGCTTATTTGATGTAATTATGAGTTATATATATAGTACATATTATAAAATATATCTTCATAAATTTATTTTATATTAAATTTACATCTTATATCATAAAACATTTAATATTTTACTCAACTAATATATTTTTTAAATGTTAATTATATGTCTTAATCATAAAAAGTATACCCCAGGAGATATTTTTCTTAATTTAGTAAGAAGTTTGTCTTCAATAAAACACTTGCTTCCACAAAAAAGTTTGTATATTGTTGAAAAACAGTTCAATCATAAATGTTTACCTTTTTTTACTATTTTTACAATCATGGGTACAATAATGTTGATTGTGTTATGTCTGACAGAATGAACTTCCAAAAGTTTTCCTTTGATCCTATGAATTAAATGGAAAAAATGAAAAAAAATTAAAATTAATTTAAATAATTTTCTAATTGAAAGCAACTAAGATGATCAGAATAGAAAATTTGTACTATTGCTTAACTGTGTGCATAGTTCTTTTGCTTATGGAGCTGAAATAGGGATTTAGGATAAAGAGAGAGAAATACTGTATCTGAAAGGAAATGCCCACAAGTCACTGAGATGCAGAAAGCACAACTGTAAATCTTGAGCAACATGCCCTTGGCCGGTGCCCTTGTAAAATGAGGGTAATATGCAAATGCATGGAAAACTGACACAAAATTGTGCAACACCACCCTGGCTCCACCTCTAGTCCAGTCCATAACACAACCCTTCTGTAAATATTGGACCCTTAGCCCAAGTCAAGTGGGCTTCTCACTCTTGAGATGGCCTACAATTTCCCTTAAATGTGCATCTACCTTCCTAAATAAAGATCAGTCTATGCCTATGTCTGGCTCCTGCCGAAATTCTTTTCCATCATGATGCCAAGAACCCCACTGGTCCTAAGCTGAGCTCCCCCTCTCCAAAAAGAAAAAGTAAACTTGGAATGCAATTATTTCATCTATATGAAAAGCAATTATTAAAAAACAATACTTAGTTTATAGCACCACAATTCACAATAGCCAAATTATGTAACCAGTACAGATGCTTGTCAATAGGTGAATGGACAGAGAAAACAAGTATACATATACATATACACAATGGAGTTTTACTCAGCCATAAAGAAGAATGAAATTATGGCATCTGCTGAGAAATAGATGGAACTAGAGAACATCATGCCTAGTGAAATAAGTCAGATTCAGAAAGGTCAACAGTTGAATGTTTTATCTGGTATGTGGAAGTTACAGCAAAATTAGGGGAAAAGTGGGAAGGAGTGAATCTCATAAAGATATAGGGAAGATCAGTATAGTAGGAGACTGAGCGGGAGGGTGGGAGGATGTGACAGGCGAGAAAACATGGAATAAATTTAACAAAATCATGCTGTGTGTGCATAAAAATATACCAAAGCAAATTCCACCTTTATGTATACCTATAAAGCAACAATCATAAAGAAATAAGTGGATAAATAGATAAATAAATAAATGAAAGGATACCAATGGAGGAAGGAGAATGGAAGAAGAGAGAAGGGGAGAAAAACTGGAGCCACTGGGTGTGAAATGGAGTAAATAAAATTCGGTGCATATATGATTTTGTGAAAACAAACCCCACATACTGTACCAACAAAAGACAAAAATAAAGAGTATTTTATGGGGGAAAACAACACTTAGAAATGTTGCAATATGAAAAAAACCTTCATATTTGGGAATGTTGAGATAGGTGCTAATTATTCTTCAACAGATTTATTTTCTTTGGAAACATGGTCAGTGGTACTACTCTGGCGGTTGTGTGAACAGGAAATGTTGAAAGGTTACATATTTAATATCAACTTTCTTAAGATAAACAATAATTCATTTTTCTTTAGAAAGGTACTCTTGGGGAAGGATAATTGATACCAACAGGGTTTATTAAAAATAAAAAAAATTACCAAAAAATAAAACAAATGAATAGCTTTAGATGTATACCCTACAAAATGTGACAAACCCCCATAGCAAGAGCAGGTCAACTGTGTGTGGAAAGCTACAGCCTCTCCTGCAGAGCTGCTTGCCCTTTCTCATACGTATTTCAACCTGTGATTTGTTATAATTCTCAGGTTCACAGCCTATTGAAGGCCAGGATATCCTTCCAGTGGCTAGGATACCCTGGAAGGTCAGGAAGGGCTCATGGCACAGCTGGCTGATGGCTGGAAGGGGTGGCTATATCAAACACTTCTCCCACACCGACTGGATGAAGGATGTTAACTGCCCCAGCTCTGGTGTTTCACCATACTCTGCTTTATTTGGGGCACCTGCATGCTACCACTCAAGGAGGCAGTGGTTCAACAGCACCCCGAAAGCTTTGGGGAAAGAGGAAAGTTATTGCTGTGCAGATTTAGATTTCACTGCACATACATCTGTAGTGAAGGTCTATCAAGCCCACTTGACTTATTTATAATAATGAAATTAGTAACAATGATACTTTACTTTATGGAAGGGGAGGGCAGGGGATATGGGGATAGGAAAGACAGTAGAATGAAAGAGACATTTTTACTGTATGTATATATGTGACTGTATGAGCAATATGATTCTGCAACATGTACACTTAGAAAAATGAGAAATTATATTCCATCTATGTATGATATTTCAAAGTGCATAAATGCATTCTACTGCATTAAAACAAATTATAAATAAATAAATATATATGAGAAATCCAAGAATCCAAGGCAGTGCTAACTTTGAAGGAATAAAGTCTTTAACTGGGATTTGGCAGTGTGGTCACTCACCCTATCAGTTAATAACACTGCTAGGAGAACATAATAAACATAGTTAAAGATCACCCTGGGCTCACCAGCTACTAGGCATATGCCAAGAGCTTTATAAGCTCTATCTTTTTCATTGCCTCCAGTGAGCACATCTATAAAATAGGTATTATTTCCTCAGTAGACTTACTTAGTCCTTTGGTGTTCTCCAGTACAAACGTGAGATTCTGAATGCTATTACTCAAACTCCTTAAGGTTTAGCTGGGCGTGGTGGTGTACACCTGTAATTCCAGTGACTCAGAAGGCTGAGGGAGGAGGACCTTGGGTACAAGGCCAGCCTCAGCAATTTAGTGAGGACCTAAGGAATTTAACAAGATCCTGTCTCAAATTAAAAAATTAAAAAGGGCTGGTGGGAATGTAGTTCACTGGTAAAGTGTCTCTGGGTTCAGTCCCTTTACCAAGGGGAAAGACGTCCTTGAGGTTTAAATATTAAAATGCCAAGTACCATATTCATTGGTGTCATATTCAGCCATTGTTCTGGTCTTCCCAGACATCCCAACCCCTTCTTTTCATAAGGGCAGCCCAGTTTCTTTGAGCGATCTAACTTTATGTTTGTTAAAAAGCAGGTTCCCTGCTTCCTATTCCCCACTTTCCTCCAAAAGAACAAGGCCAAACCAATCATTTCTCTCTCAGGGATCTGGATCTTGAATGAAATGTCACAAAGACAGAAAACATTCAGTTTCAAGTCATTCCTATGGCACCACCTTGAAGTGACTGTCCCAGAAAAACAGAACTATCCTGGTTCTCATTTTTTCTGAGGCCGAATGATTCAACTCCTTCACCAGTTCTCTGAATTACTCAGTATGCTTTTAATCCACTTCCTCCCTTTTTAAGTTTTCCACAGCTGGGTTTCCAAGGCTTACAACCAAAGCACCCCGACTCCTTCATAACCCAGGTCTGTCTGGCTCCAGAGTCCGTGCCCTTAAACATGGCAATCAGGTGTCTTCCTTAGCCATGCTCTGGGTCCAGACAGGCCTCTACCTCACCTAACTCTAATGGAAAAAACACTGGAGGACCAGTGTAGACCACAGGGCAGACCTCTCCTCCACAAACCTCCATCAGAAGCCCCAGTCTTTGTCCCATCCTCCCCTGGTTCATCTGCCTTGACTTCCTTTAGGTTATGCAGGAGAGATACCTTCCTCCTCTTAGACTACACTTTGCCTCAACAGACTCTCAGGCAGCTATTAGCAGCCTTGAGAAAAGCAGCATTTCTGTGAATATTTTCCCCGTCTCCATGTCAGCCTTTTTCTCAAGATGCTGAAGAAAACGTGGTACCCAAGTTACCAGAATTTCTCACTCTACCACACACACTTTTCCAAGCTAGAGAAAATAAAGTTTCCTGGGGAGAGAAAGAGGGAGAGAACACAAGTGAATAACAGAGAACTGGATCAGATACTATACAAGCTTCTTAAACAATGTCAAGGGGCAAAACTGCTGATGCAAAGAACCAGGTAAAAATTATATCTTCATAAAACAACACATTTGCAAGGATACTGGCCCTAGAACTGCTACATCAGCTTGGTACAACTGGCATTTGCTTCTGCCAACATTCTGGATGCCCCTTATGTTAATTTATGCATAAGGAAGAGAGAAGTTACTGAAAAGGACGCAATCATACAGGGAAAGTTGAATACCAACACTGAACGAGCAGGAAATGTAGGCCATTGCTGTACCCAAAGTTTAAGTAGTTAGTGGCTACCATTTGAGTCAGATTTAGTTTTAAAAAGTAAAAGAGTAACATATGATCTCATCAAAGATGTTCTGGCACACAGCACTGGATAAGTGGCTTTGTATCAGTTTTCTATTTCTGCATGCAATGACATTAACAAGGCAAAGGGAAGCGAACTGGGAGAAAATGATCCCACAGCTTAAACTACAGCACACAGTGAGAACTCTGTGGGCAACTTCAGTGAACTCTGAATTTTGCAAATGAATACAAAGAAAAGCAGCAATCATCAGCCATCAAACTATTAACTGACTCATTTCATGGATGAACCTGGTGAGGCCCAGAGAGAATAAATAACTTGTACCAAGGTCACAGACCCACTTAGCAGTAGATCCAAGATTAAAAATCTGACTCATCCTCACCATTCTTCTTTTTTACCATGCTGCAAGAATTGATGCATGTTCTTGGGCTGAAGGACACTGAAGTGCAGTCTTCATCTCATGAAGTAAAGACGCGATGGGACTCCCTATAAAATCACCAAGGACATACCACACTGCTGACTTGCTTCCCTTCTTGCCACTCCCCAAACACTTCACTCTGACAAAAGGTGTTTGTTCAAAGCTCCTGGGTTCCTTGAGGTACACTTTGGCAGACTGAGGCTAGAGAACTGCCAATGAAAAGTGGGATGCAGCCTTAATGGATGTAGGAGTCCTTCAGTGAGAAACAGGCCCTATTTGTTCAATGGAAAGGCAATGGCCACATTTTGATTCCCAGCACCTGGTTCATGTAGGTTGCAGGTTCTCTCAATTCCATCTAGAGATGCCTCTTCTTACCTCAGCAACCTTGACCTTCTCTTCATGCTGTTATCCTACTATAAAGAGAGAGGGATTCAATCTGAAAAGTGACTAAATGCTGGTGGTAAAGTGATAGCTGCTCTTTGGAAGTTTGGAGGAGTTAGTCACAGGCAAGATAAAGCCAACTCTACTCTTTGTGAAAACTAAAAATAAAAAATAGATGGTTCTTAAATCTATTTCAACGTCTCAGCCAACATCTACTGAGTGCATGGTGCATGTCGTCACTCTGATGGTGTTAGGGACACAGCAAGGAACAGATTTTCTCCCTCAAGCAGTGCAAAATCTAGAGGGAAACCATAAGAGAAAGAAGAGCTACATGCTTTGAGCTTTGTGATAAGTAAAATAAGCTACACCAGACTTGTCACTGTCAATCAGGTGACATGGCTGATCTCATTCACCTTGGCATTTCTTTTCTCTCCTGAAGCCCTAGAACAAAGGCTCTAAAAAAATTAAAGTAGCCAAAGACCTGGTGACAAGGACAAGAGGAAAAAAATAAAAAAGCTTGAAAATTCCATCCCCTAAATAAACATATCTTCTAAGATAATCTAGAATTGACTATTTTATCATCAGAGGAAGTAGTGTTTCCAATTTAGAACTCTGAAATATCAAAAAATTAATCATTTTCTATTTTTTTTTAAGATTTGTCCTAGATTCCATTTAGTGAACCTATAAGTAGCATCAAATTGCCTATCTCAACAAATATGTAAGTCCTAAATACCCCCAGAGAGACCTCTTGTCCTCCAGAGTACCCAGCCCCAGCAACTAAGGCAGAGCTGTTTGGGCGTTAATATTTATCCTTCTCAAAACTCGCTCTAGAGCTGTATAATTAGCAACAATCACTAAATTATAGCAGTCTGGGAAAAGAGGGCTGAAAATTATTTGTTTATTCACAATGGACGATAATGTAACATTTAATTGCGTTCTGATTCTCCAGCTAATGTTACAATGAAAGGTTAATGAATGACTAATTTAGTCTAGAAGATAATAAATTCAGGGATTATATTTTTAAAATAGACATTGGTGAAAACTCTACCAAATATGAATCTGTGAATGATAAAATGACCCACATTTCTAGCTCTCAACCAGAACAACATTGAGGAAAATATTTAAAATTTTTTAGGGAACTATAAGAAGTCTGAATGATAATACTGGCATTCATTTTCCAAGTAATTCCTTTTTTTTCTTTTGGCCACAATAATAGCTAATACAGGCTTTTAACTGAAGGCATGAAATGATGTTTGGTGAAACATTTTGATTTCTATTATTAATAAAATAAACACACAATGTTCCTTTTACTTGTTTTCCTGACATTTTAACCCATGAGTGGCAGCCATTTCAGACACTGTTCAGCATGTCATCTGTCCCACATTAAATGCTCATGCTCAATAGGTCTGGCTGAAAGAGCCATTCTTAAAATTGCTCTATCCTCAGTGTGCCAGCTGCTTGCCCAGTACCAACGCAGATGTCCTTCTCTAGATGGACCAATTTCTCGGGACTCTGGGAACAAACATAAAATTCAAACCCTTTCTTTCCTTACGTGGGCCCATTCATTTCAAATGACACTATTACTTTTAGATTATACTAATCATTATATTTACTATTTATGTATTACATAATGATGCCACCATTCTCATACACAGGGATCTTCACAGACAAAATTTCATTTAAGTCTCACTGCCATCTTATAAAGAGGTTATTCTTAGTCTTATTTTCCCATTGAATGTTGTTCAGTCACATGATTAGAGCTTATTCACCCCTTGTTATTGGCTAACTTGTGCCCCCTTAAAACTCAAATATATTGAAGTTGTAACCCACAAAGCTTGAGAATATAACTGTATTTGGAGGCAGGGCCTTAAAGAAGTAATTCTTGAAGTGAGGTCTCTAAGCTGGGCTTGTTAGGATATAGACACACACATGGGGAAAGGCCATGTGAGGCCACGTGGAGAAGATGAACATGGAGGAGCCCAGGACAGAGGCATCAGAATAAATCAGCCCTACTGACTCTTTGATCTTAGACATCTAATGTCCAAAACTATAAGAAAATAACATTCTGCCACTTACGGCCCCTCAGTCTGTATATTTGTTATAGCAGCCTGAGCAGATTAGCACATACATACACCCAATTTCCTGCATGCTCTACCCAGATGTCCAGCTGTTCAGTAGAGCAAATTTCCTCCCTATCTTGCTAACACATATTCTAAAAGCTGAACATCTCCTAAGGTCTCACTTTAAATAATCCTGTGCTTACTTCTCTGATAACATCACTCAAGTTATCACTTAAAACAACAAAGGGAGAATGACCCACTTGAGCAACATGCTCTGCTGCAGAGCATCTAGAGAAACATGTGATACATTCAAAAACCGAATACTCAACCTTTCACACACACACCCCCGCCCAAAGAAAAGGGATGAAGGAAAGGAAATATACGGTCTTATGTAGCCAAAGTAATTGGGAAGAAAGTTAGCAGAAGAATTAGCTGGGGAGGGGGAAACAGGAAACTAGTGGAAAAGCAGGTCATAATAATTTGGTCTGATTTTAATGAGGCAGGTTTTCTGCCCTGTGCTGACAGTGAAGGGCTGGTTGGTACTCAGGTGGGGCCTCACAATGCTGCAATATTTTAATAGGATTGCCAGTCTAGTCCTATTTCTCAGCCCTGCACTCCGGGCAACCAGTCAATTAGGGCTGATCCAGGAGTTGTAATCTATTTACTATTCCTGCTTAGAGCATGAGAATTTAAATAAAAATCTCTCTCAGATTCCAAATTGTTCTATTATGGTCTCTGCTCTTGATTACTTCAACTTGGAAGATAATTAGTGTGGATAAAGTCAGTCACCAGCTGCCTGAACTACCACCCCAGTATTATTGGTTTAATTTTGGATAAAACATAACTGATGATTTTCTGATCCAAATAAAAGAGCAAATTTGGAGGAGACAACCCGAAGGCTTAAGATTTTATGTTCCATTAGGAACCCTTTGCCCCGAATAACAGGCTTCCTTCCTCTCTGCTTACCTCCCAATTCTATCTTTGCACCTTTTCCTGTTTCTATTAGACTATACCCCAGAAGCATCAGCAGAACAGAGGCAGCATTCCCATTTCCAATTCACTTTTAATTATAGAAAACAGTTGGCAAAATACCAAAGCCCCATGTACAATTTCTTCTGGTTCCACTGGGAGGACAGGGGCTTACCAAGGGGAGAGAATAACAGAAAAACAATAAACTTTGAGATTATGACAAAGCAGGAAGGGAAAGAAAAGATGAAACAAAGGCAGAAAATAATGACAAATTTACATCTTCCAGCTGGCACAGAACCTAGGTTCAAAAGCCAAAAAAAAAAAAAATGTGTATTCTAATTTAAGGCAGCTATGAATTTTCACTGGTTTTAACCCAAGTCACACTATTGACCTCTCTAGTTTCTGTAACAGGAAATGGAATTTATTATTTGAGCCAGTAAGAAAAGCAAGTGAGGAGAGGCAGGGGAAACAATAGAGCCCCCGCTCGGAATGGCCTGCACCACCCAGAACGCACAACCTTGCCCAGCTGGGCATTTTGGGAGCATGTTCTCAAGAGAAGAGCAATTACCCTCCTAGATGAGCCAACGTGTGCACTGGTCTGAAAGGGGTCAAAAAGAGATTGATCGGAACTGTAAGGAAAGGTGTAATGGAGTTATTTCCCATTGCTTTTTCCTCATCTAGTTTTAACCATTTAGACTCTCAGGACAACTTGAACTAGCTCTGGGGTAAGACAGGAGGAAAAAAGCAAAATATTGAAGCCTCTCAGTGTATGCTGTTTGAAATTCACTCACCAAACACGTGAGCCAATGTAGGTGATATGGAAAGGGAGACAGAGGAAAGATAAAGGAGGATAAAATGTCAAAGACAAAACAGAAGGCCTGAGGTAGGAAGGATGGGGGCCGGTGGAGAGCAGAGGATCAGCAGGCGCAGGGCTAAGGATGGAGGTCCCCAACCACCAGGGGACCACCCTCCCCCAAATACGAAGGAAGTCTCCACAGTATACACTAAAGTACTTCACTCGAGTCAGTACAGGCAAGGCACAAAGGGCATGGAACACGCCAATGACACCTAACTGGTTTGTGAGGCCGCTGAGAAGTGAAGCAGCTGGAACACGGGTCAACACTGACCAGGATGCCAAATGGGCCACTGGGCAACGTCCGCAAGCTTCTTGAACTTTCTGAGCGTCATTTGTCAAATTCAGAATGGCTGAGCTGTATGGCCAAGGATTCTTCTTTCCTCTGGTACCCAAATCAAGGATTTTACTTTGTAAAACCAAACCCACCTCAATAAGTAATCACTAATTACTTGAGTATGTATCCTAAACTAAACCATCCTCACAAAGCCTACCTGAGACCTCAGAAAAAGAAAAAAGAGAAACAGAAAACAGGAACTAGGAATAAAGAAGCAGAGCAAGGAGTATTAAAATGACCCCAACAGTGGCTCAAGATAAATCTGTTGACAAGAATTCCAATAATACCACCCCTGCCAGGCACTCTGGCCAGTCTCGCTGCCATCGAATCACAACACCAGCCACTCCTGTCTTCAAACTGAAATATATGTCACTAACACAAGAGACAAAATAATAGTAAATGACAGTAAAATATTTGTGCAACACTTTGTACTTTAGGAAGTAAATTAACTGTCATTATTTCATCCTTATTACTTCATAAAAATGTTGGATCTGACTTTAAATGTTGTGAGCACCTATTATATGAGAGTAATTATTCTATGTGCTTTCTACGAATTTCTTCTTTTAATTCTCAAAATAACTGTATAGATAACTAATATTTTCATCACTCTATAGACGAGGGAAGAGGTTAGGAGACATCAAATGGCCTTTTAAAATCAGGTCCCAACCAGGTTGGTGGGAACATAAGGTCCTCTATGGAAATCTGGCCTTGACCCTCATGCCCCTCAAAGGTCAATCTTTCACAAACTTTGATCTAGTCACACAACAAAAGAAATGTGCTCTTTCAACATCTGGTCAGACCCTTTTTTCACTTCAGATAGTATTTTTAAAATGTTCTCTACAAATGCTGTGCTAAGAGACATGGGACATCCTTTCAAAAATATAAAATTCTAACTGTAGTGAGGAGAAACAAATGAGAATTAAAAGGAACATCCAAAGGTAAATAACCAGAGAGCAACAGACAACAGTCACCACTTATCCATGGCAGATACCTTCCAAGACCCCCACTGGATGTGTGAACCTCAGGGAGTACCAAACTCCAGTACATGGTGCAGTTTAATGCATAGATGAAGCACAGTAAGAGATTCTCAACAATAATAATACAATAGAACGATCACGACAATGCACTATAATAGAGATTTCATCATATCACTCAGAAAAGGCACAGTTTAAAACTCAAGAACTATTTGGGCCTCAATTGACTGAAGGTAACTGGAAGTGCAAAGCAGAACCACAGAATATGGGGGAAAGGACCGTAGTAAAAGAGGTGGCTCATTTTTAAACAAGAATTACACAGAATCCAGGCCCACAGAAGAAAAGTCCAAAAAGAAATCTGAACACGCCTTTGAGAACCACTGAGTCCATATTACAGGAAGATGAGAAGCAGGCATTGGCATCACAGCATGGAGGCACACTTTTAAAACTGAAACTCTTAAAACATGAGCAGCTCGATAGGAGCAGGATCTACTAAGTCCAGTGCAGTACCACCTGGCTGTAGTCACTAAGGAAATGACATAAGCAAAAGGTTGCAGGGGAAAAGAACAAATTGGTTGAGCAATACTGAATTTATCAAGTTAAAGTATCTTTTTAGGCAACATTAATATGAACACCAGTTACATAACAAAGATATTGACATAATCAAATTATATAGTGACAAATGCATTTCATAATCACCACAAAAGAAGCAAATACACTAATAAAGTTAACACAAATAGCTTGGGAAAATGTTAAGCTGCAGAGAGCAGTCATAAAAATAAAATAGGACAATATTAGATATAGTTCTGTCTCTCCACAATCTGTGAGGTTTTGACTCCAGTAGCACCCTGTCTTCCACAAAATGGATGAAAAAACATACAAAAACTTGCTGTACTTTATAGTCTAAAAGATTCCTCTGTGTCCTGCCTCATCCTACACTCTCTGAAACATCCTTTCCTTGTCCTGACCATCTGATAAACATCTACGAGATCTTCGAAATGCTGCCCAGTGTTACTCTTCCAGGAAGCCTCTACTAGCACTCCCAGGGAGGACCCAACCTGGTGCCCCAGAAGCCAGCTCTGTGCTTTGCAGGAACAGTTCCTGCTGTGTCCAGCACAGCCACATGGGCATCACCAGCTCTGTGGCTGGTGGTCTAATTGGGACCTCCTAGTCCGTAAGGTCCTTGGTATACTCATTCTCCACATCCCCTGCATAATACTATAGCCAGAACATGGTTATAGATATATACTTGTTGAGTACAAAGTACACTAAAATTCATAGAAAACATGCAAACTATCACCAACATTTGCAAGTCTACATCAATGCTTAACACAAAGCAGATACTCAATATTTGCTAGTATGATTACAAATTCATAGTCTATAAAAGTAAGCTGTAAGGAAATAGCTATTTTAACAAAACCAGCAGTAAAGAGTAACATATACTTTTTTTGGAGTCTTTTAAAACTCATCACTGGAGTCAGGACAGTGAAGATATACACTATCATACTAAAATTTTTTAAAAATCCTGAGAAGATAAATATTCTGCTAATCTGAGTATCATTTGTGATTTGCACTTATTTGTGTAACGTTGTAAGAATAATATTAGCCTTGTGGCATCTGGTAAGTAAAAAAGCAGTGACTGTTAAAGAGACTGGTGAAAAAGACAATACGATTATGATAGAGACAAAAATTAGGAATGACTGTAAAATATGGAACAGGTTTGAAACAGATGTTGCGTATGTGTACAGAATGAAGCAGATGCTAGGAGGAAAAGTTCTAAGGGTAGAGAAGGACTCAGGCAACAAGGAAAGTACTGTAAGCACACAACTCTCAGTAATTGGCAAGACACAAGGAGTCATGACTAATGAATGATATGGAAAAGCTTTGAGAAATGGCTAGAAAACTAACATCAATGGTGCATAATTATTAACTCTATGTCACTTAAGGAAAGGTAGAGAGATTGAGCACTTAGGTCTAAGGACAATCAAAACTGCTAAAAATATCATTGCCAAGCTTATTTAATTCTGCACAGCAAGAACTATGGAGGCCATGTCTGGTAAGGATGAGCTCCTATGAATGATGCAACATATTTTCAGTGAAAATAAAGTAAAAAACATTACCCAATGGTTTTAATGAGCAAAAGATTTTAACAGAGACTTGCCAAAAGAAGATACACAAATGATCATTAAAAGCATGAACAGGTTCAATATCTCTAGCCATCAGAGAAATACAAACTTAAAATATAGTGAGATACTATTACACCCCTTTAGAATCACTAAACGTAAAAGAACTAATAATATCAAATGATGTCAAGAATGACAAAAAAAGTGGAACTCACTGTATAACTTGTTGATTGATGTTAAATAAATTATCCCCCGAACTTAGAAAAAATCCCAGAAAGCAGGGATTACTTGAGAATATCTTTATAGGCTGGTTACTACTTCCATTTTAATCATTGGTGAAAATAAAAAAATTATGCAATCATTTTGAAAAATAATATAACATAACATTCAATAAAATTAAACACACAGTCCCATGTTAGTTCAATTCTTTTGCTAATAATATTGGTTTATTTATAAAGAAAGGAGATTCATTTTGGCCTACAGTTCTGGTTCAAAGCTGAGGGCCATAGCTGGTAATGGCCTTCTTCCTGGCAGAACACTAAGATGGCACTAGGCACTGTATGGTGAGAAGCTGAGTGTGTCTGTGTGTGTGTGTGTGTGTACCTGCATGAGTGTACTCCTCTGGCTTCCCTCTCCCTCTTCTCACATAACCACCAGCATTCAATCCTCCCAAAGGCACCACATGTTAGCACCATTATCTGATTAGGTTTCTACCCTATCAATAGCTTACAATGGGACTTAAATTTCAATACAAGTTTTGAAGGGGACAAACCAGAGCAAGCCCTAAATGATCCTTCACTCCCACTCCTAAGTAATTATACCAGAGGAAAAAAAAATATCCTCACAAAGATGTGTATGAATATTCATAGCAGTATTATACATAAAAGCCCCAAAGGGGAGTAATCCAAATGTCCACCAGCAGAGGAATGAGTAAACAAATTATGATACATTCATACTACCATACTATAATGTCACTATATCATACTATAATACTCAGCTATTATAAAAATATTAATATGCATTAAATTGGTGAATCTCACAAATATTTTGTAAGTGAAAGAAAGAAAACAAGTCTTTATACTTCATGAGTCCATTTACATGAAATTCTAGAAAAAGCAAATTGTAATGATAGGAAACAACAGGATGACTGAGGCTGAGGTGGGGAAGGGAGACGGTTCAAGGGCTACCAGGAAGCTTCTTAGGGTGAGAGAACTTTCTATATCTTGACTGTTGTGGCTATGTGACTATAGTGTATGCTAGCAAAATTCATCACACTTCACATTTGCAGTGGAATTTTATTTTACATAAATAATACTTTAATAAAAAAATACATTATGTACATAACATTACCGTATGCTTCTCAACTCCAAGTATGATGAAAATCTATTAAAAATGTATAAAACTTTTATAATCTATTTACTCAAATATAAGCTCACTGATAGATAAAACGCAAAAGATTTCTGTATAACAGCAGTGAATAATCAAGACAATCAAATGTCAAAGAGACTAATGACCAGAAGATCCATCTAGAGACTAATACACCTGCACAGGAAGAACGATAAAACACTGAACTAGAAGTAATGGCTCTGTGAATGGAGAAAAGGGAGTAGATGAAGCCAATTTATACAGGTTGAACTGATTAGATTTGTCAACTGATTGGAGATGAATGAGAATCAAAGGAGAAATTCAAATATCATGATACCATTGAAACATCAAATGTCACCTTCCCAGTGAGGCATCTGCTGATTGCTGAATTTAAAACTGAAACATCCTCAGTCACTCCTTCCACACTCAGAACTTCCTATCCTCTTTCCCTGCTTCATTTTTCACTATATCATTTATGATCTTATGACACTAGATAATATAACTTAATCATTTACTTTGTTAATTGTTTGACCCCACGAGACTATAAGTTCCAGAAAGATATAGTTTGTTCTCTTTTACTCATTACTGAATTCCCAGTGCCTCAAGAAGTTCCGGGCACATAAGAAGAGTTCAATAAATATTTACTAAGTGAATCAAATGATAGCAAGTTGTAAGATCAGGAAAAACTATGTGTGCATCTGTGTGTGCATGAGAGAGAGAGAGAGAGAGAGAGAGAGAGAGAGAGAGAGAGAGAGAGAGAGAGAGAAACAGAGACAGATAGTTAGTTTAGGAAGAAATGCTAGGTTCAGATTCAGATATACATACTGTGAAGTATTTAGCAGCTAAAGAAGGGCCAGAGGCTACAATAGAAGAAATGCAAATCAAAACTACTCTAAGATTTCATCTCACTCCTATCAGAATGGCAGCTATCAAGAACACAAACAACAATAAGTGTTGGTAAGGATGTGGGGGAAAAGGCACACTCATACTGCAAATTGGTGTAACCAATATGGAAAGCAGTATGAAGAATCCTTGGAAAACTGGGAATGGGAACCACCATTTGACTCAGCTATCCCACTCCTTTGGTCTATATCCAAAAGACTTAAAAACAGCATACTACAGGGACACAGCCACATCAATGTTTACAGCAGCACAATTCACAATAGCTAAACTATAAAACCAATCTAGATGCCCTTCAGTAGATTAATAGTTAAAGAAAATGTGGTATATATACACAATGGAATATTATTCAGCATTAAAAGAGAATGAAATCATGGCATTTGCAGGTAAATCGATGAAGATGGAGAATATAATGCTAAGTGAAATTAGCTAATCCCCCAAAAACCAAATGCTGAATGATTTCTCTGATTTAAGAAGGCTGATCCATAGTATGCTGTGGTGTGTGTGTGTGTGGGGGGGGCGGTGATGGGAGGATTAAATGAATTCTAGATAGGGCGAAGGGGAAAAGGAGTGGGAAGGAAAAGAAGGGGACATGGGGGTAGGAAACATGGTGGAATGCGATGGTCATCATTACCCTAAGTACTCGTAAGAAGACACGAAGGATGTGACTCTACTTTGTGTATAACCAGAGCTATGAAAAATTGTTCTCCTTATGTGTAACATGAATTGTAATGCATTCTGTTGTCATACATAACAAATCAAAATTTTCAAAAAAAGAAGGAGGCGTTGGTGATGTTCCTAAGGATAATGACTGAAATTCTGCAAAGACACGAGATCTCCAAGAGGTACCTCAAATTCAACAAAACCACAACTAAATTCTTATGCTCTATTAAGCGTGTTCTTTTAACAAAGGGATCTGTGGCAAACGAACAAAACTCTCCACTTTCTTCAGTGCTGTAGTTCACTCAATAGGCCATTAAGAACATGTTAGGATGATGACTTTGTGTACTGTCAAATATCATTACAGAGCAAATAATTCTGTCCACACAATCCAATGTAAGTCCCCAAGGTTAGGAACACACAGGCAGTTCCACAGCACACACCAACCCTACTAAATAAACCCTCAAGCCTGAGAGTAATCACAGAAATACCTACGGGAGCAATGACAAAGTTCTGCAAAAGAACAGAACAGAACGGCAGGTTGACCAAAGACAGCCTTCAGGACATTCTCACAAATGCATGTCTGCACTTTCTTCCTTGAAGGTTGAGTATTTTGATCACTGTTGTTCAAGGGACGGCTGGAAAAAGACTCAGAGGGACAGAGGTCAAAAAAGGGTCAGGGTATAATGCAAAAGTAAAAGATTTAGCTCTAGGAAAATACATTTGACTGAGGCATAGCTGACCACAACCCACACTTTGTGCTAAAGAATAAAATCCCTAAAGAAATCACCCCTAAATGAAGGGTACTTCTTCAAGGAGAGAATGGTCCCCAGAACAGGCGCCGCCCCGGAGGCTAGCTCCCATGCCCCTGAGAGTGTGGAACAAGATGGAGTTCAGACTGCTCATTTGATATTTATGGAGTCTGACCACACTGCATGTTCCCTGAGGAAACTCAACTGCTGTAAACAGGTAATGGTGCTGAGGGGAGGTGGATGATTCCAGGATTTAAAAAAAAAAAAAAAAAACATCATGGCATGTCAATAACTGAGGGGACTTTGGAGATTTCTAGTCAAAGCCCTTGTTTCCCAGCAGAGACTCAGAGAGCGCATGCTCTGTCAGCAGTGAGTGAGTGGCAGAGACAGGAAAAGCGCCCCACATACATGGGCAAGACCACAGGATCTGCCATCAGACCCTCTGAGTGGAATCCAGCTCTGCCACTGACTGAGTCAAACATGTGACTTTGGGCAAGTTACCTTCCAAGCCTCTGCTACCTCATCAGTAAAATGGGAACAGCAGCAATAGTACCAATGTACATATAAGGCTGTGCTAAGTTTTAAGGGAGATCATGGAAGTGTGTTTTTCACCTTGGTTCCTGGGTCATGGTTGCTAAGGAATTACAGTTCAGTTGTTATTACCACTCTGGTTCTGTTTTTGCCATGGTTACTTGAGACTGGTTCTTACCAATATTGTTCCAGGAGGAGGAGTCACTAAATTCCTGGGCTGAACTCACCTTATGAGCCTGCCAATCTAGAAAGCTTGTTCCAAAAGTTTCAGTCACTACAGAGGTGCCCACGTACCAGAGGCCATTAGTCACCTCTCAGCTGCTGACACTTGGTACTCCATGGATGCTCACAAGGCACCAGGTACCACCTCCTGACTCAGAGGCTGGCAAGGCTCCAGTGGGGGCCCCTTGGTCACTGCCAGCTCACAACAACAAGAATCCATCTGTGTGATGAACCCACAGGCCCAGGAACCTCTCAGAGGGGAAATAACAAAACACCTGTATTTGCAAACTAAAAAACAAACAAAAGGCGTTTTCTGTAGATGCAGTGTTATTTCTGCTGAGTTCTGTCTTCATAAATACACCTCGCATTGTACTTTCCTTGAAATAACTACCAATACTCTGGAACACAAGAAGCCTAATCACATTCATTTTCATCAACAACGGGGTCCTTTGAGAATTCTAAAGGTATGATGTATACACCATGAAAAAAAAAAAAACCTGACTTGAGAGTAAAAATCATGAAATTCAATGGTAAAAGTTCATTTGGGATCCCTAATAATGTTGTCATCATCAACTGTTATCATTAGCATTTAAAAAACATGATCTGTTTCTAACAAGGGTGGAGGTAGATCACTTGCCTAGAAAGCTCCTGGTGGCCTGCTCCTACATTCACATGATGCAAACAGAGTTGACAGCTAGCCACAGAGGAATGGGGGAAAGCAATACCGAGCTTAAGAGGCCACGACCCCACACGTTAGCCAACTGACATCACATTTGCCTCATTACATATAAAAAAAGTCTGGTTGCTCAGCATCAAAGAAGAAACCAATCAATACAATGCTGGCTGTGAATCCTTCGTAACCAAAAGTAAAACAATAGTTGACTCTAAAATTCTGATTGCAGTGTGTTCTCCCTTGTGGGATAACCTTTATCTCTAGTCTACCACTAAGCTGAACTAATATTTATCATGGATTTTACATGGAATTACCATGGGGTGAGAACTCACCTGAATAGAAGGTTAAGATGAAAACAAGTTGTAGCAATGACAGACAACAACAATGTTCCCATTCCGAGTCAGATCAAAGGTCAGTGCTTATAGGAATACTTCTCTTTCACTGGTTAGTAACTAAAAACCAAAGCCAGGATGTAATCTCTTACTTCACAAATGTCCAATTGAAAAGCATGATGATCTCTTTATCCAAATGTAACATTTTAAGTTAAGCTTTACTAGAATTAACAGTAACAGAAATCCATCTGCTTGTATAATATTAATAGCTAACATTTACTGAGTGTAAATGGCTCTATATTAAGTAATTAAGTAATTTATACTCATTAAATCCTGACCACATCCTTGAGAGAGGTAATGCAATAATTTCCATTTTACAGTTCAGGGAACAAAGCCTCAGAAAAAATAAATAATCAGTCTAAATTCACCATGTTACTTAGTGGGAGAAAGTAAAGATTCCACCCAACTCCAGAGCAGGGCTTTCCATTAGAACTTTGTGTTCTGGAAAGGCTCTGTATCTGTGCTATCCAATTCAGTGTCTGTCAGCCATATATGGCCACTGGGCATTCAAAGTGTGGCTAATATGACTATGGAACTGAATTTCATGTCTATTTAATTCTAATTAAAATGTACACAGCCACGTATGGGTAATGGCCATGATGCTGGACCTGGACAGGGCACTGCAGAGCAGCTGTTGGCAAACTATGGTCTCAAGGTCAAAATACTGCTTTTGCATGGTTGTGAGCTGAAAATGTGTGCATATACTTACACACACACACGCACATATGCATACACATGTACACATACACACATGTATGTATATTATCCACATATTTTTATATACTTTATTTTTATTTATTATCCAGTAGTGAATTGAACCTGCAGCTTCACACACGCAAGGCAAGTCCACTACCACCAAGCTGCAACTCCAGCTCCTAATTTCTGTATTTTTTAAAAGAGAGTTAGGAAAAAAAAAAAAAAAAAAAAGCAGATGCTCCAGCAGCACCAACAGCAGAAAGTAGAGAGCCTACAAAGATAAACATGTTTACTATTAGGCCCTGCTGAGCCTCGCCCAAGAGCTATGGTATAATCACTGCTTCCAGGAAAAGAAATTCAAATTCTGTCCCCTTTTCAATCTTAACAATATGAGTATGACAAGAATGTGGTAACGTGAGCCTTTCCCTAGTTTCTATTAAAATATTTAAGTGATTTAAGCCTAAGCTAAGGCAAAAAAATGCTGACCAAGATATGCCCTAATTAAGTTCTGTAGGGTCTGCACTGAAATAACACTTCACATTTATGAATTGCTTTTGCATTCATTATCTCATGTTTTATTTCAAACAACTTCATGTGCTGTATACTCATTTCACAGGCTAAGGGGCCCAGACCCAACGACATGAAATAGGCATTAGCAGAATTCTGCCTGCCTCATCTTACTACAGTCAATCCAGCAAAGATCCTGGTCAATACAGTCATATTCCATCAAATCTGAAATGTCACTGATTATAAGATGTTGCACTATTTTAATTATCTTTAGGAAAAAAAAACAATTCTATCCCAAATCCTGGAAGATGATATAATTGTTAAGACAAATATTGATATCAGAAATAAAAAAATGGGGGGGGAGGCTACCTGTACTTCCTAGAATTTTTGAAATGTAATATCTCCCACTTGCTTTTACAAAAAGACCTGACTCACTTTCCCAACAAGAAACTGAGGTTCAGAAGGAAGCTAGTCCGTGTGTCCCTGGCTTTCCTCCCTCCCACTTCATGAGGCTCAGTCACCACTGACAAGACCTCCACTCAGGAATGCATCTGTAATCCCAGCAGGTCGGGAGACTGAGACAGGAGGATGGTGAGTTCAAAGCCAGCCTCAGCAATAGCAAGGGGCTAAGCAACTCAGTGAGACCCTGTCTCTAAATAAAATACAAGAGCTAGAGATGTGGCTCAGTGGTTGAGTGCCCCTGAGTTCAATTTCTGGTATACCCCCCCCCAAAAAAAAAAAACAACAACAAACAAAGAAAGCATATGATGAACTCTTCCATGGTGTAAAGGACCTTCCAAAGGCAGTCTTCCAGGGATACCCACTGACGGTCACAGAGGCATGAAGGCCATCACCAGGGCTAGAACTCCAAGGAGGCAAACAAAGGAACCATGGAGCAGACCAGGAGTGTGCATTTGGAAGCATGGGAGTCTTTCTAACCCATCCTACAATTCCAGCCCTGCCTAAACTTCCCTGTCAGAATGTGGACTGACAGACACCCCAAATTCCCCAGGAAAAATGCTTTGATAAGCTCAAATGACCATGAGAAATTTAAAAGGAAGTTCTTATGATGAAACCATGAGTGGCAAAAACAAACAATCAACAAGACTGGTTCTGGAAGATGGGGTCTGGTGATACGAAATCACATCGTATTTGTTTGTGTGATTTTATTCTTGAAGAGTCAACTAAAGGAGTTCAAATTGTGGACTGTTGGTAACGAATGGCTGGAGATAGCTTCCCCCCTTCCCAAAACAGGAATACTGGATTCAGGGGCACCCAAAGCAGAGGAAAAAAAACTATAAGGTAGCACAACTTGTTCTGTGTCCAACCGACAGCTTGCAATATGGCCCTTGCCTTTCAGTCCCCTCTCACACCAGCAGGGCAGCCTTGACTAGCTCACAGGGACAGCAGTCGCTAAAAGCTTCACAGGACTCCAGCACCCCCCTCCCCTCCCGCCCTGCCTCTTTGCATATCGGCCTGGCACCATGTCCAAGCTTCCATGTGGTGTGCCTGGGAGGAACACACAGAGGGCTCCCCTGGGCTCTGGAGGCAGGTGGTACCCGTTCTGAACCGAGACGAAAAGATGCTGGTGCCAGAATATTTCTCTTTCCAGGGAGAAGAGATGGGGAATTGAAAAGGAGGTGTAAGACGCACAAAAAGGACTGGCTGCCTTTTCCTGCTGCCAGTAAACTCCGTCCTGCAGGCTAACTGCAGACAGATTTTTTAAAGAGTGTTCTCATTTTTCATTTTGCAAAAAAGGATTTGACTAGCACACACACACACAAACGTATGCTTGTACACACAGAGCCAGACAGTACCGTTCTCATTTTCAGAGTCTTCCATTGATCCTATAGAATCCATTTTACAGAAAGAAGCATTATACACTTTAAATTCACCATGCATTTAACACAGGATGAGGGATAAAGATTTTAGTCAACTCAGAAAGAAGATGCTTATTTGCAGGCTTTAAGTAGTAGAGATAACAGAAGTGGGGCCTGGAGTGACAGAGGGAGGAGGGAGATAACAAAAAGCAGGACTTGCTCCAGATCTTTAACAATTTCCAAAAATGTTTTTTAAAATGGAATTTCCATTTCAAAGAATTTATCCATAAATGAGATATCTCAACTTGCAAATTAGAATATTTTCACTTAACTCATTAAAATAGGTGTGCCATTTGGTAATCTCTGGATTTTAGTATGTCTCAGGTAAAGAACTGAAAAAGCAACATTCAAGACAATGATCCAAATGCGGTCTGCTTTGTGTTATTACTTTTCTTGAACTGCATATGTAATTCTAATAATATTACCTACATTTTTCAATGGCCTTATCATAAGTTAACTCAAATTGAATTTGTGACAAATTACATCCTCCATTTCTCCCCACCCCGGAGTTGTGCAATTAATTTTTTAAACCTAATTTGAAGATTTTATATTTAACTTTACTATTCTTCACTGAGTTATTTCTGGTGCATCATTTTTGACTATCAAGATTTTCTTGACATAGATCAAGACACTAATCATATTAGCTATCCCTCCCAGGCTAGGATCAACTGTCAATTTGATAAACATATCTTCATCAAAGTCATTGATAAAAATCATGAACAAGGCAAGTCTGAGGACAGGGCTCTGCATCATTCTGCTAGAAATACTCCTTCAGGTTAATATTAAGTCAATAATCTGCACTTTGGGAAGATCTGTTGAAATGAAGACAAATGTAACTAAATGTCTTACTCTTCTACCCAGCCCCTGTTTCTCCATGTTGCTTGCAAAGGCCTCTGGGGAGATTTTATCAGATGCCTTGTGAATGTCTACACGTACAATGTACTATCTTTTGTTAGATAAATTAAGGCACTGAGCTGAGCTCACCTGTAGAGGGGAGACGGTAGTTTTCAGCCATGTCTTGAGAACACTATGGCTATGACAAGCCATATGCTCCACCAGTATGTCCCAGTCCCAAGAAATACAGACATCCCCCACCAATGGGGACATGTTCCAGGACCCCCATGGATGCCTCTAACTGTGGACAGTACAGAATCCTATGCTGTTTTTTTCCTGTACATACACACCTATGATAAAGTCTAATTTTAAAATTAGGCACAGTAAGAGATGAACCATAATAGTTAAAAAGAACAATTATAACAATATACTGTAATAAAGTTATGTGAATGTGACTTCTTTCTCTCGTATTGTACTCTCACTGTCCTGATGACTGATCTAAAGTGACAATGCCTATTTGGCAAGATCACTACTAAGTGACTTAACAGGCTAGCAGCATACACACTGAGGACAAGCTGAGCAAAGGGATGATTCACATCTCAGGTGGGACAAGGCAGGACTTCTAGAGATCTCATCATGCTACTGAGGGTGGCACACAACTTAAATTCATAATGTGTTTATACTGGAATTTTCAATTAAATATTTTCACAACACATTGACCATAAGTAGCTGAAAGTGTGGAAAACAAAACTGAAGCAAAGGAAGACTACAGCAGTTCACACCCACCTTTCCTTCTTACCAGAAATTCATGTTCTCTACATCAGGGAATGAGAATCACGTGGCTCATATGATCTGTGTACCAGAGGTTTACATGTTAGTGAGTTAGAAACCTGAGATTTTATCTTTAGAAATAAACCAAATATAAAACCTGCAATTAAAGAATCTTCCTCAAGCAGTGAAAGCCTAATATCTGAGCCCTTGCCAATGTCTTCTTCCCTGTGGGCTTAAGACACTTTGCTGGAAAGAAGGGGCACTGGACTGACGCTCAGAGGCAGGTACCTAGAGTTTTCAGGAAGTGCTCTGTGTCCCCATGAACATCATGTGTCTTCAGGCATGTCAATCAACTTATCTGTAAAAGGAGGAAGTTGTCATGGGAGGGCCCGGTGACAGGTCCTCATGAAGTCTACACAAACCACTACTGTCCTTCCTCAGCCCAGTCCCTTCTTTAGGTTTTAGGTGAAACCTAACCTGCAAGAACAAGGAAATTTCAATGAAGTATGAGAACATGCATGTGTGTGCTCACATCAGTGCATGTCCTGTGTCAGTGTCTGTGTACCTACTACGTGGGGAGGTGGAAGATCCAGACACAGATGTGAGAGAATGACTTTTTTTTTTTTTTTTGGGGGGGGGTACCAGGGATTGAACTCATGGGCACTCAGCCACTGAGCCACATCCCCAGCCCTATTTTGTATTTTATCTGGAGATAGGTTCTCACTGAGTTGCTTAGTACCTCACTTTTGCTGAGGCTGGCTTTGAACTCACAATCCTTCTACCTCAGCTTCTGAGCCTCTGGGATTACAGGCGTGTGCCACTGTGCCTGGCTGGGTGAATGTGACTTTTGATCCCTGACTCTTCCAACTGCCCTGCCCTTTGCAGGCTCATAAGGAGGAGAGCACTTCACGAGAATGAGATGCTTCAATATGGCTAGCTGATGTCGTCTCCCTGTGACTGGTAAATGCAGATGTGGCTGTACAGGTTTTTGTTTAACTGCCTTAAAGTTGTAACTTAACCTTAAAAATTAAGGTGAAATGTATCCAAAAGTATGGTTCAGAACACAGTGATTCTTAAAAACCTTTCTGCAATTTTAAGTATATAATACTACCTGAACTGGGTCATAGGTCACTGCACAGGGGTTTGGCAATTGTTTTTATATGCATAGATTTGAGCTCTACTAGTTTTTCTATAAGCTATAATCTATAACTTCTATAGATATATTATGTATAAGTTGAAGCTAGCATTCAGAAAGTGATAGAACTGAAAAAAAATAAACAACTACATATTAGAAATGGCTTTCTCTTGCTGGGAGACAAGACCAGATGACTATATGGAGACTCTCCTACTTCTGGGTTTTGAAGGAAAGACTGCTTCTTAGCCACACAGAGGAAAGTCAAGCTCAATTCCTAGTCCAGCCTCCTTAAACATCTTCTAGGTCATGCTACCTTGTTTATGGTGGTATTTCCTGAAATAGGATATAACAGATTTTGAGTAGAATGAGTAGAACATAACTACACCAACAAGAAAGAGCAAATAAATCCAACACATTTTGTAGACAACAGGCTAAATGGTGTAGCCCCAGCAAGGAATGCCAAACAAAGGGACCACAAGTAAAGACCTGCATCCAGAGGACCAAACATGCCCCAGATGAGCAGACCCTAAACCTGGGTATGATCAACTCGGGACTGAGTACACAGTGCCGCACATCCAGGAAGCAGATGCACAGTTTCAGGATAATGGAGTTCACATGACAAATAATTTAAGTGCTTTTATATATTAAAATAAACATGAACATATGATGGAGTCAACAATTTGCATATTTTATAGTCAAGAAAAAATAAAGGCTTCTAAAATTACTTGCAATTGCACCAAGAATTTAGGGCTCTGTGTTACTCACCCTTGAGGCTCAACACCCTCTCCTTACCTCAGAGGGAGAAGAGGGACAAATCTGGGAAGCAAATCATATCTTCCAAAAAGAGCAAGCCACCACTGGGTCACTGTCCATGAGATGGCCCAAGCTAGCTCCAATTTGGAGGAAGCTAGAGAAACTACCCTGGGTGAACTACTTTGCCACCAAATTCAACCATTTTAATGATGGTGTTGCAACTTGCAAGTTGAGGGTGTTCAGCCCACTTAAAGGAGCCACAGTGGTTTAAACACTCTTATCTTGCCATGGGTCATTTATCCTACTTTTACTGGTAGCACAAACTGGGATGAACAGATAGGTAGCTCAAGCCAGAGGTTGGGAAATAGGAGGCTCATATTCTACTCATGTTTCTTCCATTAGTTATTCAGGATATTTAACTTTTGTGCCTAAGCTGCTTCTTTCATGAAATGGAAATGATATTTGCTGTTTGTTCCCAAAGTTGGCTATTGGACTGGGATCATCTCATGAGAAAATAATCTATAAAACACCACATAAGAGGTATTATCATCATCTAGAGAATCATCATCTAGAGATTCACTACTACCAATGAACACACAGGTCAGTAACTGGTCCCAGATCAGGCTAAGGAGATTATCTGAAGCCACCACTGCAGCCACATCAATCTGTGTGCTTTCAATTGGGTTCCATGCATATTTACTGAGTGTCTTCATATACCAGCTCAATACTGACACTGCACTTTATATATAACAAGCGCTGCCAGAGTATTTTCTAGAGGCTTTATTCACTTAATCCTCAAAAGATACTAGTTAATTATGCATGTGCACACAACATTAATTAATTACAGTATCTAGGAAATTGAGGCTCAGAGAGGTTAGACAATTTGCCCAAGGTCACCCAGCTAGTGAGATAAGATTCAAACTCAGGGAGTCTCACTCCATAGCCCATGTTCTGAATCACTATATTACATGTTCTGTAGACACTAAAGCAAGACAAGCCAGGGGGGCTGTTTTCATGGATACAAGATAAAAGGGATATTTCAGGAAAGTGATAAATGTCAGGAAGAAAATAAGATAGGTAATGAGATAGGGAGCATCTGCAGGAGGTCTGTTCTGGACTGTCACTGTGCAGAAACTAGTTCCTACAGCTCTTTAGACATTAGTTCTGTTTAGCCCTGTAAGAACCAAGGACAGTCTAGGTCTTCATTTTTTGTTTTGCCTTAATTATGAAACTACATAAAGTGTTAGGATAGGCACATGCAATAGGAGCTCAGTACATATAAAGTTGAATTGGATACAGACCCTGCTCTCAAGTCATGTGTAATAACCAGGAAAGAAAAGCATCCATTGCCAGGCTAATTAGCTCTACAAAGAAAGACAGGGATATTTCCTTCTGACTGTAAAAGTGGTCTATCTTCATTCCTGCATTTTCGACTAGCAACCAGAGCTCTCTGCTGATGTGTAACCAGCAACTGATGTTCTACATTTCAAAAATTCACCTCTCTTCAAGAAATCGCAACTGCTCTTCCTCCCACACCCCCCATTCTTCTCCATAACCATGGGTACCAGCCTCAGTGGTAAATCCCAGCTCTCCTCCCGGCTCCCCTCTGCTGCATCTCCCTCAGTTGTCATGACCTCTCCCCATTCCATTGGCCCCCACCATTTTTACTGCCTCTTTATGAACTTCTCTGCAGTAGCAACTACCTTCCATCCGATCTCTCCAGCCTCCCCTGTGATATTTCATACAAGGCCACATTAACCTCCCTCAATCACTCCATTCGTTCACTCAACTACATGTTTACTGATCACCGACTCACACCTTCACACTGTGCCAGAAGTTGTGGATTCAAGAGTCAACAGATGGATAAGTGCTTGCCCAACTGAAGCTTAAATTCTAGTAAAGAAGACAGACAATAAATAGAATTTTTTTAAAAAATAGGATAATTCACAGATTGATAATTAACAAAGAAAACAGAGCAGGGCAATATTTTTTTTAAAAATCAATTCAAATGCTTTTGATTTAGGCAAAAAATCAGATTATGAAATAATATAAAGTTTTTCCTCAGGAGGAAATAACATCTCCCAAAACAAACAGACTGGGAGAGGGTTCTGGGCGGGCTCCATCAGGAGCCTGGCTCTTTGCAGTTCTCCCGGGGCTGCCTTCCTCAGGCACTGGCTTTATCCTTAGGCTGCACATCGGAATATCTCCTGATTTTCACCTTCTAGAGAATGAAGAAGAGGTCACCTTTCCCTGTGGCACTTTCTCAGAAGGGAGTCTACCTTTCCAGAAGCCCCAGGACGACTGCCTCTTGTGTCCTATTGGCCCAGTGTTGGGTCACGGGCCCATGACCAAATCAACCACTGATAAGGAGAGAATTACTGTGCTTCGATTAATCATGATCTGCTCCTGAACAAAGAATAAGAGACCTTCCCTTGAGTTTCCAGGATCAGAGCGGCCACTTGAGGAAAATGAGACGAGAAACAAAACCAAAGGAGCAACCACCAATGTCCATGGTAGCACACCACCTTGTCCAGGACGGAGAGAGGGAAACTGGAGGTCCGGAGAGAAGCCACCTGTGGAAGAGGGACTCTCTGCGTTGCACCTGAGTAATGAGAAGCGGTGTTCATGCAAATACGTAGGGAAGGAGGGCCTCAGCTATAGAGGCCAGATAAAAACAGAGACTCTGGCCCAAAGAAGGCCAGCCTGCTCAAGAAACAGAAAACAGTGTGACTACTGGGAATCATGGAAGGCGTGGGTGGCCAATGCTCTCAGAGCAGGAGCCAGAGGCCACTGTATAGAGCCTTGAAGGCCGTGGGCTGGAGGTGGGATTCTACCTAAAGCTTCACTTCAGAGGAATGAAATTAAGTCCAATCTCTTCAGCTAAGCATTCCAAGTCCTTTGAGACCTGTGGCTGTCTCCACATCATACATTCCAATTAATTTTTTTTTTCAGTCATGTCCAGAGCAGTGCCGAGGCCACATTCTTGCATGTGCAGCATCCATTTTGTGCCACCTATGCAGTGGAATCTTTGCTGGTGCTCATTATATACTTCTTTTCAAGAATAAGAAATTTAGTCTCTGGCCATTGGCTATGAGTAAATCAGGACCCTCTTCAAAGACTTAAGTCAAATACCACAAAATCTTCCCCAAAATTGGTCAAGATGTCATTTCTCTTATCTACTAACAATCATATCCTTCCATATCGTTTTCTCCTTATGGCACCTGCCAATTTCCACCTTGAACACAGCTCTTTTTGTCTGTCTGATTTCTGCAATATTTCTTCAGCATATTCCTTCAGCATGAAATACAAATGTCCATCTTCTGTCTTCTTCTCCACTCCAAGAACGAAGCTTACTGCCCCGTATATGTTACTTATTCAGTAAATAAAAATTAAATAATGTATTAGCAAACAAGCAAATGAACAAAGTGTTGAGTGGTCCTGATCATTAAAATCTGGCAGATATTAACACAGGCAGACAGTGGCATGTGCCATCAGGAAATAGAGAAATGTAATGGTAACTCAAAGGTATGCAGTTACTTGAGTTTGGAGGTAATGAAGAATATTTCACAAATGAAATGTTTTCCACTCTTCATCTTAATCCCAGGCAGAACTGAAGGGTTGGTTATTGGGAGGCTTATAGAAGAACATTTGGTAACAAGGTCAGTGGGAGGGATACTGAAGTTCCCAAATCATCTGCAGCTAGACTGGGTTTCTTATTCAGTACTGTAAAAAGTGGTGATATCAGCAGTTAGGGAGGCAAGTCTCTAGAGAAATCTCACGGAGCAGCATCCATTTTGTGCCACCTATGCAGTGAAATCTTTGCTGGCACTCATTATTTTCTTGTCTTTTCTTGTACTATGCCAACATCAGAAACAAATCCTCTACCTTCATATGTAGATCAAGCTGGAATGGAAGTTAACAAAGATAAACCAAATTAATCTGCAAATAAAAAAACGGACTCTTCTATCAAATTCAGTTTCAACAAGAGCAACAGGATAGCTTAAGGAATTCTGAAAGAAGAAAAATCATATATGCATATATATTTCAATATTGTTCCCACTTATGAACCCAGATATACTCTGCCACTGAGCTATATCCCCAGACCTTCCTTCTTATTTATTTATTTATTTGTTTGTTTGTTTGTTTGTTTATTTATTTATTTATTTATTTATTTATTTTTTCAAACAGGGTCTTGCTTGCTGGGGCTGATCTCAGACTTAAAATCCTCCTGTCTCAACCTCCTCAGTAGCTGGGATTACAGGTGTGCACATTAATCAATGTTTTATAAAGCTTTGGTCACCCTCTCATAAATTAGGAGTGGGGAATTCTTCACCCACACAGTGCATCCAAAGTGCGTGGGATACAAAGCATGAGTCTTTGCTTGTGCTAGTTTGTGTCACAAACTCCCTGGCATTATTTGAATGCAATGTTTTGTATGCAAATATGGAGAACACCAAAAATAACACCTAAAACAAAAATAAGAGCAGTATGCACTAGTTAAAAACAATTCTATAGATGAACATTATCTATGGGCTGTAAACAGAATCCTTTTATGTTATGGATATATATTCTCAGGCTGTTCATCAAAATGATAATATTATTTTTCCTTGTGCACCAAGTTTTCTGCGACACAAATTGAATTTGTGTCCCTCCTACTTAACAAAGTTGGGTGTGTACGTATTCTTATTTTTTCCACCCAAGTAAACAAGCAGATTGAGATCACAAGGCTTCTTTTTGCTTCAGCAGAATATTGAGCAAACAAATATTTATTCTGGATTACTCAGCTGTAATACATAAGGGGATTCATGACATGCTATGTCTGGTGCCTGCTTAGCATTTACGAGATAATTGCACTTTGGACCACCTAGAACATCACATTAAATGGAGAGACCTGATTTCAAAATTTAAAAAACATGAAATGGGCAGAATTTAATCAGTCATGCCTCCATAAAATTAAGGAAGATATAAATAAATGGGCAATATAAAGGTGTGATAAAACAAGGATTAATCAAACTGTGATTAATTCAGGATCAGATTAAAGCCAACAGTGCCAGCTGTATCAGACCCATTCTGCAGCATTATTCTCTCCTGTTCCTTTTTGTTCTCCTGTTTTTCCTTCTTCTCATTCCCCTTTGCTCTCACCCCGAGGGCACTCTCCTTGGTGGATAAACCTGCAGGAGAGTTAATTGTCACATACATGGATTTAATCACATTGTCCATCACATTTGGGGGCTCTGCCTTCAGCGATCCATGACTAATTGTTGTGGTAATTTTTCAATCATTAACAGCAGCGCATATGCTGCAGACAAATCCCAAGGTACCTACTAAACCCCAGTGGCAAGCAGCCCACAGTCTCCAGAAGGGCCAACACAGGCCTCACCCCAGCCCCCAACCCCAATCCTATTAGTCATGCATTGTCATTAATATACATCTATCCCAGGGATATGTCAGTCTGCAGTGAGGTCGGAGGGGTCTGAGCATGCTTTATAACATTGCCTTGTTTTCAATCTAATCTTTGAAAAAGGAAGAGGGAAGGAAAGGAAAGGGAAATTAAAACTCCATGTGGGACAAGTAGCTGAGGGCCTATTCTGAATTCTGCTTGTTTCTCATTCATTTTCAGGCAGGCTCCTGAGCTGCGGCAAGTGCCCTTTCTTTGAGTTTCAGCAGTATTAGCAATCTCCATGGCAACCACCAGTGTGCATCTGCTGCACCACACTGCAGTTTCTCTGGCTCAATTCTCAAGTTGCCCTGGTGTCAGACGGGGCGTGCCACATGCACTGGTGGGATGAGACCCTGCCTTGGGGAATCCTCCAGCTGATTGAAGCCCTACTCTAATCACCACATAATATGAGGGAACAAGATCACACAGAATATGATCTGCCTGCACCAGGCTGTAGGATTCCAGGAATGCTATTTATTTTTCATTTTCCTTTTCTTAAGGGTCTTTGTTGGTTAAAAGCAAAGAGCAATAGAACAGCTGTCTAATAAAAAGGATTAATTTTAAAGTAGGTGGTAGTGTTGTGAGTAACCAATTTATTTAAGCATACATCTCATATTCCTTTCATTAAAGGAACTATTCGAGAGGAAATTAAAACTCCTGGGGTTTCCTTCCAGCTCTTCCTAAATGAAGGGACATTTGGGATATCAGCCAGAATATGGAAAGGTAAGAGAAGAATCTGTGGGATTTTACTGAAATTCTGACACTTCCTATGGAGTCTCAGGAAATTCCCTAATACCCAGTTTCCCCAAGATTAAAATAAGATATACTTATTTCAGGCACTTAGCACTGGATCACTAAACAAGGCCTCAGCAAGACTTAATTAATATGGGGAATTCATTTTTAGCTGCTCAAGTGAAAGATGTTTGGTGCAAGCTCAATTCCTATGAAATGAAGGCCACAGCGCCCTCTACTGCTGCTTCTCGTTCAGTCTCTCAGTGCCGGGAAACCCATGCTGAGGTTCACTTCTGGCCACCAAGGACACTCAAACTCTCACTTAGGAGTCATTTACTGATCTGTAAGAGCAGGAAGAAAGGAGCAAGGGCCTTGAAGACAAGCAGAAAACAGTAGAGTATATGTTATAAATAGAATACTCCTGTACCAAGACTACTCAAATTACCTGAGGTTGTTTATAGCAAAGTGGAGAGGTCAGGCAAAATTAGTGTGTACAATTTGAATCATGAATGTAGAGTAAATAATTAAAAAAAATAGACTCTTATTTTCTATTCACATTCTTCCAGGATACTTACAGGACTGGGGAAAAAATTTTTTTCTCAGCATTTTTAACAATCACAGCCTAGTTCTCAACTTTGTTTTTGAGTTTAGTTTGAGCAAATCCTGATCCATAATATACAGAATTACACAAAACAAACTACACAGGAAAAAAAACCTAACTTTTGAGTCTACAGATACTTATGATCTATCATAAAAAATTATACAAAGGAGGAAATAAAGCAACCAGAACATTTATCTTTTTCTGCATTACATATGTGGTAACAAACAGCATTTTAAAAACTGTAAGTACGAATTCGGTTTACAGGTGGAATTAAACAAGTATGTTTAAAAAAATTCTGCTTCTTTACTAAAAATTAATTTCTTTTGTAAAGGTTGATAATGGTATTAATAACATTCTAAACAATTTATGAAGTTCTAACACATGTTGAAGGCTTAGTCTGTGTCAGAAATTGTTCTAAGTGCTACAGGCATCATTCTTTAATTTTCGTAACTCTTGGAGGTTAGTACCAATATCAGTCTCCATTTTGGAGATAAGAAGAATGAGACTCTGGCACATTTCTGGTATAAGATCACATAACTGACAACTGTCAAAACCAGAATCCAAATACAGGCCATCTAAATTCCTACTCCACACAGTGATAACGTTGAAGAGCACAGTAAGAGTCCATTTCCGAGAAGATCAGAGTCAAGGGACACTGATCATGGAACCTAGTTCCTTTAAAATAAAAACAAAAACTGAAAGTTCTGTTTATCTTATATACTTCCTCCTCCAAACCCAAATCTTATCTGTTTATAGGCAAATACCATGCCTTTTTATATCACCTTTAATTTTTTCAAGGGGTACTATCACTTTATCCTTGAATTAATGTCTCTGAATCAATGTCACTAAGAGAAATCCTACTCCATAAAGGGATGCCATGGTCAGTGTACAGAATATTCTACATGACTGAATTCCAGAGCCTGGCAGATGGTCTGTGAGTGGCTGGAGCGGAAATTAGCAGCTAGCTGCTGGATTCTGACATGCTGGGGTAAGAAGGGGTTTTCTCAGATCTGAGCAGTTGTCTAGGGAGAAGGCCAAGAAAGCACTCAGTGGACGGATTAGCTACTGTCACCTGCTACACTAGAGTCTCTTCAGCTGTTACCAGGAGGGAGGCAAAGCAGGAGCTAAAGTGTGCGTGGGGCTTCATGAGGAGGAGGAGTGGTCCTACCATGAGCCAGGGGGCAGAGAGTGGGCTCAGGACCGCACAGTTAGGGACAAGGGGAGCCCTGGTGGGAACATGAAAGAGATACTAGCTGGCTTTGAGACTGCCACTGAGAGACTCCAAGAAATGGTTACAGTGAGAATAGCAAAGGCTGAAGACCGTTGGGACATTGTGTGAGGGGCTCATGTTGGTCCTGAAATGACTCAAATCAGGCTTAAAATGACTTGAATACAAAAAACTGATATGGCAGGAAGACAGATTTTCCAATATTTTCTGTCCCACAAGAGCTGGAAAAGGGTGTTATGGGATGCCAAACCAGGCACACATCTATATTTTACAGGTACACATTCCAGACATAGAAATCCTGAACTCTAATTATTCTGATAGGTACATCTCCTATACATTACCCTAGAAGGACAAAGGAAATTATCTTTTCACACTTATCTTACTCTCATTTTCCTTTATAAGACCTAGAACTGACTGCAGATCCTAGGTATCCCATTCTTGTGAAAAGTGTGAAGAGTTGACTAATCGTTTGGAAATGAAATGGACTGCCAATTACGCAGGGACTCTGTAACATAGTCCACAGATACAGGGAAAAGATGACAGGTCAAACACTGAAATTCAGAATGGTCTCATTATGTTTTGTGAGTAAATGGTCCTCTCTGGTCAAGCTATATTTTAGAAAATAAGCATTTTTTCTACAATATTATTGATTCTCCTTAATAGTTCTCTCTTTAAAGAGGAAGCACTGGAAGAGAATACGAAAGGGAATTCAATTATTCTAATAAGATAATAACATCATTTCACCATCACACAAATCCTCCTTTGATCTCATTGTATAGCTATTTTTTGTTTCTTCTTCTTTCTCCAGTCAAGGGGAAAAGGATCTACTTGGCATCTCTGCAATCTTAAACTAACCCTGGTACTCAGATGTGCATTTTTTTTCCCCTTAGGAATATTATTTTGCAGGACACTGCAGGATAAGGAACGCCATTTAGAAACTCTTGAGCCCCCTCCCCAATGGAGGACTGAATCCAGGGGCACTCTAGTACTGAACTACATCCCCAGTCCTTTTTATTTTTGTTCTGAGACATGGCCTCTCTAATTTAGTGAGAGGGGTGGGGGTGTGCACATGCGCACATGCATATGTCTGTCTGTCTGTATCTCTCCCCTGACCTCCCTCAGGTTCCTTCCAGCTGTGATATTTGGTGGCTATAGGGACATTCTGAAATTTACGGTATTATTAATATAATAAACATTTTGAAATATGACTCATTGTTCCCTTCTGATAATTTTAAGACAATAAATGCCTAAAGACATCAAAGTATATATAGACAATCAGAATCATGAAATGTCAAAATCCTAGATTTCTTAGAAATAAATCTTATAGTCTAACCATATGTATTTCACTAATGAGGAAACAAAGGATCAGAGAAATATAATAATGATAACAAAAATTACATTCATATTATAAATATTAAACTAATATTTACCAAAAGGTAATTATGTGCCCCAAACTATTTTGAGTGTTTTATAAAACTAAGAGAGAAATGCTGTATTACTATCACCATGTGACCACATAAGAAAATCAAGGCAACTAAAATGGTTAAATAATTTGTGCAACTGTTTCAGTCAGCTTTTCATCACTGGGACCAAAATATCCAATAAGAACAACATAGAGGAGGAAAATTTTATTTTGGCTCATAGTTTCAGAGGTTCAGTCCATGGTCAGCTGGTTCCATGTCCCTGGACATAAGGTGAGGCAGAACATCATGGCAGAAGGGATTGACGGCAGAAAGCTATTCACCTCCTGTCAGCCAGGAAGCAGTAAATGAGAAGGAGGAGCCAGAGGGACAAGACATAATCCCCAAGGGCATGCCCTCAAGTGACTTACCTCCTCAAGCCATCCCCCACCTAATGTAATTACCACCTAGTACAGTAGTCCTTGCAAAACTATTAATCCATCAAATGGATTCAACCACTGATTAGGTTACCACTCTCATAATCTGATCATTTCGTCTACTGCATTAATAGGAATGGGGGGGCACTTATATCCAAATCATAATGCCAACTTTACTCAGATGCCAAGTGACAAAGCAAATATTAGAATCTAGCAGTCTGACTTCACAGATCCACCTGAAACCATGAAAAATCATCTTTCCAAATAAGTTGATGTAGATACAGTTAAATGTGTATTACTAACAAACACAAAAGTACATATTTCAGAGTTACCATGTCTTATTCTCAGCATCTTCTCTGTACCTGGAATTAGAGGAACAAAGAGATTTAAGACAGGCACTATGCCCTTCAGAAAACTGTCCTCAGTATAAGGAGCTAAGATGAAACCCATCCAGGGACGCTGAAAGTCTAGAGAAAGATTAGACAGTAAGTTCTACAAACATGGACACTAACCTCACATTGGAAGCATTCTCTAAAATTACGGAGAATCTGGGCCTCAATGGCCACCAGAGTTATAAAGTGACTCATCCACAGGTCTGGGCTTAGAAGGCAGAAAGGGGAAACTCTTGTCTGAAAACTACTATTTTACATACAATGAAGATACCTTTTTCTTCTTCTGTTCTATCTTACTGAGCCAAACATACCCTAAGAATATTCACAGTCTCCAAAATAAAAATAGATGGTAGTTTTTACTCTCATTATCTTTTGATGAGAAAACTTGACCCCTGGATAGTAAAATGATTTGCTAGGTACCTCCACAAGGGAAAGGGAAAGCCACTGGAAAAATTAAATTTTTTAGCATCAGTATATAACATGGGAGGGGCCATCAGAATCAAAAACTCCACATTTTGAGGAGTTGGCACAGAAAGAATATCCAGTAAAGACAATTGAGGAAGTAGTAGATTGCTGAGAAATATTTTATTAACATCTCAGAACTATTGTCTTACCTCAGCATCTAAGACTTCTTGGTGGGCAAATACTATTAACTCACAAGTGTGCAAAACTTGCCCATATTACAATAAAAAACTACTTGGGCTATAGCTTCTCAGAAATGGAATAGCCTGAATTAGGACTTCTGAGAGTACAAAAGCAATTCTTCAACTGTGGTAAAATATTGTTACTTAAAGCTTAAAATAACCATTTAAGGATTGATTGATAATGGGTGACTGTCAGTGCAAAAGAATCCTTATTAAATTCATACATTCAAAAAAACATACACCATGTGCAAAAGCATTTAATTTAAACTGGTTCTTTAAAATGTTGGCCTTACAACCAATAAACTGGGAATTAACAATTCAACTTATAAATGAACTCATTACTAGTGTCCCACTGTCCCTTTATAAAACTTTCATTCGTATTCAACTTTTCAAGAAGACATCTGTTGCAAGAACTGAACAACATGTGCCTCTCACCATTCCTGCCAAGAAGGTCACAGGCTGTGCTGGTAAGAAAGAGGTCGCTGTAGCATATGGCTGCGATGTCTACGCGTTTATGGGCTCCAAGAACCCAGAGAGGAGCCAGCAGCTTGTGCTGGCTCCAAGTGGCTCCATTCCTAAATGCAGTGCTTCTGGGAGAGTGGTTTACAACTCCCTTGCACTAGAATCACCAGGGACAGGCACTGCTTAGGACTGTGGATCCTAGAAACTCCACATGTGGGAATCTCTGCAGGGATCTGCATTTTCATCAAGCCCCCAGGTTTGAGAATGACCATGCTAATGGTTGAGTCACTTCACCAGCAGGCTTGAGAATGAGCTCTCCTGTATGGGTGGGTGCCATCAGGACCATTAGGAAGTCACAAGTCCTCTGGGTTGATGTGAAGATGAGAAGAGCAAACAAAACCTCCCAGGAGGTTTCCACCAAGCATTTGCTGATCTGGTTTCCAGAGCTAAGCCTGGGGGCACAGAGCTATATGGAGCTCAAAATCCTGGACTGGGGAGGCAGGGGGAGAAACTCAGTTATCATTCAGGTGGCCTTGGAGAAATTCCTAGGAAATACAAAGAAAGGCCTCATCTTAGCCTGAAGTGGGGACAGAAATAAAAATGAAGGAAGACTTAGCAGGTTAAATCCTAAATTATGAATAGAAATTAAGGAGGAAGGGAAAGAGGACGGCAGGCTGACAGATTGGACTGTGTGTTACAGAGGCAAAGAACGAAAAGCAGGGAGCTGCCTATTATCCGTCACCCTTGAAAGGACAGAACTACACGGTCCAGGAGGCGAAAGGCTGAAGCGCAGTGGCATGCACCTGCAGTTCCAGCTGCTCTGGAGGCTAGGCAACTGGATCCCCCGAGCCCAGGATTGCTGGCCAGCCTGGGCACAATATTGAGACCCTATCTCTTTAAGAAAACAAAAGGCATAAGTATGTAGGGTTTGGAAAAACAGGCAGGTGTATCCCATTAAGGGTAACATGCCGCAGATATGGTAAATAAGAATAAAATTGATGCCTATATAATGGAAGAATTTTAGATAAGGGGAGAATTGAGAAAAGGACTTAATATTCTTTTTTAACAACAACAAAAAATATAGCTATGAAAAGGTCCTTAAGAAAAATAAGTTAAAAGTGAAAAAGAAAAAAGCCATTAAAAACCACTCAGTAAGTGGACTTGTTCGACTAATGAGAGAAAAAAGAAGACATCTCCTCATGTTCTGAAATGATTTCTGACAAATACAAAAGGCTAAAGGGCTGGTTTTCCAAAGCACTTATGCTGAGAGGGCTGCAGAAGGGAACACGGGTTGAGAAGTAGACGGGTGTCCATCTGTGCAGCTGATGGGGATGGAACACATCAATGGAAAGATGCACAAGGGCTCTTTAAAAAGTCATAAATAAGAACAGAAAAACCAACTGGGGATATAGTCTGATCCTTTTCGGGGTTCTGCTATAGCAACAAGGTGTGGAAGTCGACTAGTTTTAGTTGGAAACCAATAAACAAAATCACGAATAAAGTAGAATCAGTGGTGTCCAGACCAAGTTAACCTTAACCAAATATCAGTTAACATAAAACACAGAAGCAAACAAAGCACATATGTATGCCAATCACTAGCTCTGTTCCCTCAGAATTCTTTCCATTGCTTCTACATTTTCAAATGACAGAGGTTTAATTGAAACTGTTAGTGCACATGAAAATGACACATTCAGTGTATATCCTAACACAAAATATTCTCTACTTAACATCTCCCTTGCCTCAAATTTTACATCTAAATAAATAGATCTGAATGATACTTAGGTAAGAATGGACCTGTCCAAGGATGTTCCACCTATCTGCTCCTTTTGAGAGCACTAGATTTAAAATTACTACCAAGAGATGAAAACCTACTCACTAAAATTATAAGGTTGGATCTACTCTTCCTAGTACCTCAATTCAATCTTCCCAAACCTCCAAAGGCTGGAGAATCTTCCTGCATGATTCTTCTAGTTACAGCTTCAAGGACACTCAAAAAGAGACATCCTCTTTAAAGGAAGATGGTCATTTTGTTATTTTCAGTGTGTTCAGGCTAAACCATGTAAATGCATGGTTAAGTCATTGATCTCTCTGAAACAAAGTGGCTTTTCCTTTCTTTTAGTCTGTAGAAGTACTTTTCTCTGGGTTCGGGTCAGAGTGCATTTTGAAACTTTTCAAGTATCTTAAAGAGGTAAAGGATGCTGATCCTGATGGTGAGCTCACAGTTACATGAAAAGTTCACACAGTTCATACAGTCCTAGAATTATAAGAGCTTATAAATGAAAGAGGGGGAAAAGGTTGAGCACTATTAAGGAATGTTCTTATCAATGGCAATAAAATAAAGTACAAGGGTTTCAAAAAAGAGAAAGTACAAAGTGACAAAGCAATCTTTCTTTGGCAAAGCCTGATTCTGGAAAGGCTCTTTTCCCCCTTATCATAGTCCCCAAAATGAGGAGGACCCAAGGATATGTTATAAGACAGTTCAGGTCTCCCAGTGACTCCACCCAGATTGCCCTACTGGACACGAAGACATCAGCCTGACAGCCAGTCAAGGTCGTGACTGTCCATCCAGGGGCAAGTGAAGCCTGCACATATGGTGGAACCAGCTGCTGGCCATGCCAGCTGCTCAGCTGAATCACAGCCTATTCCTCCAGCTCCATAGGGTAGCAGCATAAGAAACTATTTCTGTCTATCCCAAATGGAAACCTGGCCCCTAAATAGGGCTAACTTTCCTTTGCATTTCTAGGGAAAAGCATGCATGGGGTGCTTAATAAACATTGCTGAGTAGATGACTAAATTGGTTATCTAGTTAATGAGTGAACACATGAACAACAATCACTCAAACAATCAGTAATCTTCTAAAAAATCTATTTAGGCTGATTTACTATCACACTCTTCTATGGGAAGATGGAAAACAGCAACCAGATGTGCATGCTCATAGTCAGATGCTGAATCTTGGCCCTCTCCACAGAGCTGGGCAGAAATTCCCTGTACTAGAACAACCCCTTATGAAACCCTTGTACCTGAAGGTACTGGCATGTCTGCAATATCTTAGAAAAAACTTTTTGTTCCTTCTCTTTAATAAGGTCTTACACAATTGGCTTTACTAGCAGGAAATGAGTTATACAAACCCAAGGAAAACTTAAAAACATGTAGGGTTGAAACATGCTATTAAGGGACTCAATCATGCAGAATCACTAACACAGTTTTTGAGCACAGCAGCAAAATGACATGTGTGGTGTGCCTTTAGAAAACAAATTTGCTTATAAATAGCACATACCTAAGCAACCTCCGAAAATAATGTTTATGTATTTATGTCACAGGCACCAAGAAATGAAATCTACAGATAATCTGTATTATTAAAGTTTTATCACACCTATTATTGTTTGTAAATTTTTCCTTTAATATTTTTGGTAAAGCTGTAACAACACAACAGTGCTCTTTTCTTTTTCTTACAAACATATAACAATGAAACAAACCCCCTAACTCAAGAAAAGAATTCCTTTGTCAGTTTTCTTATGGAAGATTGAAAAAAGAAGTCAGTCCAACACAATGGATAAAGTGGACCCATGCCAAGGCATATGATATGAGGTTTCAGAAGTGGGGGAAAAAACAAGGTTCCTAAAATTTCCCAGGAATTCACAAAACCTTCTAGAACTAATAAACAAGTCTGGCAAGATCATACTATCAATACAAGATCAATATGTTAAAAAAATCAATCATATTTATATGAACAACCCCAAAATAAATTTTAAAAAGAATTCTACTCACAATACTACTAAAAAGAATAAAATACTTAGAAGTAAATTTCATAAGATAGGTAGGTGTAAGACCTATATTCTGAAAACTACAAAACAAATGACAGAAATGAAAGATGATGTTATGGTCTGGATATAAGGTATCCCTCCAAAGCTTCTATGTTAATGCAGGAATATAGAGAGGTGAAGTCAATAAGTTATGAGAGCTAAAACCTAATCAGTGGATCAATCCATTGATGGTTTAATAATCTGAATGGACTAACTAGGTGGTAACTGTACACAGCTGGGGTGTGGCAGGAGGAAGAAGGTGACTGGAGGCGTGCCCTTGGCTTTTATATCTCATCCCCCTGGCTCATCCCTCTCTCTGCTTCTTGGCTACCACGAGGTGAGTAGCTTTCCTCCCCTGTCCCCTTCATCCATGATGCTCTGGCTCACCTCATGCCCAGAACAATGAAGTTGGCCCACCACGGACTGAATCTCTGAAACTATAAGCTCAAAATAAACTTTTTCTCCTCTTAAATTATTCTGGTCAGGTATTTTTGTAACCGTTACAAAAAGCTGAATGATACAAATGATCAAGTCAGAAGTTCAATGGTCCAGCCTCCAGTTTCTGCAAATAAAGCTGTCACTGGAGCATAGTAACAACTCACTCATCAGCCATGCTATATCACACAGAGCTAAACAGTTGTGATACACTGTCAGTATGACTTACAAGGATGAAATATTCAATACCCTAGTCCTTTAAGAATGTTTAGCAATGTCTGATGTTAATAATGTAGAGACAATCTGTGTTAACTCAAGGCTATTAAGGTGGCAATTCTCCCCAAAATGATCTTCAGATTCAAGGCATTTCATATAGAAATCCCAAACAATTTCCCCCCCGTTAAAATAGGCAAGCTGATTACAAAATTTGGAGGGCAAAGCCAAAGTAATGTTGAAAAAAAAAAAAAGAATAAGTTTGTGAACTTATACTACTCAATTTAAAACCTGCTAAAAGGCTATAACCAAGAGTTCCTGGTACACAGTACACAGATTTTTAACAAAGACACCAAGACAATTCAATGGGGAAGAAATAGTGTCCCCAGTAAGTGGCTACAGAACAAGTAGATGCACACATTCAAAAAGATGAATTAGAACCTTTTCTTTAACCAGACAAAATTTAAATCAAAATGAGTCATACAGCCAAACACAATAAACGTTTAGAAAAAAATACAGCAGAAAATCTTTGTGACTTGGGTTAGTCAAAGATTCTTAGTACAACAAAACATGATCTGCAAAGGAAAAAATTGATAAGCTGAATTTTATCAAATTTAAAAACTATTATACTTTGATACATAAACACAAGCCAAAATTAGGAGAATAAATGTGCAAATCTTACATACAATGAAGGCTGTATACTCAGATTTTATAAAGAACTCTTACAACTAAATAATAAAACAAACAACCCAATTAAAAATGGCAAGCCAGGCATGGTGGTACACACCTATAACCAAAGAGATTAAGGAGGATAAGGCAAGATGAGTTCAAGTTCAAGTCCAGTCTAGGCAACTTAGCTAGCTGGTTTAAAATAAAAACTAAAAAACTAGTTTTTAAAATTAGGTTTTAAAATATAAAAATGGTAGGGGAGGGTTGGGGATGTATCTTAATAGTAGAGCACCCCAGGTTCAATCCCAAATACCACAAAAAGAAAATTTTAAAAAACTAAACAAAATATTTAAATAGACATTTTATCAGGGAATATATACAAAAAGCTAATCAGCATGTGAAAAAAAATTATTAACATCATTCATTTTTAAATTTTTTACAACATTTTTACTGATGCATTATCATTACACATAATACTGGGGTTTTATTATTACATATTTACACATGCACATTATAGAAGAATACAATTTGGTAATTTTCATTCTTCAGTATCTCCTCCTTTCCTTCCCTCCTCCTTCCCCCTGATCTTCTTCCTCTACTCTCTGGTCTTCCACCTATTTTCAAGAAGACCCGCCCACACACACTTTTTTTCCATTTCTCTCTCTAGCTTCCACCTATGAAAGAAAAGGTATGGCCCTTGACTTTCTAAGTTGGCTTATTTCACTTAATGCTGTCAATTTTCATTCATTTTCCTGCAAATGCCATAACTTCATTTTTCTTTACAGCTGAATAAAACTGCACTGTGTTGATATACCACATTTTCTTGATGAACACCTAGGCTGGTTCCATAAATTGGCTATTATAAATTTTGTTGCTATAAAAATGAGAATGCATGTACTACTATATTATGCTGACTATAATTCTTTAGGATAAATATCAAGGAATAGCCAGGCACCATGGCACATGCCTATACTCTCAGCAATTCAGGAGGCTGAGGCAAGAGAATCACAAGTTTGAGGAGAGACTAGGCAACTCAAGAAGATGCTGTCTCAAAATAAAGTAAAGTAAAATAAAAGTATTGGATGGGGTGCAGCTCAGTGGCAGAGTGACCTTGAGTTCAATCCCCATTACCCCACACCCCCCCACACACAAAGTCCCAAGGAGTGATATAGCTGGATCACACAATAGTTCCTTTTGAGATTTCTATAGCAGTGGTATTAATTTAGAATCCCACCAACAGTGAACAAATGTTCTCTTTTACCTGTATCCTCTTCAACATTTATTATTATTTGTATTCTTGATGCCATTCAAATTGGAGCAAGATGAAATCTCAGTGTGGTTTTGATTTGCATTCCCCTGACTGCTAAAGATGTTCAACATTTCTTCATTTATTTGTTGGCTATTTGTATATCTTTTTTCCAGAAATGTCTCTTTAGTTCCTTTGTCCATTTATCTATTTTTTGGTACTGGGAATTGAATCCAGGGGCACTTAACCACTGAACCACATTGCCAGCCCATTTTTTATATTTTATTCAAAGATAGGGTCTTACTGAGTGCTGAGGCTGGCTTTCAACTCGCCATCCTCCTGCCTCAGCTTTGGAACTACTGGGAATACAGGGGTGTGCCACTTCACCTGGTTCATTTGCCCATTTATTGATAGGGATATACAGTTACCCAAGAGAACTGAAATCACATTTCCACACAAAGACAAATGTTCACAACAGCATTATTCTTTTTTTTTTAATTTTTTTAAAGAGAGAGGAGAGAGAGGGAGAGGGAGAGAGAGAGAGAGAGAGAGAGAGAGAGAGAGAGAGAGAGAGAGAATTTTTTAATATTTATTTCTTTTAGTTCTCGGCGGACACAACATCTTTGTTTGTATGTGGTGCTGAGGATCGAACCCGGGCCGCACGCATGCCAGGCGAGCGCGCTACCGCTTGAGCCACATCCCCAGCCCCCAGCATTATTCATAACAGATCATACTAAATGCCCATCAAGGGGTAAGCAAAATATGTAGGCTAGTATGCATCAATAGTAACAAACTAGCTCCTGAGACATGCTAATAGGATGAGCTACAAAATATCATGCTCTGTGAATAAAGTCATGTGCGGATGATTGCATGAAGTATGATGACTGGAAAAGACAAACCTATGAAGACAGAAAGTAGAGTGTGCTTGCCTGGGGCTGGAGACATGGGGGCCAGAATAATGACTGGCTGCAGATGGTCACGAGAAAACTTTCTTGGATAACAAGAATGTTCTAAAAGTGAACTGTATCAATGGTTGCAAAACTACAAATTTACTAAATAAGCCACGAAGTGTATACTTAGAATGGATAAATTTTATGCTATGAAATTTACTCCTTGATATAGCTGTCAAAAAAATTAAGTCTCAAGGAGATAAAACAAATAAATGATCAGAAATTAAAATCTCTTCAGAATTCTAAAGAAGGAAACGGGAATCTATATGGTGATGTTCAACATTTTAAAAGAAAAAGATTTTCACACACAAAAAGGTTATATGCAGACAAGTTATTGTGCAGATGTCAGGATGGAGTAAATTACTTTCACACATGCAAGGACTCAAGGAAATGTGTATCCTTTCCCAGAAAGACACTGGAGGATAAAGCTCATCAAAACAAGAGAAAACATACACACATGCACAAAGGCCTGGTGGAGTGTGCAGGGTGGAATGGCACTCAAAATTCATTTCAATCTTCTCTGCTTTTCCACAAGACAGAGCCTGGAAAGCACTTCCTGGCCTTCCTGATGACCGTATTCTTTAGGAAATAGCTTCCTCCAGTTGGATGGACCGAATGAATGAGAGACTTGGAACTTGGAAGCGGAGCCATCCTTCTGCAGCTTTGCCTCTCTGCTGGTCAGCATGGCATAGGGTAAAGATTCCCCCGATTATCTGGAAGGCACCTGATCTCTGTTTTAAGTCCCTTCCTATTTAAAATAGCTAGTATGATTTCTGTCCCTTCAACTGAACTGCTGAATAACATACTACATATCCCACATAAAAGACTAGTAAAGGACATTTCTAAGAGTATGGCTAAGAGAGATACCAAGATAGTAGCTGAGCGCCCAATGAAGAGATGAACCTGCCCAGACAGGAGCAGGTCAGATGGGAGACAGCCATGTAAGATCCACTGGATAGACTGATGCGTGTGAATGGACTGAGAGGAGGTTCAGACAATTTGAAGGGTATGGTTTTGAATCAGAGAGAATCATACAGAATAGATATGCAGGAGCAAGACACTTTACTAAATATTTTACCTGTGGACAGTATTTAGTCAAAATAATATCCCAAGTTATCCGATTACTAAAGGGAAGTTAGGAAGATGAAAAGGGGGCCTTTGGTGTGTTCTAATCCTAGAATAAAGAAGAAATGGCTAAATCCTCATATCTCATATTTCCTACTCAAAGCAGAATATGTAAAATGGAAAGAAACCAAGAAGTATGAATATGAGCTCATTAGCATATTACTTAGAAAACAGAGAGTGGGGTCAGGGTCTGCTATAGGTGTTGAAACTTGTTGCCCCCAGAAAGCTGGAGACAGTAAGGCAGGGAGTGGAGGGTTAGGAGGGATATAAAGAAGAATGTTGGGGTTTAATATTAAACTCACAGAACTGTTTGGCTCTTTAAACTATACTGTGAATAAACTTTAACAAAAAGACAAAAATTCTTTGGAAAAAAATAAGGGAGCCAGGTGTGGTGGCACATACTTAGGAGGATGAGATGGAAGAATCTCAAGTTCAAGGCCAGCCTGGGCTTTCATTTTTATTTATTTATTTTTTTGAAGGAATACCAGTCTGGGTAACTTAATGAGACCCTGTCTCAAAAACATAAATAAATAAATAAACAAACAAACAAACAAACAAAACAAGGGCTGGGGATATGGTTCAGAAGTAGTGTTTGCCTTGCATGTGCCAATTTGCCAGGCCCTGGGTTTGATCCCCAGAACTAGGAGTGGGTGGGGTTTAAAGAAAACAAGGCAGTGACAAGAATCCTCAGAATCATCCTGAGGCCAAAGTTCTCTGGGCAGAGTCACCCCTGCCCTTAAGCTCCAAAGGAAACATAATTGGATTGTGAGAGTCTTAGCCTAATCAGTAAATTAATCCCCTAATAGGCATTAACTGAGTGGTAACTGAAGAGGTAGGGTGTAACTAGAGGAGGTGGGAATTGGGGTGTGGCTTTTGGGTATACATTTGTATCTGGCAAGTGGAGATATATTCTCTCTCTCTCTCTCTCTCTGCCTCTCTCTCTCTGCCTCTCTCCTCCCTGATCATAATGTGAGCTGCTTCCCTCCACCACAGTGTTCCGCCATGATGTTCAGCCTCACCTCGAGCCCTGTGAAACTGTGAGCCCTTAAATTAACTTTCCTTCCTCTAAAATTGTTCCAGTCAGATAGATCTTTTAGTCACAGGGACAAAAAAGCTGACTAAAACAGCACCCCAATACAGGCAGAACACAAGCGGGCGCTTCCTAATCTCTGTAATGGTGGCTGTGTCGCTGTGCACCAAGGCCACAACAGAAAAAAAGAAGCTTCAAAACACTATTTCTAAAATGATCCAAGATCAGAAAGTAGCATTCTAATAGAGTGGAGCAGGAATGTGTCATGCAAGAAAAAAAATCACAGATTGGTTTTCTGAGATAAGGTCTGAAATAAGTTTGCAGTCACCACTATCAACTGTCTATATTTAAATCAGTAGTGAAAACACCAATATTTAGGGCCAAAGGCTAATTAGATTGCCTGAATTCAAATTTGTTTCTAAAGTATCCCAGAGTCACCATTTTCAGAAATATATGAACCTGTTTGTCTTAAAGGCAGTGTAGGCCTAAAAATCAAATCCATCAGCCCATCTTAATCAATCCCATTTTCCTCCATGCTGTCCACAAAGACCAGTGTCAACAGTTCTGCTAAACATCACGGGTGATGAGTTTCAACATTAAAATTTTATAAAACAACACATCACATGGAAACTCCATGTGGTCAAATTAATATATTCCATGCTTTAATTTTTAATCAAATGCATCTGAGAGAACAAAAGGAGAAAAAAAAAACTCCTACTACCATTCCTGCTAAAATTTATTTTTAGGATAGAATCACACCATTTATACAGGCCTGGCCTTTCTCACCATAACAGATAAATTTGCACTTGCCTGAGCAAAATTTCATTCTTCCTGCAATCAAATTGCTACCAGCATGTTTTGTGAACACTATAAATCTGCCCATGTTGATTCCTGAAATGAAAAATATCAAGGGAAATAAATAATCCTTTACTCCCTGCCATTCTCAGGAATAAGAAACAACAGACACTTTGACGAGATAGAAGAAACAATAAAAATGTCCTCACTTAGCAGGTTTCTGGTTGAAATGCCAGCCTCAATAGTATCCACATGTCCTAGGTGGGTTATGTAACTATGCAGGCCTTATGGGTTTGATCTCTACATGGAAAACAAGGTCCTGATTTAATGCTCTTAATGATTTAACTTTAGCGGATATGGTGGGGGCAGATCACCTTCTGTCTTTCCATTTGTGAATTAATGTGCAGTTTTAGGCTTCAGAGGTGATAGCTGGCTGGCCAAGGGACTGGAGAACATTCCCTTTGGGGCTGCAGCATTCCTTGGCCCTGGGGCAGGAAGGCCAGCTTGCCCACCCAGACTCCTGGCAATCCTAGCCATGACAGGGCCTCAGGTGTTCTAGACATGGTATAGACAGTTGTTGCCCAAAGCCCTTTCCCACCAAGCCAGGGCTACATTCTCAGCCATGGTCAAGCCTGGCTCTAAATGCCTACAAAAGACCAAACCTAGACAGACTCTAGGAGCAGAAGGCAGAGTCAAGCCAATAGGAGCCAAGGGGAAGGTAGCCAAAGGGACTTGGCCACAGGAACACACTCACAAGCTGTGCCCTGGAGCTGACTGCCTGCACAGGACAGGGATGGGCAGAGGAACCTCAGCAGCCACATGTCCCATATCTATGGCCAGTCATGGCCTCTGCTGATACCCAAGCAAACCCATCTAGCTTGGGGAGGCTTTCCAGCACACAAAGCACAGTTTGCATGACAGATCTGTATGTGAAAGGTAGGACATGCTTATGAAGAAAGGGAAAGATCTGGTAGCTTTTCAAAATTAACAATGCTCGTTTCCTACTTCAGTCTGTTGTCTATATCTCTCAATTTTTAGCCTTGAGGAAGACAACAGCTCTTTTGACTCAGCTTCCCCCTCCCCTAAAAAGCAAGGAATGAAAACCATATACTTATTTCCATCTCACAAATTCAACTATCCAAGATTCATTTTATTTCAATGCATTAAACATTCATGGAGTCCAGAACCAGGTGCTTCAGGGGATTAACAAATAAATTAATAATACACAGGCCGGCTGTCAAGGAGCTCTGATCAAGAGAGTTAGAAAATAATCCTCAAATATCAAACCCCAATGTAAAATACAGTCAATATTGCAGGCGATTATGGCAACAGCCCACTCAGCTATTTCAGTGTATCTGGTAATATGCCGGGCGTTGTGTTCAGCATGAACTATTAGGTCAATAAAAGCTAGTCATCCCTTTCTCTCCAGGAGTGGACAAGACAGTAGGGATTGGGGAGGTTCATGGAGAAAAATGAAATTTCTAGATTCTAGTAGTCAAGTGTATGGCAAAGTGTGCAGCCATCTCTGATGACACTGGCATTTAATGTGCACATCCCCTGATGGGGAGGGGGATCATCACAATGAGCTGTCATCCAGCCCGCTGGGGTTAGCACATATAGGGGAAAGAGAGAAAGATTCCGTCTTGGTGGAAGAGCAGGAGTTTGAACTTTTGTCTGGGAGACAGGGAGGCATATGAACATTTAGAATGTTACAACTAGAAGCTAAACCCAACAGCAAGGAAGACTCTGACCAAAGCCAAGCAGGCAGGTCACCCTCAGGCTTCCTTTCTCAGCTTTTGTGCTGGTAGTACACACACCAGGAATTGGGGACAGACAGGGATTGGGATAGGGATAGGGATAGGGATAGGGATAGGGGTAGAGATAGGGATTAGAAACATCCTATCCTCTCTCAGGGCCATGAGAAAGGCCCTAGAGGGAGCCATTCCCACTTGCCACATTTCAGTAGGTCCTACTAATATTCCTGCCATCTCTTCACTCATCGTCTTCTCCAGCAACACCATTTTAAATTTGTTCTTTTTAGATATACATTACAGTAGAGTGTATTTTGACATATTGCATAATACATGGAGTCTGTCCATTTTTGTGGTTGAACATGATGAGTTACATTGGTCATGTACTCATATACAACCATAGGATAGTAATGCCCAATTCATTCTACTGTCTTCCCTATTCCCATCCTCCCTCCCTTCCCTTCATTCCCATTTGTCTAATCCAATGAACTTCTATTCTTACCTCTAACCCTGCCTTATCATGTGTTAGTATCTGCACATCAGAGACAATATTCAGCCTTCAGTTTAGAAGGACTGGCTTATTTCACTTAGCACGATAGTCTCCAGTTCCATCCATTTACTGGCAAATGCCATAATTACATTCTTGTTTATGGCTGAGTAGTAGTTCATTTTGTGTGTGTGTGTGTGTGTGTGTGTGTGTGTATACACCACATTATCTTTATCCATTCATCTGTTCTAGCCACACCATTTTAATCACAGAACTTTAAATAAAACTGGTATGACTAAATACTATTAAACCTTTCAAATCTCCCAAGAAGTAGTAGGGCAAGAATATACATTTGTTCACACTCTGCTGTATCTCAAGGATGTAGGATAGAACCAGGCACACAGAAGGCATGCAATAAACACTTGTTAAACCAACGAAGCTAGATGTATGGAGGTGAGCATAAACTGAGACTATAAACAATCTGACATGCCATCTCTACTTGCTTCCTTATATAGACGAGAGATTGAGCATCAAATATGTCACAAGATTACACTAGGGTCACAATGGCAGCCAGACAGTTTATCAGTGCGTTGAAAATTTGTTGTCCAGGTAGGTTTCCTAATGCTGCATTTAAAGCTCTTTTTACTATTCCACATTCTCTCTGAATTTTGTATTTTCAGTGATCTATAATTAATAGCAATAAAATTAGAAGGCAGAAGTTTATAGATCAACAAAGAATGTTATTCTAAAAATGTTTAAAACCTCTCTAAAAATGTTTAAAACCTCCACAACATATAGTATTGAGGTAATAAAAACAAACTGGGAGGAGGATAAGAGAACCAACCTGATTTCAGGTCAATGAAATGAAAGCCACACTCTGTACTTTTACAACGCTGCTGCTTAGAATTTCTGAGATTACCTCCATTACTCTGCTTTGAAATTGCTCAGTAAACTACATCAGACATTACTAGACTAACACTCTCACAGTCTGGCCTTCCCTGCTGGCTCCCTGGAGACTAACACATACCCAAGCTTCAAAAATCTTCCCTTGGCACTAAAAGTGTATATATTTTGAAAGGCAATAAATAGAGGTTCGTGTCATCTTTGGAATAGCTTTTTGGAATATTCTGCAAAGATGTAAAAATCAAAAAGCTGCTTGGTAACCATCTGCAGGGTAAGAAACAAACAACAAATAAGCAATAACCAAGACAGTTTTGAATGAAGAATGGCAAAGTGAACCTCCTCTCGATGATGCCCTTGTTCAAAAACAAGTTTTTCTGACTGCCAGGTCAATGGTGAAGTCCCAACAAGGGCCTTGTCTTCACAGCACTTCCAGTCTTGGGAAAGGGAGGCTAGAATGAGAGACAGTAAATAAAGTGGTAACCTCAGTAAGTTGTTACCTAGTGATGCAAACCAAGGTGGGGAGGGGTAAGAGGTGCTATGGAGTAGCGTCACCTGACCCACCCAGGCAATCCCAGCAGAAGGAAGGGAATACTGAAAGGCATGCACAGTGGGAGCACTGGAGCTAGGAAGATGGCAGGCATGTGTGGCTTCAGAGGTCAGGACCAAGGCAGAACTGGCACAACTCCAAGGGTATATTAAGGATCTTGAACTTCATTCTCAGAACAATGAGAATTCAAAGATTATATAGAACTGATCATGACAAGTGACTGGTGAAAGACCATTCCCTGAAAAGTAAGTATTTTATGCTTTTAGAACACTACAAATAGCTTGAAACAAAAGAAAGTAAATTAGGATATAAGGATTATTTGATAGTTTGGCATTCAAGAGTAACAGCAGGAAACACATCCATGGGTCCAAGGAATGGAGGGCATAATTATACCAATAAAATTAATAGGTACCATTCTTTGCAAATAGTAATCTTAATAATTATGCTAAAATTTAAGCTTTGTTAAAAGAATGAACTAATAACCTGTATAACAAAAATATTGATGCTGCCATTAAAAATATACACATATGTGTGTGTGTGTGTGTGTGTGTGTGTGTGTGTACAAACACATACAAAACAAATCCTAAAGCATTTCTCCTCTCAAACATCTCTGGGCCATGCAGCCCACACTGGTCTGATCATCTAATGTCTAGGTTCATACAAAGCAGTGAATCAGGCTCTCCACCAGCACCCCTGTATGGTTATCTAATTATCTTGCATATAACTTCCTTCCATTTCTTTATGCCTAGACTGCCCAGTGAGGCTGGAGACTCCTTTGAAAATTCTTACACAGTTTGGTGGTTCCTGGAGCACCTGGCAATCTGTCATAGACATATGACTCCTCAAGTACTCACTCACCAAGGGAGCAAGAGGTAAGAGACAATGGTGTTTGGAAATAATTTGCAGAGTTGGCTTATTGAGATGTTTTACAATTAACTTCATCATGTGCTAACTAAGGCAAATCAAATTCTGTTACACTAGTAAAAAGAGGCTAAGGAATGTCAGAAGGAGTATTTTCAAATTCAACCTTATTTTTTTTTTAAGACGCTCTGCCTCAGAGATGACAGGGAATTTCCTCTTAGCTTTCTGTGTCAATATACTGCATTTATGCCAGGCATGCTAGTGCATACCTATAATCCTGTGACTCAGGAGGCTGAGGCAGCAGGATCTCAAGTTCAAGGCCAATCTCAACAACTTAGCAAGGCCGTAAGCAACTTAGGTAGACCCTGTCGCAAAACAAAAAAAAAAATTTAAAACGGCTGGGGATATAGCTTAGTGGTAAATCACCCCGGGTTCGATCCCTAGTACTGGCGCGGGGTGGGGGTGGGGGGGCGGTGACAAGCATATTTAGTAATCCCTGAAAGAAATAAATTAGCATGTTTTATTGTGCAGACTTTGTAGATACTCATACATGATTATGTCTCTCTCTCTCCATTAGGGAGCTGATAATCAAATCTACATCTCTTTGGAGCAACTGTGAGAAATGTATCTTTATTTGTTACAACCTTAGCCTAGCTTTTATTATTTTGCTATTCTTATTTTGCCTTTACCTTCTGCCTCTCAATTTGCCCAGATGTATCTGTATCAACAGATACCACTAGCTTGCAGCCTTTGTTGAAGAGTGTCCTAAAATAAAACTGTAAATAAATAGGCATACAATGTTTCCCTATTTACTTTATTGTAAACTCTGCTATAAACCAAGGCCTCGGTTCTATGCCTCAAATTTTCAATTCTGTAAACATAATAAATATTAAAATATTATTTGAAAGTTACCTTAAGTGGTATTTTTATGTCTCAATTAA